>NC_136411.1:217101439-218301439 GCF_051521515.1 Lactuca serriola
TGAATATGGTATTTAATAAAAAATTGGAAGTTTTTAATTTTTTAATTTTTTTTAATAAATAAAACGAAGTTAGCTAAGGAATGGCTACGGATTTCCGTAGCTATTTAGTTCCGTAGCTATTTGGATCCGTAGCTATTTAATTCTGTAGCTATTCCGTAGGAAATCCGTAGTTATTTAGTTTCGTAGCTATTCTGTAACTATGGTAGCTACAGAAAATTCCGTAGCTATTATGTAGCTAATCAGTATCTATAATTTAGCCACAGGTCATTATGCTACAGGTATTTTTCCGTAGCAATTCCATAGCTATCCGTTTATAGCTACGGATTGTGCTGTAGCTATTGCACCAGTTTTCTAGTGGTGAGGATAACCTGAAGAAAAGGACCAAAATGCAACAATTTATCTGTTTTTAGGACTTTTTTATCAAAAAAAAATTTGAAACTATTTCATAAACTTGTCTAAAAGTTTGAGACTTCACTGAATATTTTATTTTTTTAAAATATTTTTTATTAGCTTTTTAATTTTCTAAAAAAGTTTTTTTTTGATTTTTTAAATACTATCTTAGCATATATATATATATATATATATATATATATATATATATATATATATATATATATATATCATATATGAAGCAGATCTTGATGCCTTGAATGATATCATTTGTCTAGAAAGTTATAAAATCAATAATTTTTAAAGAAAAAAACAATTTTCATAATGGATATTTGTTAAAGACAAAGAGAATATCATAATATTGAATTAAAATAATACGATCTGTCAAACATAATATATATATGACAGATTGTATTATTTTAATTCAATATTATGATATTCTCTTTGTCTTTAACAAATATCCATTATGAAAATTGTTTTTTTCTTTAAAAATTATTGATTTTATAACTTTCTAGACAAATGATATCATTCAAGGCATCAAGATCTGCTTCATATATGATCGATTACTGCTTTTCAAAATTCTCATGGCAGGATTAGGGTCATAAGATTGATTTGGAGTCATAAATCCTACCAAAAACATGAAAAATACATCTTTATCACATCGTTTAATAATAAAAAGTTCAAAATGTTTTTTAATATTCATATTCGATGCACTTAGTTACACTACAAGAATAATACCTTGTAGTTATGACACCTATGCCGACGACACTTGTTGTCGCTACAAATGCAACTATGAACACCACAAGTCGTCAGTACAAGGTTGACCAACTATCTTAGACCATAAAATCTATGCTGAAAACACGTCGTCGCCATAGCTTGGGCGGGAACGAAAAGCAATTACTCGGTTTTCTCTAAACGTATACCGATGATATGTCATCAGTATATGTTGCGAAAATTATAATTTTTATTTATTTAAATATTGTTTTGCAGAAAAAGGAAATGTCATTGTTTTTTGGGAAAGCTATATCAACGAAAAGTCGTTGGCATAACATGTGGAAATCTGCGTGAAATGTATCCCGACGACAAGTCGTCGACACAGATAATTATTTTTAGTTATTTGCAAGAAAGAGCTTACAACGTCGTTTTCATTAACCCTATACCGACGACTTGTTGTTGGCATAGGGTGCGAATGTCTTCGGTACACTAAACCCTTGTCATTTAGAATCGGTATAATGGAGGGATAAGGTGTACAGGGGTATGGTGGTAATGGAGAAGCATTAAGGTTGTCAAGATGATGAGGTCTTTGGGATGGAAAATTGATGGTATGGTTGTCCGGCGAAGTGAGCTATGACGGAAGAGGGTGGTCCGACGAAGTGACCTGTTGTGAGGAGGGTCACCTGAAGAATATGACCAAACAATTTATCTGTTTTTTGGACTTATTTGTTAAAAAAATATAATTTGAAACTATTTCAACAACTTGTCCAAAAGTTTGGGACTTCACTTAATATTTCACTTTTTAAAATATTTTTTTATTAGCTTTTTAATTATATATATATATATATATATATATATATATATATATATATATATATTAAATATTATCTTAGCATATATTTTTTTGTGTTTGACAAAGTCAATTGTATTATCTTAATTTAATATTATGATATTCTCTTTGTCTTTAACATAATATCCATTATGAAAAAAAAATTCTTTTAAAAATTATTGCTTTTATAACTTTCTAGATAAATGATATCATTCAAGGCATCAAGATCGGCTTCATATATGATCAAGGCATCAAGATCGGCTTCATATATGATTGACTACCGCTTTTCAAAATCGTCATGGCAGGAGAGGGTCATAAGATTGATTTGGAGTCGTAAATCCTCCCAAAAACATGAAAAATACATCTTCATCACATTGTTTAATAATAAAAAGTTCAAAATGGTTTTTTTAGTATTCATATTCGATGCATTTAGTTACACTACAAGAATAATACTTTGTAGCTATGACACCTATGCCGATGACACTTGTTGTCGCTACAAATGGAACTATGTCCATCCCAAATCATCGGTACAAGGTTGACCAACTATCTTCGACCTGAAATTTTATGTAGACAACACGTCGTCGCCATAGCTTGGGCGGGAATGAAAAGCAATTACTCGGTTTTCTCTAAATCTATACCAATTACATGTCGTCGGTATATGTTGCGAAAATTATAATTTTTATTTATTTAAATATCGTGTTGCTTAAAAAGGAAATCTCATTGTTTATTGGGAAAGCTATATCAACGAAAAGTCGTTGGCATAACCTGTGGAAATCTACGTGAAATTTATCCCGACGAAAAGTCGTCGGCAAAGATAATTAATTTTAATGATTTGCGAGAAAGAGCATATAACGTCGTTTTCATTAACCCTATACTGACGACTTGTCGTCAACATAGGGTGCGAATGTCTTCGGTACACTAAACCTTCGTCATTCAGAATCGCGCGCACAAAGAACCATCCAAAAATGTTCTCGACCGACGACTGCTTTTCCGATGCGATTTCACCGCCTTTCACTGGTAAACTTCATCCATTATACTTTTGTTGATTTCACACATTTTAGGTCCGATTTTTAGTTTTTTGTGGTTAAATTTCTAGAACTTTAGCCACTAGAGACGAGCACTACCAACAGTTTTGACATATGCCGATGACATGTCGTATGTATAGCTCTTTGATTGAATACCATTAAAAACATAGGTGACAACATGTCGTCGCTATAGATCCCATCTATCCCGACGACATGTCGTCGTTATAGATTTGGACTATTCCGTTGGCATGTCGTTGGTAAAAATAATTAATAAATCTTTATTTTTTTTTTTTTTTCGAAAATCATTCATGGCGGAACTTATGACGAGGACATGTTGTTGGTATATCGGATACCTATTCCGACGACAATTTCTACATATACCAAAAAAACTATGCCGACTACGTGTCATTAGTATAGCATATCCCAATAACTTATAGTCGGCATAGGGTTAAAAAATATCGTCGGCACATGCTCTCATTCTTGTAATGCTAGTCCAAAACAAATATTACAATTCTTTTTAAATAAATATTAATGATCTTATGATCAATCATATGATCTTATCTTACCTAAATTTTGCCTAAAATATACCTATCATAACAAAGATTATTTTCCGTGGGTGGGATCGAATGATTGTTTGCTAATATGAACAAGATCTTAATTTCACCAATATTATTTGTTTTATTTTATTTTTTTCTAAAGATAATTTAGTTTTAAGTTTTAAATTATTATTTGTATTTAAAAAAAAGATATATTATAAAATAATGTCATCATGAATAATAGCAAGATAAGTTTATGTCACATAAAATAAAAATATAATAAGATAATAGTAAAGTAACTTTGTCACACACAAAAAACATTATATTAAGATATATATATATATATATATATATATATATATATATATATATATATATATATATATATATATACACACACACGTGGGTTCAATTAAGAAAATAAAAAAGGTTGAGAATGAGGGAATCATCTCAGCCACTCAACTAATTAGCCTCTAAACATAAATGACATGGTGGCAAACTTGTAAATATGATATAATAGTCTTGCAATCACAAATACGTAAGTGTAGAGAATTAGATAACAGTTGAAACTCATTCGTTTTTTGCTCTTTCAATCCAACCTTCAATTCTGCTTGAATACGAACATATCTTCAACATCTACGATTAATTATACTCCCAGTATCATTAGAACAACATCATCGATAATCAACAAAAATTCAATTCGTATCATTCATTCAACATCGTTCATCAAATAAAACATCGAAATTAAGGTTAGAAAAAGATCAAATCATTTTTTGTTTGAAATTTTCATATATTTTTCTACCAATCTACTTTTTGTAAGATTTAAATAGTCAAAGTATTATATTTATCACATTTTTAAAAAAAGTTAACTTGTATGCACTCACTGTTTGATGAAATGCATAAACTAAATTACCATGTTATATTCACATATGAATATGTTTTCTCACCTGAATCAATATGTGATTATTAAAACACAAAACAAATATGCAAGTCTGTATGTTATTCATATGTGAATAACATATAAAAATTATATATATTTCTGAAAACACATTGTAATATTCATATATGAATATACTGTGCAATATTCACATATGAATATACCAACTATTATTCATAAGTGAATATACGATCTAATATTCAGAAGTGAATATACTATGTACTATTCTCATGTGATATACCATGTAATACTATATAATATTCATATATGAAAATATGATCTAATATTCATAAATGAATATATCATCTAACATTCATAAGTGAATATACTATGTAATATTCACAAGTGAATGCATCGTCTAATATTTAAATATAAATATATTATGTTTAGTATATGCTATATTCATATATGAATGACACTTAAATTGTAAAAAAAAAAAAAAATTAATCATAGTTTTTATTCATAAGTGAATAACGAATGTAATGTAGTAAAAACCAGATTCATTTTTATTCACTTATGAATAACGATAGCTGAAAATATAAAAAAAATAAATTTTTTATTTTATCTTAAAATTATATCAATATGGATGTGTATTTGTAGAGAATAAAAAATCATGAATTTTCATATATTTAAAATCATTTTTCGATAAAAATAGCTTCTTAAAAATAAAAAAAAAATGAAAAAACTATGTTTTTGTATCTATTAAGGTAATGCTTAGCATAGTTTAAGGAAACATGCTTTGTTGGAAAACACATGTGCATTCCTTTCCCATTTCCGCTGGTACGTTGGAAACTTTTGCGGCAAAAATAAATGATTGGCTGAGAATGATTCACCCATTCTCAATTGAACCATCTCTCTCTCTCTCTCTCTGTTTATATATATATATATATATATATATATATATATATATATATATATATATATATATATATATATAAAACCTTTAAATGACCTTATTTATTAAAAAGCCCTCATATTTTATCATTAATATGTTTATCGTGTAAAATGAGAAATTCTTAAACAATTGAAAGTTTTTTGGAGTTGGTTGCTAAAAAAAAATATAAAACTTACTCGATTATTATATGAGGCCAAAATAAAATAAATAAATAAATTCTAAGCGTTTTCCTTTTTTTATACTATTTTAAAGCATGTGTGAACCATAATTCCCAAAGTACTATCGAGTAATGCATTTAAGAAAAACAAAGAACAGGAGACTAGGACCTTTTTATTTTGCAAACAATTCACAGCTTCGGTCCATCTCCTCTTTCATCGACCATCAATCCACGCCCTAGGATCGTTCAAGAAATATCATAAATTTCTGATCACTAGCATTCTCTGTCAACCCTTAAAACTAGAGGTGTCAAAAATTGACACGACACAAAACCCGACACGAAATAAACGGGTTTGGGTAAGATATTTCAACCCGTTTAAATAAACGGGTTGACACGACACGACACGGAAATTAAATGGGTAAGGTTAGGATTGAGAATTTCAACTCGAATATGACCCGAAAATGACCCGTTTATTTATATGCAAGTTTTTTGAATTATTTAAATAAACTAGAAAGATACAAAACCAAAAGCATAAGTAAAAGAAAACCTTCAAATTGAAATGTTTTGTAATGTTCAAATGACTTAGCCGTCTAGATCAAAATTTCATTTTAGTTTTTCTATTCTCTCTCAAACTACCCAGTCTCTTTCACCACTCTGACATCCTCATGACCTTGTCATCTGCCTCCCCAACTCCCACTCTTTTAGTTTTGTCATCTATACTTGCTATGACTTCATCTATTATGCCTCCAAACAATTAGTTTTTCCTTTCCGTCTGCCAAACTTATACTCTTTCAACATGCTCAATCTTTTAACCTCACATGACACGACATATTTCAAGGTATAGCCCTAACCCGAAACCCGACACGAAAATAAACGGGTTGACACGACACGACACGATAATTAAATGGGTCGGGTTAGGGTCAAGCACTTTCAACCCGTTTAGTGTTTCGACACGACACGAACCCGACACGACACGACACGACACGATTGCCACCTCTACTTAAAACCCTATAATTAAATTCAATGTATCTGAATCGATACCGTAAATTCAAACATATGCACTATTAAATGAATTTAAGAACAAAAAGGTTGAAGGCGTTCTACAAATAGGTTCAATTTATCAAGTTTCGATTCTAAAATCCAAGAGTGGTTAATCCATCTAACTAAAAGCTCAGGAGTCTTTGACTAGAGGTGACAAAAATTGACAAAACGCTAGGCGGATACGAAATAAATAGATTTGGGTTAGAGATTTTAACTTATTTAAGTAAACGAGTTGACATGACACAACGACTAAAAGTAAACGAGTAAGATTATGGTGGAGAATTTCAACTCGAAAATAACATGTTTATTTATATGCAAGTATTTTTAATTCTTTAAATAAATTAGAAAGACCAAAACCAAAACAATATCTAAAAGATTTTTTTTAGTTAACTCACTTTGTAATATGGAAACGATTTGGCCGTTTAGGTTAAGACTTCAATTTCTATCTTTTTGTCTTCTCTAAAACTCAATATTAGACACATGTAAATGTTGTAGTCTTTATTGCATTCTTTATTCGTTATAAGGGGTGGACTTGTAATATTTTTTTCCTATATAATTCATTACTCCCAAGACCATTGGCATGGAGATTCGTTTATCTCATGGTATCAAGAGCCTAACTCCTTCATCTTTCCCCTCCCTTCTATTCCTCTTCCTCACGTTTTTCTTCTCCTTTCTTCATCCTCTACAATGCCACATTATTCTTCCTCCCATGACTCCATCCTTCCCATGAACACCATCCTTCATCTCATCAATATTCGCATATATTCCTCAAATTACTTATTATGGAAGAATCAAATGTATCCTTTACTTAATTATCAACAACTTCTTGATCATGTAGATGGCTCCTCTTTAGCCTCGCCATCCCAAATTTTGGTTGATAACAAGCCGATTGTGAATATGGATTTTATGAAGTGGTTTTTCGCCAATTAGCGTGTCGTTATCCTTCTCCAAGCATCGCTCACGGAGGAGGCATTCTCGAAGGTTGTAGGTCTTGTCACCGCCCATGATATTTGGCCTACTCTTGAAGCTGCTTATGGAAATTCTACTTTGGAGTGTGTTCAGAATTTACGCAATCACCTTCGTGATCTCAACAAAGGAATTTCTACCATATCGGTTTTTGGTTGATAGTTTAAAAGTTTTTGTGACCAACTAGACATTATTGCATGTGATTGATGAGTCCGAAAAGACCCATTCGTTTCTTTGTGGTCTTGATTCTTTATTTGAGACATTCTCCATGGCTATTTGTGCCTTCCATGCTCCCTATAATTTTCGTGACTTGCTTGCCTATGGCGAGGAACATGAAATCTTCCTCAAATCCATTCACGGATCAACCCCCACTCCTATGGCTTTCTCGAATCGTGCAGCCCCCTCCTTGGATCATGGGAGAGGGGTAGTAGATTTCACGATGGTCGTGGTCGTGGTCGCCACGCTCTTCACTATCAATGATTCTATTAAAATGGCCACTATAGAAGCGCTTGTCCTCAACTAGCTTTGTTTCTAAACCCATCACTCACCACCGACGTAGATCTTGCTAAAGCTTTTTCTTGCAAAGCGTCACATGAATAATTCTGGTCCGGATTAGTATGTTGATTCCGGTTCCTCCAATCATATGGTGTCCTCCTCGAGTTCAGTCTCTCAACTCGAGCCTTTTAGTGGTGATTCCTCGGTGTCATTTGGAAATGGTAATACCCTTCCCATCTCTTCCATTGGGACTTCCTCACTTGCAAATGGTATTCGCTTATAGGATTGTAACGTCCCAAAAAATATGAACCAAAAATTTCATTTTTAATTTAAGTAAGACAATATTCCAACATCATCCATACATCCCAAAATAAAACAAGTGCATCAAATATCATAAAATCAGAGTGAAATATCATGTGCGGAATCCATGTGGTGTGTGCGATGTAGTCTTCTCGAGCTCTTCCCCTTGGAACCAGAAGTACTTGAAACATAAATTGAAAACCGTAAGCACAAAGCTTAGCGAGTTCCCCAAGATACCGCATACCAACATAAATAGTATATAACGGGCCTCGTCCAATGAGTATAATGGGCCTGCCCTAACTCGCATAATGGGCCCCGTCCAATGAGTATAACGGGCCCCGCCCTAACTCGCATAATGGGTCGCGCCTACATACACATCATATAACAACCATTAACATACAAAATAATCATCGGCACCCGCCCATAATACATACAAGAAAATACACATACTAGTGCCACACAGACAATGAGTATTCTAACAGATCATATCATGGATCAGCATTGGTGCCTTCGACCCACTATACATGGTGAGAAAACTCATCTCGAATGCTGACTCTCATTGACGATCACAAGCTCCTATCCTGATGACTCCCCGAGCTATCAACACAAAATAACACACAATTAACACTTGGGTTCTAAACTATATCCAATAATCCACATTTAGGGTAAAATAACCATTTTACCCTTGATCCAAGACCAAGGTCCAAATCCACAAACCAAAAGGCCCAAAACCAATTGTTCCTCTAAGGCCCACTTATGGCCTAATTTTCCAAATTGGGCCTAAACCCACCATATGAGCCTTACCCTAAAGCCCAACAATTTTCCTTACTCCAAATCTTGATTTTAGATGGCCTAATAAGGCTCAAAGCAACAAGGTCCAAAGAAGTGGCCCAATTGAGGCCTAAAAGATGAGAAGCCCAAACAGACCGAGTACGTGGGGCGTACTTAACTGTACGCTAAGCGTACTCGCTGCATGGATTGTATTCTTCATGTACTAACTTCCATGCCCATCGTATTCCTTCATTAAGCCAACTTTTCCATTAATTTCTTAATGCTTAAATTCAACGGTCCAAAACACAAATCTGAGTCCCAAAGGGTATCTAGAACCATAAAGTCACTGACTTGGTGACTTTGCATGCCCCAAATGAACCCAAACTCAAAATATAACATTCTACTTCCATGAAATGAACTCAAACTCATGGATGGGTAAGATCCAACCCAAAAGATTCTAACTTTAAGGCTTAGAAACCTTAATGACGCCAAGAGGGGCAACTCATAACTTTTGGTATTGCATCAAGCCACCAAAACTCACTCATGTGACCAAAAGTTAACCACAACCAAGCTAGAACTAGATCTTAGCTTTAACACAACAATTTTAGAGCTTTAAACCTCTAATGAGTGCCAAATGATGATGACGTTCCGGATCTACAAGCTCTCACTCTTCCATTGAAGCTTCAAGATGATCACCTTCTTTCAAAAGGACCAAAATACACCCAAAATAACCTTCTAAGCTTAACAACACACAATAATGGAGTAAGGGTTTCGTGGAGGCTGATTTGGGACTAAAGGGAGGCTGATATAAATGATCCTTGGGACATAATGTTCTTTAAATAGTGCATAAACCCTAAAGATTAGGGTTTTGGGGTCTGGACACGTATGTCGCACGTACCCACTCGTACGCTGCGCATACATGCATGTCATCCGCGTTCTTTTTACTCTAGTAAGCCCTACATATATGGGGATGTACGCCCCACATACGGCACACCCTAAGCCTAAAATGAAAAGGTCCAATGACTTCAAGGCCCAAAATCAAAAGAATTAAATAACCAAATTATAAAATAAATACCTTATAAATATCAAGTGTTACAATTCTCCCCCACTTGCGTCAGATTTCGTCTCTGAATTTCGCTGCCCCGAACAACTCTGGATAGTTCTCCCTCATCTCTACCTTGGGCTCCCAAGTCCACTTTGACTCCTTGCGGTGTAGCCACTGCACCTTCACAAGCTCTATAACCTTGTTCCTCAAGGTCTTCGTCTTCCGATCCAAAATTGCCACCAGTCTCTCAATATAATTCAGGTGGTCATCCACCTGAATATCCTCTAATGGAACAACTACAGAATCATCCGCCAAACACTTCCGTAGCTGAGAGACATGAAATGTGTTATGAATCTGACTGAGCTCGGCTGGAAGATCTAGACGAGAGGCAACCCGGCCCACCCAAGACAAGACCCTGAAGGGACCAATATACCTGGGGACCAGCTCGCCTCGCTTCCTGAATTGGATGACACCTTTCCAAGGTGACACCTTCAGGAGAATCATATCTCCCACGTGAAACTCCAAATCTGACCGGCGCCTGTCATCATAACCCTTCTGCCAACTCTGAGTTGTTTACTTCCTGCTTCGAACCTATTGAATCAGCTCAGTGGTCTTGAGTACCACCTCGGTACTCCCCATAACCCGTTGACTGACCTCGCCCCAACAAATCGAGGTCCTACATTTCCTCCTGTGGAGCATCTTAAAAGGAGTTCGATAGATGTTAGCATGATAACTTTTGTTATATGAAAATTCTGCTAACAGAAGATACGTATCCCACCTCCCACCAAAATCCAACACGTACACATGCAGCATATCTTCAAGGGTCTGGATAGTCCGCTCACTTTGATCATCATTCTACGGATGAAAAGTTGTACTGAAAAGAAGATGAGTGCCCAACTCGTCATGGAATCTATTCCAAAACCTGGAGGTAAGCTGAATGGAGAACCTCGACTTGTAAGCCTACTCCATCTGAACTTGGCATACCCCGCCCAAATAAGGAACCCAAACCTTCCGATACAGGCTCAACAATCTACGACTATCATAATCGAAGGAAGCCACTTGACCCACAATGTGCTCACTCTTCTGGTGCTCTTCCTTCATAGCCTCGGCCTGAGCCTCGCGAATTCGTTCCAATAATGGAGTAATCATGGTCATCCTCAAACATACATCTCTTATTGGAGCCACGACTGCCTTGCGGCTAAGTGCATTGGCCTTCCTCAGGTGGTAAAGGATCTCACAAGTATAATCCTTTACTACATCTAACCATCGATGCTGCCTCATATTCAGATTCGGCTGGTCCATTAATGTAACGGTTGGCATTCAGGTTATCATTTATGTTCTTTTGATTGGATTTTAATTGCAAAATTGGTCCCTACGTACCTTGGGCGTATAGTGGTGTATGCTTAGCATACTAGGGGAAGGTGGACCGAGGGCATTCACCACGTACGTGGGGCGTACCAAGCAGTACATGGGGCGTATGTGGCCTAAGTGTAAAACCTTAATTTTAGGGCAAGGTCCCTATTTAAACACTCTTATGTTGCTTGGACCTTACCCTAGACAGCCTCCATCGTCTATTATCGTCCCTTAATCCTAGAATTTCATGAGAGTATGATCCTTGGGCTTAAAGAGTGTTTTGGTGGCCATTTTAGTGAGTATTTAAGAAGGAGAAGGTGGTGATCAAGTCTTGGGTGTCATTGAGTGTTTGGATCTTGCATCTAGTTCACCTTAAGGATCTTCTGGAGGTAAAAAGTCTAGATCTTGCCAACTCTTTTGGTAGTTTGAGTTAGGGTTTGTTGTGAAGTCCATTTTTGGTTCATGGACCTCCCTCTTGAGAGTTTGAGAAACTCCAAAGGCTAGAAATGTTTGATTCAGGCTCCTTAAGCCTTATTGCATAAAAATGCCATCTTGAAGGTTGTATTGGGTCCATGCATGAGTAGAAGGTCTTAAAAGTGGTCTTAAAGGTAAAAATGAAGTATTGGGATCCCATATGGCATGCAAGGCCATAAAGTTGACAACTTTATGCCCTAGGACATCTTAATAGACTCAGATCTGGAGTTTGACGTTGAAATCCCAAGTATTAAGCACTTAATGATCGTTTGGTGCATGGTCTGTTTGTACGCCGGTTGTAAGAACGTATACGTTGGACGTACAGCCAAGGGACTCAGTACACTAAGCATACTGGTGTGCTATGTTGGGCGTACACAACCCATATGGGTTTGGGCTTCGTTGGGCTTGTAAGCTTATTGGGCCGTATTCAGCTTTGGGTCTGGACCCATTTAGAGTTATTGGTCTGTTATTCTGATTTGGGTCATAGTTGTCTTGGTTGGGCCTTATTCGGATGTGGTGGGCCATGTGGCCCATTATGGCTTTAAACTTGGATCCTAGGCCCATTAGTAAAGGAAAGACTTCCAGTCCACCATGGAGGGACTTAGGCTCAGTTTTTGGACTCTTTGACTAGGTTGAGTTATAATACTAATTAGGCTTAATTGTATAATTGTTTAGTATGAGGTTTTCGACTAGTAGGCGAGCAACTACTGTGTTCAATAGGATGGGGTTAGTCTTCTCACTATACCAAAGGGTCGAAGGCACCAATGTTGGCCCATTACTTGATAAGTGATTTCTATAGTTAAATATGCAATGGATTGTTATTTGGTATGTGTTGATTTATGTGAAGACCATGGGGGAGCCCATAGCACTTGGTAATACAATGAGGGGGAGCCCATGATCCTTGGGTATAAGACCGTGGAGGTAACCTGTAACGCCCGTAGATCCGGGCTAGTCAATTTAGAGATAATAGGAGTCGAAAATGAGTTTTTGACAAAATATTATTTAGAATAAATAATCTTAACCAATCTTTATAATATGTCTCAAGGGTTCCGTACATATAAAGAACGCCGAAATCCGAATTATAACGAAGAAGTTATGGCCCGTCGAAGTTTTACGGCAAAACCGGCACGGCACCGGGAGACGTAAATAGTGAATTTTTGATAAAGGACTTTTTAGCCTTATCAATCCAAATAAAAGTTGTAGTATATGTTAAACCGAGAACATACAAAAAAAAGAACGCCCAAATCTGACTTCGTATGAGGAAGTTTTGAATTTTATAAGATTTGGCATAGCAGTGCACGACCCAAAACTCGAATTTTAGTTCGAGTGGTTTTTGGCCTACGTGACCTAAATGATAATTGAAGATCTCATTAATAGGAACTCAACGGTAAAAAGACAGACGAAAACAGAGTCCGTATGTAGAAGTTATGAATTTTACGCGGACATTTAACAATATAATCTCCTCGTATTGTTAAATTTAAGATCGGTCGAGAATTAGCCAACGGAGTCAAAATGAAAGTTGTAGATCTTATTTTTACCTACGCGTGGATATAAAGAACGTCAAAAACGGAGGTCGTATGTGAAAGTTACGGATTTTAGAAGTCGGAAGTGTGCTGTGCGAAAATGGGTGATGTGGCACAATGTTGGCCATTGCTTTCTCCACTAGATGGTGACATGTGGCACCAAGTTCAACCATTTTCACCCTATAAATAGAACCTCTCCCACCCTCATTTTCTTCACACCTTTCCCACTCTTTCTTCTCTTTACTCTCTCTCTAGAACCTCTCTCTAGCCCCAAAATCCCCCGAAAAGCCTAGGGAACCTCCCTAGCACGAGGTGGAAGCCCTGGAGTGCTCGATGGCTCCGAGAAGAAGAGCTTTTCGGCTCGGGAACACTGCTCCAAGAAAAGCCTGGTTTTCTATAAACCCGCTGTAAGTGAGCTACGCCACACTATTTTTAATATAGCTTTTATTTAATTATAGTAACGTTATTAGAAACTTATAATAAATACTTGACCTATTATTATGGGTTATATAAGTATTTTTGAACGCTTATATAATAGCAATAATAGCTAGACTATTAATTAGTCTCGGCGAATAATAAACTAAACTCTAGTGGTAATAATACTAGGTTTCGTTGAAGGAAATTATTTTTAAGAAGCGAAGCGCTGTCTGAGTTCGGAATCACCACCTTTTCAAGTGAGTGCATAGTTACTTTCAGCTTACACATAGATATGAAGTATTTTATATAAATTACGTGTTGTGTGTGCATATTATTTGTATACTTGCTATCTATGCTGGATGAACAATTTTATACATGTTTTAAATGATTTAAACTGTATATGTATTTTATATCTACAAAATGTGTTGGGTAAAACATGGGTAGATGTAATAGTTGCTATGTGACAAAATAAAAGAATGAGAGGCCTCGTTATAGATGTTATTGATGATCCAGTCATTTAGCGGAGTATAGATGACGACCACGGACTATTCTAGACAGTCCAGTGGAACGCTAGCAGGCTCGCAACCTCTAGGTGTTTATTTGAATTGTGTGCTCACCAGCAGTACTCCATCCCCCACATGGTTGCCTTATTTGAAATGAATTGCTGAGGAACCCCCGAAGCATGTGTTGTCACACCGATGAAAGTCCCTTAGACTAGGTCCCTTGTGTTAGATGTTTTAGGGACGTAAAGTGAGGATAACCGAAACGGGTAATCGGGTTTGTTTGGTTTGATAAAGTTAATAAACTTATTTATTGTGGGTTGAAAACCCTATGTACTCACCAGGTTTCCCAACCTGACCCACTCAGTTTATTTATATCATAGGTGTTGATATGAAGTCACATTATACTGAGAGATTAACGAGATATAAATCACTAGTGATAATGAATGTAGTTCTGTTTATGCTTATGTTTCTGTATTGACGATGACATCCCAAACGTTTTAAATGAATAAAAATTCTTTTCTTCGGAAATGCTTTGATAACGTATTTATCATGTTTTACTGGGAACAAATTCCGCAACATTTTTATTAAAAGAGGCACTCTGATTTTTATAAAGCATAAACACAATCGGTCTTTTCTGGCCGTGAAAATGGGGATGTCACAGTTGGTATCAGAGCATTAGTTTAAGCGAACTAGGAATATGGATTCATTTCTAGACTTAAACTTAGAATGCTAAGCAAGGATTGTGAGGAGTGTGTCTAATAAACTTTAGGTAAAGCACCTGAATAGACACAAGCACTAGCTAATTTAGGGAAAATACCTAACATGCTTTTATGTGCTAAATGATTTATGATATGCATTGTATGATCGGATTTATGGCCTGTTGCCAACTGGATCTAGAAACTTTATGTGTTCAGATTTCTAAACGTTTAATTACAGTATTAGAACTGGCATATAACGTTTCGGAGAAATAGGGAGAATTACACGTCGATCATAAATAAAATCTTTCCTATCTTAATTCTTGTCATTGCACACCGAACGTCTGCTTTGGTATATAGATCGAAATGGCAAGAACCCGTAGTGGAGTCGGGAATGCAAATGGGAACAGGAATCAACCACGAGTGATTGAACAAATACCTGTTGTAGCAGATGCTCCTGAGCCAATTACAATGGCCGGAGTACAAGCCATGATACGGGCTATGTTGGCTGAACAACGGGAAGAGATGAGGCAAATGTTGCATGAAAATAGGGATGAACCTACAATGCTAGTTGAGCAGCCCGAATTGAACGATGGGCGGTCAGAATGAGGGAACTACAGTGGGACAGTTGGTCAAGCCAACCCACCAATAGTTCGACAAAACAACCAGTATGACGGATTCGAGAGGAATGGATGCAAGTACAAAGATTTTCTGACTTGCAATCCATCGACTATCACTGGAAAGGAAGATCCGATCGGAGTCATGGATTGGATCTCGGATATGGAGTTAGCTTTCATGACGTGTGGTTGTAGAGGCAAGTTACAAACCACCTTTGCAGTACGTCAATTCCGAGGAGGTGTTGTGCGCTGGTGGAATACCCTGGGGAAGACTCTGAGCCCCAATGAGCCCCTGCAACTGACATGGGCAGTGTTTTTGGTGCAGTTCAAACGGAAGTACTGCTCAGCCCAAAACCTGCTCGAGCTAGAGAACCAGTTCCTGAACTTGAAGAAAGGAAGCATATCAATTGATAAATACACCAACAACTTCACAGAGAAGATGAAGTTCGCCTTGCGTCTTGTACCAGATGAGCTGACGAAAATTGACAAGTACGCTAAGGGACTTCCATGGGAGTACGCGGTGTCAGTGTGTCAGGCACCTACTCTGGAGGCAGCTATCTGGGCTGCCAAGTCTGTGGAGGATATGATTAAGGGAAGAGCTGCCAAAAAGATTGAGGTTGGCGAAAAGAGGAAGCTTGAGGGGTCTACGAGGCCCAATAAGAAGATCAAGTCTGGTTCAAAGGAGTTTAGCAGAGGAGGAAACAAAGTGAAATGGTGCGAGAAGTGCAAGAAGAAGCACTTCGGGAAATGTAGTGAGGAAGTGACTTGCTACAAGTTTGGGAAGACCGGACATTACGCCAACGAGTGCATCGCCAGCAAAAGGGTGTGTTATGAATGCCGTGAAGAAGGGTATGTTGCTAAGGATTGCCCGAAGAAGAAAGAGGCGGAAAGACCAAAAATTCCACCGAAACCGAAGGCAAGAGCGTTCCATATGATCCTTGACGAAGAAGATGGAAATGAAAGGGATCAGGAATGAGGATCTATGAAGTAGTCGTGTAAATAGTACCACGTGGTGTAGCCTGTTAGAGGCATAGTATAGGTTGAACTTGAACACCTATGTAATCGTTTCAAGGAATAATATAAAACCTTCGTTTTGATATTTGATGTGTTAAGTTGTTATATGATTTTCTTGTATGGTGACTTGGGAAACTGCGGGACAATACTTGGGACGAGTATGAGTAGGTGTGAAAGGTAGTAGAGGCCTATACTACCGGAAGCACAGGACTCATGCTTGGATCAGGGAAAGTCACAAGGTTACCAAGAAGCTAGTAATTGATACCGATTTATTCAAATATGTCATTACCATCTTTTCGGTAATGACTAAGAGGATGATTATTATTCCGACCCTAGTGGTCATATCGAATTGAGTCCGACTACGATAAGTATGTTACGTGGTTCAGAGAACCAAGTTTTATGTAGCATCTGACTTAAGTCAGAAGATTGAAATAAAAGATAATCAAAGCGATCGGTAGAGGTATCGCGATAGTTGCTTGTAGCTAGAAATGCTACCTTTTAAGATGTGATTAGAACATGAAGAAATGTATAGTCTGTTCTGGAAGACTCTAAGAGACCTGAGTCTAAGCGTGGGAACATACGATGATAAGTCATTAGAATATGACACATCGGTCCATTTTAGTAATAAAATAACTTATCTTAAGTTTGTTAAGAAGAAGAAGCAGTCTCCAGTAAGGATCGAGATTTTGACTTGAAGGTCATAATTTGGAGTCTAATGTGAGATAGGGAGCAAGTGCAAGCTCAAGCACCGCCTACAATCAGGAAGTCTTAGAGTTAGATATTCGTTCGAAGAAACATCAAAGTTACTGTTATTACTTAGGATGAAGAGATAACGTACGGATTCATCATGTGATCCCTCGTTTAGTTGATGATTCCGGGACGTAATCATCCTAAGGGGGAGATAATTGTAACGCCTGTAGATCCGGGCTAGTCAACTTAGAGATAATAGGAGTCGAAAACGAGTTTTTGACAAAAGATTATTTAGAATAAATAATCTTAACCAATCTTTATAATACGTCTCAAGGGTTCCGTACATATAAAGAATGCCGAAATCCGAGTTATAACGAAGAAGTTATGGACCGTCGAAGTTTTACGGCAAAACCGGCACGACACCGGGAGACGTAAATAGTGAACTTTTGATAAAGGACTTTTTATCCTTATCGATCCAAATAAAAGTTGTATTATATGTTAAACCGAGAACATACAAAAAAAGAACGCCCAAATCTGACTTCGTATGAGGAAGTTTTGAATTTTATAAGATTTGGCATAGCAGTGCACGACCCGAAACTCGAATTTTAGTTCGAGTGGTTTTTGGCCTACGTGACCTAAATGATAATTGAAGATCTCATTAATAGGAACTCAACGGTAAAAAGACAGATGAAAACAAAGTCCGTATGTAGAAGTTATGAATTTTACGCGGACATTTAACAGTATAATCTCCTCGTATTGTTAAATTTAAGATCGGGCGAGAATTAGCCGACGGAGTCAAAATAAAAGTTGTAGATCTTATTTTTACCTATGCGTGGATATAAAGAACGTCAAAAATGGAGGTCGTATGTGAAAGTTACGGATTTTAGAAGTCGGAAGTGTGTTGTGCGAAAATGGGTGATGTGGCACAATCTTGGCCATTGCTTTCTCCACTAGATGGTGACATGTGGCACCAAGTTCAGCCATTTTCACCCTATAAATAGAACCTCTCCCACCCTCATTTTCTTCACACCTTTCCCATTCTTTCTTCTCTTTACTCTCTCTCTAAAACCTCTCTCTAGCCCCGAAATCCCCCGAAAAGCCTAGGGAACCTCCCTAGCACGAGGTGGAAGCCCCGGAGTGCTCGATGGCTCCGAGAAGAAGAGCTTTTCGGCTCGGGAACACTGCTCCAAGAAAAGCCTGGTTTTCTATAAAACCCGCTGTAAGTGAGCTACGCCTACGCTATTTTTAATATAGCTTTTATTTAATTATAGTAACGTTATTAGGAACTTATAATAAATACTTGGGCTATTAGTATGAGTTATATAAGTATTTTTTTAACGCTTATATAATAGTAATAATAGCTAGACTATTAATTAGTCTCGGCAAATAATAGACTAAACTCTAGTGGTAATAATACTAGGTTTCGTTGAAGGAAATTATTTTTAAGAAGCGAAGCGCTGTCTGAGTTCGGAATCACCACCTTTTCAAGTGAGTGCATAGTTACTTTCAGCTTACACATAGATATGAAGTATTTTATATAAATTACGTGTTGTGTGTGCATATTATCTGTATACTTGCTATCTATGTTGGATGAACAATTTTATACATGTTTTAAATGATTTAAACTGTATATGTATTTTATATCTACAAAATGTGTTGGGTAAAACATGGGTAGATGTAATAGTTGCTATGTGACAAAATAAAAGAATGAGAGGCCTCGTTATAGATGTTATTGATGATCCAGTCATTTAGCGGAGTATAGATGACGACCACGGACTATTCTAGACAGTCCAGTGGAACGCTAGCAGGCTCGCAACCTCTAGGTGTTTATTTGAATTGTGTGCTCACCAGCAGTACTCCATCCCCCACATGGTTGCCTTATTTGAAATGAATTGCTGAGGAACCCCCGAAGCATGTGTTGTCACACCGATGAAAGTCCCTTAGACTAGGTCCCTTGTGTAAGATGTTTTAGGGACGTAAAGTGAGGATAACCGGAACGGGTAATCAGGTTTGTTTGGTTTGATAAAGTTAATAAACTTATTTATTGTGGGTTGAAAACCCTATGTACTCACCAGGTTTCCCAACCTGACCCACTCAGTTTATTTATATGATAGGTGTTGATATGAAGTCACATTATACTGAGAGATTAACGAGATATAAATCACTAGTGATAATGAATGTAAGTTCTGTTTATGCTTATGTTTCTGTATTGACGATGACATCCCAAACGTTTTAAAATGAATAAAAATTCTTTTCTTCGGAAATGCTTTGATAACGTATTTATCATGTTTTACTGGGAACAAATTCCGCAACATTTTTATTAAAAGAGGCGCTCTGATTTTTATAAAGCATAAACACAATCGGTCTTTTCTGGCCATGAAAATGGGGATGTCACATAACCCACGGCATCCCAGTTGAAGACGATGGAAGGAGTCCATGGCAAATTTATGTGTATATGTGCATGACATTATATGGTTATGTGTTTTGCGTATTTTGGGAAAGTCACTAAGTGTGTGCTTACAATTTTGTTTGGTGTTTCAGGTACTTCTGGTTCTAAGGGAAAGGGCCCAGCTTGATGGCGCAGCGTGAACTCTCTAGTATTTCCGAATTAGTGGTTTCGGATACTCTGATCTTTTGAACAGTGTGTTTGTGTATTGGAACTTTGGAAAACAAATATGAATGAGATTTCTGATTACTAAATGAAAATTTTTATCTGAATTTTTTGGGCTATTACAAGTTGGTATTAGAGCCTTGGTTTGAGGGATTCGGACACACTCTTGGGTGTGTTAGAACTCAGACCGAGGAAATGGTAAACCCTTTTTCAAAAAAGAAACCAAAAGCTAAAGTTTTCTTGAAAATGGTTTTCATAAGTAAAAAGGGGAGAGTATAATGCGCGTAATTGGCGGAGCTCAAGTAAGTGTTCCCAATGTGCTAGCAATGCTATAGCTATATTTGGAAAATGATGTGGAATTGATTATTTGATAAGTGTATGCCTTCAAAGTAGTATATGTATAGGATTGCATAGCCCTAGAATGATGGATTCTGCCTTATTCATGTTCCTTGTTTAGTTGTGGTTTAGGGTAGAAGCTTATTTAACAATCTATGTGATTCTATTTGTGTATAATTTGCATGAAGGCAACCTACTAGGATTGAATTGAGTTTCTGGTTCGGTGAGGATTGAGGAATCCTAGAATAATCTAGAATTTGAGTTCATGAAGCCTTTTTTTATCATGTTATTTTATTTGGGTGATCTAGAGGTATCAGGTATGGCCTTGGGGAAGATATAGGTAGGTGTGGAAGGTAGTTTTGGGACCGTACTACTAAAATCACAAGACTTGTACCCGAAACAACATCAGACTTGGAAGCTCTAAGGATTCCGGTGAGGAGGAACCCCTTCGAACTTCCTTATCAATTGGTATTATGTGGTATTATTCAGTTAAGGATGGTGATGATCACACGAGATTCGGGTTTAGGATTAGGAGCTGTATCAGGTTCATGCTTTGGTGTAGAGCCCATTGATAAGAGGCTGCGTGATCTCATTGCGGCCAAGATTACTCGTAGCATCCTTGATGCTACCCCAGTGATCTTTGGTATTGTCAAGGAGAGCATGGAGGAGCGGTTAAGGTCTTTTCGAGCCGAGATTGCAGCAGGCCAGATTCGAGCACAAGTCCCTCGTTCAGGGAATTCAAGGTTCTTCAGAAGATTGGGAACCAAGCTTACAAGCTAGAACTACCATAAAAACTAGATAGCATTCATAACACTTTCCATGTGTGTTACTTGACGAAGCTTACGGGAGAAGTTCTCAATATAATTCCAATTACATAGTTAAGGATGGATGAAAATAAGAGGCTAATCGAAGAGCCTGAGGCAATTTTTGACCGTAAGACTAAGAAGTTGCGACACATGATATTCGATTTAGTACTTGTGCAATGGAAACATATGAATGCGACGAACCTCACCTTGGAAACAGAGAGTGACATGATGAGTCACTATCCACATATGTTTGCTGATGCATGATTCCGGGATGGAATCATCCTAAGGATAAGAGATTTGTAACACCCGTGTTTCCAGACTAAGCATTAGTATGCTGATGTAATAGCTAGTTCGGCAATTGTAACCTACTTTGAAGTAATAAAGAGGAATTATTTGAATATTATGTGAATTATTTGATTTTATGTGCACTATACTTATTTATAAGAAATAATAAATTAAGAATGAAAAATAAGCATCAAAAATAAAATAATAGATAGACCTAATATCTATGGAGAAATTTGTAGTGGTCGTGACAAGGATTCTGGAGATATAAAGAACGCCGAAATCTAAGTTATAACGAAGAAATTATGACATGTTGAAGTTTCGCGACAAAACCGGCACAACACTGTATGACGTAAAAAGTGAGTTTACGATAAAGTACATTATAGCCTTAGCAATCTAACAAAATTTGTAGTATACATTAAACCGAGAGCGTGCATAAAAAGAACGTCAAACTCTGACTATGTATGAGGAAGTTATGGTTTTTCTAAGATTTGGCATAGCAGTATGCAGCCCGGAGTTCGAATATTAGATTAAACGATTTTTAACCGGCACATCCTAAACAAGAATAGAAGATCTCGTTAATAGGAGGTAAAAGATAAATAGACAGATGAAAACAGACGTCGGATGACGAAATTATGAATTTTTAACGGACTTTTCTGTCCCGTCCTGTTAAAAATATAACTTTAAAAAAAAAGTCAAAATTAGCCAACGGAGTCTACATAAATGTTGTAGAGTACGTCTCCGCCTACGCGTAGATATAAAGAATGTCAAAAACAGAGCTCATATGCGAAAGTTACAGATTTTAGAAGATAATTAGTTTTTGAGGTAATCTGCGAGTGACATGTGGCGCAATCTGGGTCACACCTTCTTCCCCACGGCATGGAACAAGATGGAGACAGATGGCAACGAATGCCCTGCATTCATCTAGGGAATGCGATGCGTTCATCTCTTGAATGCACTGCGTTCGTCCCTCCGCCCAACCTATAAATTAGAGTTCGTTTCTTCTCATTTTTCCACACCAATTCACTCCAACTCTCTCCCAAACACCCCCAAACCCTCAAGGTTTTTCCCTAGCACCTCCAAGGTGTTAGAAGCAAGTCCCGGAGTGCCAAAAAGCCCCGAGAAGAAGAGCTTTCGGCTTAGTAGTTCCGCCCCCGCAGAGCCCGGTTCCTAGCCAAACCTCCTAGTAAGTGAGATATGCTTACCCTACTTTAAGTACAACTTATGTTTAAGTTTATTATCGTTATTATGAACTTATATACAATATATATATATATATATATATATATATATATATATATATATATATATATATATATATATATATACAAAGTGTTATTATAATATCTTTTAACTACTCGCGGTACGGGAAATCTGGTTTGAAGGGCCGCATAGGGTTGTTGGATTTCAGAAGTGATATAATGCCAAAATGGTCCTGCCCTCCACTGTTTCATGTCTGGCCCTTGTCTGTACATAATGGTTGAAAAGTATTGTTTAAACCTTATAGAACAATATCGCTCATAAATAGTTGCAATAAATATTAGATTAAAATCTAGTGGTAATAATAATAGGTTTCATCGAAGGGAATTTTATTGTGAATAAGCGAAGTGCTATCCAAGTTGGAATCACCACTTTAACAAGTGAATGCATAGTTACTTTCATCTTACACATAGATATGAAGTATTTAATATAAATTATGTGCTATGTGTGCATATTATTTGTGTTCTTGATATCTATGTTGGATGAAGGATTTATACATGTTTTAAATGATTTAAATTGTATACGTATTTTATATCTAAGAATATTTTGGGTAGAATATGGCTAGGTGAAATAGTTGATGTGTGATGAAATAAAATGATGAGAGGCCTCGATGTTTACGATGATCCAGTCATCAAGCAGAGTATAGATGACGACCATGGACTATTCTAGACAGTCCAGTGGAACGTTAGCAGGCTCGTAACCTATAGGTGTTTTGTGAACGAATGGTTCATCGTTGTACTCCATCCCCCTCATGGTTGCCTTACGGACATATATCGCTGAGGAATCCCCTTAGTAGTAGTGTCTATCCCGATGAAAATCCTTAGGCTAGGTCCCTCGAATTAGATGCTTTAGGGACAGTAAGTGAGGATAACGGGAATGGGTAATCGGGTTGGTTGATGTGATGAACTTAATAAACTTAATTATTGTGGGTTGAAAACCCTATGTACTCACCAGGCTCCCAAGCCTGACCCACTCAGTTTCTTGTATTACAGGTAGTGGCACAATAGCATAGTTGCGATGACTTGATGAGGGATTATGGATTACAGGCTAGTAGATATAAATAAATGTTGTAAGGCCTATGTTGTTCTGTTTATGCTTTTGATTTGTATTGACAATGATATCTCGAGGTTTTAATATAATGAAACACATTTCTTTAAAAATGCTTTGATAAAATCTTTATCATATTTTCTTTTGGGAACAAATTCCACAACATATTTCTTTAAAAGGTTACTCTGATTTTCAAATAAAACATAAACAAATCGGTCTTTTCTGGCCGTGAAAATGGGGATGTCATAGTTTCAATCGGTGGTTGAGGTATAGCAATTGGCACAAGAGTTATAGGATCTCCACTGGACTACTGAGACTGTGGCAGAGATCACTGCCAGGTTCCAGGAGAAGGCCTGGTTGGTTCCGCGGTATGCGGCGGATGGGGAAATGAAGAATGTAAGGTATCATGATATGCTGAGGGATGAAATCATGGAGTTTGTGAGTATATCATGGTTCAAAACCCTTAATGATATGATTTCTAGAGCCCGTGAGTGGGAGATCGATTTGGCGAACCTGTGGAAGAGGGGACCAGATCAGGTGCACACAGTGGAGGGTCCCGGGAAGAGACCCAAGACTTCGGATCAACGATTGAGGGGCCAACCGAGCCAGGGTCAGTGCAGCACGTGCGGGAAACTGCAAGATTGGATTTGTCTTTCTAGGGTTTTAGGCTGCTACAAGTGTGTAAGACTACGGGGTGGCATGTATCATTCGCTAGTTGGCGGATAGTGTAGTATGTTGTAAGACTACAGGGTGGCCCGTAGCATTTACTAGGATGAAAGAAACTCGGGGTCGTGGTTGCATTCTTCAGGCTATCTGGCATGCCTGGAATGGTAAGGAAAAATCTAATTTAAGTGGGGGAGTGTTGTTTCTTAGTTTTCCATGAAACTAATGACCATCCTAGAAATACACAAAAAACTGTAACGGATCTTCATGTATCTTTGCATGTTACCCAGTCAGAATCACAAAAGGATTTTAATTGTAATGAATAATATTTTAAAAAGATTAAATCTTGACCTGTTGAATCCTTCAAATATTTCAAAACATGACAAGTTGCTTCATAATGACATGTATAAGGCTTTGACATAAATTAGGATAATCGTTTGACTACAAAAGATATGTCAGGTCTGGTTATGTTCAGATATAATGATTTGCTAACAAGTCTTTTATATTTGGATGGATCATCAAATAAATCTCCCATCTTCACAACTAAGTCAAGTTTAGGATCCATAGGTGTAGTTTTGGGTTTTGTAGCCAGAAAACCCGCACCTTCAATTAATTGTAAAGTGTAATTTCTTTGAGAGATGAAAATACCCTTTTGTGAATTTGATATTTCAAGTCCCAAAAAATATCCCAATGAACCTAAATCTTTCAATTTGAACTGATAACTTAATTGTTCTTTTAAGAACTCAATCCCTTTCTTGTATGGTCCAGTGATGATGATATCATCAACATAGACAAGGAAAGCCACATATGTTTCACCATTGCCTTATGAAAAAATGAGTAGCCGAACTTTGACTGAATGAATCCCAATACTTTTCGAAATTTTGAAAACTTTTCAAGCCACTATCTTCTAGCCTCCTTTAGACCATATATTTCACCATTGCCTTATGGGGTTTTGGGTGCATCCAAACCCTTTCTCGAGTTATACTTTAGATCTGGACCTTGTGAGGTCCAGAAAGCCAGAAAGTAGCTAGCCTTGTCTATGTAACCTTGGGGTCATGAAGCCATGAAGCTTTGAGAAGGCCAAAATGGTATATAGAGCAACATACACCATGCATGAACCCCATGTTTAGACCTTTACATAACTTTTGGATGCTTGAAGGCCAGATCTATGGGTTAGAGTCCCAGATCTGACTTCAGAAGACCATATAAGTGATGCCATGGAGACGACTCACCGAGTCTATGAGATGACTTGACGATTCAGATCGGATTAGCCCTGCGATTCGTGACCCAGTGATAACCCGTCGAGTTGGAAGGTTAACCCGAAAACTCGTGTGTGGCCTTAAGGGAATTCAGAGGATACGCATGAACTCGCCGAGTCACACGAGTGCACTCGGCGAGTCTGGTTAAAGTTGGACCGTTGACTGGAGTTGACTTACGTTGAGTTTAGGGTTTGGTCAAATGAGTGAAAGAGGTCAGGGAAGGGTAGAATGGTATTTTATGCACTTTTCGAAGATAAGAGTATAATATTAATTAGAAATATTAACTTCTGATAGGCGGAGGCTAGACCGAGGATTTTGGGAACGAGAGTTTTACTAGCTATCTTACGAGGTGAGTCTTCTCACTATACTTTACCTAGAGTGGTAACTATGTGCGACCAGAGGGTCTCATGTGCTTGCTTGAGTTATGCATGATTGTGTGATATGTATTGTATGCTATATTTGTTGCTTGGACCGGACTGGAGGGCCCAACGAACTATGAGGCTAGAGGGTTCTCAATCAGACCGGACCGGAGGGTCCAACGAGCTAGACCGGACCAGAGGGTCCAGCGAGCTATGGGACTGGAGGGCCCCACTGAGATACATGGACCAGAGGGTCTTATAGAGTATAGCCTCGAGTGGCGAATTTTTTGTATGTGGTATTTTGGGGAACTCACTAAGCATTCGTGCTTACCGTGTTATGTGTTATATATTTCAGGTACCTCAGGAGATAGCGGGAAGGCGCCGGTATGATTGTAGACACACACGCAGACGAGATGAAACATGTCAGAGGATCCTGGATTTGAACAATTGTTTTGAAAACTTGTTGATTGTTTTTGAGAATTAATGATGAGACATGTGTTTTATAAATTTTAAAATTTGAAAACTTGGTTTGAAAAATTATGTCGTTACAAGTTGGTATCAAAGCCTTGGTTTGAGGGATTCGGATACACCTTCGGGCATATCAGAACTCAAACTGAGGATTTGAGAAAAGTTTTCATAAAGAAATAATTTAAAAAAAAAGTAAAAGATTCCAAAAGAGTGGAAAAGAGCAGTGTGTACAATCAGCTAGCGCCTGAACGGTGATTTCCCCAAATACCCTTACGTTATGAGTTATGAGATATTATGAGATGTGTTATGCATGCTAGAGTAGGCTAGGTTCATATTTAGGACTAGAGTGGCCTGATTTGTGATGCCTTAGCCTAGAAGTTACTGCTACTGTGAGTTACTTAGAGTGTGAGTAGGTAGTAGAGAGGAGCTTATGAGAGTTCTTCTGGAGGGTAGCTTGCGTTCAACAAGTTATAGAGTACTTGTGATCTGGGATCCTAGGAGGAGGACTTGGGGTGAATACTGATGTGGTGTGGAAGGTTAGTATAGGGCCTGTACTACTGGAAACACCAGGTCAGTGAGCAGTCAAAGTAAGAATCCTTAGGGTACTAAATAACAAGTAGGGTTGAGTTTTCGAGTGTAAGAATACTCGAGCGAGTCTCTGATTTATTTTGTGTTGTGTTTCAGAGACATCATGGTGGGAACGTGCCACAACTTGGAGAGCAGCGGCGTTAGCGATGATGAGATTCGCAGTTTGATTCATGATGAGGTGGTTGTATCCATTCGAGCGGAGATACCAGAGATGTTTGGTTATATCAAGACCACACAAATTGAGACCTTTGATGAGCGATATGCTGCTCTTGCTGATGTTGTTATTGTTGTGGCCACCGCAGCTGTTGCCGCTGCCAGGCCACAGGGAGGTGACTCGTTGCTGTACCAGGAGCTCAGCAACATGAAGCCACCAGAGTTTGATGGGACTCAGGATCCGATAGCCGCGATGAGATGGATCTCTAACATTGAGGGATGCTTCTAAACATGTTCTTGTCTGGAGCATCTGAGGGTGCGGTTCGTGCTGAACCAGCTTTGCTTAGGAGCGAAGGACTGGTGGAAGTTTGTGATGGCTGACTTTACTACTACAGAGCTTACCGAGGTGACTTGGGAGAGGTTCATCGCTATTTTTCGAGACAAGTACATTCCCTCGGTGGAGAGGGAACAGTTGGCCCCGGAGTTCATGTCCCTCAAAGATGGGACTGAGTCTGTGACGGTGATCACACGGATGTTTCATGAGAGGGCGTTGTTTTGCCCTAAGCATGTGTCTTCTGAGCAGGCACGCATGAGCCAATATCTGAGCATTCTGAGGAGAGACATTCGAGAGTTCATGGAGAACTTGACATACCAAACATTTGCCGAGCTCCAGGAAAACGCTCAGAAGAAGGAGATTGAGCTACAGACTCAGGCCAGGGAGGAGGCAGAGTCTCAGAGGAGGGATAGGCGGCCGACACAGTCTCAGCCAGCAGCCAAGCGGGCAAAGCCCTCTGATTCGAGATCGGTAGGTCAGAAGGGTCGCACTTGTGGGAAGTGCGACAAGAGCCATGATGGGGTGTGCAGAGCAGGTGTGTGTTACAAGTGTGGGAAGGAGGGGCATATCGCGAGGGATTGCGCCAAGGGATTTTTGGTTTGCTTTCATTGCAACCAGACTGGCCATAGGAAGGCCGAGTGCCCGCAGTTACTTCAGGGATCAACGCAAGGATCTGCGCCTTCTGCTACTAGAGCTTCATAGGGTCAGGTAGTGAAGTCCGAGGCATCGAAGGCTCGCGGCAGAGCTTTCCAGTTGACTTCGGAAGAAGTCCGCGCAACACCAAACGTTGTGGCCGATATATTCTCTTACTTATGCTATATTTGAGATATGTTATGCTTGTATTGTGATATGCGTAGGTACTTTTCTTGTGAATTGTATGTCTGCTTTGGTGTTATTCGACTCAGGTGCGAGTCGATCTTTCGTATCCCTAGCATTTAGTTATTACATCAGTATCCGACGGGAGGCGTTGAGTCGATCTTTGAGAGTTTCCATAGCTGATGAGCATGCTATTTTTGCGACTGATGTGATACGGGGATGTGTGTTAGATATTTTTGGAGTCGAGTTTCCGATAGATTTGGTACCTATCGCGATGGGGGATGTCTGTGTCCATCCGAAACCCTAGTGGGGGAGTACTTACAGTATTCGGCAAGGGCACCTGATCTGGGTCAGCATTTTGTTCGGCTGCTCGAGCGAGGTAGAGCTTGCAGCAGGTTTGCATGGGTTTTCTGGTGTATGTGTCAGATACGTAGGATGTTGCGGAGAGACTAAGTACTGTCACTGAGGTTCCGATGGTGAGCGAGTTCCTAGACGTTTTCCTGAGGAGTTACCAGGTGTGCCTCCCGAGAGGCAGGTGGAGTTTCATATTTATTTACTTCCGACGCCGACACCTATCGCCAAGGCACCCTATCGCCTTGCACCCCCAGAGATGCAGGAGTTATTCTCACAGCTTCAGGAGCTGTTAGGAAAGGGATTTATCCGGCTGAGTAGCTCGCCGTGGGGAGCACCAATCCTTTTTGTCAAGAAAAAGGGTGGTTCACACCGAATGTGAATTGATTATCGGGAGTTGAACAAGCTCACGGTCAAGAACCGTTATCCACTCCCGAGGATCGACGATCTGTTCGATCAGTTGCAGGGTGCATCATGGTTTTCCAAGATCGATTTGAGGTCTGGTTATCACCAGATGAGGGTTCGTGAGGAAGATATTCAGAAGACATCATTTGGAACTCGTTATGGGCATTACGAGTTCGAGGTGATGCCTTTCAGGCTCACCAATTCACCAGCAGCGTTCATGGATCTCATGAACCGGGTCAACAGGCCTATGTTGAATCGTTCGGTGATCATGTTCATCGACGGTATTTTGATGTATTCAAGGACTAGAGAGCAGCATGAGGAGCATTTGAGGAAAGTCCTCGAAGTATTGAGATCGGAGAGGCTTTATGCCAAATTCTCCAAGTGTGATTTCTGATTACGAGAGGTTCAGTTCTTGGGACACCTCGTTAATCAGAATGGGATTTTGGTCGACCCGACCAAGATTGAGGTGGTTATGAGTTGGGAGGTGTCGAGATCCCCCACCGAGATTAGGAGTTTTCTGGAGTTGGCCGGCTACTATCGAATATTTATTAAAGAATTCTCCAAGATCACCGTTCCTCTCACCCGATTGACCCGGAAGGGCGTTGCTTTTACTTGGGGTCCCGAGCAGCAGACCTCATTTGAGACTCTTCGCCAGAGATTGTGCGAAGCTCCGGTGTTAGCCCTTATTGAGGGAATGGAGGACTTTGTGGTTTATTGTGATGCATCTATATCGGGGTTAGGAGCGGTGCTTATGCAGAGAGGGCACGTGATAGCATATGCATTGAGGCAGCTGAAGCCTCACGAGATGAGGTATCCCACCCACGATTTAGAGTTGGGGGGCAGTAGTGTTTGCCCTCAAGATCTGGCGCCATTATTTGTACGGTTTTCGGTGTAACATATAGACGGACCACAAGAGCTTGAAGTATCTGATGGACCAGCCCAACCTTAACATGCGCCAGAGAAGGTGGTTGGACATGGTAAAGGATTACGACTGTGAGATTCTGTATCACCTGGGAAAGGCTAACGTGGTAGCCGATGCCTTGATCGTAAGACGGAGAGTGCCCCAATTCGGGATATATGCATGAGGATGACAGTGATGACTCCGCTATTGGATACCATTCAAGAGGCCCAGGCGGAGGCCGTGAGACCGGAAATCCGCAAGAAGGAGCGGGAGATTGGGCATGTATCCAAGTTCGTGACGGATGGTCATGGGCTTATGACCTTCCAAGGTCGGGTTTGGGTGCCCTTTTTGGGCGGGGCACGTAACATTCTGATGGAGGAGGCACATAGATCGAGATTCTTGATCCATGTCGGGGCCGCTAAAATGTATTTGGATCTGAAGAGAGACTATTGGTGGCCCTGTATGAAAAAGGATGTTGCTTGGGTGGTCGAGAAGTGCTTGACCTACCGTCGTGTCAAGGCAGAGCACCAACGTCCGCCTGTTCCATTGCAGCCTTTGGAGATTCCCCAGTGGAAGTGGGAGCATATCTCGATGGAGTTTATCACCAAATTACCGAGAACGATGCGGGGAGTGGACGTGATCTGGGTGATTGTGGATCGATTGACGAAGAGTGCTCACTTCCTTGCAATTAGTGAGAGCTCTTCTGCTGAGAGGCTGACAGAGATTTATGTGCGAGAGGTGGTAGCTCGGCATGGAGTACCGACATCCATAGTGTTGGATCGGGATGTGTGTTTTACTTCCAGATTCTAGAAGAAGTTCCATGAGGAGTTGGGAATACGGTTGCATTTTAATACCACCTATCAACCACAGACAGATGGACAAAGTGAGCGAACGATTCAGACGCTCGATGACATGCTTCGGGCATGTGTTATGGACTTCAGTGGAAGTTGGGACACAGACCTACCCTTGGCTGAGTTTTCTTATATCAACATCCATCACTCGAACATTAGTATGCCACCCTTTGAGCTCCTGTATGGGAGAAGGTTTTGCACCCCCATATGTTGGGGAGAAGTAGGGCAAAGAGTTATGGGCAGCACTGAGATAGTGCTGAAGGAGACTGAGCAGATTCAGCAAGTCAGACAGAGGTTACTGACAGCCCAAAGTCGCCAGAAGAGTTATGCGGACAGGCGATGATCCGAGCTCAACTTCCAGGTCGGAGATTTTGTACTCCTAAAAGTTTCCCCATGGAAAGGGGTGATTCGGTTCAGAAAGCAGGGAAAGCTGGGATCCCGATACATCGGTCCTTTCAGAGTGGCCACTAGAGTGCGGAAGGTAGCTTACTATTTGGAGCTACCTGAAGAGTTGATTCAGATTCATAACATCTTCCACGTGTCCCAGTTGCGGAAGTGTGTGACCAACGAGACGACAGTGGTACCACTAGAGCACATTCAGGTGGATGCGAGCCTGAATTACATCGCGAAGCCGATCGCGATCATAGATCAGAAGGTGAAGGTTTTGAGGAACAAGGAAATGCCCCTAGTCCAGGTCAAGTGGCAACATCGGAAGGGATCCGATCTGACTTGGTAGCCAGAGTCAGAGATGCAAGAGCAGTACCCCGAGCTATTTGCGGAGCAAGACTTCGAGGGCGAAGTCTAATTCTAGTGGGGGAGAATTGTAACATCCGGTTTTCCATGTATATCAATTTAAGCATGTGTCTTAAGGATTTAGGGTGGACTCGATGAGTTGGCACCTCAACTCGTCGAGTAGGATTGCGGATGGATGACGTGGAAAACGAATGGACTCGACAAGTCAGAGAGCCGACTCGACGAGTTAGCGCTGGAGGCAGAAACCCTAATTTTCCCAGGCTTGGGCCTATTTAAATGCACTTATGGCCTTCTTGGACCCTTCCCATCAGTGTCTTCGTCCCTTGAGAGAAACCCTAGAGTCTTTGGTGAGCTAGAGAGGAAAGAGGCTAATTTGTGGTCATTTCTTTGGGAAGAGAATCAAGGGTAATTGCAAAGATCTCAGAAGAGAGTTAGGGGATCAATTTCATCTTCATTTCAAGCTTCAAATCAGGTATAAGCTCCTGCCTTCCTTGTGTTTGGATAGATTTTTCTTTGGTTTATAAGTTAGGGCTTGAATCACCATTTTGATAGGGTTTTGGGTGCGTCCAAACCCTTTCTTGAGTTATACTTTAGATCTGGACCTTGTGAGGTCCAGAAAGCCAGAAAGTAGCTAGCCTTGTCTAAGTAACCTTGGGGTCATGAAGCCATGAAGCTTTGAGAAGGCCAAAATGGTATATAGAGCAACATACACCATGCATGAACCCCAAGTTCAGACCTTTACATAACTTTTGGATGCTTGAAGGCCAGATCTATGGGTTAGAGTCCCGGATCTGACTTCAGAAGACAATATAAGTGATGACATGGAGACGACTCACCGAGTCTATGAGATAACTTGACGATTCGGATCATATTAGCCCTGCGATTCGTGACCCAATGATAACCCATCGAGTTGGGAGGTTAACCCGACAACTCGTGTAAGGCCTTAAGGGAATTCATAGGATACGCATGAACTCGCCGAGTCACACGAGTGCACTCGGCGAGTCTGGTTAAAGTTGGACCGTTGACTGGAGTTGACTTATATTGACTTTAGGGTTTGGTCAAATGAGTGAAAGAGGTCAGGGAAGGGTAGAATGGTCTTCTATCCACTTTTCGGAGATAAGAGTAGAATATTAATTAGAAATATTAACTTCTGATAGGCGGAGGCTAGACCGAGGATTTCGTGCACGTGAGTTTTACTAGCTATCTTATGAGGTGAGTCTTCCCACTATACTTTACCTCGAGTGGTAACTATGTGCGACCAGAGGGTCTCATGTGCTTGATTGAGTTATGCATGATTGTGTGATATGTATTGTATGCTATATTTGTTGCTTAGACCAGACCGGAGGGCCCAACGAACTATGAGGCCAGAGGGTTCTCAATCAGACCGGACCGGAGGGTCCAACGAGCTAGACCGGACCAGAGGGTCCAACGAGCTACGATACTGGAAGGTCCCACTAAGATACATGGACCAGAGGGTCTTACAGAGTATAGCCTCGAGTGGCGAATTTTTTGTATGCGGTATTTTGGGGAACTCACTAAGCATTCGTGCTTACCGTGTTATGTGTTATATATTTCAGGTACCTCAGGAGATAGCGGGAAGGCGTCGGTATGATTGTAGACACACACGCAGACGAGATGAAACATGTCAGAGGATCCTGGATTTGAACAATTGTTTTGAAAACTTGTTGATTGTTTTTGAGAATTAATGATGAGACATGTGTTTTATAAATTTCGAATTTTAACATTTTGGTTTGAAAAATTATGTGTTACATATTTTCTTTCATAGCATCAAGTTCAGCTTGCATGACATCACACAATTCTTTATGCTTGGAACCATCTTTGTAAAATTTGGGTTTAAAAGTAGTTGACACGTTCATTTCAAATACTCTGTGTGCATGTGATAAATTGTCACAAGATAAATAATCATGCAAAGAGTATGGTGTTTTATTCTTTGAAAAAAAATTGCAATGATAATCCCTGAGATAAGAAGGTGGATTATGTGATCTAACAGGTCTTGAAATAGCTTGTGAATTCATCAGAAGTGAATTTGGTGGGATTGGTATTGTCACTGGAATTTCATTTTGTGGAACTGATGAATTACAGGACAAAACTAGTGTAGGGGTATTTATGGAAATATGATGATTACGCAATGAAACTGGTAGAACAATGTGACCAAAAGGATCAATGGGATCAACAACATAATTATTTTGAAAATGGTATGTAACACCTGTAAAATTCAAGCCAATTTAAAACTTTTTGAAATATCCAAAAGCCATTAGTTATTACAAATGTTTTCAAAATAGTTTAATATCATAGTATCTCAGAAACCATAAGTCTAAAACACGAGGATGTGTATGGTCATGCCTTCTCCTTGCCAAGTCGTCTGAAGCACCTGAATCAATAAACTGAAACCGTAAGCACAAAGTTTAGTGAGTTCCCCCAAAATACCTATACCCACAACAATAAACATATAATCAAAAACATCATACTAAGGGTCCAGTCAACCATCAGTTGGAATACCCCCGACCCACAACCAACAGGTTGGAATGCCAACATACTATGGGTCCAATCATCATCGGGATGGAATACCCCACACCCACAACCAACAGGTTGGAATGTCCACATACTATGAGTCCAATCATCCTTGGGATGGTTACTTACGGCCCACAACCAACAGGTTGGAATGCCCAGGTCTATTGGCTTTCGTTGAAAGCAGATAAGCCTCAACCGCCAAACAAATATGTGCACATATATATATAACAGATAATCACATAACAGTCTATAGACAACAACTCATCTACTGTAAGGGTGAGCATTTGGACCGATGGACCGGACCGAACCATTTTTTTTGGACCCCCGGGCCGGATCTCAGTTCTAGGAATCCATCAAAACCGGTCTGGTTTTTTTCCTGGTCCGGTCTGGTTTTTACCGGTTTTAGAACCAGTTGGACCCGATTTAAAAAAAATTGTAATCTGTGAAAATTTTTAAACAACCATAACTCATTCGTTTTAAGTCGGATTGACACACGGTTTTTTCCAAAGTTTAATTTATGGCTTATAGATGAATTTATACTAGAATTCTATTGATTTTGGTATTATATTCAATGATCTATAGTCTTTCAAAGTTAAGCTATCAAAACTTAAAATTTTCAGCTTTTCAGCAACATTTTTAAAATTTTGTAATCTGTGAAAATTTTTAAACAACCATAACTCATTAGTTTTAAGTCAGATTGATACGCTCTTTTTTCCAGAGTTTAAGTTACAGTTTGTAGATAAATTTAGACTATAATTTTGTTGATTTTGCTATTATATTCAATGAGTTATAGTGTTTCAAAGTTGAGCTATCAAAGCTGAAAATTTTCAGTGTTTCAACAAGATTTTTAAAATTTTGTAATCTGTAAAGAATTTTAAACACCATAACTCATTCATTTTAAGTCAGATTGACCTACGGTGTTTTCCAACATTTAGTTTATAGTTTTTAGATAAATTTAGACTATAATTTTTTTTTTGAATATTGTATTATATTTAATAGGTTACAATACTTCAAAGTTGAGCTATTAAAGCTAAAATATTTCAACTTTTTAACTATTATTTTAGACTATAATTTTGAATTTTATGTATCTTTGATAGATAAATCATATGAAAGCGATCTTGGTGAACTTGATTTATATGTTAGTTGCTTTTATTTGGAAAATTAATTTTGCAAGTTATAATATTATAACATCAATGTAGATTAGTTATGCATGAAATGGAAACGTAATCATTTTTACATGTTATATCGTATCAAACCCAATAACATATTCATTTTAACGAGTTCTATCAAACACAAAAACTTATTTTAACGACTTGTACTCTACGCAATTAAAGTTGTACTGGTCCAAACGGGTCCAAGAACCGAAAAACACACACAGACATGGATACGACTCATCCGGTCCGATCCACGGTCCATAATATTCTCCATAACCGGTCCAGTCCAAGAGTCGGTCTGGTCTGATTCGGTCCAAATGCTCACCCCCTAATCTACCGAATCATACCACATAGCACATAATACTATCCTATCTACCAGGATACCAATCTAACAGATCATAACACATACTACATAATATTATCCTACCCTTTAGGATACCGATCTAATAGATCATACCACATACCACACAATATTATCCTACCCTCTAGGATACCGATCTAACAGATCATACTAGCATAACATAACGAGATAACAATCCAAAGGGACGGCCTTGGTGCCTTAGACCCTTGAGTATCGTGAGGATAACTCACCTGACACTGCTGAAGTCCTGCAGATGAAACTCTAGCTGCTGGTTGGCAGATTCCCGAACTACCAACATCAAACAACACCTAATTAATAATTGGGTTCGAAGCCCAAGATCCAACTCACACTCCAAAGGCCCAAAAGTCAAGTAATGGGCCAAAGCCCAACATGTGGCCCAATTTTCCAAATTGGGACCAGACCTCTACATGGTCTTTCCTTAAGGCCCATTCAATTATTCTAGTCCAAACTCTTGGTATTCCTATGGCCCAATATCACATAATCAAAAAGGCCCCGACTATGGCCCATCTATTACCCAATTTTCCAAATTGGGCCTAACCCCTCATATGGGCCTTACCCTAAAGCCCATTAACATATTCTAGTCCATATGATCATTTTGGGATGGTCCATTAATAATCCAATTACCAAAGCCCAATCAAAAGGCACAACACAAAGCCTAAGTGAAATTAGGGTTTCACACAAAATGACAATTAGGGTTAAGTGTTTCTCATTTAACCCATTAAAGACTTAATCCATTAAGTTCCTCACTTTATGAAATAAGTCATATGGTGTGATTGACCTTAATACACGATTCCATTCCGATGGCCCAAATGTGAGTCCCGATAAGTCCAAGCCCATAATCCTTAAATTAGGGTTTTCACATGAAATGATGCTTAGGGTTAAGTGTTTCTTACTTAACCCATTAAGGACTTAATCCATTAAGTCCATTATTGCCTTAAGTTAGTTTTCCAATGATTATTATTTAATATTTTAAGTTTATTAAATAATTCCCCTATGTATGTCTCGATCAATTTCCAAAAGTTAGGGGTTTATGCCCTTAGGGTTTTCTAACCCAATACTAGTTCGTTAGTCCATTGGCTGAGCTTTTAGGTCACATTGGGCCTTATTGGCCCATTAGGGTTCCATTGGACCCACTAGGGTTTCTTTGGGCCCATTAGGGTTCCATTGGTCCGATATTATCCAAAAATCCCCCAAACGAGGTCCAAACGCAATCAAAGCACACCGTCACCCAACACGGCGGCCGGTGGCAGTAGTCACCACCTTAGGATGGTGGTTTCAAGTTTTCTGTTGATTACCGACACTATTACACTTTTACAAAAATACAAAAACACACACACACTCACTCAGGTAAATAACACACACACACACACCGCTGCAATGAGTCGGCAGGTGGTGGTCGGAGGTGGCAGTGGGGTTTTTTTTCTTCGGATCTCCGACCAATGGACACTCAGGCAGCCTTATACCATCACAGCACCCGAACACGAGCAACACAACCCGCACACCCATCCTATTTTCTCAGGAAAAATAAATCCAACACCCACCTACGGTGGGTGGCGACGGCAACAGCCTAAGAAAACAGCAGCAACAGCGGCCATTGGCGGCGGATAGCGTCGGGACGCAACAACACTAGCAGCAACCAAGACGGCTAGAGGCGATAATTGCAGTAGCAAAATGAAATAAGAGAGGAGAGATATTGTGGCATCGGATACAAGTTGGAAAAGAAATGGGGACGTTGGTTTCGTTGTTTGTGGTTTCATCGATCAAAAGAGCAGTAGTGCAATCGGCGGTCTCGGTCTTCGACTATGGTGGTCGCACCTCCACCGGAAACGACCACATCAGATTCGTTCCCGGTTCGCCCATCGGCCTTCGGTATCTCCGATCATGGCAGATGTCGTTGGGGGTCTTAGTTGTTCGGAGCAACAAGCTAGTCGAGGGGAAAGGATGGTGACGGTTGGTTGAAGATGAGAGGGATGTATAAGGGTGGTGGCTGCTATAGAGATTAGGGTTAGGGTTTAGAAAGTGACAGATGAAGAGGTGAAATACCCGATCCTTTGAACAAGTTTCCATAATAACGGATTTGGTCCCTTCTTGTGATATTCTTTTCAAAACGAATCCAAAATTTACCAATTAGACCCCGCCTTCTGAAAATCTTATCATCCAAGTCCAGAACTTATCCTTTAGTCCCTGCTTCCATGAATCTTTACATATTTAGCCCAAATAATACCAAACACTCCTTGACTTATGAAAATCTTTACAAATTAAGTCCCAAAATTACACTTTAACCCCTGGAGATTCAATTCTTGCCATTTGACTTCCTAAAATCAACACCCCACTAACCATTTAATTATTCTATTTAAAACGAGGTGTTACATGGTAGATGGTTTCATGAAAAAAAAACATCTTTGGAGCAAAATGTATGTTTTTGTTTCAAGATCATATAATTTGTATGCTTTCATATTAGTAGGGTATCCTAAAAACAAACATGCTTTGCCTCTAGGTTGGAATTTCAACCTATTTGCAACTAAAGTAGAAGCATAACTAAGCACCCAAAATTTCTTAAATGCTTATACGTAGGAACACTACTATATAAGCTTTGAAATGGAGTCTGATATGAAAGAATCTTTGATGGAATTCTATTGATCAAATAAGCAGCTGTAAGAACACAATCTCCCCATAAATGGAATGTTAGATTGAAAGAGTAATGATTTGGCCACATTCAGAAGGTGTTGATGTTTTCTTTTAACCACCGAATTTTGTTGTAGTTTAGCTACACATGCCTTTTGATGAATTATACATTTTTCTGAAGAAAAAAAAAAGGGAAAAAAGAAAGAAAAGAAAGAAAGAAAGCTTTGAATTACAGTTCCATTGCATTATCAGTCCTAAATGACTAATGCTTTTATTGAATTGAGTTTTGACATAGGAATAAAATTTTGGTATTATTCCTATAATGTCAGACTTATGTTTCAACAAGTAAATCCATCTATATCTACTTTTATCATCCACAATAGTTGCAAAAAATTTGTGAATATTATGAGTAGAATGCTAATATGAACCCTAGATATCACTACGAACCAAACAAATATTTCATCACAAATGTTGTTAACATTTCAAATGACAATTGTTTCTATTTAGCTAAAGGGCATACTGAACAATGATCATTACATTTATTTTGAGATATAGAAACACCTAAAATATTCTGAATGGAAATAAAAACTTTGTTTGAGGGGTGTCCAAATCTCTTATGCCACAAATTTACGGAAACAACTTTGATCCTTGTATCAAGAACTTTAACTTCCTCTTCTTGTATAGTGCTGAGCATATAAAGATCCTGAATGTTATCTGTTAGATAATTATGGGACCACTTCATATATATGTAATGTTATCATTATATATGGTTATTATGGTACGAATATAAATTGTTGATAGACCAATTTATATAATATTACTTACCTTGTGGGTTGAGTTCCGGTTTGACTCAATATCCTAAAAATCCCTTCCATTTCTCACATTAGGGTATATCTCCATCTATATATACATGTGATGAGAAGCATATCAAGAGATACGAAAATACACTGAGATATTTGTGGGTCTCTATGGTAGGGGATCTTAGAGAGAGTCTTGAGATCAACTGGAAAACCCAACTCAATTCTTCAGATCCAAGGATCATAATGAAATAGGTATGTAATTGTTCTTTCATTTTTAAGTTTTCTTTTAATCAGATTCGAGATTAAATATCAAAAGTTTATGCTTACATGTTTATGTTTCGTTATCAAAATAACCAACATTATCAGCTTTGCCAATCATCCGCTTGAGCATGGTATCCTGAATATAAGCATGATGACATGTGAATTGAACTATGAACTGTTGACTTTTGGTTAATGCACTGACTGATATCAAATTGAGATCAAATTCAGGTACATAAAGAACATTTCTCAAAGTAAAGAGATAGTCAATCTTGATATGAAACATCCCAAAAATACAAGCCAAAGATTTCGTTTTTAACTCATTAAATAAACCATAATTATCTTTCAACATATAAAAATCATAAATGGTGTATCTCAAGAATAACATAACATATGTCAAATATATCAGAGTATAAACATCCCAGGCTGAACAAATGGTGTGTGCACTATAATCTTCCCGAGCTCCTCTTTTGAAAACTAAATACCTGAAACCAAAACTGAAAATTGTAAGCATGAAGCTTAGTGAGTCTCCCCCAAACTACCACATATCATACAAAACACATATCACAAATAACATAACTCTGGGACTACTCCCACTACATCGGGACGAATCCCGGCATCGGCTCACCCGGCATCAGACTCCTGTCCGGCATCGGGCTCACCCCGGCATCGGGCTTACCCTGGCACATACACAACATAACATATATCATAAACACATAACATAATCAAACAATCCGCATCGGGCTTGCCCTGACATCGGACCGAAGCCCGGAACAAATACATATAACACATAAACTAGCATACATTAGGCTTTCCTCGAAATACATAATACACGACATAATGACTAACTTACGTCGGGATTACCCCGGCATCGGACTTACCCCGGAACACGTAACATATAACATAATCACATATACTGCATCGGGCTTGCCCGGCATCGGACCGGAGTCTGGAACACATAACACATAACACATAATTATGCATGAATCACAAACACATCAAGCATACATAACTACTTCTCCGGACTGCCCCCGCATCGGACCGAAGTCCGAAAACATATAAACGGCATCGAGCTTGCCCCGGCATACTACAACTACTTAAACGGGCCGACATTGTGGCCTTAGACCTGTTCTTACTGGAAGAGAACTCACCCCGCACTGCTGAAACCCTGTTGGTACACTTCTGGTTGCTATCTGATAATCCCCGCACTGCTGCTCCTCTAGCTCCCCGAACTATCAATAACACAATAATACTTAGCCCAATACGATAATCCTTCATAGGGTAAAATGACCATTCTACCCCCTATTCGAACTTGATACATATTTAAAGTCCAACACTAGGTAAGCTTCCCAAGCCCACTAGTGACCCACTAATGGCCCAATTTGCTACATTGGGCCCAATCCCTTAATGTGCCTTACCATAAGCCCAATTATATATTCCTTGGCCCATATTAACTGATTCATGATGGCCCACTATGGCCCAAAGGCCCGAAATCAAAAACACAACCCACATCGAGGCCTAATCTGCTGAGTACGCTGGGCGTACTCCAATGTACGCTAAGCGTACTGGCTTGCTAGTGAGTACGTTGGGTGTATCTGCACATACGCTCAGCGTAATCCTCCTGTTAAGACACTTTTCCATTAAGTGATTGATACTCCACTCTAAAGGCTACCAACTCAGATCCATGTCCTTATTGATGTCTTAAACCATAGAGTCACTAACTTGGTGACTTGCAATCCACCAAACAAGCCCAAAATCAAGAGGTGACAACATGCTTTCATTCCAAGGGTTAGATCTCATGCATGGACACAAATGATTCCTAAAGGTTGAAACTTTACTGCTTATGGGACTCATATGACACTAAGGGTGGCAACCCTGGACCTAGAAGACGAGTTGTGACATAAAAGTCCAATCTTGGAACCAAAAAGACCCAAAACTTCCATTAACATAGATCTATGCATACTTAAGGAAAGTTTCAGACTTGATACCTCACAATGGTCCGAAATGGAACCAAAATCTCAGATCTACAACTTCCCTTTTGATCCACCACCTTACTAAACTCTTCTCTTGTTTTGAAATGGCTTTACAACACCCAAATACTCACTTAATGGCCACCAAAGCTTCAATAACACTCAAGGAGGGTTACGGTTTCGTGGAGACTGTCTAAGGATGAGGTGGGGTTGGCCCTTTTAAGCATAATGTTCTTTTTATAGTGTCACATACCCAAATTAGGGTTTTAGGAAAGCTGAGCGTACGCTGGGCATACGCCTCCGTGCACCCGCGACCATGCATCCTATTACGTTGGGCGTAACCCAACTTACGATGGGCATACTCACACGTCTTTTATATGCATGCATGGCTCTTCTTGCCAACTTTTCCCATTAAGGGACCATTAATGTCAACAACTTCAAATCATCATAATTCCTTCGTTCTAAGTCCGTTTCCGACGAACCTTATATCCACAAATAGGCGACGAGAAGCCCTACGCTTCTGGCGACACATCCCGGCCCAAAACCTCTTTAATAAAAACTCAAAACCCATAAAAGACCGAAATGCCCTTAGCATTGGCCTCTGAAATCCATGAACGTATATTTTTAGAACAGGGTGTTACATGATATGTCCAATCATGTTAACTAGAAGAGTGAGCTTTTTTGGAAGAGTAATAGTGTAATGATAAACCTTTCTTTTGTTGATAAAAAGGTTAATATCATGACAAATGTGTTGATAAGAACCAGAATCAAAAATCCACATACATGATTTTAAACCATTTTATAGTCAAAGAGTAACACTTACTAGTTAAAGTGTTCTCGTTTGGATTCATCGAGATCATGTGATTGGATAAGGCAGACATGACTTGTTGGCATTGAGATGGAGAAAAAACTCTGAACATGTTGCTCAATTCATCATTCATAGAAGGATTGCCATCAATATTGATGTTGTCATTTGTTATTGCATTGATTTGATTAGACTTGGACTTTGATTTGTATCCAGGTGGATATCCATGCAACTTGTAACACTTTTCCATAGTATGCCACTGAAATTTGCAGTTTGTGCACAAGGGTCGATCTCTTTGTGAATTGTTAAACTTCTTGTTCTTATTGAAATTGTTATTAGCAAATCTGTTGTTTTGATTAGACTTTGCAACAAAGGCAATAAATGAAGAGTATTGATCAATTGAAATAGTTTTCTACTTTTCTTCTTGGGCAATAGGAGAGAGCACATGACTAATAGCATGTATTGGATCCATCGGTAAAATTTGACCCCGAGTGTGTGAGAATGATTCATTTAGTCCTATTAAAAAGTTCATGATCTGCTCGGATTGGAAATATTTCTCCACTTTCTCAACTCCATGACATTCGCATTTGCCACATGAACATCGTGGATGAAAGTTCCCATGTTCTTCTGAAAGAGACTTCAATTTTATGAAATAAACTTAAACATAATCTTGATTCCGATTCAGATTTACAATTTCCCTACGAATCTAAAAGATTCGAGGTCCATTGCTTTGTTGATAACGATATTGAAGATCTTGCCAAATTTCTTTCGCTGAATTGGTGAAAATGATACTAGTTGACATTTCTTTTGAAATAGAGTTCAAAATCCAAAAAAATAACCAGTTTGTTATTGCGCATCCATGAAATGTGATTAACTATTTCAGTTCTAGGAGGTTCACGAATGGTTCCATCAACAAATCCAACTTTATTTTGACTAAAAAAGCAATCAACATTGATTGACTCCAAGAAGGATAGTTCTCACTGGTCAATGGCTGAGAAACTAGAACAAATCTAGGATTATCCAAATGATGAATGACATCCGCTCATAAATTAGAGAAACATTTGTAGATGATGATGAACTATTTGTCATGATAAATGATGAAAAAATTGATCAGGAATTAATTAGAAATCTACAAGAACAGATTGTAGATTTGAAAAGAAACAAAACAAGCTCATAAGAACAATTTGTGAGTTCAAATCAAAGAAAAGTACAATCTCTAATGAAAGATCGAAGAAAGAGTACAATAACGATTCAACTAAAAACTGAATCATAGAAGCAGAGCATCTTGAGCTTTGATACTATAATACGAATTGAAAATGATGAAGTTTTTATTAATTAGAAATGAGGAATACAAATGATTCTTACACATGATCAGCTCAAGGAGCATCTAACATTCTAACCAACTGACTGACTAACCACATAATTACAATACAGCCCTTGTATTATATTAAATTATAATTTTTACCCTCGAATAAATTAATCAAACTAAAATTTTAGTCTTTATGCATAATGCATTTTATAAGTCTTTATGTATTATGGATTTATACTAATGCAAGTTCCTTGTTGGAATACGGTACCACGTGGATGGTACCACGTGGATGACAAATATGTATGCATAATGCATAACTCCTAGATGGTACCACATGGATGACAAATATTAGCTCATGATTCATCAAGGGAAATCTTCGGAAAAGTCTCAATCTTTTTACCCCAATTTACGAAAAAGTCCCAAACTGAAATTCGTTTACGAAAAAGTCCCAATTACAAGTAAAAGTGACGATTTGACCCATTTTTTTTCCGGTTTACCGGTTTCATTACTTACCCGGTTTTATTAAAGTCTCATTATTTTAGCATAATTTACGAATAAGTCCCAAATTATGGTAAAATAATGGGACTTTTTTGAAATTATGGTAAAATAATGAGACTTTAATGAAACCAGGTAAGTAATGAAACCAATAAACTGGAAAAAAGTGTCAAATCGTCATTTTTAATGGCAATTAGGAATTTTTTGTAAACAAATTTTAGTTTGAGACTTTTTCGTAAATTAGGATGAAATATTATGACTTTTCCGGAGATTTCTCATTCTTTTCATACTCTCTTTACATTCTAGCAAACATTAACACATATGCATTAATACAAGATCGGACACAAACATATCAAACTGTTTTTCAGAAAATATCAGATTTTCTGGTGTTTACAAAGTAATACAAACCATTTTCTCAAATATGCTTATGAACTCACCAACATTTTTATGTTGACCTTTTAAATTAACTTTTATTCTCAGGAAATCGTTGAGCAGGTTAGGCAGAAAGAAATCATGGATATTTTTTTATATTTTGTTTCATCTAACTTTGATTATTTTGGCATGTAATATTGAAATACAATATTCAATGTAAACAATGATAGTTGTAATATTACATGTGTGATGATGATGATGTTGTGTTTCAATTATATACTCTGTGATGATACTACAAGAATGAAGTCAACCAAGCCCCCGAAAGTTTTCGCCGTCTGGTTCGGGGGTGTGACAAATTTGTATTCGTATTGAGAGTAAATATAGACTGATCAACTATATTTATTCAAAATATGACCCACATGTGTTTGGGAATGATCATGTTGGGAATTAATCTAGAAACTTACCTCGTATCCAAAATCTCCAAGGAACTCAAACTTAACCAATTAAAATAATATGGGAGTATTTTGGAATGCTATCTACATACTTCCCTTACACACTTCTCACCCCTCAAGTTTGTCACGCAGTCGTCATGGAAGAGGTCCAACAAGTTATCCTTTACTACCAGGCCCTGGTGGCCAGCAGATTAATTGAAGGGGAACCTAATATGGGCAGGAAGCAGATCCAGGTGTAGGTCCTGAGGAATACATGGAGACCGAATATGAGTTCGGGGAACCTGACGAGGATATGGAGGAAGATGGGGACACTAATGAAGTCCCCAACGAGCCTCCCACTTCAGAGGTGATGCAGGAGCTATCCAGTCAACTAAGCGAATTGTTGAGCAAAGGATTCATCAGACCAAAATTCTCACCCTGAGGAATTTCGGTCTTGTTTGTCAAGAAGAAGGACGAATCCTTCAAGATGTGCATCGATTATAGGGAATTGAATAAGCTAACTGTCAAAAACCGATACCCACTCCCTCGGATTGACGATCTATTTGACCAGCTTCAAGGAGCTAGTTACTTCTCCAAAATAGATCTAAGATTCGGTTATCATCAACTTCGAGTCCGAGAAGAGGATATTCCAAAAACTGCTTTCCAAACTCGATACGGTGATTACAAATTTGTTATGATGCCCTTCAGTCTAACAAATACCCCTGCAACATTTATGTTCCTCATGAATCGAGTCTGCTGCCCATTTCTTGATAATTTCATGATCGTCTTCATAGACGATATCCTTATATACTCCTGAAGCAAAGAGGAGCATGGTCAACATCTCTGTCAAATCTTGGAAACCCTAAGGGCTGAGCGATTATATGCAAAACTCTCCAAATGTGAGTTCTGGATTCGCAGTGTAAACTTCTTGGGTCATGTAGTCAGTGAGAAAGGAATTAACGTAGATCCTTCCAAGATCAAGGCCATTGAAGGCTGGGCAATTCTGAAGACACCAACAGAAATTCGACTATTCTTGGGTCTCATAAGCTACTATCGAAGATTTATCCAGAACTTTTCCAAGATAGCCAAGCCCCTCACCACCTTGACACAAAAAGGCGTATCTTTCAACTGGACGGAAAAGCAAGAAGTCGCCTTCCAAACCTTGAAGTGATCCCTCTGTAGTTAGTGTTATCCTTACTAGAGCGAACTAAAGATTGTGTAGTCTACTGCGATGCTTCGAACCAAGGGTTAGATTGTGTCCTCATCCATTGTGTAAAGGTGATATCTTACACATCCAGACAATTGAAGACGCATGAAGTAAATTACACCACCCATGATCTCGAGCTGGGAGCTGTAGTTTTCGCCCTAAAGATTTGGAGGCACTACCTCTACGGTATAAAATGCACCATTTTTACGGATCACAAAAGCCTCCAACACATTCTAAACCAAAAGGAGCTAAACATGAGGTAGCGAAGGTGGGTTGAGCTGCTGAATGATTAAGAATGTGAGATCAAGTACCACACAGGCAAGGCTAACGTGGTAGTCGATGCCCTGAGCAGGAAAGAATACTCATGTCGCCGGGTAAAGGCACTATCGATAACCATCCACTCCCACCTAACCTCACAGATCAAGGGAGCCCAAACAGATGCATTGAAGCCGTAGAACGCCACAAAAGAAACATTACATGTGATGGATAAAAACTTTGAAGCCAATGAGGACGGAACTTACTACTTCATGAATAGAATCTGGGTCCCTAAACTTGAGGGATTCAGAGAGATAGTCATGAACGAGGCTCATAGAACACGATATTCCGTCTACCCAGGTTCAAATAAGATGTACCTGGACATTAAGCAACATTATTAGTGGCCAAATATGAAGGCAGATATCGCCACTTACGTGGGAAAGTGTCTCACTTGCGCCAAAGTGAAAGTGGAGTATCAAAAGCCATCGGGATTGTTACAACAACCAGTAATATCCGAGTGGAAATGGGAAAGGGTTACTATAGACTTCATAACCAAATTACTTAAGATAGCAAACAAATTGGATGTTATCTGGGTGATTGTCGATAGGTTAACCGAATCCGCCTATTTCCTGCCAATAAAAGAATCGTACAAGATGGAAAGATTAACACAAATCTATATAAAAGAGATTCTGAGACTTCATGGAGTGCCAATATCTATTATCTCGGATCGGGATAATAGATTTACATCACGATTTTGGCAGTCACTCCACAAGGCTATGGGAACACAACTAAACATGAGCACCGCTTACCACCCTCAAACGGATGGCCAGAGCGAACGGACCATTCAGACCCTTGGGGACATGCTCCGAGCTTGTGTGATTGATTTCGGCAAATCATGGGATGACCACTTGCCCTTGATTGAGTTATCATACAACAACATCTATCACACAGTCATAAAGGTTGCTCCTTTTGAGGCTTTATATGGTCGCAAATGCAGATCGCCTCTCTGCTGGGCTGAGTTGGGTGACACCCAGCTAAAAAAAGGGCAATCACCGAGCAGCACACTTACAAGACCAGAAATCATTCGAGAAACGACAGAGAAGATAATCCAAATCAAAGCCCGACTCCAAGCATCACGTGACCGACAAAAGACTTACGCTGACAAACAACAAAAACCTCTGGAATTCCAAGTCGGAGATCGGGTGCTATTAAAGGTCTCTTCATGGAAAGGGATGATCCATTTTGGGAAATGGGGGAAACTAAATCAGCGATACATCGGGCCGTTCGAGATTGTAGCCCGATTTGGCCTGGTGGCATACAAGATGCAGCTACCCACGGAGCTCAGCAATGTACACCCTGTGTTCCACGTTTTGAATTTGAAAAAGTGCTTAACAGATGAAACCTTTGTCATTCCTATAGAAGAGATCGAAATAAACGAGAATCTCATGTTCGTCGAAGAACCGGTCGAGATAATGGATAGGGAAGTGAAGTGTACAAAACAAAGTCGCATTCCGATTGTGAAGGTTCGATGGAATGCTAAGCGTGGACCGGAATTCACATGGGAACGTGAATACCAAATGAAACAGAAGTACCCTCACCTATTCTCTCATTCGTAGTTCTACCTTTCAAAAGAATTTCGAGACAAAATTCCCTCTTAATGGGGGATGATGTCACAACTAGCATTTTTAGCTAGGAAATTTTGTTTTCATGTAAACATCAACTCTTGTTAAACTTGTAGTCTAAGTGGATATCATGTTCTATGCTCAATCAAAAACATCCATTTGAATCAAAACTCCTGAGTGAAGTCGAAAACCTAATTTAATATGACTCAGATACTCAATTGTGGGTTTGAAACCCTAATAACCCGGTTCAAACTTAGTATGGACTAGGATACTCTCATTGAGCCTAATGGGCCAGTAAACCTTCCACTTGATGATTTTGGACCAATAAAACCCATTTGGGCTCTAATTAGACCAACATTTGTCAAACCATATCATTTGGGCCATGTTAGGCCTAAAATAACTCACTTATTTATCATGGGTCATGATGGGTCATGAACCATTCTATTGAACCATGATGGGCCGTGAACCCACCTTTTCATCAGAATTGGGTCGTAAACCCCATCCTTTCACCACCTTTGGGTTGTGAACCCTCAAGAAGGGCCCAATGGGCTGAGAACCTTCAATATGGGCCTCATAATTTCGAACATAATCAAGAAAAAGGCCCAAACTCTTCTTCTCTCCTCTCTTTCCCTCTCATTCTCGGCCCATAATAAAAAAAATTAGGGTGAAATAGAGCATTGACACCTCATAATTGTCTAGTGGATATACATGCAAGGTTTGCATGTATCAAATCACACTTCTTATCACTCCCTTCATATGTCAACTCTCCATCCTCCTACCTCTTTCTACCTCTCGGCTACTCTCTCCCTCTTCATCCTCATTCACCATTTTAAATCCAACTCATTTTCTCTCAACCTTCAACATTCTCCCACCCTCTATCTCTCTAAAATTTCAAGTGTATGTGTTTTCTTCAAGAACTCTTCATCAAAGATCATCATTTTGGTAAGTTATTCTCTCATCAAAGTGGTTAACTTCATTTTATGATAATCTTCACTCCTTAACACTTCATTTCATGATCCATGCTCTTAGAACTTCATAGATCTCGAAAACCTCTTCAAGGAAGCTTGTTAAAGCCAAAAACCTCTCCAATCTTCTTCCAAAAACCAAAATCTCCAAAGCAATGTGAGTTCATACCCCCTATTTTTGGTTTTACTATGTTTTGGGGGAGAATACAAGTTGTTTTGTGTAGATCTATGTGTGTATGCATGATTTTGTGTGCTTTCATGTTATATATGTGATTATATGTTATAAACTCCATGAACTTAAAGATCTACTAAATTATGATGTTATTTGTAGAACATAACACTCATTTCAACTTATCTTGCAAGGAAATGGTTTTAAAATACATTCAAGTTACTTAAAACTAAGAAAATTGCATAAGAGGGCCAAAAGTGACAAAATGACCAAAAATGGGTATATTTATGTAACTCACGATTATTATGGGTTCAAAAGGATTATTTTTGCTAAACATGGTTAGTTACGACATTTGGGACCTTATAAGTACTAAAAGTGTAAAAATTTTCATAATTGCGCTTTATTTGGGCTTCTCACGGTGTTGGGCCAAAATTGCAACTTTTTGGACTTTTGTGGGCTTAAATGTCATTTTCAACAAAGTTGTGCCAAAAATATAAATTTTTGATATGAGGGACTAAAAATGTGAATTTATTAAAAATTTGGCCAAAAAGATGAATTTATATATAAATTGGCCGAAAATGCACATTTTCATAAAAATCAAGCCAAAAATGATATTTTTGACAAAAGTGAGTTAAGAATGTTATTTCTACTTAAAACTAGCCTCAAATACAAATTTTGTCCTTAAAGGAGCTAAATTGTCATTTTTACCAAAAAGGTGCCCTAAGTGTAAATTTTCGGTCTGGAAAACGCCAAGACAGGTGAAATTATCATTATCTAGTATGGTTATAACGACTCACTTAGAGGAATTAACGTTATAGAATCTACGGGAAACCATTCTCTTTTCTCTTTGGATTACTCGGTAACATACTCGCGCTGGTACTCAACCTCGGGGATTGAGACACCAACATTCTCATTCGCAGACAACATCGGGTTGTCTGGGGTCATTCTCCTTATATTCTCTTTGTCATTCTCTTCATACTCTCTTTACATTCTAGCAAACATTAACACACATGCATTAATACAAGATCGGACACAAACATATCAAACTGTTTTTCAGAAAATATCAGATTTTCTGGTGTTTACAAAGTAATACAAACCATTTTCTCAAACATGCGTATGAACTCACCAACATTTTTATGCTGACCTTTTAAATTAAATTGTATTCTCAGGAAACCGTTGAGCAGGTTGGGCAGAAAGAAATCATGGATATTTTGTTATATTTTGTTTCAGCATACTTTGATTATTTTGGCATGTAATATTGAAATACAATATTCAATGTAAACAATGATAGTTGTAATATTACATGTGTGATGATGATGATGTTATGTTTTAATTATATACTCTGTGATGATACTACAAGAATGAAGTCACCCAAGCCCCCAGACGTTTCTGCCATCTGGTTCGGAGTGTGACAGGGAGACTTGGTATTACTGAAGGTCTCACCTTGGAAGGGTGTAATTCGCTTTGGGAAGAGGGGGAAATTGGGTTCCCAATACATTGGGCCATTCAGGATCATTTCTAGGGTTGGCAAGGTGACATATAGACTGGATCTCCCAGAGTAGCTTAGTCAGGTCCACAACAATTTCCATGTGTCACAGTTGCGAAAGTGCATATTAAATGAGGAGGCAGTGGTATCATTGGATGATATATAGGTCGACGAGCACCCGAATTACGTGGAGAGGCCAATGGTCGTCCTTGAGAGGAAGGTGAAGGTTCTACGGAACAAGGAAATATCTTTGGTAAAGGTACAGTCGCGACACTAGAGGGGATCCGAGTGGACTTGGGAGCCGGAGGCCGAGATACGGGAGCATTACCCCGAGTTATTTACCGCAGCAGAATTCGATGATGAAGTCTAGTTCAAGTAGGGGAGAATTGTAACACCTCAAATCCCAGGTATATTTTTAAAAGCTTTATATTCATTTTATTGCAGGAACTCGAAGGGTTGGAGGCCCCAATTCGTCGTGTCGAACCTAGTCAACCCGCGTGATTTTATGACTTCTACTCGACGAGTCGGAGGACCCTGAATCGACGAGGAGAGGTTGTGCATGGAAACCCTAAATTTTAGGGTTTTCACCCTATTTAAAAAACTTATGGTCCGTTTCTAGCCTCCGTCATCATCATTATAGCCAGATGAAACCTAGATTGATTCCTAAACCCCCATTGTGTGTGTTGAGAGCTTGAAAGGTGTTATTTGTTGATCTTGGAAGGGAAACTTGAAGAGTGAGGAGCTTGGAACGAAAAGGAGGAAGTGGATTTGTCAACTACTTTGTTTTGGCAACCAATCTGAGGTAAAAAGCTAACACATTGACCCTTTCATGCTTAGATCTTCTTCTATGAACATTTATGGTCATATTTGGGGTTTAATGGAGCCACTCTTGGGTTTGAGCTTGTCGACATGGTCTCAGATCTGGACTCCTCTAGGCCCTAAATTCATAAAGTTATTAGCTTTATCTTGTATTGGCCTCTCACCATGCCCTAAAACTCATCCTAGACTTGGTTTTGGTGTCTTAAGCCATTAAGACCTTGCATGCACGTAAAGTTTGCAACTTTACGTGGAAACCATGCCTTAGGAAGCTAGATCTACAATCTAGAGCTTTGGGTAGCTTAAAAACGTCATGAGAAATGGACTGAAAGGACTCGATGAGTTGTATGGTCAACTCGACGAGTCAGATGATGATTGGTCGTTGTTGGTTTCTGCATGGACTCAGCGAGTCAGTGAGACGACTCGACGAGTCAGTTAGGGTTTTCCCAAGATTTGGACACCGCATGTACTCGACGAGTTGTTTGGAAACTCGACGAGTCAACTAGGATTTTCACGATTTCTCGAGTTCAGGAAGAACTCGACGAGTCAGGGGGCTACACTCGACGAGTTGGGTCAACATGGACTATTGACGTTGACCATTGACTTTGACTTTGACCAAGGGTTGACCAGCTTGACTTCTGGGGGTATTTTAGTAATTTAGGAATTTATGGAAGTGGATCATTGGTGGATGTAGGTGATTGAGTTTGGAGTTGCATTTGGGGAGTTTTACATTTATCATCCCGAGCTACTTGTGAGGTGAGTTGTCCTCTCTATACTAACAGGGTCGAAGGCACCAATGTCGGCCCTTTTCGGATTTGTATCCGGGTTTATTGCATGGTATGCTTATCGATTTGCATCCTGGTAGTTAGGATGATGATATGCTTAGTGACCGGTTACATCGGTATCCTAGTTATAGGATGTTGCTATGATTAGTGATTTGTTAGATCAGTTTGACTATTATATATGCTAGCGTACGATATTTATGTGCATATGATTGTTTGATTTGAGGGTTGGGTTGATGCGGACCTGCTTTGTGCTGGAGGCCAACATACCCATGGCGGACAGGATAGACTGCAAGCTCGAGAGGGCATGTCAGTTAGGTCGAAGGCCCGGAGAACGGTCCAAACAGGCTGAAGGCCCGGGAGGGCGGTCCAGACATGTTGAAGGTTCTGAGAGTGGGCCAGATAGACTGTAGGCCCGGTGCAAGCGGTCTAGTCTTCTTGTAGACTTTATATGCATGTTGTTTGTTTATATGATATGATTATGATTGATGGCATTGGTATTTTGGGGAAACTCACTAAGTTTCGGGCTTACAGTTGTTGATTTTGTTTCAGGTACTTCTAATGATCGCAGGAAGGCGAATGCTTGATCGTGCACCTCCTTATGTTTTTATGATTTGATTCTGGGGATACTCTGATATGAAACCATTTTGAAAACAAATTTGTAATGATTCTTGGTTTTCGAATGTTTTAAAAAGTTTTAAATTGGCTTAAATTTTATAGGTGTTACATATAATTAGTTGTTTATACTTTATATAAGTTTTATATAAGCTGTATCGTTTTGTATTGCCCCTTGTCCCTCCTTGAACTTATCCCTAAATATTCAAAAACATGTCATTTTAAACATAGTTAATGTTAACAAGTTTCATATCATATATATTTATATATGATTCTCTTTTTACACCATTCGAGCTCAATCCAGTATAAGTTGGTACCGAATGAATTAAATCCTATGGGCTAGGTGAAATAGTATTAGTTTGATTATATGCAAAAATACATATAAAGTTTATTAAATTGCATTTAAACTAGACAAACTTATACAAAGGAAGGACATTGTATGGAAACTTGGCCTAACTAAACTTATCCAACCAAAACTACATGAATATTAGATGAAAGGAAGGACATTCTATGACAACACAATGATTTTGAAATATGTCAAAATTTACATTAAATCATTTTGGTTGTGCCCAGGTCGAGCTTTTTCGTCATCTTCTATGATTCAGTAGTCTTTTATCCTTACTCGATTTGTCTTTTCTCTTTACAGGCATGAGACCCCTATATTATCATAAGCAGGTGTATAATTGTATCCTGATTTAGAGATTAAATTGTAGCAACTCTAACATTAATATTAATACATTTATAACCCTGAGGTGCATCATTTATAATGCTACAATTTCTTAATGGGAAATGGTTAGCCCGTAATGCAAACAAAGGTATATACAAATTCTTGTATGTTTAACATATTTTTTGGAAACGGAGAAGGCACCATAACATGTTAGATTGCAACTTTGTACGTCATTCTTGTATATAAGGATAATATAAACTGTTGTGGGATTGTTAAACAATATGAGATAATCAAGTTTCCGAGATGGTTGCATGTTCGAAGTATCAACATTCCGAAGAAGTGAAGTTTCGGAGATCGAGAGAAGACTGAATGAACCAAAGACTAGTACTCTTTTGTTTGTTAGTAGTTTGTCTTGTTTACTGAAACATATGTAGTAGACAAGGCCAACCACAACGTTATGTCAAGTGGTTGATCTGCGGTCCACTTTTAGTACTACTGTCTCCTTTTGTGATTGACTCTATGTTAGTATAAAATAGGACCATCACCTCATATAATTTCTTATATTTACACACTATTTTGACACGTCAATCAAAGAGTCATTCACTAAATTATATCATTCTCTTTGCTCTTGTTCTTGTTCATACTCTTCAATATTATTAACTAACGTGAATACTTTGTTGTTTTATTTCTTCAAGGCTTGACTGGTATTATCGACTTGACTGGAATATATTATTTGCCTCTATTGTTGTGTTTATCTCAAGGTTTAAATTATTAAACCTTGTTCTAGATATATTCGAATGTCCCATGTTCTCACAATTTGTATCATAGTTAAAGTGGTTGGACTTTGAATCCACACGATTATAATAGGTGATTAAAATTACCTTGGTGTCTTAATCATTTTTGTTTCAGGATGAAAGTTCTATATACTACTTTTGCTCAAAATACACACGAAAATGGTTGCTCCTAATCAATCTCATCAACAAATTACAAATGTGTTCAATGATTCGAATCGCAAACAACATGGGTTGCCCCTCTAGAGCCTCACTGTTTGTTGTGAAAGAATATGATCATTAAAAAGTAAGAACCGAGAGATTCTTGGTGAATAAGAAAACGATGAAGATTCTCATGTCCCGGTTAGGCAGATGGTTAGAGACGTTGCAGCTAAACAACAAAGTGTTTGTTGTGTCATTCCTATCGTGGGTTGAGCACAATCATATGTCGACTATAGAATGCATGTTAAAACTTAAAACGATACTTTTGAGTCATGATAGTGTAATTACTTGTTCCCTCCCACACCGCAAGGCCAATGTAAGAAAAGCCACATGAATTTTTTTTTCTTTTGAGTCATTATTTACGTTAGCATGTAGCAAATATTTCCTTGAACACAAAAACAATCCTATCAAAAAAATCTAGTCCTCTAGTGTTTAGTCCAAAATGGCCCTTTCCAAAACCGTCCATTGGCCACTCTAAAACAACCCGAAATGCCTCAAATATGATAAATCTTGTGTTTGTCGGAAGTTATTGCAAGTATTTGTAACTTGCTAACTGTTTTTAGTAGATAAATAACAACTTAAATGGAAAAAACAAAGTATTATTAGTTTTTCTAGAAAAAAATAATAATAAGAAAAACATATATAAGATTTAGGCTTGTTTTAGTTATTGACAAGTTTTAATTATGTAATTGTGACTATTTTAGTTTGAATTAATGAAAAAATGGTGTTTTTCTCTTCATTTTGAATTTATTTATAAATAGTTTATATATCTTGATCCTAAGAAATAAAACAAAAGTATCAACACTATAATAACAATTTTTTGAAAGTACAATCCCGTACTATACCACTTGTTCATGCACTCTTCTTTTGCTTTTGTTTTCATATTGTAGTCATTTCCACAAAAACCAAAGAGAAAGAATCAACATCATCAAACAATCTAAGTCCCAAAAACAAATAACAATAACAAAGTTTTTCCAATTTGTTTGATTCCATGTTGCAGTAGATATAAAACTACTAACTGAAACTTCGTGGCATATTACTATTACTATCTTGTCCACATACAGACAGTTTTAATAAGACACATTATTACTAACTACTACCCATTACATATTTACAAATAGGAGAATTAAAATTAAGTGCACATTACATTACCTTGGGTTTAAATAAGTTCAAGTATTTGTAGAAACCACAGCAGAAACCATGGTGTCCATCCCACAAGCATTGTACCCACTGCAAAGCATGTAGTACCCATCTTCACCCCAGTCAGCTCCCCATGAGTTCTTGATAATCCAGTATGGCTTCTCCTTGAATCTCAAAGGTGCATAACCAGAAGATCCATATCCAACAAGAAGAACACCATGATCCATTCTGTTCTTTGAGCAAATATATGGACATGACACTTTGCCTATGTATGTTTGCATCCAAGCAGCATTAATCCCAACTACACATTATACAATTGAATGTATGTAAGAGACAATTGAATTGGGGTTTATGAATTATGCTAATGATGATGAAGGAAAATGGAAAGATGTATAATTTACTTGCAAGAGGGCCGTATGTGACAAGGTTGGCTTGGATTTGATCTTCGTCAGTTGAAACAACGCTAAAGTTGGAGACAGATGCAGCGATTTTGGATTTGTCGAAGTGGCAGGTGCCATCGATTCCTTTGTAAGGGTAATCGGATTCTTTCTGAACACCACCTGCTTTCAATATGTACTCGAATGCGTTGTTCATTAGTCCGCCATTGCAACCTGCGTCGCATGCATTGCGTTCAGCAGGATCACACTGCAAAAGAAGTGGATTTTCTCATCGTTTTTTTAATAGTATAATCGATAATCCAAGTAAGAATTGAGAAGATGGAAATGATGTAGAACCAGAGATGAAATTTAACCTCATGATCACAGTCCACAAGCTGTTGTTCACTCAGGCTGACCAATTCCCCGGTTTGAAGGAAGTGAGATCCTTCCAAAGCTCCTGTGGTACTGAAGGACCAACACGATCCACATGAACCCTAAATTGAAAGAAGACAAATAAATTAATGTAAATAGCGTCTAATAGAAGTGATTTTGCCATGTATTTTATCCCTAATTTGAACAAGGAGTATTTAATCCATATAAAAGTATAAACAAAAATTAACAGTTTGATCCGAGAAGATGAATGATCACCTGATCTTTAACGGGAGTCACGGCACCCTTCTCGCGCCAGTCAAAGTTTTCAGGAAGATTACTGGTCGGGAGAATCGGAGCTTTGTTAGCATCAGCTGGAAACTTGAGAGGCTTTTTTAAGCCAAGGTAAGTCCGGCGAAACTCCGACGGGGTTAAATCGGAGAACTTTGTAACGCCATGCTCGGCGGTAGGATCGAGGAGTTGGTGACGCTTAGCACGGCGAAGGTTAGACTTGAAGATGGACTTACGGAAGTCATGCTCCTCTTGAGTACCATACGTCTTCCCAAACTTGCTCTTGAAGAGCGTGAAGTGGTGGTCGACGTTCAGGAGAGGATCGGCAGTCGTCTCTTCCTCCGATACCACTTGACGGATCAAAAGATCCGATGAGAGTTCATCGGCAACAGTGACGGTGGCGGTGACGGCCGAGATGAAAAGGAGGAGGAGAGGGAAGAAGGATAGGAGAGATGAGTGGCCCATGGTGGAGACTGGAGAGATATTTTCGTATGGAGCTTCCGCTAGTCCAGTTATACTGATTCCAAGAATTTGGTTGGTGAGATATAACCGTTGAGATCATGACACGTGTCCTTATCTGATTTAAGAAAAATGCGTTTTTCTAGATGATTGCGTGTACGATTTTTAAACAAGACATAATTTTTGGATGGTCCTCCAAAGATGTGGGAAATTTAGATTTGGTCCTTCGTGGAGTTTTTTTTTTACGAAAATAGTGTTTTTGAATAAAATATTTATCAAATAGATGTAGTTTTAAAAATATTTATCAAATAGGCATAGTTTTAAATTTTTTTATTTTTCTTAAAATTTTATTTTTTTAATCATTTTTCTGTTTTTTAGCATACTTTTTTTTTTATTTTCTTTTTTACTTTTTGCAATAAAAAATATGTTTCTTTTGTTTATATACATCTAATAAGAGAAAAAAGAAAAAAAAAATAGTTTGTACATTGCTCCAAGGATTAAAACACAAAAAAAAAGTGAATGATTTTTTTTTCTTAATGGTTTATTAGTATATTAATTATTCAAATGGTTTTTACTTAAAATGATATTTATCGGTTCATATTGAAAAAAAAAATTGTTTGTTAGTTTTTATAAAAACTATTTGTTGGTTTAGATTAAAAAATTGTTGGTATAATGTTTACAAAACCAACAATTGCTTCTTACGAAATAAATAACTTTGAAATAACTTATTTCGATAACCACTATCTGAAAAGAAAAAATGGTCGAATGAACCAAACAAAAAGATATCGAATATGTTTTCGTATATTTTGTTTGGTTTATTCGACTTTATGTCATATTTTTTTAAATTTTTTTTCAAATAATAGTTATCGAACAAAGCTATTTCAAATATTTTTTTATTTTGTTTTGTATTTGTTAAAATTTTTGTTGGTTTGGTACTTAAAACATTGTACCAATAATTTTTTTAATTTAAACCAACACGACCAGCAAACAATTTTTTTTAATTGATTTGGTATATATTAGCTAAAAATACATAATTCTTTTCTTTTTGTATATCTAGAGTTTAGATGCAACAAGAAAAAAAATTGAACGAATAATACAAAACAATAAAAAAATGATTTTTATTTCTTATGTAGATACTATGATAATAATAAATTAGGAAAAAAAACATTCTCATTTTTTTGTTTTCTAATCCGTTGAGCAATGTACAAACCATTTTTTTCTCTTGTTTGATGTATATAAACAAAAGAAACACCTTCTTTATAGTAAAAAATAAAAAATAAAATAAAAAATGTATGATAAAAAATCAGCAAAATAATTAAAACAACTAAAATTTTAAGAATAATAAAAAAATTTAAAACTACACCTATTTGGTAAATATTTTAAAAACCACACCTGTTAGGTAAATATTTTTTTCAAAAACACCATTTTAGTCAAAAACTCGTCCTTCGTGTATTTTTTTACAATATTTCACAAACGGTATATGTGGTTTGGTTTAGACTATATGGTATGCGTAGTCGGTGGCGGATCTTAGTGGGACATTTGGAGTCCTGAACCATTGTTTAATTTCCGACATGCAGTGTAAATTTTTTTTTTATTTGGTGCACCCGCTTGAAGTACAAGGGACACCCCTACTAAAACAATCTGCGTCCGCCGCTGTGCCTAGTACCGCAAATTGCGGTGTGCGGTAAACATCAAACCCATCCTCTAAAGAAAAGTCTGGTATATATACCGTGCGTTACAATTTTAACGTATGTGGAAAAGCTCTTCCTTCAAATGTAGTATTTCATGCATTAAAATGTATATTTTGATGGATGTGGCATGACACCGATCAATTTTATAGGGTGAGGAAAAAACGAAGTGACAATGGAAAAATATGGAATATGTGGTGGTATGACACCCACAAACCTTAAAAAATAGCAACTTCATGACAACGTTGAAAATCGTTGTATTGTTTGTGTTTATGGTTTTTGTTTCTAGTTAGCTAAATAAATATAGAAAGACTATTTTAACCTTTTTTATGTTTGCCTTATTTTTTAACTAGGAAAGAACCTCGTTTTACATTGTTGGAAACACAAAAAAATTTGAAAACACAGAAAGATTTTATTGAGTTACATTGCAAACGGCTATTTAAATATGAAAAATGCAACAAATAACAATCTATATTGGTGTGCCTACTCTTATTGCCCGATACAATCTTATCCACATCTCCACTTAGCCCACATGTTTTTGGTGGTTGCTCCTCTTCTTTTGCTTGACCACCATAAACAAACAAACGACATAAAAGACAGTCTTTGATTTCATGTATGCCATACAGAAATACAAAAACATTTTAAAAGGGAATAAAAAAGTTACCAGTTATGATAAAAAAAAATAGTTATTATTTTTTAGTGATGTTTGACTATCAAACAAAAGTCTTTAACCATTTAACCATTCGGCCCTTCCATTAATTCACTCTTATTATCAAGTAGATGTTGGGCTTTTTATCACAAGTATTTTGTAGCCTATTCTTATCCCGCAACAATGACAAATCTTCAGCAAGTTTTGATAAAACTCCAACCATAAAAGCATCCCCTACACCTGTTGTATCTAAAGGATCTACTTCCATCCTAATCTACAAAATCGAGGGAGAAGACATTGTATGTTCATATGGTAAAATTGTAAGACCCTTAAACAAATCAAACAAAAAACTGCAAATAGAAGTCAAAATTAAAACTTTTCACTCTCAAAATAAAAAAAAAAAAAGTATCTAAATTGAAACAATTGGTTGCATAATTTTACCTCAAAGCAAATTGGATAACTGTGGTACATTGCCCCAAATAGTTGATGAAATCTTATAACAAAACATCACAAGCTTAATCCTTGATGACATTGCATTAAATAAAAGTATTCTACTATTATGTGGTTATTGCATCATCGAATTTTGAATATAAAACAAAAATAATTTTTCTCCCTTTTTGCATTTCCTTAAAAAAGATTGTTGATACTATCTCCTTTGATACCAGTTTCTTTCTTTTGTTCTGGTAGATACTATGAGTACTTTTGGTTGTATTTTGATTCAAGTGGAAAACAATTCCTCTGGCTAAATTGATCAAAAATCCTGGTGATATGGCTTCAATATTGGGAGACCCACTTTCAAGAAACACTATAATGAAATAATCCTTAGACTAAGCTTTAAAAATTACCAAGATTAATCTTTTGCCACCCAACTATAAAAAGTAAATATTTAACATAGAAAGCTTTGTAAAACAATAAACCTAACCTTCGTTGATGTATTTGAATGGGTCGGATGATGAAATATGCCAACATCTTACGAGAGGTATACTTACTTGAACCCTTTATGCCCCTGTACAACCAAAGCCACCAATAACCACAAAATCAATATGACAATCATATACCCTAAATAAGTAGACTTGGATAAAAGTGAATACTCATTGCAAGAAAGAACAAATATTTTTAATTATTATTTGTGGATGAATATAAAAATTTCTATTGACCTTAATTGGCATCGAAATTTGTCCGGTGTTTTGCTTGAATTGAGGAAGGCATCTGATTATGGCTTTATTTTGTTCTACAAAACTGAAACTGGGATGTAACATCCCGATTCTAAGGTATAAGATTTATGGCTTAAAAGACAAAATTCTCCTTGGAACTCCTCGAGTTGATGGCATCAGACTCAACGAGTTGGAAGCTCTCAACTCGACGAGTTGTTAAGAAACACTCGACGAGTTGACGGTTGCGTATGAAACCCTAATTTTCAGGGTTTTTGCATCCTAATTAAAGACCTTGTGACTCATTGTTGGCCTCCATTATCGTCCCCTCAGTCCAGAGAAACCCTAGTTCGTGCCTCATCTCTCATTTTGTGTGTGTGTGAGCTTGGAGTGTGACTTTTGGTGCTCTTTTGGAAGGAAATTGAAGCTTGAAGAGGATTGATTCAAAGGAAGGCTTTAGATCCGAGATTTTCATTGTTGTGGCAGCCATTTTGAGGTATAAAGTCAATATCTTGATCATCCCTTCGCTAGATCTCTTCATTTGAAACTTTGTGGCCATTATTAGCTTATTTTGGTGCCATTCTTGGATTTGAGCATGTTATAAAGCTATGACTTCAGATCTGGACATCTTATGGCCTCCATGGACTTAAAGTCGCCAACTTTATCAAGTCTTGGTCCTCCTTCATGCCCTAAATCCCTTAGTAAGCCTTGTTTTGGTGTTTTTTCCTCTTGATGCATGCATGGATGTAAAGTTAGCAACTTTACGTGGTATTTCAGTTCTAAGGGACCAGATCTATGGTTTGTGGCACTATATTCACTTGGAAATTGGTTGAATGCTTTAAGACTTGGAGAACTCGAAGAGTTGTCTAGCCAACTCAGTGAGTTGAATCGGGTTTTCCCGCTTTCTGGATGCTGTAGAAACTCGACGAGCTGTTCTAGCAACTCGGCGAGTTGGTTTGGGTCTTTTTCGTTTTTTATGAGCACTAAAGAGACTCGAAGAATCATTAGATGCACTCGACGAGTTGGGTTAACATGGACTGTTGACTTTGACTTTGACCAAGTTTGAACTTGAGGGTGTTTTGGGTCTTTCAGGATTTTGATGGAATTAGTCATGGTGGTTGTAGGCAGTTGAGTTCGGAGCTGTGATTTGAGAGCTGGATCTTGTCCGTTCAGTACTACTTGTGTGGTGAGTCTTCCTCACTATACATTTGGGTCGAAGGCACCAAAGCCAGCCCATTGGATTGATATCCCATTAGTTATTGATATGATGAGTATGAATTAGATTTTCTTGCTAGTTTGATATGCTTGTCTGGTAGATCTGTAGGACTACATGTGATACTGTCTAATTATTTATATGTGTATTTATCTGTTACATGTTGACATGTTGTGTGGGTTGGGTTGAGGTTGTACTGCTCCGTGCAGTAGCCAACAAACCCTAAAGTATGCCTAATATGAGCTGACGGCCATGGAAGGCATGCCAGACTCATACTGAGGACTCATAAGCATTCCAGATACAAGCTGAGGACCGGACGGGGCATGCCAGACTCGTACTGAGGGTCAACCATTTATATTCCAGTATGAGGACTAAGGGAGCAAGCTAGACATAAGTTGTGGGCCAGAGGGTAAGCCAGACTTATGATGTGGGTTCGAGAGCAAGCCAGATATGTGATGAGGGACGAGAAGGGCATACCAAACTCATACTGTAGGCTTAGGGGTAATCTGGTCTGTAGAGTTGTGGGCCCATTGCATGCTGTTATTATATGTATTATTTGTATGTATCAGTATTTTTGGGAAACTCACTAAGCTTTGGCTTACAGTTGTGGATTTTGTTTCAGGTACTTCAGATGATCATGGGAAGGTGAAGGCTTGATCGTGCACCTCCTCGTATTTTATGTCATGATTTCTGGAATTACTCTGATGATAAACTATTTTAAAAACAATTTGTAATAAATGATGGTTTTTGGATGTTTGAAAAAGTTTAAAATTTTTATAAATTTTGTGGATGTTACAAGTGGGTATCAAAGCCTTGGTTTGAGTGAATTGGAGGAACACTCGTGTGAATCTAGTCTCAAACTAAGGAAAGGTTTTCAAAATGGTTTTCAAAATGCAAAAGAGGAGACGATGTGTACGATCAGTCGGAGCCAGTAAGTAGACCCCAAAATACCATACTGTTATTTGATATTGTGATATGTTAGAACAACATGGTAGAGATAGGCTAGGGATCTTCAGGAATTGCCTGATTATATGATGCCTAATAGCCTAGGGCCTTATTTTATGAAATTGACATCATTATTGTAGCTGCTTAGTGTATGTATCATGGTTATATATATATATATATATATATATATATATATATATATATATATATATATATATATAACTAAGATCTTATAGCCTGAGAATGTTTGGTTTGGCCTTATTTCTTGTTCTTGTTTGATGAAGGGCTTAGGGTAGGATCAGATATTCGAATGTCTATAGGGTCAAGTGTTATGTATGGCTAGCATACACAAGTCCTGCAGGGTTGGTGGAAGTTTCATGGTTAAGTTGTGTGAGGTCATCCTCCCAGTCGTGAGATGTTTAGTTTCCTCTAGGAGTGAGAATTTCACGTTCGTCCATGTTTATAACTATTGTTAGGGTGTTGTGATGATCCTTGAGACAAACACGATTAGGTGTGAAAGGTAGTATGGGCTCGTACTACAAAAGGCACAGAACCCGTATGCATATTAAGGAAGTCACAACCCCTAGGGTTTTCGTTGGGAGTTGGTTCCCCAGTGTTTATGTGGATTATCTGATATCTTCCTGGTGTATTTTCAATATAGTGACCACGAGGCGATTTGAGACCGGATCTGGGTCGGGATCAAGAGCTGGCAGTCAGTGTCACACCCCCAAACTGAAACGGCGGAAACGTTCGGGGGTGGAGGACGTCATGTATAGTATCACAACAATTGCATCATAGTAATCAAAGTAAACACAAGAGTTTGATTCATTTTTGTATACATCAAAAGTAAAGCAAAATATAAATGACGTGACTCTATATGCTACGTCTTCTTAAAAGCTATGGAAGTACCTGTCTACTGATTTCCTGAGAATACAAGTGGTTTTTGAAAGAGTATCAACGTTAAGCTGGTGAGTTCATAAGCATGTTTTTGTAATGAAAACCCATTGATGAATCTGTAAAATGTTTGTATGTTTCCAAGAAAACCCAATATTTTCTTTAATAATGAAAAGTATTAGCATGTATGTCTGGTTACCACCAGTTGTATTATATTGTATTGTTTTATATGAAAACTCTTGTAGGAAATTTCGTGGCTACCACCAATAATGTATAGTAATGCATTATACGAAAAACCATGGATAGCACCAGTATGTATAACAGTTTTATTAATTAAAATAAACTAATGAAGAATGAAATCCCATTAACAAAGGTTAGTTTATACTGTTGTGAGTTCGTATAACAATGTTTGATATGACCTAGTGACCCCTACGGCGTTCTTCAGGCGTCGGGCGTTATTATATTTGTCACCCCAGGCATGTCTGTCTAACTTTAGCTAGCAGTTCAGGTGTGGGATAGTCAATCCCAAATAGATCTATTCACAAATCTCACGCTCTCCCTCCAGGAGACTCTAGTTATACTATGATGGGATTTAGCCCGCACCCCCAATATTACAATTGAAGTGATGTCTCACAACCCTATATTAACTAGTTTACGTGTAGTGTAATGTTCTTTTGTACTTGAATCTGTGTATATGTCTTGTAGAGTAAAAATAATTATACTTAAATAATTATTTATTAATATACTCTTGTTATCCGAAAAATAGCATTGTATACCATAAACTAGTTCTACCATAATTTATATGTTTGTTATGAGGTACGATTATTGAATTTGTAAAACGATGTATTGAATCCCAAACTATACCTATTATAGTTTTATATGTACGTTTACTCGTATGTACCGGATTTTGTAAAAGTTCGATGATGCTTCCAAAGTATATCAACTTAGTTTGAATGCATGACATGTATGGTACTGAAAATGTTGCAATTATCATTGTATTTTGAAAACTACCCTCATGCTCAGCATGTTACATAAGGGATTAGAATATCTAAATATTTTTATAAATAGTAGTGATTTCTCGATTTGTATCAATTGCAAGGTTTTTAAATTTGTTTGTAATCATTTGTGTAAAAACACAAAATCCTAGTGTTTTACTTGTATCCCCCCGTGAAAACATTAAAAGTAGTAAAAGGTAGGGGTATGAACTCACAGCTGGATGGGTGTATGTGCCGGACAACGAGACTGGAAATGAGGATCCTCGAGTTGTTGTACGCGAAGTTAATAGGATCATAATAATTAAACACATTTTTGTATTTAAATTAGTGAATCCATTAGTTATAGTGTTAGAAAAACACTTGCTTTTGGTTAAGGAATGTTACCGAGACTCGACCGAGGAGGAAAAGTAGGTTTACAGCAAAGATTCACGGTTTAGGATTGATTGCGGCCATGAACTATTCTCGGTCGTGAACTGTTCTCAGCCGTGAATGGTTCTCTTCTCTTGAAGGGTTTACACTCTTTGAAAGGTTTATGGCCATTAACTGATTTCGGCCTTTGAAGATTTGAAGATTTGAAGGCTTTACGACCATGAAATCAAGAATGAAGAATGTTCGATTTGCTGAAATGGTGAATGTTTGATGCTCCAAAACAAGATCCAAGGTGGATTGGGTGATAGATGAAGAGAAAACTTGATTTTTCGGTTGATGGTTTTAGAGAGAGAAAGTAGTGTTTTTTGCTAGAAAAGTAAAAATGAGGGTAAGAATACGTATATATAGGCTGGATTCATGGTCGGTGGTGGGGTCCACCCAGTCGTGAACGGTTTATGGCCGTGAACAGTTTGCGGCCGTAAACATGAGAATGCACGAGACTTGGCTGATTTTCGAAGAAAAACTTGATTTTTCGCACGATTTTAGTCCCGACACTTATATATATATATATATATATATATATATATATATATATATATATATAGGGTTAGGTTATTTTGTTTTTACTAACTATTCTGTGTCAGAATGCATAGATCTAGACCATCGGATGGAATATAATCAAAGGTCATGATATGAGGGTCTATGATAGTAGAATAGGATAACATGTACCATATAATCACAGAAATTTTAGCATAAGGGCATTTTAGTCAATTAACCTATATTAAAAAAAGGAAATTTTCGGATTTTTAGGGATGATTAATTCCTTTATTTTTTAAAATTTTGAATATTTTAAATTAATTCAAATTTAAAAAATCCGATTTTATTCTGTCAGAATGATAGAATGCCAACCATAAACTAGTAAATATATTTTTCGATTTTATTCTGTCAGAATGGCAGAATGTCAACCAATCTCTAGTAAATACATTCTGAAAGAATACACAAATCAATTCTTAAACTAATAATATAACAAATAATTACATAGTATGATTGTGATTCATTGAATAATAACAACATTCTGAAAGAAAAAAAAACATCAAAATCTAGCAAAAACACTAATCTATTCTGAAAGAATATTATTTTTAAGCAACACTTTATACATTATAGCATAACACATTCTGGTATAATACACTCTCGTTCTATATGTTTTCTTCCTTCTCCACATCAATGTTAGCCTCTTAAAAACCTAAATCCAAAAAGAAAAGATAATCAAGTTTCAAAAATTAAACAATTCAATGCATTCTAATAGAATACAACAATAAATATTCTTACAGAATAAACTATTCTTGCAGAATATTCTACTTGGATATTCTACGTTACTTCTAACATAATATTTCAACACAAGTATAAACATGTACCTTAACATATTCTGACAGAATCTTCCCAATAAGTCCAACATATCAAACTTGCCTCTTTTACACAAAAACTTTCTCTTTTTGACATTATATCAAACACTTGGAGGGCATGTTTTATTATCAACATTCAAAAAACGCAATAGTACAAGCAACATTCAAAAGCATTGATAACAGAAAAAGTTGATTCTTGATTCTGAATCACTTCCAAAATCAAAACTAGTAGATAGAAATTTTGAGTGCAATATTTCAATATTTTCCTAGGATTCAAGCCCTAAAACAGAATAAGACAGTCCAATTCCATTATTGAATTCTCAAATTGGAAATTTGTAATCATACAAACGAATTGCGAAATAAACCAAAACTAAAAATAAAGGAAAGCAAAACCACACCTGGATTGAAGAAAGAACAAATTCATATCGGCTAAGTTATGCTCTGGGGATGGCTCAAACATAAACCGATTTAGGGCTTTTATGTCCTATTCGTCATTTAGCTGATTGAGTAAGGTATACAAATCATTCACAAAGGAGTTCACGAAGGAACGGAACAGATGAAAGAAGAGGGGGAAAAGGAAGGATTACAGGCGGCACCATTTTCGTCGATTGATTGAGAGATGGAGGTCGTCTCCCAGGGTCGACGGGGCCGAAAGGGAGAAGCAACAAATTTTTGCTCGTCTCTTTCAGCTACAAGGTGTGAGGTCCGGGCTTTGCAAGCAACATTAGTAGCGAAGACGAGTCTTTTGAACTCTGTGGTTGATGGGAACCTCAGAGGAAGAAAACAAGGGGAAAGCGGGTCCGATGGGAGTCCGGTCGGCAGCCATTCGTCGCAGGTGAGGACCTCGATGACGTTTGCTTGAAAATCACTCAATAGAAGAAATGTCGTTCACCTAATGATTGATAGTGGAGATGATGGCTGCCATGGTGGGTTTCTTCTCCTGGAATAATGAAGGAGTCGATGGTGAAGATTGAAGAAGAAATTTAAGGATGAATGGTGAGTGTTTTTCTAGGGTTAACAAACTAGTTTCCCTGGACATTAAACGTTTTAAATATTTACAAAAATTAAATGTAGCCGAGATTACTATTATACCCTTTTCTGATTTATTATTGAATTTAATTTTTCTTAATTCTGATTTGTTGTTAGAGGCACACAATACTTGTTGAAAACATTTGAACCTAGCTCTCTCTCTCTATATATATATATATATACATATATATATATATATATATATATATATATATATAATTCATATACTCTAAGTTGTTTCGACCCTTATGAGCTTGAAAAAATTGACAAAATAAAATTTGAAATTTTTATTTAACGGGTTTTGACTTTCGTTGACTGAAAAAAGGTTCGGGTTGTCACATCATCCCCTCGATAGAGAGAATTTCGTCCCGAAATTCTAACATAGAATACAATCATGGACTCGGAAAAAGATGCAGGTACTTATGTTGCATTTGATCTTCTCGTTCCCAAGTGAATTCAGGTCCCCTCTTGGCATTCCAGCGGACCTTCACTATCGGTATGCGACTTTGTTTTGTTTGTTTGACTTCCCGATCCATGATTTAGACTGGTTCTTCCACGAAATTAAGGTTCTCACTAATCTTGATTTCATCGTGAGGGATTACAAAGGTTTCGTTGGATAGGCACTTTTTCAGGTTCGACACATGGAAGATGGGATGAATGTTGCTAAGCTCTTGGGGGTAAACGAAGTTTGTATGCTACGGGACCAATCCTAGCGAGGATCTTGAATGGTCCAATGTATCTCGGATTCAGCTTTCCACACTCTCCAAAGCGTATCATGCCTTTCTAGGGTGAGACCTTCAATAGAATGCGGTCGCCAACCTGGAACTCCAAAGGTTTTCGTCTTATGTTAGCATAGCTCTTTTGTCTATCTCTTGAAGCCTTTAATCGTTCTCGGATTTGCAAGATCTTTTCGGTGGTTTCTCAGATGATTTCCGGGTCAGTGAGAGTGCTATCAGGGACTTGACCTCTATCTAGCTGCGTGTCACCCACCTCAGCCCAGCTCAAAGGGGATCTGCACTTACGGCCATAGAGGGCTTCAAACGGCGCAACCTTGATACTGGTATGATAGTTGTTGTTGTAAAAGAACTCGACCAATGAAAAATGGGTATCCCACGACTTACCAAAGTCGACAACGCATGCTCTCGGCATTTCTTATATGGTTTGAATGGTTCTCTCACTCTGCCCATCGGTTTGTGTGATGATAAGTTGTGCTTATATCTAGCTTAGTTCCAAGAGCCTTCCGAGTGATTGCCAAAATCTTGAGGTGAATCTGTTATCCCGATCGGAGATAATGGGCACAGGCACACCATGCAGACAAACTATTTATTGGATGTAGATTGGTGTCATTCTCTCCATCTTGAATGTTTCTTTGATTGGCAGGAAGTGGGCGGATGTAGTTAATCTGTCGACGATTACCTAGATAGTGTCATGGCCACTCGGGGTCTTGGGCAATTTGGTAATAAAGTCCATTGCAATTCCTTCCCACTTCCACTCAGGTATTTATGGTTGTTGAAGTAGACCTAAGGGCTTTTGATATTCCACCTTCACCTTGGCGCAAGTCAGACACTTGCCCATGAAGGTAGCGATCTCTGCTTTCATGTTTGGCCACCAATAGAGCTTTTTGGGATCCAGATACATCTTATCCGAACTTGGGTGAACAGAGTATCTAGTTCTGTAAGCTTCGTCCATGACAACCTCTCTATAACCACCGAACTTTGGGGTCCAATTCTGGTTCATAAAATAATAGACTCTGTCTCCCTTGATCTCTAAGTTCTTCTCCATTCCCCTCAAGGCTTCATCCAATATGTTTTCTGGTTTCAAGGCTTCCAGCTGAGCCTCTCTAATTTGAGTGGATAGATGGGAATGGATGGTCATAGTCAGTGCCTTCACTCTGCGACCTGAGTACTCTTTCCGGTTGAGGGCATCTGCTACCACATTGGCCTTGCCTGGATGATAGCGTATTTCACAGTTATAATCATTGAGTAGCTCTACCCATCGCCATTACCTCATGTTCAACTCTTTCTGATCGAAAATGTGTTGTAGGCTCTTATGGTCGGTGAAAATAGTGCACTTGGTTCCATAGAGATAATGTCTCCAAATCTTTAATGCGAAGACCACTGCTCCCAACTCCAGGTCGTGAGGTATATAATTGATTTCGTGTGCCTTCAACTGTCTCGAGGCATAGGCAATAACCTTTCCTCGCTGCATGAGCACACAGCCTAGGCCCTGATTGGATACATCACAGTAAACAACGAACTCCTCCATCCGTTCTGGCAGAGACAAGATAGGTGCGCTGCATAAGGCCTACTTCAACATTTGGAACGCAGTATCTTGATTTTCTCCCCAACTAAAGGTTACACCTTTTTGAGTCAGGGTGGTAAGAGGCTTAGCAATCCTAGAGAAATTCTAGATAAACCTGCGATAGTAGCCAAAAAGACCCTAGAATTGATGGATTTATGTGGGTGTCTTCGGTGCTCAATCTCTTTAATTTTTGAAAGGTCCACGTGTATGCCTTCTTCGCTAACCATGTGACCGAGGAAAGTTACCTTTCTGATCGCACTTAGAGAATTTCGCATATAGTTTCTCCGCCCTTAGAGTTCCCAACACTTGCCTTAAATGTTGTTTGTGATCTTCCTCACTCCAAGAATAGACAAGTATATCATCAATGAATACTATTACGAACTTTTCTAGGAAGGGGTGGCACACCCGATTCATCAGATCCATGAATATCCTTGGTGCGTTGGTTAGACCAAAGGGCATCACTACAAACTCATAGTGACCATACCGAGTTCGAAATGTTGTCTTAGGAACATCACCCTCATAGATTCGTAATTGATGGTACCCTAATCTCAGGTCTATCTTTAAGAAGTAGATGGCTCCTTGAAGTTGATCGAAGAGGTCGTCGATTCGGGGAAGAGGGTAACGGTTTTTGATGGTAAGCTTGTTCAGTTCGCGATAATCTATGCACATTCGAAAGGACCCATCCTTCTTTTTCACAAATAAGATTGGGGCTCCCCAGGGTGAGGAACTTGGTTTGATGAATCCCTTTTTGAGTAGTTTATTGAGCTGGCTGGATAACTCTTGCATTTCTGCCGACGCTAGACGGTAAGGGGATTTAGCTACGAGGATTAAGTCGATTCGAAACTCGACTTGGCGCTCAGGAGGAATTTCGGGAAGATCTTCGGGGAAAACATTAGGAAAGTTGCAGACTTTGGGGATGCTCTCGAGGTCTTTAACTTCTTGTTTTCATTAATGACATGGGCTAGGAATGCATGACACTCCTTTCGTAGATATTTCTGGGCTTTGATGCATGAAATGATACGAAGGTTTGAGCTGAGTTTATCACCATAGATAATGAGGGCTTTGTCGGATGGTAGATTGAGGCGAATGGATTTTTCATAACAATGTATATCGGCACGATTAGGGCTTAACCAATCCATTTCGATGATGACATCGAAACTTTTTATGGAAACTGGAATAAGGTCGATTGGGAAAGAATGGTTGTTTAAGGTAAGGGTACAACCTATGAATACATCGTTAGTGCTCTCCTTCTTTCCGTTAGCCATCTCGACGGTGAATGTTTTGGTTAAAGGTTCGGATTTATGCTTGAGTAGATGTTTAAATGCATGACTAACAAAGATTCTCTCTGCACCACTATCAAAAATAATGCATGCATAAGAGTTGTCGATTAGGAACATACCTGTAACTATGATGGGATCAACGACTGCCTCCTTCTGGCCCATAGCTAGCACATTCCCTATATTGCTTGCAGTTATCACTTTTGGGAAATTCCTCTTGTAATGCCTGGTTTCACCACAACCATAGTAGGCTTGACCAACTCCAGCTCCAAGAGCCTGATGGGTTGGTTGGACTTATGTCTTGCAGAAACCGGCTGTGTGCCCCTTTTTGCCACAGTTGTTGCACATCTCATGGCACTGCCCGTGATGATGGAAGTTACACTTGTCGCACCTTGGGAGGGTACCAACATATCTACTGGCAGGTGCTTGAGCTGTAGGGGCAGCAGCAGGAGTAGTAGCCGCATGAACTGCCACTATTTTTTTGCTTCTTGTAGGGATCCTACGAAGACTTTCCCTTACGCTTATTTCATTACTTTTTCTTTCCACCGCTCTCCATGGGTGGTTCGTGGGCGGCTGCTACAGGATCTTGACGATCCCCACGGTCAATCAATGTTTGCGCCAACCGTTTGGCACTATCAAACGTCAGCACATTTGCAGCCAAGACATTCCCCTGAGTTGGGGGTGTTAATCCCCATATGTATCTTTTACTTTCTTGCTCTCCGGGGTGACCATTCTCGTATAGAGAAGAGCAAGATCACTGAATCCCTCAGTGTAAGCAACAATGTCGGAGCCTTTCATCTTCAAATTCTAGAGCTCCTACTCTAGTTTCTGCATCTCGTCTCGTGGGCAGTACTCAGCGAGCATAAGTTCTTTCAGATCCTCCCAACTCATGGCATTAGCCACCAAATGAGTTAGGGATTTGACTTGGCCATTCCACCAAGTTAGTGTTCTGTCGGTGAAGGTGCATGCTGCAAACTTCACCTTGCTAGATTTAGGGCAAGCACATATCTCAAAGATTGACTCTGTCTTCTCAAACCAACGGGTTAGGGCAACGACAACTCCAGTGCCATCGAAAGACCGCGGCTTAGCATTCGAAAAATCTTTGTATGTACACTCCCTTGAGTGACCATGGCTGTTACCGAGGTTTGACGTTGGGGCACCACTACCCGCCCCACTTGTACTGCTGGCGTTTATTTGGGACATTGCAGCAGCCATGACGGCTGTCACAGCTGCTTGGAAGATAGCTTGGTCGTACTGAGGAGGTGGCAGCGGCGGATTCGTTGGAGGATCGTTGTTCTTTCTGTTGGGTCTCTTCTTAGGAGGCATGTTTCTCTAAAAGATACAAGGGGAAAATGATGATAAGCCTTCTATATTGATCATGAGTCAGATATTTCCGAACAAGATATATCTTAGTATTAAATGCATAATATCTTGACCCTACAGTGTTAACAGAGATCTACAATAAAGGTTTACTAACATAAACAAGGAATTGCAGGTCTTTCATTTGTGGGGATTATTACTACTTGTAATAATTTTGTGAAGTGTTATAAAGTTATAAAATACTCCTATAGTATTTTAACTATGTGCTTCATTAGTATCGGATGTAGTGAGTTTTAGAATTGTCGCGACACCACTGTCACTCCCAAACACATGTTGGTCATATCTCGGACAAATATAGTTGATCAGGTTATATTGGCTCCACATATGATTACATACCTATTTAGGTTTAATCGTAGTGCCCAACTCGTCCTAAATACTTTTTATGTAGTTCATATTATGATACAACTTCTAGTATGTATGTATACTTGTATACTTCTTGTAAAATAATTAAAATTTAAAAGTATACTTTTAGTTTCAGAGCGGTTCGGCCTTTTTAGTGTTTATAGTTGTATACCATGTAAGGTTCGGTATACTTAGTTCACTATAAACAATAGCTATGATACCAATCAGTCACTCCCCCAAACCGAAACGGCACAAGCGTTCGGTGGTGGAGGACGTCATGTATAGTATCACAACAATTGCATCATAGTAATCAAAGTAAACACAACCATTACATTGAATATATATAAGGTATTTACATCAATTTGATTCATTTTTGTATACATCAAAAGTATAGAAAAATATAAAAGACGTGACTATTCGCTCTGTCTTCTCAAAGCTGCAGAAGTACCTATCTATTGATTTCCTGAGAATACAAGTGGTTTTGAAAGAGTATCAACGTTAAGCTGGTGAGGTCATAAGCATGTTTTTGTAATGAAAAACCGTTGATGAATCTGTAAAATGTTTGTATGTATCCAAGAAAATCCAATATTTTCTTTAATAATGAAAAGTATTAGCATGTATGTCTGGTTACCACCAGCTGTATTGTATTGTTTTGTTTTATATGAAAACTCTTGTATGAAATTCATTGGCTACCACCAGTAATGTATAGTAATGCATTGTACGAAAAACCCTGGATAGCACCAATATGTATAACAATTTTATTAATTAAAATAAAACTAATGAAAATGAAATCCCATAAACAAAGGTTAGTTTATACTGTTGTGAGTTCGTATAACCATGCTTGATGTGACCTAGTGACCCCTATGACGTTCTTCAGGCGTTGGGCGTTATGACATTTGTCACCCCAGGCATGTTTGCCTAACTGTAGCTAGCAATTCAGGTGTGGGATAGTCAATCCCGAATAGATCTATTCACAAATCTCATGCTCTCCCTCCAGGAGACTGTGGTTATACTATGATAGGATTTAGCCTGTACCCCCGAATGGTACAATAGAAGTGATGTCTCACAACCCTATATTAACTAGTTTACGTGTAGTGTAATGTTCTTTTGTACTTGAATTTGTGTATATGTCTTGTAGAGTAAAAATAATTATACTTAAATAATTATTTATTAATGTACTCTTGTTATCCGAAAAATAGCATTGTATACCATAAACTACTTCTACCATAGTTGATATGTTTGTTATGATTTACGATTATTGAATTTGTAAAACGATGTATTGAATCCCAAACTATACCTATTATAGTTTTGTATGTACGTTTACTCGTATGTACTGAATTTTGTAAAATTCGATGATGCTTCCAAAGTATATCAACTTAGTTTGAATGTATGACATGTATGGTACTGAAAATCTTGCAATTATCATTGTATTTTAAAAACTACCCTCATGCTCAACATGTTACATAAGGGATTAGAATATCTAAATATTTTTATAAACAATAGTGATTTCTCGGTTTGTATCAATTGCAAGGTTTTTAAATTTGTTTGTAATCATTTGTGTAAAAACACAAAATCCTAGTGTTTTACTTGTATTCCCCCCGTGAAAACATTAAAAGTAGTAAAATGTATGGGTATGAACTCACAGTTGGATGTGTGTATGTGCCGGACAACGAGACTGGAAATGAGGACCCTCGAGTTGTTGTACGCGAAGTTAACGAGATCCTAACAATTTAACACATTTTTGTTTTTAAATTAGCGAATCCATTAGTTAAAGTGTTAGAAAAACACTTGATTTTGGTTAAGGAATGTTACCGAGACTCGATCGTGGAGGAAAAGTAGGTTTACAGCCAAGATTTACAGTTTAGGATTAATTACGGCCGTGAAGGGTTTTCGGCCGTGAACTGTTCTCGGTCGTGAACGGTTCTCTGCCCTTGAAGGGTTTACGGTCCTTGAATGGTTTACGGCCGTGAACTGATTTCGGCCTTTAAAGATTTGAAGGCTTTACGACCGTGAACTCAAGAATGAAGAATGTTCGATTTGCTGAAATGGTGAATGTTTGATGTTCCAAAAACAAGATCCAAGGTGGATTGGGTGATAGATGAAGAGAAAAATTGAGTTTTCGGTTGATGGTTTTAGAGATAGAAGGTAGTGTTTTCGGACAGAAAAGTAAAAATGAGGGTAAGAACACGTATATATAGGCTGGGTTAGTGGTCGATGGTGGGGTCCACCTAGCCATGATCGATTTAAGGCCATGAACAGTTTGCGGCCGTAAACACCAGAATACACGAGTTCATGTTGAGGATATCTGATGTTGAGGGATGCTTTTTCACGTGTTCATGCCCTGCTGACCAAAAGGTCTGGTGCACTCTGAACTTGTTGAGGTCCGGAGCGAAGGATTGGTAGAGGCTTGTGTCAGGACCGTACTCTGATTAGCAGAGGGCTGCGATATCTTGGGATCAATTCAAGGAAATGTTTCGCACTCGCTACATTCCACGGGTTGAGCGAGAGAGGTTGGCTAAGGAGTTTTTGGATTTGAGATAGGGATCAGAGTCGGTGACGGAGAGCACACGGATGTTTATTGAGAGGGAGATGTTTTTCCCTAAGCTCGCTTCTAAGCAGGCTCTGATGACCTGTTATCTGAGTATGCTCAAGACGGATATTAGACAGTTTATTTCTACTTAGAAGTGTGATACTTTGTTGGAGCTACAGGAGGCCGCTAGGCTGTGTGAGCTTGAGATTGAGCTCCAGTTGAAGGAGCAAAGGCAGGCCCCGACGTAGTCGTAACCTACGCCGAAGCGATTTAAGACTGCTGATATTGGATCTGGGGTATGAAGGGGCCGCACTTGTGGAAAGTGCGGCAAGGTGTACGAGGGTGCTTGTTGGTCATCATCTGGGTGCCACAATTGTGGCCGACAGGGTCACATGGCGAGGGATTGCCGCCAGCAGGCTCCAACACTCAGTTCCAGGATTTGCTATCATTGCGACCAGGTTGGCCATGTGAAGGCCAACTGCCAATTGCTCGCCGCCAAGCCAGCACAGGCTCCAGCGCCAACTACTTCGAGGATCACTAACATGAGTCAGGGTAGGGTGGAGCCCCCGAGGGCTCGAGGTCGCGCTTTCCAGCTCACTGCCGTCGGCCGAGGAGACCAGGACAACACAATATGTTTTGACTGGTATGTTTCTATCCTTTATCTTATTGATTATGTTTATTTTATGCTTATATATTTGTACCTATGTTAGGTACGTTCCTAGTGAACTCTTTGCCTACTTTAGTGTTGTTTAACTCGGGTGCAAGTCAGTCCTTTGTTTCTTGATCATTCAGTAGCGAGTTTGCTTTGACAATGGGGGAGTTAGATAGTCTGTTGCGAGTTTCTTTTGCCAACGAACACTGGGTTTCTGCTTCTTCGGTTTATCAAGAATGTGTTCTAGAGATCTTTGGGGAGTCCTTTCCGGTCGATTTGATTCCGATTCCTATGAGGGATTTCTGTGTGATCATGGGTATGGACTGGCTGAGCTGTTTCGGTGCCATGATAGATTGCGAAGGTCAGTGTATGGTAGTTTGAACCCCAAGTTGGGGAGAACTGAAGAGGGAACCAGACTGTGTTCGAGATTTTGCTCGGCAACCAGGGCTCGGCAGTATATTCAGCACGGGTGTGCAGGTTATTTTACGTATGTGGTGGATATGTGGGTCAGGGATGAAGTTTCAGTTACAGATGTTCCAGTCGTCAGTGAGTTCGCTGATGTATTCCCGGAGGAGTTACCCAGAGTGCCTCCTGAGAGTCAGGTCGAGTTTTGGATTAACCTTGTGCCAGGTGCGGCCCCTACGGCGAAGGTGCCGTACCGATTGGCACCGCCTGAGATGGAAGAGCTATCATCTCAGCTACAGGAGCTACTAGGCAAGCAATTCATCAGTCCGAGCAATTCTCCACGGGGAGCTCCGATTTTATTCTTCAGGAAGAAGGATGGTTCACACCGGATGTGCATTAATTATAGGGAGCTGAACAAGTTAACAATGAAGAACCGTTTTCCCCTTCCACGGATTGATGATCTCTTTGAGCAGTTGCAGGGAGCATCTTGATTTTCAAAGTTAGATTTGAGGTCTGGGTACCATCAGGTCAGGGTGAGGGAGGAGTATGTGGAGAGGACCGCGTTTCAGGCTCGTTATGGGCATTATGAGTTCATGGTGATGCCTTTCAGACTCACTGATGTGCCTGCAGTATTTATGGATTTGATGAATCGGTTATGCAGGCCGATGCTCGATCTATTGGTCATCGTGTTTATTGATGATATTGTAACACCGTAAAAAAAAATTAAAACAATTTTTTCTCATTTTTAAACACATTTTTACAAACTCATTCATTCATAAAATGTCATAGTATCATGTCTTTGTTTCACAAAATGTCTCCCAAGATCAAAATACATAAAATCCCATGTGTGTGTACAAATCAAGCCGGCGCCTTCCCGCGGTCATCACTGGTACCTGAAACACATAACACTGTACGCATAAGCTTAGTGAGTTCCCCAAAATACCACTCAAACACATAATAGCCACTCGAGGCTGTAACTCTGTCGACCCTCTGGTCAATGTGTCTCAGTGGGGCCCTGCAGCCCCAACTCTCTATGGGCCCTCTGGCCCTAACTCTAGGGACCCGAAAGTCCCCACTCTGTAACTCTGAATCATGCATATCACATATCACAATAAATCACAACACATAAATAACATGCAAATACACTGGCATATAACTCTATAGTACTCCGTCACATAACTCTATTACCACACTAGGTAAAGTATAGTGGGAAGACTCACCTCAGGCGTCTCGGTAAATTTCTGACTCAATGGAAATTATTGCCTAGCCTCCGCCTATTCACATAAATAAATACTCTTATAAATATAACTCTCGAGACTAGACTCAACCTGCCATTGACACCCTCAGAAGGGTAAAAGACTATTTTGCCCTCCCCTCTTGTCACAAGGACTCCATTGATGACCAAACCCTAAAAGTCAACAAAAGTCAACGGTCACACTTTGACCCTACTCACTGAGTGTACCTTGGTGACTCGGCGAGTTCACACATGTCCTTTAACTCTTTGTCCCGCTTGACACACCGAGTCCCTCCCTATGCTCGACGAGTCATACCAGTCATGAATCGCGGGGCCACCTCGACTCAACTCGCCGAGTCTCAAGAACAACTCGACGAGTACCGCCTTGAACTCTAGACCTCTAACCCTCTCCTGACTCACTGATTCATCCCCCAACTTAGCAAGTCTACTCACTGAGCAATTTACGTGAAACTCTAACCCTACTCGCCGAGTCTCAAGAAAAACTAGGCGATTTCATGCCATGCACAAACTCTACTGACCTCCTGAGGTCAGATCTGTTTCTCCAAACCATAGATCTGGCCTCCCCAAGTATGAATTTCAGGTAAAGTTCGAAACTTGATGCTTGTATAACCACAACAAGGCATCACAAGGAGATTTAGTCCCAAAAATGGCAACCTAAGTCCAATAACCCCAATCTGATCCATAAAGCTCCAAGGGTCAAGGTCTCTGGACCTCTTTGAGTCCAGATCCAAGGCACAAACTCGAAGAGGGACCATTTGCTCCACATAATCACTCTCCAAAGGGGTTAGAAAACCCTAAGTCTAATGATCAACACCAAAACTGAAGGAGGTTCGAACTATTACCTCAAAATGAAGTCTCTGAACTCTGGAACTGCTTGAATCGCACCTCCTCTTTGCTCTTGTCACCTTGTTCTTGCTAAACCAAAGATACAAGGATCAAAAAGTGACTTCTTCTCCCTCACAACGATTTGGCTCACTTAGGATTCTCTCTAGGGACTGGTAGCCGCAATGGGAGGCTATAAGTGCCCTTAAATAGGCTCCAACCCCGGGGGATTAGGGTTTCATTAAACAGCGTGGACTCGCCGAGTCCACTAATGGACTCGCCGAGTCCGGACGTGAACCCGAATGATCATTCGCGACCCTACTCGACGAGTCTTGGCTCCAACTCGCCGAGTTCCTCCACAAATTCCAAAATAAATAAATAAAATTATACCTGGGAAATCAGGATGCTACAATTCTCCCCCTCTAGAATCAGACTTCGCCCTCGAAGTCTCATTCTGGAAACAACTCCAGATGCTGTTCACGCATCTCGCGCTCCGGCTCCCAAGTAAGCTCTGACCCTTTCCGGTGTTGCCACTGGACCTGCACCAGAGGCACCTCTTTGTTCCTCAGAACCTTGATCTTTCGATCTCGAATAGCCACCGGTCTCTCAACGTAGTTCAGGCCCACATCCACCTAAATATCCTCTAATGGCACCACTGCCGACTCATCGGCTATACACTTTCACAGCTGCGACACATGGAAAGTGTCATGGATCTGACCTAGCTCTGCAGGTAGCTCCAACCGGTAGGCTACCCTGCCTACCCTTGAGATCACCCGAAAAGGACCGATATATTGGGGCCCCAACTTGCCCCTCTTCCTGAATCGGATCACTCCTCTCCAAGGAGAGACCTTCATGAGTACAAAGTCGCCAACCTGGAACTCGAGCTCGGACTGGCGCCTGTCTGCATAACTCTTCTGACGACTCTAAGCGGTCAATAACCTTTGCCTGACCTGCTGTATCTACTCAGTCGTCTGAAGCACGATCTCGGTGCTACCCATAACACGCTGCCCGAGTTCTCCCCAGCAAATGGGGGTCCGACACCTTCTCCCGTACAACAGCTCAAAGGGTGGCATACCAATGCTTGAATGATGGCTGTTGTTGTAGGAAAGCTCTGCCAAGGGCAAATACGTGTCCCAACTCCCAGCGAAATCCAACACACATGCACGGAGCATATCCTCGAGCGTCTGAATCGTCCGCTCGCTCTGTCCGTCAGTCTGGGGTGGTATGCGATACTAAAATGCAGCCTAGTACCTAATTCCTCATGAAATTTCTTCTAGAATCTGGAAGTGAAACGCACATCTCGGTCTGAGACAATCAAGATCGACACTCCATGCCGCGATACCACTTCCCTCACGTACATTTCTGCCAACTTCTCTGCGGAAGAGCTCTCACTGATAGCAAGGAAGTGGGCGCTCTTCGTCAACCTGTCCACAATCACCCAAGTTGCATTGACTCCCCTAGTAGTCCTTGGTAATTTGGTGATAAAATCCATAGTAATCTGTTCCCACTTCCATTCGGGAACCTCCAACGGCTGCAACTTACCATGCGGTCTCTGGTGCTCAGCCTTAACCCTATGACAGGTTAAGCACCTCTCAACAAACCACGCGACATCCCTCTTCATACAGGGCCACCAATACTCCCTCTTCAGATCTAAATACATCTTAGTGGCCCCAGGATGGATCGAGAACTTCGACCGATGAGCCTCTTCCATCAAAATGGTACGCGTCCCTCCCACAAACGGTACCCAGATACAACCCTGAAATGTCATAAGCCCCCGACTATCGATAACGAACTCCGATACCAACCCGACAACTCGCTCTCTCTTCTGGTTTTCTGATCTCACGGCCTCAGCTTGGGCCCCACGAATGGTGTCCAACACCGAAGCCATCACGGTCAATCTCAAACATACATCTCGCAATGGGGTGCTCTCCGCCCTGCGGCTCAGTGCATCGGCTACAACATTAGCCTTGCCCGGGTGGTACAGGATCTCACAATCATAATCCTTGACCACGTCCAACCACCTCCTCTGTCGCATATTTAGGTTAGGCTGATCCATCAAATACTTCAAGCTCTTGTGGTCCGTGTATATCGTACACCGAACCCCGTACAGATAGTGACGCCAGATCTTGAGGGCGAACACCACTGCCCCTAACTCTAGATTGTGGGTGGGATACCCCGTCTCATGAGGCTTCAGCTACCTCGATGCATATGCTATCACATGCCCTCTCTGCATCAGCACCGCTCCCAACCCCAAGATCGACGCATCACAATACACCATAAAGTCCTCCATTTCCTCTGGGAGGGCTAACACCGGGGCTTCGCATAGCCTCTGGTGAAGCGTCTCAAAGGAGGCCTGCTGCTCTGGGCCCCATGAAAAAGCAACACCCTTCCGGGTCAACCTGGTGAGTGGCACGGCGATCTTGGAGAAATCCCTGATAAATCTCCGATAATGGCCTACCAACCCTAAGAAACTCCTGATCTCGGAGGGTGACCTCGGCACCACCCAACTCATCACTGCCTCAACTTTGTCCGGGTCGACCAATATCCCTTTCTGGTTAACGAGGTGCCCTAGGAACTCGACCTCTCGCAATCAGATATCACACTTGGAGAATTTGGCATAAAGCCTCTCCGATCTCAGAACTCCGTGGATCTCCCTCAAATGCTCCTCATGCTGCTCTCTAGATCTCGAATGCACCAAAATGTTGTCGATGAATACGATCACCGAGCGATCCAACATCGGCATGCACACTCTGTTCATGAGATGCATGAACACTGCAGGGGCATTGGTGAGTCCGAAGGGCATCACCACAAACTCGTAATGCCCATAACGAGTCCTGAACGCTGTCTTCTGAATGTCCTCATCTCGCACCCTCACCTGATGATACCCAGACCTCAAATTGATCTTGGAGAACCAAGATGCTCCCTGCAACTGATCGAACAAATCGTCGATCCTCGGCAATGGGTAACGGTTCTTGACCGTCAGCTTGTTCAACTCCCGGTAATCAATGCACATCTGGTGTGAACCATCCTTCTTCTTGACAAAAAGGATAGGCGCTCCCCACGGCGAGCTGCTTGGCCGAATAAACCCCTTTCCCAGCAACTCCTGAAGATGCGAGGATAACTCCTGCATCTCTAGAGGTGCAAGGCGATAGGGCACCTTGGCGATAGGCGCGACCCCCGGAACCAAATCGATACAGAACTCCACTTGCCTCACGGGAGGCACGCCCAGCAAATCCTCTGGAAAAACGTCCAGGAACTCACGCACTATCGGAACCTCATCAACTGAACTCGGTCTCTCTGAATCAACCCACGTATCCATCACATACACTACAAAACCCCTACAGCCCTGCTGTAGACACTGCCTTGCCCTAGCGGCCGAACAAAATGCTGACCTAGAACGTGTACCCTCGCCGTACACTGTAAGAACTCCCCCACTAGGGTCTCGTATGGTCACCAGCTATCGCTCGCAGTCGATAACTGCTCCGAATCTGCTCAACCAGTCCATGCCCACGATGACACAGACATCTCACATCGCAATAGGAACTAAATCAATCGGGAACCCAACACCGAAAATCTCGAGCTCACACCCTCGGATCACCTCTGTGGCATACACCGCCCTCTCGTCAGCTATGGAAACTCTCAGAGGTTGACTCAATTCCTCACGACTAACACTGATGTGCTGACTAAACGCCAAAGATACAAAAGACCGATTCGCACCCGAGTCAAATAACACCAAGGCAGGTACAAAACTCACAAGAAAAGTACCTACGCATAGCATAATATAAGCACAATATCTCAACATCAAAATAAATACATGAAGGAATGCATACCAGCCACGACATCGGGCGCTGCGCGGACCTCCTCCGCGGTCAACTGAAAGGCTCTCCCTCGTGCCTTCGGTGCCTCGGCCTTCACTGGCTGGCTCTCAGTAGCTCTGATGGCAGTAGGGGCAGATCCCTGAGATGCTCCCTGTGCTGATCCCCGCAGCTGCGGACACTCTGCCTTCCGGTGTCCGGTCTGGTTGCAGTGAAAACATACTGCAAACCCCTTGGGGCAGTCCTTGGCCATATGCCCCTCGTTGCCACATTTGTAGCAAGACCCTGCTCTGTACACTCTATCGTGGTTCTTACCACAAGTGCGGCCCCTCTGGTTCCCTGATCTCGAATTAGCGGGCTTGGCCCGCTTGGCTACCGGCTGAGACTGTACCGGTCGCCGATCCCTCCCCTGAGACTCAGCCTCCTCCCTAGCCTGGGTCTTCAGCTCTATCTCCCTCTTCCGGGCATTTTCCTGAAGCTCGGAAAATATCCGGTACGTCGAGTTCGCCATGAACTCTCGTATATCCCTCCTCAAAAAGATCAGATATCGGCTCATACGTGCCTGCTCGGAGGACACGTGCTCTGGGCAGAACATCGCCCGCTCATGAAACATCCTCGTAATCACTGTAACAGACTCAGTACCCTGCTTGAGGGTCAGAAACTCCTGGGCCAAACACTCCCTCTCCACCTGGGGAACGTACTCATCTCGGAACATAGCAGTGAACCTCTCCCAGGTCACTGCAACAAGCTCAGCAGGCATATAGTGTGCCATCACAAACTTCCACCAATCCTTCGCTCCCAAGCGAAGCTGGTTCAGCGTGAACCGAACTCTCATATGCTCTGGAGATGAGCAAGTAAAGAAACACCCCTCGATGTCTGAAATCCACCTCATCACCGTAATCGGATCCTGGGTCCCGTCAAACTCCGGTGGTTTTGTGTTGCTGAACTCTCGGAACAGCAACGCATCACCACCCTACGGCCTAGTCGCAGCTATAGCTGCAGTGGCCGCAGCAACAGCAGCCTCAGAAACAGCAGCGTACTGCTCATCAAATGTCTCTATCAGCGTGGTCTTGATAGACCCGAACATCTTGGTATCTCTGCCCTGATGGCCATAGCCACCTCCTCCTGGATGATCCTACAGATCTCCTCATCACTTGTACCGGTGGTCCCTGGTGTGTGGCGCGTCCCAACCATGATCTCCCTCTCTCTGAAATACAACACAAGAATAAATATTAGGGACTCGCTCGAGTATGCTCACACTCGAATACTACACCCCACTCGTACCTTGGTACTCCAAGGATTCTTACTTGGACTGTGCACTAACCCGATGTCTTCAGTAGTATGGGCCCAATACTACTGTCCACACCGCATCAACATCCACCCCAAGTCCTCCTCCTAGAGTTCCAAATCACAAGTACTCTACTCTCTCTAATCATATGATACTCGCTAGCAGATCTCTCATAACCTCCTCGCTGCCACCTAAACACTCTGAAGTATTCCTAGCAGCAAGACTCCTAGACTCAGGCATCACATATCAGACCACTCTAGTCCTAATAAGAATACCTAGTCTACTCTAGCATGCATAGCATAGCTCATCATATAACATATCACATCATATCTTATAACACTTATCGTAATGGTATTTTGGGAAATCACCGTTCGGGCCCTGGCTGTTCGTACACACGACTCTGCTCTGTTTTTCTCGTAAGTTCTTCTTTCGAAAACTTATTTTATTATCAAAATTTCCTCAAATCCTCAGTTTGAGTTAAGATACGCCTGAAGGTGCACCCGAATCCCTCAAACCAAGGCTCTGATACCAACTTGTAACACCGTAAAAAAAATTAAAACAATTTTTTCGCATTTTAAACACATTTTTACAAACTCATTCATTCATAAAATGTCATAGTATCATGTCTTTGTTTCACAAAATATCTCCCAAGATCAAAATACATAAAATCCCATGTGTGTGTACGAATCAAGCCGGCGTCTTCCCGCGGTCATCACTGGTACCTAAAACACATAACACATAACACATAACACTGTACGCATAAGCTTAGTGAGTTCCCCAAAATACCACTCAAACACATAATAGCCACTCGAGGCTGTAACTCTGTCGACCCTCTGGTTAATGTGTCTCAGTTAGGCCCTGCAGCCCCAACTCTCTGTGGGCCCTCTGGCCCTAACTCTAGGGACCCGAAAGTCCCCACTCTGTAACTCTGAATCATGCATATCACATATCACAATAAATCACAACACATAAATAACATGCAAATACACTGGCATATAACTCTATAGTACTCCGTCACATAACTCTATTACCACACTAGGTAAAGTATAGTGGGAAGACTCACCTCAGGCGTCTCGGTAAATTTCTGACTCAATGGAAATTATTGCCTAGCCTCCGCCTATTCACATAAATAAATACTCTTATAAATATAACTCTCGAGACTAGACTCAACCTGCCATTGGCACCCTCAGAAGGGTAAAAGACTATTTTACCCTCCCCTCTTGTCACAAGGACTCCATTGATGACCAAACCCTAAAAGTCAACAAAAGTCAACGGTCACACTATGACCCTACTCACCGAGTGCACCCTAGTGACTCGGCGAGTTCACACATGTCCTTTAACTCTTTGTCCCACTTGACACGCTGAGTCCCTCCCTATGCTCGACAAGTCATACCAGTCATGAATCGTGGGGCCACCCCGACTCAACTCGCCGAGTCTCAAGAACAACTCGGCGAGTACCGCCTTGAACTTCAGACCTCTAACCCCCTCCTGACTCACTGAGTCATCCCCCAACTCAGCAAGTCTACTCACTGAGCAATTTACGTGAAACCCTAACCCTACACGCCGAGTCTTAAGAACAACTCGGCGAGTTCATGCCATGCACAAACTCTACTGACCTCCTGAGGTCAGATCTGTTTCCCCAAACCATAGATCTGGCCTCCCCAAGCATGAATGTCACGTAAACTTCGAAACTTGATGCTTGTATAACCACAACAAGGCATCACAAGGAGATTTAGTCCCAAAAATGGAAACCTAGATCCAATAACCCCAATCTGATCCATAAAGCTCCAAGGGTCAAGGTCTCTAGACCTCTTTGAGTCCAGGTCCAAGGCACAAACTCGAAGAGGGACCATTTGCTCCACATAATCACAGTCCAAAGGGGTTAGAAAACCCTAACTCTAATGATCAACACCAAAACTAAAGGAGGTTCGAACTATTACCTCAAAATGAAGTCTCTGAACTCTGGAACTGCTTGAATCGCACCTCCTCTTTGCTCTTGTCACCTTCTTCTTGCTAAACCAAAGGTACAAGGATCAAAAAGTGACTTCTTCTCCCTCACAACGATTTGGCTCACTTAGGTTTCTCTCTAGGGACTGGTAGCCGCAATGGGAGGCTATAATTGCCCTTAAATAGGCTCCAACCCCGGGGGATTAGGGTTTCATTAAACAGTGTGGACTCGCCGAGTCCACTAATGGACTCGACGAGTCCGAACGTGAACCCGGACGATCATCCGCGACCTTACTCGGCGAGTCTTGGCTCCAACTCGCCGAGTTCGTCCACATATTCCAAAATAAAAAAAATAATATACCTAGGAAATCAGCATGTTACAGAGATCTTGTTGTATTCCAAGACTAAAGAGCAACATGAGGAGCATCTTCGCGAGCGTCTGGAGGTTTTGAGGCGAGAACGGCTTTATGCTAAGTTCTCGAAGTGTGAGATTTGGTTGCGAGAGGTTCAGTTCCTTGGACACCTCATTTACCAAGATGGGATTTTGGTCGACTCGGCCAAAATCAAGGCGGTGGGAGGTTCTGAAATCTCAATCGGATATTAGGAGTTTCTTGGGTTTGGCAGGGTACTACCAGAGATTCATTTAGGATTTCTCGAAGATTGCACTACCCCTCACTCTTCTGACGAGGGAGGGGGTGGATTTCCAGTGGGGCCCTGAGCAGCAGTCAGCATTTGAGACCCTTCGGTAGAGGCTTTGCGAGGCCCCCTGTCTTGACCTTTCCGGATAGAGTTTAAATTTGTAGTTTTCTGTGATGCGTCTATCACCGGCTTGGGAGCAGTCCTCATGTAGAGAGGATGAGTGATAGCTTATGCGTCGCGACTGTTGAAGCCGCATGAGATGAGATATCCCACACACGGTCTTGAGTTAGGAGCGGTGGTTTTCGCTCTCAAGATTTGGAGGCATTACCTTTATGGGGTTCATTGTACCATCTACACGGATCACAAGAGTTTGAGGCATATTATGGATCAGCCAAACCTGAACATGAGGCAGCGCAGGTGGCTGGGCATAGTAAAGGACTACGACTGCGAGATCCTTAACCATCCGGGTAAAGCGAACGTAGTGGCGGATGCCTTGAGCTGGAAGTCGGTCGGATCTTCTATTTCGATAATGTGCATGAGGATATCTATGGATTCTCCACTTATGTGTTTGATTAGGGAGGCTCAGGTCGAGGGTGTTCGAGAGGAGAATTGGAAGATTGAGAAGATCAGGGGTGAGATTTCCAGATTCACATCGAACAGTTGTGGTTTGTTGACCCATTGCGGACGGGTGTGGGTTCCCATTTCTGGTGGGGTCAGACAGATTGTATTGGAAGAGGCTCATAAGTCTCGTTTATCTATCCATCCGGGGGCCACCAAGATGTATCGGTATCTGAGATTGAGTTTTTGGTGGTTGTGCATGAAGAGAAAGATCGACTGGTATGTTGAGAGGTGCTTGACCTGCAGGATGGTCAAGGCCGAGCATCAAAGGCCGCATGGAAAGCTGCATCCTTTGGAGGTTCCCATGTGGAAATAGGAGTAGATTTCGATGGATTTTATCACCAAGATGCCGAAGATGGCAAAGGGTTTTGATGCTATATGGGTCATCGTGGATCGATTGACCAAGAGTGCCCATTTTCTTGCAATTCGGGAGAGCTCGTCGGCCGAGAAGTTGGCCGATGTGTATATTCACGAGATCATTGCTCGCCATTGGGTTCCAGTCTCTATTGTCTCAGACCGTAATGTTCAGTTCACCTCCCGTTTTTGGTAGAAGTTCCATGAGGAAGTGGGCACGAGGCTGCATTTCAGCATAACTTATCATCCGTAGACCGACAGCCTGAGCGAGCGGACCATTCAGACCCTTAAGGATATGTTGCGGGCCTGCGTCATTGATTTTGGTGGGAGTTGGGACTCCTACCTACCCCTTGCAGAGTTCTCCTCCAACAATAACTTTCATTCGAGAATTGGTGCTCTGCTTTTTGTGTTATTGTATGGGCGGAGGTGTTGTATCCCAGTCCGTTGGGGTGAGGTAGGTCACCAGGTCATGGGTCAGACCGAGGTGGTTCTTCATACTACCGAGATGATTCAGCAGATCAGGCAGCGGTTGCAGACTGCTCAGAGTCGGCAGAAGAGTTATGCCAACCGGCGCCGATCTGAGTTGGAGTTTCAGGTTGGTGACACAGTGTTACTGAAGGTCTTACCCTGGAAGGGTGTGATCCGCTTCAGGAAGAGGGGAAAGTTGGGTCCCCGATTTCTTAGACCATTCCGGGTTATTTCCAGGGTTGGCAAGGTTGCTTACAGATTGGATCTTCCGGAGGAGCTCACTCAGATCCATAGCACTTTCCACGTTTCGCAATTACGGAAGTGCGTATTGGATGAGGATGCGATTGTGTCACTAGATGACATTCAGGTGGATGAGCGCTTGAATTATGTTGAGAGGCCCGTAGCTATTTTGGAGATAAAGGTGAAGGTTTTAAGAAACAAGGAGATACCTTTGGTAAAGGTACAATGGCAGCATCGGAAAGGATCTGAGTGGTCCAGGGAGCCGGAGGCTGAGATGTGGGAGCATTATCCGGATTTGTTCACTACAACAGGCTTAGAGGAAGAAGCCTAGTCTAAGTGGGGGATAGTTGTAACATCCCGATTCTCAAGTATGAGATTTATGGCTTAAAAGACAAAATTTTCCTTGGAACTCGTCGAGTTGATGGCATCAGACTCGATGAGTTGGAAGCTCTCAACTCAACGAGTTGTTAAGAAAAACTCGACGAGTTGACGACTGCATATGAAACCCTAAGTTTCAGGGTTTTGCACCATATTTAAAGACCTTATGACTCATTGTTGGCCTCCCTTATCGTCCCCTCAGTCCAGAGAAACCCCAGTTCGTGCCTCGTCTCTCATTTTGAGTGTGTGTGAGCTTGGAGTGTATTTTTGGTGCTCTTTTGGAAGAAACTTGAAGCTTGAAGAGGATTGATTCAGAGAAAGGCTTTAGATCTGGGATTTTCATTGTTGTGGCAGCCATTTTGAGGTATAAAGTCGGTATCTTGATCATCCATTTGCTAGATCTCTTCATTTGAAAGTTTATGGCCATTATTAGCTTATTTTGGGGCCATTCTTGGATTTGAGCATGTTATGAAACTATGACTTCAGATTTGGACATCTCATGGCCTCCATGGACTTCAAGTCGCCAACTTTATCAAGTCTTGGTCCTCCTTCATGCCCTAAGTCCCTTAGTAAGGTTTGCAACTTTACGTGGTATTTCAGTTCTAAAGGACCAGATCTATGGTTTGTGTCACTAGATTCGCTTGGAAATTGGTTGGATGCTTTAAGACAAGCAGAACTCGACGAGTTGAACCGAGTTTTCCCGCTTTCTAGATGTTGTAGAAACTGAACGAGTTGTTCTAGCAACTCGGCGAGTTAGTTTGTTTTTTTTTGTTTTTCTGAGTACTGAAGGGACTCGACGAGTCATTAGATGCACTCAACAAGTTGGGTCAACATGGATTGTTGACCTTGGCTATTAACCTTGACTGTTGACTTTTGACTTTGACCAAGTTTGACCTTGAGGTTGTTTTGGGTATTTCTGGATTTTGATGTAATTAGTCATGGTGGTTGTAGGCAGTTAAGTTCGGAGTTGTAATTTGAGAGTTGGATCTTGTTAGTTCAGCACTACTTGTGAGGTGAGTCTTCGTCACCCTACTTTTGGGTCGAAGGCACCAAGGCCGGCCCATTAGATTGATATCGTAGTAGTGATTGATATGCTAAGTATGAATTAGATTTGTTGCTAGTTTGATATGCTAGTCTGGTAGATCTTTAGGACTACCTGTGATACTGTCTGATTATCTGTATGTGTATTTATCTGTTACATGTCGGCATGTTGTGTGGATTGGGTTGAGGTTGTACTGCTCCATGAGGTAGCCAACAAACCCTAGAGTATGGCAGATATGAGCTGAGGGCCAGGGAGGGCATGCCAGACTCATACTGAGGACTCATAAGTATTCCAGATACGAGCTCGGGGCCGGAAGGGGCATACCAGACTCGTACTAAAGGCTAACCATTTATATTCCACTCCGAGGACTGAGGGAGCAAGGCAGACATAAGATGTGGGCCCAAGGGAAAGCCAAACTTATGTTGTGGGCTTAAGAGCAAGCCATATATGTGCTGAAGTTCGGGAAGGGCATACCCGACTCATACTGTGGGCTCAGGGGTAATCCAGTCTATAGAGTTGTGGGCCTGTTACATGCTGTTATTATGTGTATTATTTGTATGTATCGGTATTTTGGGGGAACTCACTAAGCTTTGTCTTACAGTTGTGGATTTTGTTTTAGGTACTTCGGATGATCGCGGGAAGGAGAAGGCTTGATTGTGCACCTCATCGTATTTTATGTCATGATTTCTGGGATTACTCTAATGATAAACTATTTTGAAAAAAATTTGTAATAAATGATGGTTTTTGGATGTTTGAAAAAGTTTACAATTTTTATAAATTTTGTGGATGTTACATGGGAAGCTGAAAAAACTACTTTTAAATTTAATTACTGTCTAGAAAAAGTCACAAGATTTACGAATCATCAAATAAACAGAAAACCAATTTGGCATATTCAAAATGATGACCCAAAATGACAAAGTGTTCCATAACAAATGACATAAATAAGTGATCTTTAGCATTCCCATGAAATGGTTATTCAGGGTGACAAAAAGCATTAAGAAAAACTAAAAAGGAAAAAAAATTAAGAAATAAAAAAAAATTAAACATACCTTAGCACCTCTAATCCTTCACCGAAAGCAAGCCCGTTAACACCAGCAACAAACGATTATCTTGCAACTGACACCAATAGAAACATTCTTTTAAATTTTGATATAATGCTTTAAAATTATCAATTACACATAAGAATTTGTAAAATAAACTTGTCTGTTACAACAATTGCCTTCAGATCCTCTGTTTATACTTCAACTGATCGGAGCACGAATTTGTCGGATAAACAACAGGGAGAAAGGAGATATGATGCGGTGAAAAAGATGTTGAAGTGGTAATGTCTAATTGAGGAAGGCAGCAAGCGATGACATATATACGACATGTTCTATCTGAACTATTCTACTTGAACTAAGTGAAGCTGTAAATTCATTTAAAGGATCCCATGCTAGACCTTGAACATAATGGAAATGAGCATCTACAATATGATGCACAGATCCTGAAGAAAAAAAGGTTAATTAAACAAAAATCTATGACCTACTGTGCTTACATGTTAAAGATTGAAGCAAGTTATTGATTATGCTAGTATGTGTTTTGCTTCAATAATTTAATCAAACACCTAGTGTGCATAAATAAATAACTTTGTGAGAAAATATTAAGATATCAAGGAAAATGTGTGACACAGGGTAGAACGATACATCAAATCATCTGAATTGAAGGATCTGTTGTACATGAAAAGTGATAATACTAGTTGAAGAAAGAAGAATTATTGTAGGAGATAGGCTTCTATGGTGGCGTCTGTAAACGGTAGTGGAATGCAGTGAGGGAAGTGGATGGTTGTTGGTGATAGTGGATAAATGCTTTCCATCTCTCTTCTCAAAATTGTTCATCGCAATGAATACATGAAAAGATGAATGGTGAAAACAAACAATTGTAAAAACGATTATTTAAAAATTAAAAAAATAACGAAAGAAGTCACACTTACAGCTGTTCCGGCAATATGTTCTTCATAGTGGGGATGTGTGAAGTGAAAACTATGAAATCGATTGCCTGGAGGTGGTGGCTTTGGGGAAGACGGAAGTGACGATAGCTATGGTGGTAGAGGCAACATTTATCCGATTGGGAAGTAGAAAGAGGGATTGTTGTGGAGAAATGTAACCGGTCAAAGATGGGGGTAGAAGAAAGAAGCTTTAGGGTGCTTTCCTTGCTCGCCTTCACTCAGATCCTCTGAGAGGGAATAATGGTGGTTTGCAGGAATAGTGGAGAAAATGAGATGTGATGGCGTCATAAGAGGGTTTGTGGAGCGGTTGAGGTCGGATCCAATCCAGCTAGCTGATGGAAAACCGGTACTGAGTGATAGTCCATCGACCTCCAATTGAAGATGTAAGCTTTATCGGTTTACAAACAGAGAAGGTTGAAACATCGAGATAAACCGAAGAAGACGGTGGGTTTTAGAGAGGCAGTGTGGGAAGCATCGAGATAATGTAACACTGAAAATTTCCAAACAAAATTTTCATTTAAAATCACATAATTCTCATAACGCATTTCACAAAAATCTAATTTATTAAATTTACAACTCGCAACTCCATAATTGTTTTATTAAAATCCATGATCCTCAAAACATAACTCTTACACTGGTGTGTACAATCAAGTCGCTGCCTTCCTATGATCCTAAGAAAAACCTGAAACACATAACACATAACACGGTAAGCACAAAGCTTAGTGAGTTCCCAAAAATACCACACACAACTCATTAGCCACTCGAGGCTATAACACAGTAAGACCCTCCGGTCAATGTGTCTTAGTGGGACCCTCCGGTCCCATAACTCGGATTGACCCTCTGGTCATAACTTAGTAAGCACAAAATAATACACAACATAAATCACATAGGCATAATTCAGGATGTCTCAGTACTCAATATAAACACATAAGACATCTCAGTCACACAAAGATACCACTCATGGTAAGTATAGTGAGAAGACTCACCTCGCAAGCAAGCAAGCAAATAACCTCGTACACGAATCTCTAACTAACCTCCGCCTAACACAAAGGATGAATATCTCTAATTAATACTCTTTTCACGACTATAATACCCGAAGGCTATTCTTTCTCTCTCTAACCCTTGAAGTAGATAAAATACCATTTTACCCCTTCATGATTTCCATTACTTATGTTTGACCCAACCCTAAAGTCAATAGAAGTCAAACTCGAGTCAACAACCCAAGTTTGCACCCATGTGACTCGTCGAGTCCACTCGTTTTTCTCAGAATTCTCGTGAAGGTCCAACTTAGCTCATCGAGTTGACCCCCAACTCGCCGAGTTATCGCATGATCAAGTTCATTGGGATGAACTCTCACCGACTCGTCGAGTTGGCTCATCGACTCGACGAGTCCATTCAAACTCATTCCTTGTTCAGACCATTCAAAGCAGATCTACCACTCCAAACACTAGATCTAGCATCTCAAGACTCAGTTGTCACATAAAGCTTCGATCTTTACGTTCATGTATGGTAGTTTTTGCTCCAATATACCAAAACATGCTCTCACAAGGTGTTAAGCACAATAACCCTCATGTGGATGAATAAATTTGGGACCTTTGGACTCTAGGGACCTCACAAGGTCCAAATCTGAGGTGTAAACCCCATGATAACTCTATATTCCCGAAGTCCCAACAAAATGTGGAAGAAACCCTAATCTTCCAATATAATGAGATCTAGGAAAATAAATGAGAAAGGTGCAAGCTTTTACCTCCCATTAAAGCCCTAGCATAAAGATACTCTAGATCCAACCGATTCTCGATTCTCTTGCTTCCTTGTTGGATAATATCCTCTTCTCCTCAAAAGATGCACTAGGTTACTCCAAGTTCAGCTTCTAAGACTCTCTTAGCTCATTACACACGTTTAGGGTTTTACACAAGAAGGTTAGGCAGCTGGTGAGGCATAAATAGGGGCATAAGTTCCCTTATATAGGCCCCAACCCCTGGAAATTAGGGTTTCACAACACAGCACCAACTCGGCGAGTCGGATCTCTGACTCGTCGAGTCCATTCATTAATCCCACACGGTTAAATCGACTCTACTCGACGAGTTGGACTCACAACTCGTCGAGTCACTCAATAAATCTCAAAAATTAAACACACAATAATGTACCTGGGAGTCCAAATGTTACAGATAAACTGTGTATCAACAGGCATCGATGTTTATCTATAGGATGATGATCGCTCATCGGTGTGTATCTATTGGATGATGGTGGTGGTGGAGGATGCGTAGCAAAAGAAATGGCAGTGGAAGACACGTTACCAAGAACAAGTTTAAAAAATACCCACCAATCAGAATAAAGTATTGTTCACAAAAGGGGTTCTCTTTTAATATATTATATAATTTTATCATTATTTTATATATACTCTTTTGTGTTTATTTATTTTTCATGCCCTTGTTCATACCTAATCGAAGTTTAATTCATCGTAAAAAAGTTCTTCTCCAATTTAAATCAACCATCACCGCCATCTTAGATTCTAATTTCAACCCAACTCTAATGATTTTATTCCATCTTATTAACAAATCCAAAACAAATTACACAAGGCAGGTCACCAAACAAAATCAACAAGATTCGAACAAATTCCAAAATTAGCAAAAGTCCAATCAAAATCAGCAAAAATACAACTGAAATCTGCAAAAATTAACTGCATAGAAACCAAAAATCAACCTAAAATTCAACAAAACTGAACCAATTCCCTTCCGAGGGTTCTTATTGTTTTTTAATTGTTGTTCATCTTTAATCCAATCACACCACCATCTTAGATGTTCAGAAGAGAATGTCCAATCGAGATTACTTGGTCATCAGAAGCTATGTGGTAAGGGATACATGTAGTGAGATTAGGTAAAGAGGGTATGTATAGCTTACATGAGCATCGAAAGCTATATCAAATCAAGTTTAAACCACCCTCACTTCCATTTTAAATTTCAATTTTGATCTGAAACTCTAATTATGAGTAATTTACAAAATCAAGTTTAAGTTCATCCTCACTGCCATCGTAGGAACCTAAGCATTAATAGGAATAGTCATCGTTTCTAATTTTTCCAGAGAGGTGGTGTAGGGGAACCACAAGTAGACGTGAGACAAGAAAGGGGGACGAGGTTGCAATGTGAGAAATAAGACTATATAAGTTGTAACGTCCGCATCTTCGAGGTATGAATTTCAAAAGCATTATGGGATTTTTGGTTGGCCACGACGTGGCAGAGCTTTTTGGGGGTATGCTTCTTTAACGAGTGCCACGACGTGGCATCCATTTTGTGTAAAACCCTAGTTCCATGTTTTATGCCCCTATTTAAGGGATGTGATGGCTATGGTTCTCACACCCTCAACCTCCATCACCTCCCTCTCACTCCCTTTGTAGCCCTAGCCACCATTGTTGAAGATCTTCAGCTTTTATTGGTATTTTGGTGTTTTGAAGAAAAAGGAAGCACTCTTGGAATGTAGATCTAGCTTGCAAGACTCATCATCATCTCCAAACTTATATTATGAACCTTTGTAAGTGATCAAGATTCAACCTTTATTACTTTATGTCTCTGGATCTAGGTTTTTGTCCCATTTTCTGTATAGTGTTGTAGTTAGATGTCACAACTAACACTTTAGGGCTAAGAAATTTTGTCCATGTGCAAATAACTCCGTGTGTAAGCTTGTAACCCCACTTTGGATATAAGCCAAATTTCAATGTTATACAAGTTTACTCATTCAAAAATGTCAACTTAAGTCAAAACATCTTCTTGTAAGCCCAAACATCCAACCCAAAAAACTAAATCCACTCAACTCTAGGCCTTAGCCCAAGCTTTCTCAGCCCAAACCCCTCTATGCGCCAAAAGACTTTATTTGGGCCTAATGGCCGATAACCTCTCAACTTGGTTCTTTGGGCCGAAAACTCACTTTTGGGCCATAATTGGGCCCAAAATCCTTATTTAATACCATATTGGGCCATAAAGACCCTTATTGGGCCTTATTGGGTCATGAAGGATAATTTCAAACTCCTTGGCCCGAAAACCCTCTCATTTAACCACATTGGGCTATAAACCCGTAAATGGGCCTTCATGAACCGAAAAATATTAATTAGGCCATGGTGTTTGCGGTTTCACTTCAAATCCAAACCCAAATTTTCCTTCTTTCTCTTCTCTCCAAATCTGGTCGGCCCATCTATATATATATATATATATATATATATATATATATATATATATATATATATATATATATATATATATATATATATATATATATATATATAACAAATGAGGGGTTAACTTGTGCTTGACACCTCATAATTACATGGAAGATACCCAAGCACCTTACCGTCAATGTATCTAAGGAAGTTATTTTGCACAAAAAATATCAAGGCTAAATCCCTCTCTCTTCTCCTTCCCCATCGGCCGAACACACACCACCACCCTCCTCACTTCATCTCATTTTCAACTCTCACCCTATATCATTCTCTCTCAAACTCAAAGAAATTCTCTCATTCCTCCCTTCAATTTTCGTGAGTGTGTGTGGGTTTTCAAGAGTTTCTCTTCAAAGATCCTAAGTTTAGTAAGTTCCAATCAAACTCAAGTTGCTTTAATTCCAATATATAATAAGATAATTCATCAAACAACACCATTTTCGTGTTTATGCTCTTTGAACCATTTTTTTGAAGATCTTCTCAAAGGAACACTCTAGGCCGAAAACTCACTCCCTTTTTCCTTTTCACAATCGAGAAAACCCAAGGTGAGCTTCATACCCCTTTGTTTTCGTGATTCCATCTTTAGGGGGTTAATACAAGTTTGGTTTTGTGTAAAATCTTTGTATCTATGCTTGTATGTGTGTATTTTCATGATATGTTGTGTGATATGCTATGGAATCATGATAAACACTCATGAACTCGAAATTTCTTCCAAGTTTCAAAGTTATTAGTAAACAAGTCACTTTATATAACTTCCTATAATGCTTGGAAAGATCAAACATGTTAAAAGTTTCTATGAAACTAAAGAAAGTATACAAAGGGGACATATTTGAAAATAAAGATAAAAAATGGGCTTCTATTGATGTTCTCGACATTATTGGGCCAAAAGTGTCATTTTTGATAAAAATGGGCTTTATTGACAATCTTGGTAAAAATGGGCCTTTTATGTCATTTTCGATATTAATGGGCCAAAATGGACATTTTATGATAAAAATGGGCCCTTTGTGTTATTTTCGATATTTTGGGCCAAAAGGCCGTTTTTGATAAAAATGGGCCTTTTATTGTCACTTTCAGTATTTTTGGGGTAAAATGGTCATTTTTGGTAAAAATTGGCCTTTTATGACATTTTCATTTACAATGGGCCGAAAATGAACTATTTAACAAAGTTGGGCCAAAAAATGACATTTTTATATAAAATGGGCCGAAATTTGATTATTTAGTAAAATGAGCCACTTATAACAATTTGGACCAAAAATTGGACCTTATATGGCCCTTTTATCCTAATTGGGCCTTATATTACATCTTTTAGGTTAATTGGGCCTTAATATCAATTTTATGTAAATTGGGCATCTCGTGAACATATCGTTAGCAATCGACTATTTTGATAACAACGATGAAACAACGAACTATTCTGACACTCTTGATAAAAATGATTACATTTTTACTATATATGAGTTATAGTAAAAAATATACACTTGTAGCATTATTTTAACACTAAATAATGAGACACACTATTCGCGTAAAAATTCCGTTAAGATTCTTGTGAGACGCACCATCATCGTACCTACCTTATTGTACACAATAAGCCCTGTAGTTATAACCAGAGTCTCCTGGAGGGAGAACGAGAATTTGTGTATAGATCTATACGGGGTTGACACCACACACCTGATTTGCTCGCTATAGCTAGATAGGCCAGTCTAGGTTGACAAATGCCTTCTCAGAAACCGATGCCTGAAGAACGTCAAGACAGGCACTCCGTTATATTAGTATGGTTATAACGACTCACATAGAGAATAACAAAACTATTATAAGTTTTACGCTGAATATGCATACCAGTCAGTTTTGGAAAGTATAAACACTGTGTTGATTATTTGTACTATCCACCTCACTCCGGTCTTTGGGTTTAAGACCACAATTTCTCATGACACAGAAAATACAGGATTTTCTAGGAATCACTATCTATACATTTTTCAAACAAGATAAAACAAGGATACACAAGCTATAATACAAGATTTGAAACAAAACTCACAAACTATTTTTACAGAAAATATCGGATTTTCTAGAGTTTTCAAACCAAGGTAAAATTTTCATATAAACATGCTTATGAACTCACCAACATTTATATGTTGTCGCTTTTCAAAATAACTTGTATTCTCAGGAACTCATTAAGCAGGTTGGCAGCTTTGGACTTTTGGGAATTTGTTGTATTTTGTTTTCACCATACACTTGTTAATTTTTAGGATGCAATTTATGAATGGATACAATGATGCAAACCATGTACATTGTTATTTTTTTATGTATGATGATGATGATTGTCTATGTTTCATTTATATACACTTGTTATGATATCACAAGATGAAGTCATTCGCCCCCGGACGTTTCCGCCGTTCCGGTTCGGGGTATGACATTAGAGTGGAAGGATCCCATAAAATTAGCAACTTTTATGGATCCTTGAGGTCCTTGGAGTATCATATATTCTATATCTGAAGTGTGTTGATGTTTTGGAGCACCTTGCATGAAATGTTGGTGTTTCTCTTCATTTTTCCCTAAATTGAGCTCTAACCATGTATTGGGCATGCATGGCCGAAAAGCATCAATCTTTAGGTTATAGTGCTCATTAGAAAGCTCTATAGAAAAGGGATGAATGGTTGGATTAATGATTTGGGGGCTGAATCCATTAAGCTGTGAAAGTTCAATGCCCACGACGTGGCATCTTGTTCGCCACAACGTGGGGACTGGAGATTTCGCGACTGTTTTGGACTATTGATGTGTGCATATTTAGTCATGTAAATAGTTCATATTTCTAATACTTTTAGCTACAATTATGCTTATTTTGGGACAAAAGGTACTTATTATGTTTGAAAAATGTTTTGTAATAGCAAAGACATGCTTGGGATGAAAAGGAAGCAAACGAGGAGTTGGAAGAAGGAAAATGTGAGCTTAGGCAAGAAGACACAAAAAGGATTTGTAACTCCAATTAAGACGATTCAAAATGATCTGAGAACTAGACAAAATTTCGGACGACTTTTGTGTTTGGGCCGAAAGGTGAAATCCAACCACCGAGATGTGGTGAATGGAAACTTTGTGATCGTTGAGCTGACTTGGAGAGTACGGGATATCCATGAAGACCACAACATGGTGGCGTTTGACCACGTCGTGGTGGCAAGAATTTGGCAAGTATATATGTTCCAGACTTTAGGTCGTTTACAAAAGTTGGAGGCTTGAGGGCTGCAATAATTAACAAAGAAAAACCCTTCCAAGAATTCTTGGAGGGTAGAATTCGACTAGAGATCAAAGGATAAAAAGATTGAAGTAAGGATTTGCATCTACACATTCGATTTGTTTAGTTTAATGATGTTTAGCTTGGTTTACCTTTTTTTATGTGTGTTTCAGTTGTGATTATGGGCTAATAACATTTGCTTTCGTTTAGATTAGATGAACTTCTGAATGTTGTGTGTTGATTTATTGTTTGATGGATTAATGAAGTTAGTTTTGCTTTAAATATTGTTTGATAAATCTGAACCTAGCTTATTTAAGTTTCTATCTTTATTTCCTTGTCTCAAGATTGTGTAGTTAAATTGCAGTTAATTGCATGATAATTATTTACCTAGCTATTTATGATCATTAAATTGATAGAGCTAGTGATTAGTCATATCCTAGTATAGGTGACAAGTTAGTTTCTTAATTGTGTTAGAGAGTAGTATTTAATCATAATATTTTTTTGATTACTATACTTGAACAAAGAATAGTAGTATGTAGATTCATCATTCAGAGTCCAAATTACCTTTAAAATCAATTTAGTGTCCTTAACTTGCGTGATCATTAGGGTTAACGTTATTGAATAGACTTATGCTAGTTAGTCTGATCATGTTGACTAATAACTCATATTTGGTAACTAACAGAATTAATCCATTGTCTTGAAATCAACCATAGGAATTATAAGGGATTCAAAACTAAACGAAAGTATCCTTTATTCTTGATTTAAAATCATCTTTCTAGTTGTTTCCTTTAGTAATTAGTTGAGTATTTTAATCAAGTTAATATGAACTTGTAAAACCAGATAAAACTTCCCACTTCTAGTTATTTTTCTTAGTTTAACTTTTAGTAGTTACTTTATTAATTAAATATTGTTCCATGTGATCGACACCCAACTTACTTACTATTCTATAATCTGGCTAGGTACACTGCCTATAAACACATAATTAGTTAAGTTTTTTTAGGTTATAAATTTAAAATTTGATAGGTATACTTTATGCACATAATGTTTTTGGCGCCGTTTCCGGGGAACGGTTTATTTGATTTTTAGTTTAATTGCTTTTAGTTATTCGATCGTTTTTGTGGGGTAAAAACCGCAAAAAGTTATTTTTTCTGCATTTATTTTTTTTGTTTGAGCAACAACCACGTCGTGTTCATCTTAGCCCCGTCGTGTTTACGTTTCAGTTAATCTTTAGTTTATTTATGTTTTGTTCGTTTTACGCGTGTTTTCCAGGTTTATCTTAGTAAGTAAAAACGTGGGACATCACAACCATGACAATGGAAGAATACTGTAGTGGTGTTGATTATGATGGCATGTGCGGAATATGAAAGATCTAGTGAATCATCATGAAAAATCATGAACACAAGGAGTAAATAAATCTTTGTAAGCTCTTATTAGATCTAGAAAGAATATACAAATGGGTTTGTACAAAGTTTCTCTCTCTAGTCTAACACTCCAAATGGATTCACTTACATAATGGGAGTCATTCACTTCCTATTTATAGGAAAGACTCAAACCATTTACACATATAAGAGAGTAAGCCTAAAACACAACATCCAAGACCAACTTTGTACCCTAACATTCTCCCCTTCAAAGTTAGGATTGGATGTCCCGACTTCAATCTCCAACGAGCTAGCGCGATCAAGACCAAACTCCCCCTCGAAGTAACACCGGTCTTCAAATCCGCAAATGAATATTTGACAAACCCGAGAAGCTTCGAATACCCATCATTCTCCCCCTTTTTATAATTAAAAAAATGATTAGAAAACCCATTAAGGGTGAGAAGCGCCCGAGGAATAGTCTTCACAATACTCCCCCTTGATGTGTACCAAAAATGAATCACCAAAAATCTTGCACGGAAAAACTATCACGAAAAAGCCACAAAAAATTTCCAATTTATGAAAATTTTTGACTGTTTGTGTGAAAGTTGCAAGATTTTCCAAAAACCGGGTAGAAGTTGTCACTTTCTGAAACTTGCAGCGACCCGTTGCGCCAAACACAACCAAATATGCGAAATTCTCCCCCATTTGCGAAACTGGGTAGAAAATGTTAATTCGCACAAACTGTAGGGACCAAAACTAAAAATTCTGCAATTTATCAGCTTTGATTACCCATATGCGATGTTGGGTATTTGTTGCCACAAATCCAAAACTGCATGGACTCATTTGGAAAATTCTGCTTTCTTCACAAACTTATTACACCAATTCGAATTTGGACTATTTATGTCATTTCGTGAAAAGATCAGGGACGCAATTCGAAAATATTTGTTTTCTTCTTCAATGAACGAATTATAATAGGGAATGCTTCGCACGTTGTCAAATTCTTCGCATACTGAAACATGGATGCGAACGAAACACTTTGACCTTCAAACCCAATCATCCAATTTACAATACAAAACCTTCGCATCTTTAACTCAATTAACCCCAAGGAACAAATCGTGACCTTATGTGCGAACATTCTTGACCTTACATGCGAATTGACCAAAGTACCTTATGCGAACCCGATTTTGATATTCACTGCCTTTGCTACAAAAAATTTCGCATTGATTTCATTCACTCATATGCGAAAATCCAAACTCAATCATCTTATGCGAACTGAATATCAACCTTAATCACCTTTGCATCCTCCTTATACCCATCGACATCAACATGGACTATAAAACCTTCAATTTCCAAAAATCCTTCAAGATGCAAACACAAACTGTGTTCGACATCAAGACCATAGAATCAACCAATTTTCGAAATTAACTTCTCAAATTAGACTAGATTTCGACTCTCACATCCCATGTTCAATTCGTATCAAACGATTTTAACATCCAATTCATCGAATCAACAAATAGAAGTCGAGTTTGACTTTTTCTGGGTTTGACTTTTCATAATCAAAGATCAACAAGCACCAAATTGATGATTCTCACAACAAATTTGAGATCAAAACAGGATTGTTTCAACTATTCTTCATATCCTCTTCACAAAATTTCAAAGTTCTTGTAAGGTATTCATCAAAAACAAAGAACTGATTTGACAATTTCTACCCTTCAACAAGAACAAAATTGATTTTATAGCAGATTAAATCACAAAATCTTGAATTACAAGTCGAGATTCAGAAACAAATTTCAATCGAATGACATCATCGTCGAATAAAGAATGAGATTAATCAATTTGTGAGAACACATATAAGAAGTCGGAAACTGCGTATGTTGAACAGATGTACAACCAATCAATGCGTATGATAAAAAAATGAGACATCAATATGTATATCAAACTGATTTGGATGAATCTTTTGGCTCAATTATACAAATATCGGATAACAACAAATATGAATGGGCCGATTATGAACAATATCACATTGATTATTGGATTTATGAATTGAATAACTTTGTATTGGGCTTCGAAATCGGTAGCAAAAAAATTGAATTAGATTCTCATTTTGATTTTATCAACAGTAAAATAAATTTGAGAATTGTTTTTGATGTTTGGAATTTTGATCTAAACAAAAATTAATTGGATCAACAATAGGGTTGAAACGAATTTGATCCAATGAGGCAAATCGATCAAAAATGAAAAACGTAAAGTATGAATCGAAATCATGGATGTTTTGGAATCCATTTGAGAATTTGTGATACCTTTTTTTAACGAATCGAGATCCATTTGCAACGAACGAATCAAATTTTGAAGATCTTGGTTCTTTTGTTGGAATGAGAAAATCTCCAAATTGAACATTGTACCACCCACCATGCGAGATGTACAACTCGTTCTTCGTGTTCTTCAATGATCCAAGAACATCTTCAAAAGAACCATCATCACTTTTGGGTTTTGAATTCAAATGCAATTCAACTCTTGGAGATTGTTGCTTTGGAACCCAAATTTGCTTCACGGATTTCGGTTTCACAACATTTAACGATTTTTGTGAGTAAACCCACTTGTTTTTCCGATTAATCTTCTTCTTCTTTTTCTTTCTCATCTTTTTGCATCTTGAAGACTTGACCTTATGAACAAACCCACTTTCCACAACTTGAACTTTGTGAGTTTGAATCAAATATTTTGGAGTTTGATACTTGTGAATTTCTTGGATCACCGGCTTCCGATAAGGAATCATTCCTTCAAACGAATCACAAGAACACAAAATATCATCGGTTTGAACTCCAATTGAGCAAAAAACTTTTTCATCTTGAGAATCAACTTGAATCTTTTTATCATGAGCTTCAAGAACATCAAGAACATCACATTGAACTCCATTGTCAACAACTTCAACAACCTTAAGAACACGAAGATCACTTGGGTTTTCAACAAGAGAAATGTATCTTTTATTAAACAAATCTCTTTCTTCACCTTCCTTTTGATTTCTACTATGAACTAATATGGACAAGGCAATTTTATTCAACCATGCAATCTTACAAATTGGTTGAAATACCAAGCTTCCATGATCATCCTTCAAACCTCCATAAGAAACCATATTACCCCATGAAATCAATTTGCTTAACACCAACCCATAAAATTGATCTTCATTGACTTTGTATTTGATATCTTCAATGATCACAATCCAAGAATCATATGGAAAATTCACCATGATCACAAAAACTTGAAGATTTCTAGAGAGAGAAAGTGATTTTGAATGGGTTTTCTAGAGAGAGAAAGAGACACAAACAAGTATTTTAGAGAGAGAAAGTCGAATTATGGATCAAATCAAGGAAAAATTCGACTTCTAGAACACACAACACTCTCTAATCACGAAGATCAATAAGAACATAAAGAATCACCAAATCAAGATAGCCATCAAGGATCAATTCTTGATGAAAATCAAGAACACCTGCTCTGATACCAATTGTAGTGGTGTTGTTTATGATGACATGTGCGGAATTAGAAAGATCTAGTGAATCATCATGTAAAATCAAGAATACAAGGAGTAAATAAATCTGTGTAAGCTCATATTAGATCTAGAAAGGATATACAAATGGGTTTGTACATAATTTCTCTCTCTAGTCTAACACTCCAAATGGTTCCACTTACATGGGAGTCACTCACTTCCTATTTATAGGAAAGACTCAACCCATTTACACATACAAAGGGGAAAGCCTAAAACACTACATTAAAGAGTGACTTTGCACCCTAACATTCTCCACCTCAAAGTTAGGATTGGATGTCCGACTTCAATCTCCAACGAGCTAGCACGATCAAGACCAAACTCCCCCTCGAAGTAACACTGGTCTTCAAATCCGCAAATGAATATTCGACAAACCCGAGAAGCTTCGAATACCCATCATTCTCCCCCTTTTTATAATCAAAAAATGATTATAAAACCCATTAAGGGTGAGAAGCGGCCAAGGAATAGTCTTCACGATACTCCCTCTTGATGTGTACCAAAAATGAATCACCAAAAATCTTGCACGGAAAAACAATCACGAAAAAGCCACAAGAAACTTCCAATTTATGGAATTTTTTGACTTTTTGTGTGAAAGTTGCAAGATTTTTCAAAATTCGGGTAGAAGTTGTTATTTCCCCTTGGATGTAGTGTTTTAGGCTTTCCACTTTGTATGTGTAAACGGGTTGAGTTTTTCCTATAAATAGGAAGTGAGTGACTCCCATTATGTAAGTGGAACCATTTGGAGTGTTAGACTAGAGAGAGAAATTGTGTACAAATCCATTTGTATATCCTTTTTAGATCTAATATGAGCTTACACAGATTTATTTACTCCTTGTGTTCTTGATTTTACATGATGATTCACTAGATCTTTCTAATTCCGCACATGTCATCATAAACTACACCACTACAAATACAAGCGGAATATGAGGAATGACAATCGATGAGGTCTTGATCCACCAAAAATCCCAACCACTACAAAGTTCGAACTACCAGGACATATTCTTGGCATGCTAAAGGAACTACCATTCTTTGGGAAGGAGCATGAGGATGTCTATGATCATATAGAAGAGGTGGTGGAGATTTCAAATTATTTTCATGCACCAAACGTGAGTAAAGATGTGGTGATGCTTCGACTCTTATTGGTCACATTGAATGGTGAAGCTAAGGAATAGTTAAAATCGCTTCCCTTTGGAACAATCACGACATGGGTTGATTTTAAGACTGAGTTCATAAACTGGTTTTCCCCTTCTTCAAAAGTGGCGAAGCTTAAAAGAAACATACAAAATTTCCAACAATTAGAGGGGGAGTTGCTATACGAAGCTTGGGAGCATTAAAATAGATTGTTACGACATTTCCCTCAACATGAATTCAATGTGCAACATGAGATGTCATTTTTTTTTACGATGGATTCAATGTATGCATTCGCCAAGTTCTAGACTCTCAAGGGCCCATGACAAATAAGGATCCGGCCACTAACAAAGCTTTAATTTGAAGAATTAGTTAAGAATTCAAGGGAGTATCACAACCCAAAGGGGGGAGGATATCACAAGAAGAAGAGTGAATAAAGATGGAGTTTCTGAAGTCTTAACGATTGTAATGGCAAAACTCGATGCAATCAAAAATAGGCTTACAAAGATGGATGGATCCATTAATATGGTACACGATAGATGCGAGGCTTGTAGAGGACCCCATTCTACAAGAGATTGTGAATTAGAGTACAAGAGAGATCGAGATACAAAAGAATTTCAACAACTAAAGCATAATCTCTACCAAATAGAACAAGTCCAATCCGAGAAAGTATCTACTCTCGAGTCAATGCTATTTAGATTTATGGAAGCTAGCGAAAAAAGACATGACGCTACAGATGCAACACTTAGAGAACAACAAGAATCTATTTTGAGAATCCACACACAGTTCGGGGAATTGACAAAGCTTATGAAAGAAAAGTTATTGGATACACCTTTAAGAAAAGCCGAGTCAATCCCAATCTCTCAAGTTATGGTTGTTTATACATAAGAAGAGGAGGAATTGGTGCATATGGGGGTCCTTGATTCAATTTAAGAACAATCTAACAGTCATTAGTAGTAAAAGTGAAAGAAGAAGATGAGTATCGTGAAGTTGACCAGTCGACACGACGTGGAGGCAATAGTGCCACGTCGTGGGCAATAAAAGAAAACTATGATTTTCCATTCATCGATCTGCATCAACCACCTCTTCCTTAACCATCTCATGCCAAGGAAAATTTGGTGAAACAAGGAAAGACCAAGCTCATGGAGCATAAAGAACCTGAATATAAATTAGAAGAAGAAGTGAATCATTCGCAACCTCCATTTTTAGTGCCTATGATTTTTGAGGTGTTTGCTTTTACAAGACCTCCAGATCAAACCTCGAAGCCAATTGAAGCTAAATAAGAAGAGAATGATGAACCTCATTTTGATAAGTAAAACTTGGAAAGAGACAAGACAAAAACTAAAGATACATGAATGAAAAAAGAACCAAAGCAGAAACATAATGAAGATGTCAACCCAAAAATGCAAGAAAGCTCGAAAAAGGCATTCAATAGAAGTTTTGCCTACAAATGAACAAGGTTCAAGATGATTGAGAACAGCAGGTTACTCTTCCTCCTCATACAACGTCTAGTGGGAAGGAGTTCGACTCATGACTTCATAAAAAAGAAGCGCTTCTCGGGAGGCAACCTGGCGGTTTATTTGAGTTTGCATTTTATTTTAATATTGATTTTTAGTTTTTATTTTATTTTAACTGAATGATCATGTGTTTCTCTAGTCTCTTGATCTTATTTTGTAGTATTGAAAGGAATTGAAGCAGTGAAGGAGCTTAATTGATGAACAAGCCGTAAGATTTTTAGAAGATTACAATTAAAGACCTTATTTTTGAATAAGTATGGGGTTCCCAATTGATGAAGAAAAGAGTTTTGAAGAAAGTTTACAGAAAGAAAAGGTCGTGAATAAGGTCTTGAATCGAAAGTAGGAAGGAGTCCGACTCACAATTCCATAAAAAAGAAGCGCTTCTCGGGAGGCAACCTGACGGTTTATTTGAGTTTGCATTTTATTTTGATTTTGATTTTTAGTTTTTGTTTCCATTTTTAGTTTTTATTTTATTTTAACCGAATGATCATGTGTTTCTCTAGTCTCTTGATATTATTTTGTAGTATTGAAAGGAAGTGAAGTAGTGAAGGAGCTTAATTGATGAACAAGTCGTAAGATTTTTAGAAGATTACAATTGAAGACCTTATTTTTGAATAAGTGTGGGGTTCCCACTTGATGAAGAAAAGAGTTTTGAAGAACGTTTACAGAAAGAAAAGGTCGTGAATGATCTAAAGCAATTAAGAAGGAGTGATGCGTTATTTTGGCCTTTTAAAACATTCTGAGAAGACACCACGATGTGGCCATCATCTCCATGTCATGGCATTTGTATTTATCATGATTGCATCAGACTTGTTACTACGACGTGGCATCATTATACCATGCCGTGGCAATCTTATATTTTGAGATCATGACGACTTCAAACATGAAACTACGATGTGACGTTGCTTTCCTACATCGTGTTTGAAGTTCATCACACTTTTTGAAGAATGTTTCTTTGGTTTACTTTGAACCGACTCATTTACATTCACAAGAAGAAGGCTTAAAGGTACTATTTCCATCCATTATACGAAAAGTCCAAGCTTTCCACATAAGATTCAGAATTTAGTGTCACCACTACTATCCCATGGGAGTCTGTTCCAATTTCTCCTGTTTAATTTTATGTTCTTTTATTGTTTTAGCATGCAATGGGGACATTGCATCATTTAAGAGCGAGATAGGGGATGAATATAATAATACAAGCATCCTGATAAAATAATTGAAAAAATGACTAGGATTTAAAAAATTATACGAAAGATTTGAAATAATAAAAAAAAAAAATTGAATCTAGTTAAAAATTGTTATGTTGAGATCTAGGTTGCTAGTGTTGTGTGTGGGACGATCTGATGCGAGTTTTGATGTTTATTTGAGCCAACATATGTTCTAGTGTATTTGTCGCTTCCCTATCTTAGTGAAATCATGAAACAAAAACACGACCTTGCTTAGTTTGAGGGCCATAATATGTTTAACATCATGTACCAGAAATGTATCAAGGAGAGCTTATGTAAACATTGCACTTTAGACTAATATCTTTAACCAATAAAGGTTGAAGTTAAGTTCCCTTTCTTAAGCATATGTTTTTATAGGATTTTTAGTTTTGAATGAAAAAAAGGAAAAAAGAGAAAAATATAACTTTGAGAATAAGAGTCTATAAAGCTATGAAGATCAAGAAATATTATGAAGAAAAATTCCAAATCAATGAAGACTCAAGAATAAGGCAATTTCCCAAGTTATTATTTATTGTAATTTTTATTTCTAGGTTATTTTTCCATATGTATGTTTGGAGGCTTAACCAAAAATTACCTTAAGGTTAAGAAATATTTTTGAGGATATATTCATAAGGATGTATAAAATGAGTGTTGTTCAAAAGAAGTGGGGGAAGTGTTTATGAAGATTGTGAGTATTTAGGACAAGGAAAATTCGTAGGAAAAATTATACACAAATATATGCATTGCAGTCTTGATGTAATGGAGAGGCTCAAAATGGATTTTCTTGTGCGATGTTGGTGTCTAGGGCTTTGATATAATAATAATAAAATTAGTTTTGCTTGAGGGTGTAACACCGTAAATTTTAAAATAATTTTTCGCTTTTTAAAACCATACAAATTCATTCATAGTTACTTTTAAGAAAACATTGTATCAACATTATCTCATTACAAATCCCAAGATCAAATCATAATAAACTCCGCGAGTGTATGTACAGATCTTGTCGGCGCCTTCCTGCGATCATCGCTGGTACCTGAGACACATAACACAAAACACTGTAAGCACGAAGCTTAGTGAGTTCCCTAAAATACCACTCTAACACATATTAGCCGCTCAAGGCTATAACTCTGCTGACCCTCTGGTCAGTGTGTCTCAGTAGGACCCTCCAGTCCCAACTCTCTATGGGTCCTCTAGCCCTAACTCTATGGACCCACTGGTCCTATCTCTGGAAACTCTAAATAATGCATATCACATATCACAATAACACATAAATAGCATACAGATACACTGGCACATAACTCAACAGTACACTAACACATAACTGTGTTACCACTCTAGGTAAAGTATAGTGAGAAGACTCACCCCAGCTGTCTCGGTAAATCTCTGACTCGGTAGAAATATGATCTAACCTCCACCTCAGAATGAAGTCCTTAGGCTCTAAAATCCACAGACTAGCACCCTCTTCAGTTCCCTCTTGTCTTGGTCACCTTCTTCTTGCAAAAACACCCACACAAAGATCAAAAATGGCCTCTTTTTCCTCACAAATGCTCTAGATCGCTAGGGTTTCACTCAGGGGTCTGGTAGCCGCAAATGGTGGCTATAAGCCCCTTTTAATAGGCCTTAAACCCCGGGGATTAGGGTTTCATTAAACAACGCGGACTCGCCAAGTCCACTAATGGACTCGCCGAGTCCGGTCATTAACCCGGATGAAATTCACGACTCTACTCGGCGAGTCTAAGGATCAACTTGCCGAGTCTCTTAAAAATCTCTAAAATAAATGAATAAATAATGTACCTGGAAATCCGGATGTTACAATTCTCCCCCACTAGAATCAGACTTCGCCCTCGAAGTCTCTTTCCACAAATAACTTTGGATACTGCTCGTGCATCTCTAACTCCGGCTCCCAGGTCATCTCGGAACCCTTCCGATGTTGCCACTGGACCTGAACCAATGGCACCTCCTTGTTTCCCAAATTCTTGATCCTTCTATCCCGAATCGCGATCGGCCTCTCAACATAGTTCAAGCTCGCATCCACGTGAATGTCCTGTAATGGAACCACTGCCGACTCATCAGCAATGCACTTCCTCAACTGAGACACGTGGAATGTATCGTGAATCTGACTCAACTCCGCAGGTAGCTCCAAACGGTACGCTACCCTGCCCACCCTGGCGGTCACCCTGAAAGGACCAATATACCGAGGCCCCAACTTGCCTCTCTTCTTGAATCGGATCACTCCTTTCCAAGGAGATACCTTCAGGAGAACGAAGTCGCCAACTTGGAACTCGAGCTTCGAGTGACGCCTGTCTGCGTAGCTCTTCTGACGACTTTGAGCCGTCAGTAACCTCTGCCTGACCTGCTGAATCTGCTCAGTCGTCTGAAGTACTATCTCGCTACTACCCATCACATGCTGACTGACCTCACCCCAACAAATGGGAGTCCGACACCTCTTCCTATAAAATAGCTCAAAGGGTGGCATATCGATGCTCGAATGATGGCTGTTGTTATAGGAAAACTCCGCCAAAGGCAAATATGTGTCCCAACTCCCTCCGAAGTCTAGTACACATGCCCGAAGCATGTCGTCGAGCGTCTGAATCGTCCGCTCGCTCTGCCCGTCGGTCTGTGGGTGGTATGCGGTGCTAAAATGCAGCCTCGTACCCAACTTCTCATGAAATTTCTTCCAGAACCTGCAAGTGAAACGCACATCTGAATCTAAGACGATCGAGATCGGCACTCCCTGTCGTGATACCACCTCCTTCACGTACAACTCTGCCAACCTCTCAGCGGAAGAGCTCTCACTGATAGCAAGAAAGTGGGCGCTCTTTTTCAGTCGGTCCACAATCACCCAAATTGCATCGACGCCCCTAGCAGTCCTCGGCAATTTGGTGATAAAATCCATGGTAATCTGTTCCCACTTCCACTCGGGAACCTTCAATGACTGCAACTTACCATGCAGTCGCTGGTGCTCGGCCTTAACCCTGCGATAGGTCAAACACCTCTCAACGGACCATGCAACATCCCTCTTCATACAGGGTTACCAATACTCTCTCTTCAGGTCCAAATACATCTTAGTGGCCCCGGGATGTATCGAAAACCTCGATCTATGCGCCTCCTCCAACAAGATGGTACGCGTTCCTCCCACAAACGGTACCCAAATCCGACCCTGAAAGGTCATAAGCCCTCGACTATCGGTAATGAACTCCGATACCTGCCAGATAACCCACTCTCTTTTACGATTCTCTGGTCTCACGGCCTCCGCCTGGGCCCCTCGAATGGCGTCAAACACTGGGGTCATCACAATCAGCCTCATACAAACATCTCTTATCGAGGCGCCCTCTGCCCTATGACTCAAGGCATCGGCTACAACGTTAGCATTGCCTGGGTGGTTGTGTCAACCCAAAAAATTGTTCCGTCATTATAACCCATTTCCGTTAATAGAATAATCTATTTTATTGAAGTTCCGTTAATTTGGGGTCGTCAAATAAATAAATGTTTTATTTTATTTTCATTTTATATTATTATTGTCGTAAGAAAATAAATAAAACACGTAAATTACATTACTATTTAGTTGGAAAAAGTTTATTTTTATTACGACCATTTAACTGGGTAAAAAGTTTAATCCTCATTAAACATAAGTATCGGGTAGTCGAATACCGGGTACAACACCCAAGCCTTATATAAAGGAGGGTGGACACTCCTTAGAAACCTTTTACCACACTAGACCCACTTTCTCTCTCTACTCTCTCTCTTCAAGTCCGATTTCATCCAAAAACCGCAAGTTTCCGCCTCCAAAACGTAAGTACCCTTACCCTAACTTGTTCTAGACATCTTTGATTTGTGTTTTAACTCAAAAATCGTTCATGAAGGCTGAAAAAGAGGATTTTACGGCCTAAGAACATCCTTAGGCCGTAAACCCCTAAAAAGATGTCAAAAGTGCCAAATTTCTTCTCTTTAAGCTTAGGAATTAGTTTTGGACTTAACCTAGAAGGGTTTGAACCTTAAATCAAAAATTTTTAGGGCTTGAAAGAGGGTTTACGGTCCAAGCACATGCTTAGACCGTAAACACCCTCTAAGCTTGCAAATCAAGCCCAAAACACTTCCAAACCACATTTAGGCTTAAGATATGGCTTAGGGACTTGCTATTACGGGCTTGGAACACCTAATGTCTAACTCCCGTCACTCAGAGCCCCACGAAGCACAAAGCAAGCAGCATTCAGACAAAAGGGAACAATCTCAAGCAAATCCATCCTCATAGAGAAAAGTTGAACTAGCATACAATGCTAAACTCATACTATCAGGCATAACCTAAACAGGCTATCCTACTGCTGTCTACTCAATTCTAGCATGCAGTTTTTCATACACTGAAGCACCTAAAGCAGGCACATAAGGCATCACTCCTAGATCCTTAGTCCTATTCTAGCATGTTGTTCTATTGAAACCGATAAACATAACATAAGCTTGTATGGGTACTTTGGGGAATACTTACTTGAGTTTGGCCGGTCGTGCACATCACACACTTCGTTCTTTCTTAAAACCCTTTACTTAGCCTTTTAGAAAATATCTTCTTCTTTAAACTCTTTTAATCCCTCGATTTGAGTTCAGACACCCCCAAAGGTGTGTCTAAATCCCTCAAACCAGGGCTCTGATACCAACTTGTAACATCCCAAAAATACGAGCAAAAAATTTCATTTTTAAAACATATTCTTAGCAAACGTTAGAAATAAAACGTTCACTGATCATATCATTTCATAAAAGTTATCGCATGTCTTGAAAACATTTCAGAAAAACATAATAAAGTCAGAGTACAAATTCCCAGGAGGATCTCATAGTGCGGAATACAAGGTGTGTGTGTGATGGGCCGCTACCGCGCCAACTCCTTCCCCTTCGAAGAAGAGGTACCTGAAACCAAAACTCAAAACTGTAAGCACAAAGCTTAGTGAGTTCCCCCAACATACTACATATCGTACAATCACATAACATACAAATATTATCAGGCATATCTGGGTGCTTGACCTACCCCTTCGGTCCTCTCGACCGGATACTGTCTAGTATATCTGGGAGTTGGCCTCCCCTTCGGTTCTCTCGACCGGATACTGACCAGTATATCTGGAAGCTTGCCTCCCCTTCGGTCCTCTCGACCGGATACTGACTAGCATATCTGGGTGTTGGTCTCCCCTTCGGTCCTCTCGACCGGATACTGGGGACTATTTCACCCCCTACTACTACCACATAACACATATATCTCATAAACTATCTAGCATGGCTGGGCATGACCGCCCCTTCGGCCCTATCGACCGGTGTTCTGGGGGACTATCTCCCCCCCCCTCACTGTCACTAGCACATAACATCATATCATACTAGCACAATAACATGTCGCAGGTAGTAGCAACCTTAGATGAATTTCACAGAGACAAACATCTATCATACAATCCTACTGATGGGCCGACATTGTGGCCGTAGACCCACCGCTACTGGAAGGTAACTCACCTCAAAGTAGTTGCTGATCTGCGTGGGAACTGACTGTGTCACAATCAGGAATTTTTGTGCCTTGTAACTACAACACTTAAGTCAAATTATGAATCCAAAAACATAAGATCATGTATGATGCTTACTCTATGACAACAAAATTACAATCAAATACACCATACAAGCACTACAAATAGTCAACAAGCAATTGGAAACCCTAGAAGTTCTTGTTTAGGTCCATTTTGGACTAGGACTTCCTTATTGGGCCCAATGGACCAATAAGCTTCCAAATTTGGCTATCTTGGGTTAGAACTCTTGAATGGGCTCTAATTGGACCCATTTCCAATTAATTCAATATTTTGGGCCATATTGGGCCTAGAATGAAATAGATTAATTATATGAACCATTTTGGACCATAATTAACCTAATCTAGCCTAATAAAGCATAAAAATCACATTTATATTTTTTTGGGCCAAAAATCACCCAACCTAATTATAACATGGGCTTAAGGGCAAAAAGCCCAAAAACCTCCTCTCACCCTCCCCATTCTCGGCCCAAGCCCAAAGGAAAGGAAGAAGTTGACTTATTGCATGACACCTCACTTTTTATATGGGGGATATCCATGTTTTACACTTCAAACATCCATGCAATCTCATCTTTCCATGCAAGCACTCTCTTCTTCTCCCTCTCTCTCTCTCTCATTCTCGGTCGATTCCAAACACACACACACACAATTCTCTCACAAATCTCTCAAGGAAACTCCCTCCACTCTTCATCAAGATCTCGAATTTTAGAAGGTTTTTCAAGAAGATATTTCCACAAATTCTTCATCTAAGGTAAGATTATGCTTGGATCTATGATCTAGATTCTTTGTTTTATCAAAAATCTCTTTCTAATCCATGCAAAAATCATGATCACTCTCTTAGAAACTCCTTAAGTTCGAAATCAACAAGGGAAGACTTGTTAGAGCCGAAAACAACATCAAACTTCTTCCAATCTTCTCCAAAACCGAAACCCAACTTAAGGTGAGCTTCATACCCCCTATTTTTCTGTTTTTATAAGTTTTGTGGGGGGAGAATACAAGCAAATGTGTAGATCTATGAGTATATGTATGCTCTGTGTGATTGTGATGTTTAAACTAGCCACAAGAACCTAAAAACTGAGATCTACAATATGATGGATGAAACAAGTATAACTTATACCATTTCACATTAATCAAGTCTAGAAAAATAACTTAGTTGGTTAATATGAACATGTTTGGACTTAAAACCCATTTTTGGGCCCAAAATGCTAAAAATACAAACTTAAGGGGCCCAAAACAACAAAATATAAATTCTGAAGGTTGAGATGAGTCTAAATAGTTTCTAATATGTATTTTCTGAAAATTAACACTTTTGAAGGGTTAAAAATGTGAATTTTAAACATAATGGGCCAAAAATGGACTTTTCGGCCCAATAAAGCCCCAAATTGCGAGATTTTTGATTTGGAGGGGCTGAAACTACACTTTTCTGTAAAACAGAGGATTACTAGTGTACCAAATCTATTTCAAGGGTCAAAAGTGCTTTTCAAATTAAAAAGGGACCAAAGATGCAAAAAATTTCCATTTTGGGCCAAAATTGTAAAAGTTGCAAAAATGGGGGTTTCAACCGAGAAAATTTCAGTTTTGGAGGGACTTAAGTTGTTTATCAAGTAAAGTTGGGCTGAAAATGTCTTTTCAACAAGTTTTGATACTAAAGTGTCAAGAAAAATGGTTTTAAGGGCTAAAATGGAAATTCTTTTATATAAAGGGTTAAAAGTATAAATTTTATCCAAGAAGGGGCATCAAAAAGAAAAACTCTAATGTTTAAAAATAAATCTCTTAAGATAAAATACGAGTACCACGGCTACCGGCGAAACGTAATACTGATGGGTTTTAGCCATAAGAACTTTCCTATGTGCGCATGCAAAACCCTAATGCTTGGATCTAGGTTTCTCTAATTAAACATGCTTTCAATCCAAGACTTCTAATGACTAATCATATATAAGAACAATATAAAATCAGATCTAGAAGTTTACCTTTGAACCTGTTGTTTGATCTTGTTGTCTTGGAGCTCTAGAGTCACAATTGTCACTCCTCTAATGGGTTACAAACACCAACTAGCAAAGAGGATGATTTGAGAGAGAGGTTAGGGATGTAATTCGGCCAGGGTTTCTTCTCCTTAGAAGAGATGCCGACCCCCTTAGCTCTAGGGGTCTATTTATACTTGTAGACTCCTTAAGGGTTTCACCTTAAACCCTAGTTGGATAATCTTTCCTTAAAGCAATCCAAATCCCTACCATGGATAAGCCTTGGATGATTTTGAGCTATCCTTAGCTCTAGAATTCGTCCATCCTCTATCCAATAAGGATTTACAGTCTAAAGTGTAACTATCAAACAATTGACAGTTTATACCCTCTTATTTAATTAGTCTCTTTAAGTCACCAAATTAATTCTAATTAATTCTATGACTTATATTAATCAAATAACAATATTATTATTCCTTATATTATACTTATAATATATTAATAATATTTATTCTCTCTTAATAAATCATCCTGTCAAGTTGCTATGGTGAAGGTAACCCAAAAGGACCATGCACAATCGGGTCAAATACTTGCCTAATATAGTTGCAGCCTTAGACACTATTCCAACAATCTCCCACTTGGATAAGTCTAGTAACTATATGCACAAGTACAATTCGACTTGCAATTGTAGCTCTCAAAGACGCTGTCAAACTCTGATCTAATCAATCTTGTCCTTTAGATAAGGGATCGTACAGTCCTCTGTTAGATATCATGTTGACAATTCTATGGAATGATTAGTCAAGCATTTAGGTTTCTCGATCTCTGATTTATTTGACATTGAACTTAATCGAACACATCAATTCAGTTCTAACCGGGCCCGACACATAAGTCAAATCAAATCATCGAGCGGCCGAGATATCACTTTTAACCTCTTAGGATAAAAGTCACAGATAAACTTCGACTTATATGCATTTACTTATTCATTAATCAACTATACACAACAATGCGTTTTATAACACCGAGTTACTGATGCATTTTCGCATTATCAATGTACAACTAATCAGCAAATAACAAACCATATATCTAGGCTTTAAGACTATATGATATTATCGTCTTGCGATCACCCTTTTTATATCATATTCCATAGGGTGATTCCAGCAAGCGCGGGTTTGTTCCAATGCTCAAAACCAGTTCATAAGCACTCATGAACGTCGCAAAAATCTTTTGCTATGTCTAATACCATTTAGACAATCTACGCACCGATTCATGACAATCTTCATTCATATCTACTTCCGACATATGAACGATTGTGGACAATTTGAATAATTCGATTATTCTCAATAAACTCAATTATTCTGAAAGTCAAAACATGCAAAGTGAAACAATAGTTAAACAATTAACATAAGACAGTAACATTACTCATAAATAAAACTCATTTATTTAATCATCAAATGTTAATTACATTTATCTATTGCATGTTTCTAATACTATCTAATCTATGCTAATATCATCCTTCAGCTCAATACTCCTAGCATGCTGCAAGTGCTTAACCCTACTCAGTCCCTTCGTAAGCGGATCTGCTGGGTTATCTTCTGATGATATCCTCTTCACTACGAGTTGTCCTTCTTCTACACGATGTCTAATAAAGTGATATTTTCTGTCGATATGTCGCGATCTACCATGATCTCTCAGTTCCTTGGTCAAGGCAACCGCTCCTTCATTATCATAGAAAATCTCCATGGGCTCCTTTATGGCGGGTACAACTCCAAGATCACCAATGAAGTTCTTCAACCATATTGCCTCTTTTGACGCTTCGCTCGCTGCAATGTACTCTGATTCGCACGTTGAATCAGCTACGGTTTCTTGTTTGGAACTTTTCCAAGTCACTGCTCCTCCATTCAGGGTAAAGACCCAGCCCAACTGCGAACGGTAGTTGTCCCTGTCAGTCTGAAAGCTGGCGTCACTGTACCCTTGCACCTTCAAGTCATCACTCCCTCCGAGGACTAGAAACCGTTCCTTCGTCCTCCGAAGGTACTTAAGGATATTCTTCACCGCAATCCAATGAGCTCTGCCAGGATTCCCTTGATATCTGCTAACCATGCTCAAAGAAAAGGCTACATCAGGGCGAGTACAAGTCATAGCGTACATGATTGAGCCAACTGCGGAAGCGTATGGTACTCGGCACATTTCTGCTATTTCAGCTTCGGTACTCGGACTTTGAGTCTTACTCAACTTGGCATTACTTTGTATCGGTAATTCTCCCTTCTTCGAGTTCTCCATACTAAAACGTTTTAGTACCTTCTCTAAGTAAGTGTTCTGAATAAGTCCTATTAGTCTCTTACTTCTCTCTCTTACTATCCTTATTCCCAAAATATAGGAAGCCTCTCCGAGGTCCTTCATAGCGAAGCACTTCCCGAGCCAGGACTTAACCTCCTGCAGAGTCGGGATGTCGTTTCCTATGAGTAATATGTCATCAACATATAGAATGAGAAAGCTTACTCTACTCCCACTGGCTTTGACATATACATATGATTCATCTTCGCTTCGTACAAATCCAAACTCTTTGACTTTCTCATCGAAGCAAAGATTCCATCTGCGAGACGCTTGCTTAAGTCCATAAATGGACTTCTCAAGCTTACACACTCTATTCGGATGCTTCGGATCCAGAAACCCCTCTGGCTGAGCCATGTAAACATCCTCAGCCAACTTTCCGTTAAGGAAAGCGGTCTTGACATCCATTTGCCAAATCTCATAATCATGAAATGCGGCAATAGCTAGCATCGCTCTAATAGACTTTATCTTCGCAACTGGTGAGAAGGTCTCATCATAGTCAACTCCGGGAGTTTGAGTAAAGCCCTTCGCAACCAATCGCGCCTTATACGTGTGTACTTTCCCATCCACGTTGGTCTTCTTCTTGAAGATCCATTTGCACCCAACGGTCTTACGTCCGGGTACATTATCAACCAAATTCCAAACTTGGTTATCATACATGGATTGGATCTCGCTATCCATTGCCTCTTTCCATTTCGCAGACTCCGGGCCTTCCATGGCTTCCTTATAGCTATTAGGTTCATCAAGGTTTATTAATGTACTATCACTAATATACATGTCCCCTTCGGTAGTAATATGAAAACCATACAACTGGGGTTGAAACCTAACTCTTTCGAAACGTCTAAGAGGTAACGATACGTCAATCGGTTCAACCGGAGTTTCCTCCTCGGGTTGAGTGCCAGCGGTAGAGGTTCCTTCATCTATCGATTCTTGAATCTCTTCAAGCTCGATTTGCCTCCCATTGTCTCCTTGGCCTATGAGTTCTCGCTCTCGGAAAACTCCTCTCCTCGCAACGAAGACTACATTGTCCTTCGGTCTATAGAAGAGATATCCAAAGGATTTCTGCGGGTAGCCGATGAAAATACATTGCTGACTACGAGGTTTGAGCTTGTCGTGAGTATCTCGTCTTACGAAAGCTTCACAACCCCAAACCTTGATATGTGCCAACGAGGGAGCTTTCCCTATCCACATCTCGTGAGGTGTTTTGGCAACCTTCTTAGTAGGGACTTGGTTAAGGATATGGGCGGCAGTCTCTTAGGCATACCCCCAAAAAGAGATTGATAGTGAAGCACGACTCATCATAGAGCGAACCATGTCCAACAAGGTCCGATTACGCCTTTCTGCCACACCATTCAATTGTGGTGTCCTAGGTGGCGTCAATTGTGAAACTATTCCACACTCCTTGAGATAATCGTGGAATTCAAGACTTAGGTACTCTCCTCCTCGATCGGATCGAAACATCTTGATTTTCCTGCCCAATTGATTCTCCACTTCATTCTTGAACTCTTTGAATTTTTCAAAAGTTTATGACTTTTGCTTGATTAAATAGATATACCCATATCTACTATAGTCATCGGTAAAAGTCACATAGAAGCGGTTCCCATCGTTCGTGGTTGATCTAAACGGTCCACATACATCGGTATGTATTAGGTCCAATAGACCCTCACCCCTTTCGCAAGAACCAACGAAGGGTGATTTAGTCATCTTTCTAAGCAAACAAGACTCACATGTGTCATCTTCCCTAAGGTCGAATGACTCCAACACTCCATCCTTTTGGAGTTGGGCTATGCGTTTCTTGTTGACATGTCCAAGGCGACAATGCCACAAGGATACTTTATCCATACTATTGGAAGAATCTATGTTCAAAACATCATTTCCTAAGTTATCAACAATCATAACAGTTTCATAAATTCCATTATATGGTATAGCTTAAAAATAAAAGACGCCATTTAGATAAGCCAAAATAGAACCATTCTCATTATTAAAAGAAAATCTAAAACCTTGTCTAAACAAACCATGAAATGAAATGATGTTTCTAGCCATTTCTGGCGAATAGCAACAATTGTTCAAATCTAAACTTAAACCATTCCTAAGCACTAAAGAATACACTCCAATCTTGGTCACAGGCGACGATCTTCTGTTCCCCATGATTAGATTTATTCTTCCAGCCTCCACATCCCTATTTCTTCTTAGTCCCTGCACATTCGAACAAATGTGGTAACCACAACCGGTATCAAGAACCCAAGAAATAGCATGAGATGAATCGTTAGATTTAATTGTGTATATACCTGCGAAAGATGGCTTGATCTTTCCTTCGTTGATGGCTTGCAGGTACTCTGGTAGCTTCTCTTCCAATGTCCTATCTTGTGGCAGTGGTGGCACTCTACTTCCTTTGGGTTAGAGCAGGGCTTAGCAGCATCAACTTTGGTCCCACTAGAAGAGGAACCATCTCGGGCTTTAACCTTGCGATAGTTCTTAGACGAAGCCTTCCTCTTCGTCCCTTTTCCTTGTCCAATAGCCAAGATAGGAGCAGCGGGTGGATTGGGAGTTGGTGCAACAGACTTGTCCTTGAAGTTGCTCTCAGCGACCCTCAAGAGACCTTGGAGTTTGCTTAGGGTGACCTCCTCTTTGTTCATGTGGTTGGTCATCCTAAATTGATTGTAACTTGGAGGCAAAGAGTGAAGCACCATGTCGATCGCCAAGTCTTCCCCAAAGTCAACATTCAACTTGCGAAGACGGTCGACATACCTTTGCATCTTTTGCAGGTGCACGGTAAGAGACACTCCATGAACCATCTTAGCGGAAATCATGTTCGTGAAAATCTCATAACGCTCTTGTCTCGCGTTTTGGTGGTATCTCTCCAATAAGTCTTGGTGCATCTCGTACAGGTACATTTCCTCATAGGACTTTTGGAATTCGGAGTTCATAGTGGCTATCATGATGCAATGTACCTTCGTTGCATCACGCTCATGAGTTTCAAAAGCGGTCATTTCAGCCTGAGTAGTGATTTCAGGGTTGATTTTCTCGAGCTTCTCATCGAGGACATACTCCTTATCCTCATAGCGAGCAATCATGCGAATGTATTTTATCCATTCGCTAAAGTTCGTTCCATCGAAGGTGACCTTTTGACAAAGGGTCATTAAAGTGAATGAACTAGCAGTAGCGTTGTTAGCGTTCGGCATCTACAAATAAAAAGGACAAAGATAGATTAGAATTTGAATCCTTAATTATCACCCAATAAGAAAATTAGGGCTAGGATCCAACAACAATATTTACACATTAGAAAAGGGATACCGTAATCTAACATGCAAACAATTTGAAGGTAAGTGAATGACGATTCACTAATTCTCCACCATAAAACCTAACTTTAAGTCCTAAATGTATTGAGAATTCCTAGATTTGGATGAGATTCATTGAAACTTTTCAATGGCATGTTTAAATCTCAATATGCCCCTCTTGTATGTGACTGGGATACCGAGGATCACAAAGCAGGTGTGAATTACCATGCAAATTCACATGGTGCCTTCATTGTAACAATCACCTATTCGACGTGCCAGTAAACCACACACGCTCCATCGAACTATGATAAACAATGAATCACCCTTTGCCACCTTTGCTTAGAACCACTTAGTGTGCCGGTAAACCACACACGCTCCACTAACTTCTTAGCAAGGGTGCAAAGTGCAATTTCATGGGATTGCATCAATTCACTTTTCCTAAACTAACTAAGATTGGGAAAAAAAATTTAAGACATGTAGTTACTTTATATTTCTTATTATACTTTTAATGAGGGGAGGAGGTTGCCCTATCCTACCCGTTCGGCTAACGACCCTCCACCGATCAAGCAAGCGGTGGGTGAGAGTGTTCACCCATTAAGCGTCATTTTATAGGCCGCAACCTTATACCCACCTTATAGATCGGCTTCGTGAAAGAGGCCTACTAACGGTAAGACTAGCATTTTAGTTATACATATATATATATATATATATATATATATATATATATATATATATATATATATATATATATATTAATCTTGTAATATAATACTAGTATAGGGTTGTATTTTAAACTTTTAAAATCTAGGGTTTGAAATTTAAATTGTCTAAATTAAAACTTTTAATCACAAAACATAAATTTCAAAACTTGCGGACAAGTTTTAAACATTTAAAACATGGAGGATCAAATAATTAACAATTAATTCCTTAATTATCCATATTTGATTTATTCAAGATTTTTGCAAGATAATTACCAATTTAATCAAAATAATTAATTAATTATCATATAAGGAAATTAAATATTTTATTAGTTGATAAATATCTTTAATTAGATCAAGATTATACTAATATATATCAAAAAATCGGATTAGGGTTGATCTAATATGATTAAGGTAAGTTTCCATAAGATAAATACCAAAAAATCCCGTTTTTATCCTTTTCTGATGCTCGGACTCGTCGAGTGCACCATGGGACTCGCCGAGTCAGGCCAACTCGCCGAGTCCACCATGGGACTTGCCGAGTCCATGACTCAGAAACACAAAATTCAAATTTTGCAGGCAAGAAACAAACAATCAAGCAACAATTTAATAGAAACCAAGCTAGGCCTGATACCACTGATGGGTTTTAGCCATAAGAACTTTCCTATGTGCGCATGAAAAACCCTAATGCTTGGATCTAGGTTTCTCTAATTAAACATGCTTTCAATCCAAGACTTCTAATGACTAATCAGATATAAGAACAATATAAAATCAGATCTACAAGTTTACCTTTGAACCTCTTGTTTGATCTTGTTGTCTTGGAGCTCTAGAGTCACAATTATCACTCCTCTAATGGGTTACAAACACCAACTAGCAAAGAGGATGATTTGAGAGAGAGGTTAGGGATGAAATTCGGCCAGGGTTTCTTCTCCTTAGAAGAGATGCCGACCCCCTTAGCTCTAGGGGTCTATTTATACTTGTAGACTCCTTAAGGGTTTCACCTTAAACCCTAGTTGGATAATCTTTCCTTAAAGAAATCCAAATCCCTACCATGGATAAGCCTTGGACGATTTTGAGCTATCCTTAGCTCTAGAATTCGTCCATCCTCTATCCAATACGGATTTATAGTCTAAAGTGTAACTATCAAACAACTGACAGTTTATACCCTCTTATTTAATTAATCTCTTTAAGTCACCAAATTAATTCTAATTAATTCTATGACTTATATTAATCAAATATTATACTTATAATATATTAATAATATTTATTCTCTCTTAATAAATCATCCTGTCAAGTTGCTATGGTGAAGGCAACCCAAAAGGACCATGCACAATCGGGTCAAATACTTGCCTAATATAGTTGCAGCCTTAGACACTATTCCAACAAATACACCTTCAACACCAAAATCGTTACCAAACGAATTGATTCGGTCTCGAATCAATAACTAATCAAAAACCAATAAAAAATGATACTTCAATACACACGCGGAAATATACGAGAAGTCAATACACACGCAGAAATTCACGAGAAGTCAATACACCATCTTTGGGCCCGAAAGTTTCAAATCATGCTTGTTGGGCCTAGCTAGCCTAATGACATTATCTTTAGGCCCGAAGGAAACGCGCTTACATGTTGTTGGGTCTTATATGACCTAATTCCGTGTAAAAGGACTTTCAATGGCTTTTGTGCTGTTGGGCCCCAAGGGTCCTTTGGTACTGCTAGCAAAGTCGAGAATTCAAATGCGAGTCGGGCCAAGAGCCTTTCGCATTCACGATAGCCTTGAACGACTTATGGAAATAACGGGGGCTTCGCACCCTCTTTTCTCCTCGGTTGTGGGGCTATGAGAAGTCAGGGTGGTTGGATTAAGTGAGTCGTGTTGGGTTTTGAGCAATCTAACACTTCCTAAGTGTGCATGCAACCCTAATAAACCTTGGATCTATGTTTGTCTAATACATGCAAAATAATAATTTTTCCAAGGTTCATAACCTATCTAACATAGCATGGGGAACTTTTAAACATAAAAGAGTTAGATGAGATTACACACCTTTTGATGAGATTGATTCTTTGGAGTTTGAGAGCCAAGCACCAATAATGTGAATGCCTCAAATGGAATCACAAATCACCACAAACACTTGGAAAACTTTGAGAGAGTGTACACACACTTATATTTTTGGCCACACACAAGCACACACACTAGTGGCTATTTCATGCAACATAAGCATGCTTATATAGTGTGCATGGTTAGGGTGAAACCCTAATAACCCATGACCTTTCCTTTTCCAAGGATCCATGGGTTAAAAGCTCCATGGATCATCCATGGACTTCCATATAAGCCTATCCCATTAACAAATGAGTGTTAGCCCACACCATATAAAACCAATAGCCCACAATCTAATTAGTCTTCCTTTTAATCTCTAAATTAATTCATAATTAATTTAAGACTAAGACTAATTAAATAACTTAATATTAATATATTATAACTTACAATATATTAATAAAGATATGTGTATAACTCTCATAAAATTATCCATAAATAGTTCGGGTGAAGTGCAACCCAAATGGACCATGCCGGGTCGGGTCAAGTATATACCAAATAATTTATGGACTTAGACACCTTATCCAACAGTCTCCCACTTGGATAAGTCTAATAACTGTATTTGCGTATGTTACTTCAGGAACCAACCAGCAATCGTAGCTCTCGAAGACTCTGTTGAACTATGAAGCGTCATTTTAGATAAGTGATCATATAGTCCTCTGTTCTCATGATATCAGCCGGACAAATACATGGAACAATGTCTTACTTATTGTCTGGCAGTTGTTTCTCGATTTCCGATTTGTTTGACAAAGAACTTAACTGAACACATCAATTTAGTTCTGACCGGGCCCGGTACATAGGTCAACACAAAATCATCAAGGGGCCCAGATATCGCTTCTATTTCTAGAAGGAACAGATAAACTTCGACTCATATGCTTGTTCTACTACTTGTTGAATTGTACACAAAGGCACGTTTTATAACATCAAGTTACTGATGCGTTTACGTGCAATCAATTGACAACCAACTCATAGGCAACAACTCATATCTCTAGGTTTGAAGACTTATATGATATTACCGTCTCACGATCACTCGAGATAAATTCCATGAAGTGATACAAGTGAGCGTGGGTTTATTCCAATACTCATAACTTATGAGCACTCATGAATGTTGTAGCAACCATTGCTATGTCTAAACCCATTTAGCCATCTACAACCTCGATTCATGACAGTCTTAATTCATACCTACTTCCAACATATGAACGACTGTGGAGTGTTTAAATAACTTAGTCATTCGAAAGAATAACCTAGCTATTATGGAAGTCAAAACATGCAAAGTGAAACACAATAATAATCGAATCCAATATGGTCTCAGAACCCTTTTGAATATAAATAAAACCACCTTTTATTTATCACCATATTGATTACACATTATTCATTGTATAATGTTTCAAATAATCAACTTAATACTTGAATAAAACAACAGTTGTCCCATGCTCCTAGCATGTACACTTTGTTTTCTAAACAATAGTTATGCTATACTCCTAGTATGCACACTATGTTTGTCTATGATCTTTACTTTGTGAAATAGATCAATTGAACATGATTCCAACGATACTCATTTCACAATCCCAAATCCTTATTGTAAATGTATGAATTCCTAATTCCTACCATTTACCAAAAACTGTTAGATTTTAAACTTATATGCACTGATCCTCTCATAATGATTATGCACAAGGTCACCAAAACTTTGTCATCAGTCATTACAGAGTATTCCAAAGAAGATCAACTCTATGGAAACGAAGTCTCATATTCAAAGTACATTGCTTCGAACATCCTTCTTGCATTAAGGTTTTCTAATCTTACACAGATTAAATCACTTCCACCTATGGAGACATTTCCATAGTCCCATTTTGACTATCACTTCTGAACAAGAGTTGCCTCTTTTCAGAAAATGTCAATATGGTCCTGCCAAAATTAACACTATACGTCCCTGAGCAACCAATCTTTGGCAAACCTCAGATTGTCCTCAACAATTGCTTAATCACTTTAGTCATATCCAGTTCTAGACTTTTCCCTTCTAAATGCCCTGAGCATCTGGAAAATTTAGAAAGGATGAATATTATAGCACATGAAATCGATCCTATATCCGAAGCATATGGGACACGATTCATGATGTCTCACATAAAGACATGATACCAGACCAGTCTCTTGCTACAATATTTGTTATTTGCCATGTTTTCAAAATTTAACTATGAAGAGGGATGCCGTAGTCATAATTGAATTTTGAGAACGCAATATATATAGAATTTCCTTAAGTCGAACCATTCAGACATAAAATTCATACATATATCCTTGACTAAAGATGATTAAAATCTCAATATAAGCTTCTAGAATTGAAATGAAGTATAATTTCCTCTCCCTTAATTATAGCAAAACGACTTTTTCAACCCTTGCAACTTCACGAGTTGAAACTTTTGTTTTTCTATAATTAACATTGCTAGCTTGCAATAATAGTAATCACAATTATCATGCTCCCACTAACATCATGATTATTAGCATAACACTTACGCTCCCACTAGCTTTGACATGTATTTAGAAATCGGTTGGACTTCTAAAATTTAGATTCATACACCTTTCCGTAGATAGCTCACTTGTGTGTCTAATCAATTTCCAGAACTATGAAAAGGGATGTCGTAATCATAGTCTCAATTGATTAGTCCTTTGCCATTTCTCACAAGTCCATGTTAGTGTGCCGGTTAACCACACACGCTCCACTAACGACTTTTGAAAATTCAAATATCACAATTGCTATCTACTTAAAATCTACTTAGTGAAAGCGTTTCCTCATCATCATTCTCATGAATCGGAGAGAAACCTTATGACACTTAGATTTTATGGTGTATGAGTTCCTATCCATGTGAATTTGTCAAAACCATAATCACAAGACAAGGTTAGTGACAAATTCAAACTCATATGGATTGAACTTGTTCAATCTTAATTTCTTGCCATTTGGTAGCACAAAAAACCACCATTGCTTCCGAGTTGAACTCTAATAACTCACACGCATATTCAACTTATTTGAAGTAGGCACAGAAATAAAAATTATGTCAACACGATAGGTTGCAAACCTTAAGTCGTGTGCTAGTGATAAAACTCAGGTTTTACTCTTGATTATATCTTGAAATTCTTTCAGGATCTTTAAGACTCCCACTATCCTCTTGACATATAAGTTTCCCTAGTCAAAGACCATTCCTTGACAAAACAAATATTCAAGGGTTAGTGTAGATTCTTATCAAGATAACACTTCACACAATTGGTCTTAGTCGGTCTTTGTCTTATCCAAGACATCACAACTTACCAATTTCAAATGTATAGGAGTAAAAAACATTTTACACTACATTTGATAAGTGTTTCAAACCTTACTTTATGTCACTCAATGTAACAATCTTGGAGTATGACTCTAAGAGTTGTTTTGGAACGAAGTATGATTCATCTTCTTGATTTTAACCATTCCAACAATTCATGACCCCTCTTCTTAGTCATAACAATGCACTAAGATGTCCTTAGAGTATGAATTTGTTATATGGTATCTTAATCATTAAGATGATCATAAAACATGATACTAAAGTACGCTCCCATCTTTTCAGATTTGAGAAACTTTTATCTTTCTGCCTAATTTGATTCTTTTCCATTCGTTCTGTCACACATTGAAAACTTTTCAATGCTTCAGAATTACACTTAAACTTGTAAGTATAACCATATTTACTAAGCTTTATCAAATCATGACGAATAGTCTTATCAATCATTGTGGCGGACTTGACCAGTGCACAAGCATGTGTACTCGATTCCTTTAGTCCTATCCTTGTTCACATAAGGAATAAGTCTTAATTTTCCAAAGATGAAAAATTATCATCCATCATACGATACAGCTTGTATGATTCCAAGTTTCGATCCAATTGAAACTTGGGAGATGAGAACCTTTCCTCATTTGGTAAATTCAGACACTACCACAAATGAGAAAATCAAACTCATATTTCCATTATTGCTAAAAACATACAAACATCATATTTCCAAAAAAGCGATTGTAAGGGGGTATAATATAAAATAAACGAAACAAAACTTTTATTTCTATATAAAATGCGGAAAAATATTCCTTACAATGCATCTTTAAATGAAAACTATGCTATTACATATTTCTTAGCAATCTATCATAACTTTTAAGTAGTAGCTCAAAAATCCGATCTTCGAACAATGCGATAGAAATCCATCTTCGTGATCAGATTCAGCACACTCCTCTTTTAACCTTCCTTTTGCTTGATCCTGCTAAAACATCAAGATGCAATCTAGTCACATCATGTAATAGGAATCAACAATTAGGAACTTTAATAAAGTTAGATAGTGGACTTACCTGAAGCAGAGTCAACCATTTTGTTTCTTCTTGCTTTCAAATCGTTCAGGTATTCAGGGCAGCTTCGCTTCCAATGTCCCTTCTCATGATAATAAAAACATATAGACTCTTTGGGAACGGTACACGAGACAATCACAGACTTAGCCTTTCCCTTTACCTTCCGGTCAACCAGGTTGACCAAGGTCGATCCCTTTCCATTGGGAAAAGAAAGCTTTTCTGGACTATCAATGTTACCATTATCCAAGTCCATGGAAGTTTGAGAATTTGATCTTTCGCCAATATTTACTTTCCCAGTGCGCCAAAACATTTCTGATTCAGCAGCAATGAGCAAATAAGAAAGATCAATAAGAGTCATGTCGTGATCTGTCACATAGTAGTTCTTAATGAACTCACTATATGACTCCGGAAGTGTCTGAAGAACCCAGTCAGCAGCCAACTTCCTTGAGATATCGACACCTAACATTCTCAACCTGTCAATGTGTGACTTCATTTCTAAGACATAAGTACACATAGGGTTTCCATCTTTATGTTTCATTGCCAGTAGGGTTTGAGTGATCTTGAACTTTTCAAGTCTTCGAGCTTGTGGGTCAGGGAGAATAAATGGAGGAGGTGGAGGAAGTGAAGCATGATGTTGAGGGACATCATCTTCAAGAGGAAAGCTTGTTCAAAGCGATTTGGGAAGATCATAGTTATCTGAACCAGACATCTATAATGGGAGATAATCAAGTTAGTTGATTCAAAATCCTTAATATAACACCCAATATGAAATATTAAGGCTAGGACCCAACACAATATTTTATAACTTGGAAGAAGGATGCCGTAATCCAAGCTATAGAATATTTGAAGGTAGGCGAATGACGATTCACCAATTTCCACCATGAAAAACAAAATAATTTATTAGGTTTTAACTGGATTTGAAACTCCTAGATCTTTTGAGATTCATTGAACTTTTCAATGGCATGTTTCAATCTCGAGTGTGCCCTCTCAAATTTTGTGACTGGGATGCCGAGGATCACAAAACAAGGTGTGAATAACCATACTAATTCACTTGGTACCCTTAATATTATCACCTAATCAATGTGCCGGTTAACCACACACGCTCCATTGATCTATGATAAACATTAAGTCACCCTTCGTGATCCTTACTAGTCCAAGTTAGTGTGTCGGTTAACCACACACGCTCTACCAACGACTTGGTAAGGTACAAAGTGTGAATTCCATGGGCTAGCACCATGTTCACATTTTTCCTAAAGTAACTAAGATTGGGAATTAAAAATATTTAGTTACTTTATAATAATCATTATACTTTTAATGAGGATTTAAAGTCATTGTCCTACCCGTTCGGCTAACGACCCTCCACCGATCAAGGAAGCGGTGGGTGAGAGTGGACACCCATTAAGCTGCCATTTTATAGGCAACAACCTTATACCCCCTTATAGACCGGCTTCGTGAATGAGGCCTACTAACGGTAGAACGACTTATTCTTATACATATATATATAATAATTAACCATTAATGTTATAAATAGTATAAGGGTTGAATTTTAACTATTAAAACTCTAAGGGTTGGAATTAAAGTTTATTAAAGTGTGTGAAACTTTACAAATTCCAAAACTTGAGGGCAAGTTTTGTAACTATCCAAAACTTTTCATTTCATAACTTATGAATTAAAGGTTCATAAAATGAAGACTCTTCATTTTCATGTAACTTGTGTGTTTTAAGTGTGTGTTAAAGAAAAGTGACCTTTGGATATCCATAACTTGAGGACAAATTATGGACTCCATTAAAACACATAAATGATCAAGAATTAATTCTAAACAATTCAGCAAATAATTTCTATCATCTTCTAAATTTATAAGAACATGAACATGATCATCAAAATTTCAAGAATCATATGAACACATAAAATCATGGAATTTTGATATATGCTATTGTAAATGGATTAGAACAACCATTACACCAACTAAAACAAGTTTTAAAACACCAAAATAGTTTAGGGTAAAGTTTCTAGTCCATTCCAGCAGCAAAAGTCGAAATTCTACATTCTGGTCATTCTACTCGCCGAGTGCACGAACGTACTCGCCGAGTAGGATGAATTTTGCCTTGTACTCGGCGAGTCCCCCCATGGACTCGGCGAGTCCATCAGCCAGACAGCAACAATTTCAACTTTTTTTTTATTATTTTGCATCAAGTATCAAACAAGCAAGCCTAGGCTCTGATACCACTGTTGGGTTTTGAGCAATCTAACACTTCCTAAGTGTGCATGCAACCCTAATAAACCTTGGATCTATTTTGTTTAATACATGCAAAATAATAATTTTTCCAAGGTTCATAACCTATCTAACATAGCATGGGGAACTTTTAAACATAAAAGAGTTAGATGAGATTACATACCTTTTGATGAGATTGATTCTTTGGAGTTTGAGAGCCAAGCACCAATAATGTGAATGCCTCAAATGGAATCAAAAATCACCACAATCACTTGGAAAACTTTGAGAGAGTGTACACACTTATATTTTCGGCCACACACAAGCACACACACTAGTGGCTATTTTATGCAACATAAGCATGCTTATATAGTGTGCATGGTTAGGGTGAAACCCTAATAACCCATGACCTTTCCTTTTCCAAGGATCCATGGGTTAAAAGCTCCATGGATCATCCATGGACTTCCATATAAGCCTAGCCCATTAACAAATGAGTGTTAGCCCACACCATATAAAACCAATAACCCACAATCTAATTAGTCTTCCTTTTAATCTCTAAATTAATTCATAATTAATTTAAGACTAAGACTAAGTAAATAACTTCATATTAATATATTATAACTTACAATATATTAATAAACATATGTGTATAACTCTCATAAAATTATCCATAAATAGTTCGGGTGAAGTGCAACCCAAATGGACCATGTCGGGTCGGGTCAAGTATATACCAAATAAGTTATGGACTTAGACACCTTATCCAACAAGTAGTACGGACGACGCCTAAGGGATCGTTTGTATAGTTGTAAACTAGTCATTTTCATTAATGCGTGTTTATAACGACTCACAACCCATAATTAATCCAATGTCACCTGGAATTATCGAATACAAACGTCGCAACGGCATAGAAATACATAAGACACGTAATTTAAAGTATTAGGAAAACATTGGGTTTTCCTAGGGAATTCAACACTTACACCTATATGATGCATACCAAATCTAACTATTATTCACGCTTATAGAAATCAACAAGCATACTTATGGATCTTCACACTTTTTATACGATACTCTTTTCAAAAAATATCGGATTCTCTGGTGGTTTTCAAAACAATACAAATCATTACTTTTCGCACATTACTTATGAACTCACCAACATTTCATATGTTGACGTTTTCCAAAATACTTGTATTCTTAGGTAACAGGTAAATCAAGGAAAAATGTATCCAGTAAGGTCATGATGTTTGTTTAATTAGTATCGAACAATTATGTTTTGGAGATGTAATGTTTTAAGACAATGTACTAAATGTAAACACAATCAGTTGTAATATATTTCAATGCATGGTGATGAATGATGTTATGATTCATGTATAATCATTGTGATGGTATTCAATTAAGTCACAATAGCCCTCGGACGTTTCCGCCGTCTGGTTCGGGGGTGTGACAGACTGTCTCCTGCTGCTGCTGCCCCGGAAATCCTCCGGCTATAATCCCCACAAAACACTTAGTCAAATGCTGCTAATCGACCTCAGGGTAAAATGACCATTTACCCCTAACTAAGCCAAGAGTCAAAGTCAAAGTCAACTTCTAGTTGACCCGACTCGCCGAGTTGGCCTGCCAACTCACCGAGTCCCTACCCCATTGCCTGACCATTGTCCAGTCTCTACTCGTCGATTTTGGCATTGACTCGACGAGTTTTCCTTTTACACTGGTGTCCAAACATCCTTCATCCTACTTGCCGAGTTGTATGAACAACTCGTCGAGTTCGTCTTCATCCGAAGAACACTCTATGCTGAGACTCGCCGAGTTGTATGAACAACTCGCAGAGTCTGTTCTTGAAGCAAGAAGATTGCCTTGGACTCGTCGAGTCAGGGCATTGACTCACCGAGTTTCTTCATGGGTGAGTCTGGCTTCTGACTCACTGAGTCACACCCCATGACTCATTACTCCACTCTGCAAACACGAAAAGGGGAAAACTCGAGGACTCGCGACTCGACTCGCCGAGTCAGATGAACGACTCGCCGAGTCTGCCACATGCAAATACTATATCCTCGATTCTGCTTGAATCCAGCTCATACAATACATAGATCTGGGTTTCTAGGGCCTGATTAACATGTAATGTTTCCAACTTTACGTGTAAATAAACACCAATAATGGTTTTAGGGCTCAAAATGCACTAAAAGAGTAGATCTAGGGCTTTCATGCAATATGGCTCCATAAAGGCAGTAGATCCAAGCTCCTGGAGCTCAATCATGCCTAGATCTAGAGGCTAAACAACTTATTACAAACCCTAATACACAAACAAGCTTGGGGAAAGGCTCAAGAAGGACTTTCATGGAGCTACAAGGGACAATAAGCATGAAAACAAAGGGAAACTGAGTTATACCTCAAGGAAATCACTGAGATAACACAAGGATGCCTAGCCTCTTTCTTCTCTTCTTGATCTACTCTCCTTCCCTCTCCAAATCTTCAAGAAAACACACCAAAATGCTTCAATCTCACAAGGAACAAGGCTTGAACGAAGTAGAGAGCTCTGAGGGTGAAGGGGGCGAGCTTGGGGGCGGATAAGAGGGTTTAAATAGGGTGCAAACCCTTGGAATTTAGGGTTTCATCAGACAGCTGGGACTCGCCGAGTCCAGAATGTGGACTCGCCGAGTCGCCAACTTAAACATGCTCCCAAACCCGTCTCCACTCGCCGAGTCGGGCCTACAACTCGCCGAGTCCAAGGCTAAAAATGTAAAATACTTAGATAAATTTTACATACCAGGAACCAGGTGCTACATTTGAAGGGTAAACTAGAGTTTACGGCCCAAGCATCTGCTTAGACCGTAAACTCCACTAAACCATGCCAAAGGATCCTTTAAACCCCTAAAAAGCCTTACACCCGCACTAGAACTTGTTAGGAATGAGTCAAGGACCTTGAAATCAAAGAGTTGAAGGTTTCCAAGAGTTTACTACCGTAAACCATGGGGTTTACGGCCGTAAACTCCCAAGGAGTGGTCCTTGGACCATAAACTCCAAGGGAGTACCCTCCTTTAACCTTAAACACCCCTATAGCCTTGTATAATGCCTTAGAATCATTACTAGAACCACAAGAAACTTGAAAACACTCAATTACACTCCTCCTATGAGTTTATGGCTGTAAACTCATGGGGGATGTGGTCTCCTAACCGTAAACTCACTTAAGGTGAGTTTTAGAGGAGTAAACTCCATGGTAAGGTCTTATACTTTTTGCTTGCAACCCTTTAGCCTTCTAACACTCAACCATAGAACTTTTATTCACATCAGGATGCCTATATGTGTTTACCTAGAGTTTAAATTACTAATTTCTTGTAAACATATGTCTTCATATGTTACTAGGGTCATAAAGGGTGTACAAGTCTTTACTTGAAACCAAACGCTCATCCGACACTTCCACCCGATCTACTCATTGCAGGTGAGTTCATAACCCTTAATGGACCTTTTTAAATGTTTTTACATGTTTTAGAGGGGGGATACAAGTAAAATTTTACAAGTTTTTATTATTAAATCATATGTGATTTACCAAATATCATCAAAAAGGGATTTTCTACACTTTTAGCTGCTTACCAATAAAACTCTTTTAGTTGACTATCAAATGCATTTTTAAGATTTAAATTGTTGTTAAACTGTTTTCACAACTATGATTAAAACTACTTTATCATTTAAAATATATCTACACTAATATATTTATATAAGTAAGACTTGAAGGACTTTGACCGATAGCTCGCCTTATTTCCTGTTCTTGTTTGATGTGGTCTTAGGGTATCTGTTGTCCGTCCGACTGTCAATGATTTCTTAGTTATATATCATATATATTTTTGATAGATATGAAAGTCTTCATCTTACCCGATACCTTTGCTATTCAAAGGCATGAAATCATACACTCTAGTTAACTATAATAGGTATAGTTAAGACTACTGCTCGTTACCTCTACTACTACTAAACATTATAATTGCTATTATTACAAGTTAATACACGTATAAGAGAACACTCTATGAACTATACAGAAAGACTACTATATTATAATACAAGAGAATACACTAATCCAGAGTATAACACACTATCCCTCTATAAGACACTCTACCGCACTTACACCATGTGACCAGGGCTTTCCAGAAGGAAGGTAACACTACATGTATAGATCTATACGGGGCAGAAACTATTACATCCCGACTGTTAACTACAGTCCGAGCCGACTAGGCCCAGGGTTGGCACTACATCACTACACTACGCATGACCGGGAAGGTCATCGGGTTCCCTATTATCATCCAGTTTGGTTACTTGAGGGTTACACCTATATTTAAATTAATACACTAAGACTAAAGTCTAAGCTAACATCCCGAAGTAAGTAATTATCTATTACTAATGGAAGTTTGCACCACTACTACTGTTAACAGGCATAACTCTACTTCATTTATGTTACTCACATTAGATTTATTACCATACTTTTACAACTGAAGGTTTTCAATGATAATACTTACACACAACTCAAAGGATTTAACTTACAATATACTTTTCTAGAAAATATAGGTTTTCTAGGGATTCCTACTACTTATAAACATAAATTTCAGTTTCTGTACTATAAGTTTGTAAACACTTTTATACAACAACGACACTAAATTCTTATGAACTCACCAGCTTTATATTGATACTCGTTTTCAAAATAAGTTGTATCTTTAGGTCAAAGATAGACAGGTACAGGTGCAGTTTTTGGAGAAGATGGAGCACATACAAGACCCATCTTTTATTTTGTTATACTTTTGGTGTCTATTAAACTTTACAGAACACGTTTGTAATTAAATTTACTATATATATGCAATGGTTGTCATCGCTTGTTTTTACTATTATGCAACTGTTATGATACTGTACATGACGTCCTCCACCCCAGAATGTATTCCGCTGTAACCGGTTTTGGGGTGTGACAGATTGGTATCAGAGCATTGTTTATAGTGAATCAAGTATATCAACCTATAAAAAGATATACGGACTATAAACACTTCGGGACTAAAACACTCTGACCAAGAATATATACTTATAAATACTAAAGTATTTAATTAAGTATATATATATATATATATATATATATATATATACATTCACCACTACAAAAGGGTCAGTATCATACTAGAACAGAACAAAAGTATTAAGATTGTTGAAAAACACAATTAAGCTTAGAGACATATAGTCACATCTGGGTGGATGTAGCCTGATCAACTACATTTTTCCAGGAGTGACTAGCATGTGCCTAAGAGTGATTGTGGTGTTGCAACAAGTCTAAAAAGTTACCAACACTACCACAAGAACGTTAGAACAAGAATACTATAGGAGTATTCTGCATTCTACTAACTATGTATGTGATAACTAAAAAGGTCGTTACTGGTAGGACAATGGTTGCTAAGTGGATACACCACGGTTACATGTGACTACGGCGCTATAGACTCAGAATCTATGGCCTTTGCTTCATTTCCTGTTCTTGTTTGATTGGGGATCTGAGGCTAGGGTTGCTTATTCGAAGGACTATCTTGCTTCGGTTACATGTAATTGGTATGCACTACGCAAGTATTGGGTTAACCAATAACGATCCATCTCATAAGTATCCTAGATAAGTACGTCTATTAACCTTTCTTTCCCCCTTTCTCGTGTAGATAGCATGGATGGCTTCCACTATCCCGGCGATCCGTATTATCCAAACCAGGGCAATGGAGGATGGCTCGATGAGGAGCCAGATGATGATCACCCAATCCCTTTGGATGATCATCATGCAGAAGGCTTCTCGGATAGCTCCAGCTCCGAGCCAGAAGTTAACAACCTACCCCCTGAAGCGCCAAACCCCAACCCCCGTCCAGCATTTCAAGGTCCCACTCCCATGTGGGTAATAACCTTGAACCAATGGAGCGAGGAGCAAGTTCAGCCCTTACCTTACAATGGAGACCGAAGCTTCTACAACATAAGCGAGGGAGGATCAGTGGACCAAGTTTTGCCCATCATAGTCTGAAGGATTGCCAGGAACGTCGAGCATGGTCAGGCAACCATTGGCCGAGTTGTAGAAGTGGATGCCAACTCAAACCTCAACACTGTTCGCATCCACCAACTTGAGGAAGCTATGGATAGGACAAGGAGCACCAATGAGGCTATGCAGCAACAGCTAGCTGCATCCCGAGCTGAAGTTAGGGAACTCCAAGCACGTTAGAGGACTCATGAACGACAACTTCAGGAAGTTATGCGCCAATTGGCTGATCTGAGGGTTCGCCCAATGGGGACCCGTCGCCAGTAGAAGATGTCAAAACATCTCAATCTTTTGTTGAAGGACTAGCCTTTTCTTTTCTATGCTCAGTAGAGCACTTGTCTGTAAACATTCCTAACTTTGAAAGTACTTTAATTAGGCCTTTAGACTGCCAACGTTTTCCTTTTGTTTTGATGTAAGACCTACTGTTAGGTCACTTTTCCCGAACTTGTATTACATCATTAATACCAGTAAATTGGCAGTTAACTACTCTATTACTATGACTCTCTCTCTAATTTTTGGACTATGTTGATTTAGTCCATGAAACACTCTTATCATACTTGCAATAGACTCTTACTATTGTCATCATCCCTATTGACTTTCAGTGAAAGATGCCTCCTCGAAAACGCCCAAAAAGAGGCAGACCAGTGACTCAAACTCCACCTCCACCACCTCCTCCTCCGCAGTTCGATCCAGTACTGTTTCAAACAGCTGTGACCGCAGCTGTGACGGAAGCCATGGCCCAAATGAATTCTGGCGATGCTAGTGGAGCCGGAATGGGCACCAACTCCAGACATGGTGAAATCCCCTCTCGTACACAGGGGTGTACTTATAAGGATTTCATGAACTGTAAACCCACATTCTTTAATGGGACCGGAGGAATCCTTGCTCTGTCCCAATGGATCGAAAGAGCCGAAGCAGTTTTCGAAATGTGCTCATGCCCTGAAGAAAGCAAAATCAAGTTCGCTGCTGCCACCTTCACTGAAAGGGCCCTGACATGGTGGAATGGCCATGTCATTTCACTCTCTCTAGTAACAGCCAATGCCATGGGCTGGGATACACTGAAGGACCTGCTAAGAAAGGAGTACTGCCCTAGAGGGGAGGTTCAGAAGCTTGAAGAGGAACTTTGGAACCTCAAGATGAAGTGAACAGACAGAGTGGCTTATACAGCCAGGTTCTGCGACCTGGTAGCTATGTGCCCTAACATGATTCCTTCTGAAAGCAAGAAAATCGAACGATACATCTGGGGTTTAGTGCCCCCATATCAAGGAAATGTTCTATCTTCCCATCCTGCAACCTTTGATAGAGCCTAGGAGTTGGCCCACAGGTTGATTGACCATGAAACTCCTTCCACTCCAGCTACAGCAACCACAGCTGCCACTACACCACCCAAATCAAACGACAAAAAGAGGAAGCTTTGGGATCGGAAGAAGAGCAAGAAAACTCAAACCCCCTCCAAAGACCAACAAATCATGGTTGTCCATGCTACCACCACTCCTGCTACCCCTGCACCAGCAAAAACTTATGTTGGGAACCTGCCCAAGTGTCCCAAGTGCCCCTTCCATCACAACGGCCCCTGCCGTGAATTGCAATGCACCAACTGCGACCGGAAGGGCCATACTATTCGGTTTTGTAGATCCCAACCCAAACCTATCTCTCAAGTCCCCAGTTCGGGAGTGAGTCAGGCCTGCTATGGCTGCGTTGAAGCGGTCCATTTCAAGAAAAACTGTCTGAAGGCTGGGAATGGGGGAGGAACAGGAAGACTACTCGCTATTGGCCACAACGAAGCAGTAGCGGATCCCGTAGTAGTCACAGGTACGTTCCTTCTCAACAACTCTTATGCCTGTGTCTTATTCGATAGTGGTGCAGAAAGAAACTTCATAAAACAAAACTTTAAACACTTACTTAAACAATCCCCACAACCACTAAAAGAAACATTCGTCGTAGAAATGGCTAACGGAAAGACAGAAAGCTCTAACGAAATTTACATAGGTTGTACCCTCACATTAGACGATCATTCGTTCCCAGCTACAACAACCACAACTGCCACTACACCACCCAAATCAAACGACAAAAAGAGGAAGCTTTGGGATCGGAAGAAGAGCAAGAAAACTCAAACCCCCTCCAAAGACCAACAAATCATGGCTGTCCATGCTACCACCACTCCTGCTACCCCTGCACCAGCAAAAACTTATGTTGGGAACCTGCCCAAGTGTCCCAAGTGCCCCTTCCATCACAATGGCCCCTGCCGTGAATTGCAATGCACCAACTGCGACCGGAAGGGCCATACTGTTCGGTTTTGTAGATCCCAACCCAAACCTATCTCTCAAGTCCCCAGTTCGGGAGTGAGTCAGGCCTGCTATGGCTGCGTTGAAGCGGTCCATTTCAAGAAAAACTGTCTGAAGGCTGGGAATGGGGGAGGAACAGGAAGACTACTCGCTATTGGCCACAACGAAGCAGTAGCGGATCCCGTAGTAGTCACGAGTACGTTCCTTCTCAACAACTCTTATGCCTGTGTCTTATTCGATAGTGGTGCAGAAAGAAACTTCATAAAACAAAACTTTAAACACTTACTTAAACAATCCCCACAACCACTAAAAGAAACATTCGTCGTAGAAATGGCTAACGGAAAGACAGAAAGCTCTAACGAAATTTACATAGGTTGTACCCTCACATTAGACGATCATTCGTTCCCAATAGATCTCATACCAGTCTCGGTCAAGAGTTTCGATGTCATTGTTGGCATGGACTAGTTGAGTCTTCATCACGCTGATATTCTATGTTTCGACAAATCCATTCGCCTGAATCCACCGAATCACGAAACTCTATTGATCTACGGAGACAAACCCGGTACGAGCCTTCGTATCATCTCAAGTATTCAAGCCCAGAAATACATGTGCAAGGAATACCGCGCCTTCCTTGCACATGTCGTCGACACAAGCCAGAAAGCGAGAGATCCAAAAGACATCCCTGTTGTATGTGAGTTCCCTGACGTCTTCCCAGAGGACCTTCCAGGTTTACCCCCCAAACGTCAGGTTAAGTTCAGAATCGACCTAGTCCCAGGAGCTACCCCCGTAGCTAAGTCGCCCTATCGTTTAGCACATGCCGAGATGCAAGAACTATCTGGGCAGCTTAACGAGCTGCTCAGCAAGGGCTTTATAAGACCGAGCTTCTCACCCTGGGGAGCTCCGGTCTTTTTCGTGAAGAAGAAGGACGGATCGTTCCGTATGTGCATCGATTATAGGGAACTCAACAAACTCACAGCCAATAATCGCTACCCTCTTCCTCATATAGACGACTTATTCGACCAACTACAAGGGGTGAGTTACTTTTCCAAGATTGATCTTAGGTCCGGGTATCACCAGTTATGAGTGCTTGAGGAGGATGTTTCGAAGACAGCCTTCCGAACTCGTTACGGGCACTACGAGTTTGTAGTGATGCCCTTTGGACTGACTAACGCACCCACAGTGTTTATGGAATTGATGAATAGGGTGTGTCGTCCATACTTAGATCAGTTCTTCATAGTCTTCATTGATGATATACTCGTCTACTCTCTGAGCGAGGAAGAACACAGGAATCATCTACGACGAGTCCTAGAAACCCTGCAATCGGAGAAGTTATACGCACAGTTCTGTAAATGCGAATTTTGGATCCGAAGAGTTGAATTCTTAGGACACGTGGTTAGTGAGGAAGGAATCCACATGGACCCATCCAAGATTAAAGTTATCGAGAACTGGTCAGCACCGAAGACGCCTACAAAAATTCGTCAATTTCTAGGCCTCGCTGGCTACTACCGCAGATTCATTCAGAACTTCTATCAGATTGCGAAACCTCTTACCAGGTTGACAAAGAAAGGCATAACATTTGACTAGGAAGAGAGACAGGAGAAGGCATTCCAGACCCTGAAGCGAGCTCTATGCACCGCACCGGTATTATCCCTTCCCGAAGGGACAAAAGATTTTGTGGTATAATGCGATCCATCGAACCAAGGGCTCGGTTGTGTCTTGATCCAACGAGGTAAGGTCTTCGCCTATGCCTCAAGACAGCTGAAGACACATGAGGTTAACTACACCACTCACGACCTCGATTTAGGAGCGGTTGTATTCGCTCTAAAGATCTGGAGACATTACTTGTATGGAACGAAGAGCATAATATACACTGATCATAAAAGCCTCCAACACATACTGAACCAGAAAGAGCTCAACATGAGACAACGACGATGGGTCGAACTACTCAATGATTACGACTGTGAGATTCGTTATCACCCGAGGAAAGCCAATGTGGTAGCAGACGCCCTAAGTAGAAAAGAGTATTCTGGTCGAAGAGTCCAGTCGTTAACAATGACTATCCATTCGCATCTATCCGCACAGATTAAGGAGGCTCAGCTCGAAGCCTTAAAACCTGAGAATGTGGCGGGAGAATCCCTGCGTTGAATGGATAAGAACTTGGAGGTCAAGGGTGACGGAGCCTATTATCTCATGGACCGAATCTGGACCCCACGCCATGGAGGTTTCAGAGACTTGGTCATGAGGGAAGCACACAACACTCGATACTCCGTTCACCCGGGTTCAGATAAGATGTATCTGGATCTCAAAAAGCTATACTGGTGGCCTAACATGAAATCAGAGATTGCTACCTTCGTGAGTAAGTGCCTTACTTGCGCAAAGGTTAAGGTTGAATATCAGAAGCCATCAGGTCTTCTCCAACAACCAGAGATACCGGAGTGGAAGTGGGAACGGATCACCACGGATTTCATAACCAAGCTACCCAAGACAACGGGTGGGTTGGATACCATTTGGGTCATCGTCGACAGATTGACCAAGTCCGCGCACTTCCTACCCATCAAATAAACAAACAAGAAACTCACAACAACATACATTAAGGAGATAGTACGAATGCATGGTGTCCCTGTATCTATTATCTCTGATAGAGATAGTAGGTTTACTTCGAGATTTTGGCAATCACTACAAAAAGCATTAGGGACGAGGTTGGACATGAGTACAACCTACCATCCGCAGACTGACGGACAAAGTGAGAGGACGATCCAAACCTTAGAGGATATGCTGTGAGCCTGTGTGATTAACTTTGGTAAGGCGTGGGATACACACTTACCCTTTGTGGCGTTTTCCTACAACAATAGTTATCATACGAGCATCAAGGCAGCTCCATTTGAAGCCCTCGACGGCCGAAAGTGCAGATCCCCTCTGTGTTGGGCTGAGGTGGGTGACACTCAGTTAGCTAAAGGACGAGTTCCTGACAGCGCTCTCACAGGTCTGGAGATCATCAAAGAAACGACCGAGAAGATTGTACAAATTCGCGAACGATTAAAAGCCGCTAGGGATCGACAGAAAAGCTACGCAGACAAACGAAGAAAACCTTTGGAATTCCAGGTGGGAGACCGTGTCCTTTTGAAAGTCTCACCCTGGAAGGGCACGATACACTTTGGAAAGCGTGGAAAGTTGAACCCAAGGTACATAGGGCCTTTCGAGATTCTCTCTAGAATCGGCCCCGTAGCTTACAAACTCAACCTACCCCACGAGCTAAGTAACATACACCCTACCTTCCATGTCTCAAACCTAAAGAAATGCCTGTCTGACAAGACTCTCGAAATCCCGCTCGACGAGATCGAAGTCAACGAGAACCTCAACTTCGTGGAAGAGCCTGCGAAGATAATGGACCAGGAAATCAAACGAACGAAGCAAAGCCACATCGCAATTGTGAAGGTGCGATGGAATGCAAACGAGGACCGGAGTTCACTTGGGAGCGCGAGGATCAAATGAAACTCAAATATCCCCATCTCTTTGTTTAGTAGTACTGTAATAACTTAACAACTTGAATTCTAAATTTCGGGACGAAATTCCTTTAACGGGGGGGATGATGTGACAACCCAAAAATTTGTTCCGTCATTATAACCCATTTTCGTTAATAGAATACTCTATTTTATAAAAGTTCTGTTAATTTGGGGTTGTCAAATAAATAAATGTTTTATTTTATTTTCATTTTATATTATTATTGTCGTAACAAAATAAATAGAACACGTAAATTACATTACCATTTAGTTGGAAAAAGTTTATTTTTATTACGACCATTTAACGGGGTAAAAAGTTTAAACCTCGTTAAACATAATTATCGGGTAGTCGAATACCTGGTACAACACCCAAGCCTTATATAAAGGAGGGTGGACACTCCTTAGAAACCTTTTACCACACTAGACCCACTTTCTCTCTCTACTCTCGCTCTTCAAGTCCGATTTCATCGAAAAACCGCAAGTTTCCGCATCCAAAACGTAAGTACCCTTACCCTAACTTATTCTAGACATCTTTGATTTGTCTTTTAACTCAAAATCGTTCATGAAGGCTGAAAAAGAGGAGTTTACGACCTAAGAACATCCTTAGGCTGTAAACCCCTAAAAAGATGTCAAAAGTGCCAAATTTCTTCCCTTTAAGCTTAGAAACTAGTTTTGGACTTAACCTAGAAGTCATTGAACCTTTAATCAACAATTTTTAGGGCTTGAAAGAGGGTTTACAGTCCAAGCACATGCTTAGACCGTAAACACCCTCTAAGCTTGCAAATCAAGCCCAAAACACTTCCAAACCACATTTAGGCTTAAGATATGGCTTATGGACTTGCTATTATGGGCTTGGAACACCTAAACATCAACATTTGAAGGGTAAGCTAGAGTTTACAGCCCAAGCATCAGCTTAGACCGTAAACTCCCCTAAACCATGCCAAAGGACCCTTTAAACCCCTAAAAAGCCTTACACCCTAACTAGAACTTGTTAGGAATGAGTCAAGGACCTTGAAATCAAAGAGTTGAAGGTGTCCAAGAGTTTACTACCGTAAACCATGGGGTTTACGGCCGTAAACTCCCAAGGAGTGGTCCTTGGACCGTAAACTCCAAGGGAGTACCCTCCTTTAACCTTAAATACCCCTATAGCCTTGTATAATTCCTTAGAATCATTGCTAGAACCACAAGAGACTTGAAAACACTCAATTACACTAGTCCCATGAGTTTATGGCCGTAAACTCATGGGGGATGTGGTCTCCCAACCGTAAACTCACTTAAGGTGAGTTTTAGAAGAGTAAACTCCATGGTGAGGTCTTATACTCTTTCCTTGCAACCCTTTAGCCTTCTAACACTCAACCATAGAACTTTTATTCACATTAGGATGCCTATATGTGTTTACCTAGAGTTTAAATCACTAATTTCTTGTAAACATATGTCTTCATATGTTACTAAGGTCATAAAGGGTGTACAAGTCTTTACTTGACACCCAAGGCTCATCCGACACTTCCACCCGATCTACTCATTGCAGGTGAGTTCATACCCCTTAATGGACCTTTTTAAATGTTTTTACATGTTTTAGGGGGGGGGGAGGATACAAGTAAAATTTTACAAGTTTTTATTATTAAATCATATGTGATTTACCAAATATCATCAAAAAGGGATTTTCTACACTTTTAGCTGCTTACCAATAAAACTGTTTTAGTTGGCTATCAAATGCATTTTTAAGATTTACATTGTTGTTAAACTGTTTTAGTTGGCTATCAAATGCATTTTTAAGATTTCCTGTTCTTGTTTGATGTGGTCTTAGGGTATCTGGTGTCCGTCTAACTGTCGTTGATTTCTTAGTTATATATCAAATATATTTTTGATAGATATGAAAGTCTTCATCTTACCCGCTACCTTTGCTATTCAAAGGCATGAAATCATACACTCTAGTTAACTATAATAGGTATAGTTAAGACTACTGCTCGTTACCTCTACTACTACTATACACATTATAATTGCTATTATTACAAGTTAATACACATATAAGAGAACACTCTATGAACTATACAGAAAGACTACTATACTATAATACAAGAGGATACACTAATCCAGAGTATAACACACTATCCCTCTATAAGACACTCTACCGCGCTTGCACCATGTGACCAGGGCTTTCTGGAAGGAAGGCAACACTACATGTATAGATCTATACGGGGCATACACTATTACATCCTGACTGTTAACTACAGTCCGAGCCGACTAGGCCCAGGGTTGGCACTACATCACTACACTACGCATGACCGGGAAGGTCATCGGGTTCCCTATTATCATCCAGTCTGGTTACATGAGGGTTACACCTATATTTAAATTAATACACTAAGACTAAAGTCTAAGCTAACATCCCGATCGAAGTAAGTAATTATCTATTACTAATGGAAGTTCGCACCACTACTACTGTTAACAGGCATAACTCTACTTCATCTATGTTACTCACATGAGATTTATTACCATACTTTTACAACTGAATGTTTTCAATGATAATACTTACACACAACTCAAAGGATTTAAGTTACAATATACTTTTCTTGAAAATATAGGATTTTTCTAGGGATTCCTACTACTTATAAACATAAATTTCAGTTTCTATACTATAAGTTTGTAAACACTTTTATACAACAACGACACTAAATTCTTATGAACTCACCAGCTTTATGTTGATACTCGTTTTCAAAATAAGTTGTATCTTTAGGTCAAAGATAGATAGGTATAGGTGCAGTTTTTAGAGAAGATGGAGCACATACAAGACCCATCTTTTATTTTGTTATACTTTTGGTGTCTATTAAACTTTACAGAACACGTTTGTAATTAAATTTACTATATATATGCAATGGTTGTTGTCGCTTGTTTTTACTATTATGCAATTGTTATGATACTGTACATGACATCCTCCACCCCAGAACGTATTCCGCCGTTACCGGTTTTGGGGTGAGACAGTGGTATAGGATCTCACAATCGTAATCCTCCACCGCATCCAACCATCTCCTCTGGCATATGTTCAGGTTGGGCTGATCCATCAAATACTTCAGGAGCTTGTGGTTCGTGTATATGGTACACCAAACCCCATATAGATAGGGACGCCAGATCTTGAGGGCGAACACCATTGCCCCCAATTCCAGATCTTGGGTGGGATACCTCATCTCATAAGGCTTCAGCTACCTCGATGTGTATGTTATCACATGCCCTCTCTGCATCCGCACCGCTCCCAGCCCCGATATCGACACGTCACAATACACGACAAAGTTCTCCATCCCCTCTGGAAGGGCTAACGCCGGGGCTTCGCACAGTCTCTGGCGAAGTGTCTCGAAGGAGGCTTGCTGCTTTGGGTCCCAAGAAAAAGCAACACCCTTCCGGGTGAACTTGGTGAGTGGCACGACGATCTTGGAGAAATCCCTGATAAATCTCCGATAATAGCCTGCCAATCCTAAGAAACTCCTGATCTCGGTGGGGGATCTCGGCACCTCCCAACTCATCACTGCCTCAATCTTGGTCAGATCGAACAATATCCCATTCTGGTTAACGAGGTGCCCAAGGAATTGGACCTCTCGTAACCAGAAATCACACTTGGATAATTTGGCGTAAAGCCTCTCTGATCTCAAAACTCCAAGGATCTCCCTCAAATGCTCCTCATGCTGCTCTCTGGATTCACCAATATATCGTCGATGAAAACGATCACCGAGCGGTCCAACATCGGCTTGCACACTCTGTTCATGAGATCCATGAACGTCGTTGGTGCATTGGTGAGCCCGAATGGCATCACCACGAACTCGTAATGCCCGTAACGAGTCCTGAACGCTATCTTCTGGATATCCTCATCTCGCACCCTCATCTGATGATATCCTAACCTCAAGTCAATCTTGGAGAACCAAGATGCTCCCTGTAACTGATCGAACAAATCGTCGATCCTTGGCAACGGGTAATGATTCTTGACCGTCAACTTGTTCAACTCCCGGTATTCAATGCACATCCGGTGTGAACCATCCTTTTTCTTGACAAAGAGGATAGGCGCTCCCCACGGCAAACTGCTCGGCCAAATAAACCCCTTCCCCAGCAACTCCTGAAGCTGCGCGGATAACTCCTGCATCTCTGGAGGTGAAAGGCGATAGGGCGCCTTGGCGATAGGTTCTTCCCTCGGAACCAAATCGATACGAAAATCAACCTGCCTCTCAGGTGGCACCCCGGCAACTCCTCCGGGAAAACATCTGGGAACTCTCGCACTATCGGAACCTCATCAACTAACCTCGGCCTCCCTGAATCAACCCTCGTATCCATCACATATGCCACAAACCCACTACAGCCCTGCTATAGACTCTGTCTCGCTCTAGCGGTCGAACAAAATGCTGACCCAGAACGTGTACCCTCACCGTACACCATAAGAACTCCCCCATTAGGGTCTCGTATGGTCACCAGCTGTCTCTCGCAGTCGATAACCGCTCCAAATTTGCTCAACTAGTCCATGCCCACAATGACACAGACATCTCCCATCACAATAGGAATTAAATCAATCGGAAACTCAACGCCGAAAATCTCGAGTACACACCCTCATATCACCTCGGTGGCATACACCGCCCTCTCGTCAGCTATGGAAACTCTCAGAGGTCGACTCAACGCCTCTCGGCTAATACTGATATGCTGACTAAAAGCCAAAAATACAAAGACCGACTCGCACCCGAGTCAAATAACACCAAGGCAGGTACATAACTCACAAGAAAAGTACCTACGCATAACATAATATAAACACAATATCTCAATAATCAAAATAATTACATGAAAGAATACATACCAGCCACGACATCGGGCGCTGCACGGACCTCCTCCGCGGTCAACTGGAAGGCTCTCCCTCGTGCCTTCGGTGCCTCGGCCATAACGGGCCGACTGTCTGTAGCTCTCACTGCAGCAGGGGCAGACCCCTGAGATGTTCCCTGAGCTGTCCCTCGCAACTGTGGACACTCTGCCTTCCGGTGTCCGGTCTGGTTGCAGTGCAAACATACTGCAAACCCCTTGGGGAAATCCTTGGCCATATGCCCCTCCTTGCCACACTTGTAGCAAGACCCCGCTCTACACACCCTATCGTGGATCTTGCCACACTTGCCACAAGTGCAGCCCCTCTGATTCCCAAATCTCGAATCAGCGGGCTTGGCCCGCTTGGCTGCCGGCTGAGACTGCGCCGATCGCTGATCTCTACCCTGAGACTCAACATCCTCCCTAGCCTGGGTCTCAACCTCTATCTCCCTCTTCCGGGTATTTGCTTGAAGCTCAGCAAATGTCCGGTACATCGAGTTTGCCACGAACTCTCGTATATCCCTCCTCAAAATGCTCAGATATCAGTTCATACGTGCCTGCTCGGAGGACATGTGCACTGGGCAGAACATTGCCTGCTCATGGAACATCCTAGTAATCACTGTAACAGACTCAGTACCCTGCTTGAAGGTCAGAAACTGTCACACCCCCAAACCAGAACGGCAGAAACATTCGGGGGCGGAGGACGTCATATTCAGTATCATAACAGTTCATAGAAAGGAAAGTACACACCACTATATATATTAAGTTTTTCAAAATGTTTACATAATTGTATTCGTTACATGGTCAAAAGATAAATACATAAATATCTTTCAAAAGAAGTAATTAACGTCAGCACGTTAATCCCCAAAAGTTGATTTCCAAACCTGCTTAGCGGTTCCCTGAGAATACAAGTTATTTCAAAGAAAAAGTGTCAACAATTAAGTTAGTGAGTTCATAAGTAGTGTTTTGAGAAAATGTACGCCATTCGAAAGTTCGTGTATGTTTTCCAAGAAAACGCAGTATTTCAAATGTAAAGAGTTATGATTCGTTGTGTTGAAAATGAATGTATTAGATCCAGAAAATCCCATATTTTCCCTACAAAAGTTGAGATATGAACTGTTGTGTTTTCCAAGAAAAACCCTTATTTTCTTATAAAAGTATGAAATGCATATGAATGTTCGTGTTATAAGTTGTAAGTAATTGCACCAGGAAAATCCCTTATTTTCCTATTAGTTGTTTGGTTTGTATCCAGGAAAAACCCTTATTTTCCTAACATATCTGGCAGCCTCTAAGACCGAAAATCGCAAGCAACCGACGTGCTTAAAAGTTGTGGCATAGTTTTATATAATAAAGCTATGCGAAGATCGCACTTGTTAGATGAAGAATAGATTTAATAGCTACTCGTTCATAAAAGCATAATACCATAATAATTGTATATCCGGTGAGTTTTATAACCATACTAAACATAATATGCCTGTAGCGACGTTCTTCAGGCGTCGTAGCGTTATGACAAACTGTCACCCCAAAGGACGGACTGTAGCTAACAGTCAGGGCGCGGGATCATGACTTTCCGTATAGATCTATACACATTTGACACGTTCTCCGAACGGGAGACTCTGGTTATAGACAGGACTTGTAGCAATACCTTTTATCAAAAAGGCAGTGTTTGAAGATGTACATGTCTCACGAATTCTCAACTAAGTCTGTATTAAAATAATAGTTTTGTATGCAAAGATTATCCTTTTTCACAATGTTTGACAAAGCATAAATCATAAGTTCCTTGAATGCATAAAATGATTTAGTAAAGAATGTTACCCTTGATATGATATATTTGTATGTAAACATATAAATAAAACATTATTTCTATTTATAAAACATATTGTATCCCAAGAGGGTAAAGCTGTGTTGTGAGGTGTTTTGCATGATAATGACTTTATAAGATAGTTAAAACAACAGTATGAAAAGTATAGCAAAAGATCGATGTTTCACACAATTTTAGTCGTGTGTTTACTTGTATTCCCCCCCTTAAAAGTGTTTAAAAAGCATTTAAAGTGTGGTTGTAGGGGTATGAACTCACCTGGAAGTTTGAAGATAGCGAGATGGAAAACTAGGCAGAGTTTCGTCTCAGGAAACGGATTTTTCTCAGGATTCTCGGGAATCTCGGGAGTAAAATTGACCCTCGGGACTTGAGCAAAAAGACCAGAGCTTCGGGTTTGAACGGGCACGGAAATCGAGGCAAGATCGTGAGAGAAAGAGAGAGAATGAGCAAAATTTCCGGAAAGCTTCGCATCCCTTTTATAGGGGTGCTGAACCGCCTCGGTACGCTGGGCGTACGAGGGTACGCAGTGCGTACTAGACGTCATCGCTTACGTACTTCAGATGGGGCGGGTCGGATGGGACGGCGGGTCGGATGGGTCGGATAGCTTCGCATAGGGGCGACGTGGACGATCCGAGGCCCTTGATTCGAGTACGCGGGGCGTACGAGGGTACGCAGGGCGTACTCCGGTCCTATCTGCTGACTCCCCTTCGGATATTACCAAGAATTTATATTTAAATTTATATTTATTTTAAATAAACTTCTAAAATTCATATCTCCTTCATACGTACTCTGTTTTCGACGTTCTCTATATCCACGTGAAGGTGAGACTAAGATCTATAACTTTCATTTAGATTCCGTTGGCAAATTATAAAATAATTTTTATTATTTATTTATTAAAATGACGTGATTAAGGAATTTCTTTAAAAATTCATAACTTCTTTATCTGACGTTGGTTTTTGCCAGAATTTTTACTGCTGAAATACCATTGACGAGACCTTCAATTCTCGTTTAGGTCATTCCGGCCAAAAGTCGCTCGATCTCCGATTCGAATTTTTAGCTGTCTACTGTTATAACTGTTACTTAGAAAAATCACAACTTCCTCATACGAAGTCAGATTTGGACGTTCTTTTTATGTACGTTTACGGTTTGATGATATCTAAAAATTTCATTTAGATATCTAAGGCCAAAAACTATTGTATTGAAACTTTGCGTTTTACGTCTATCAGTGTTGTCGGTTTTGCCGAGAATCTTCGGTTGGTCATAACTTCTTCGTTATAACTCAGATTCTAGGGTTCTTTATATCTACGAAAACCTTGATGCGATTCCTACTACTTTATTTAACCCAAATAAGATTTTAGGAAAGTTATATTTTGACCTAAATTTGATTGGTTTTACATTACATTGTCTTGAAATATCGGGTTGTCACAGAAACTCCTGGGCCAAACACTCCCTCTCCACATGGGGAACGTACTCATCTCGGAACATAGCAGTGAACCTCTCCTAGATCATTGCAGCAAGCTCAGCAGGCGAATAATGCACTGTCACAAACTTCCACCAGTCCTTCGCTCCCAAGCGAAGCTGGTTCAACGCGAACCGGACTCTCAAATGCTCTGGAGATGAGTAAGTGAAGAAACACCTCTCGATATCTGAAATCCACCTCATCGCTGCAATCAGGTCCTGGGTCCCATCAAACTCCAATGGTTTTGTGTTGCTGAACTCCTAGAACAGCAACGCATCACCACCGTGAGGCCTAGACGCAGCTATGGCTGTAGTGGCCGCAGAAACCACAGCCTCAGAAAGAGCAGCGTATCTCTTGTCAAATGTCTCGATCAGGGTGGTCTTGATAGACCCGAACATCTCTGGTATCTCTGCCCTGGTAGCCGTAGCCACCTCCTCATGAATGATCCTACGAATCTCCTCATCCCTATCACTGCTGCTCCCTAGAGTATGGCGTGTCCCAACCATGATCTCCCTCGGAAATACGACATCAGAATATTAGGGACTCACTCGAGTGTAACCACACTCGATGACTCCACCCTACTTGTTCCTTGGTACTCTAAGGATTCTTACTTGGGTTGCGCACTGACCCGATGCCTTCGGTAGTACAGGCCCAATACTACCGTCCACACCGCATCAGCATTCATCCCAATTCCTCCTCCCAGAGTCCCAAATTCCAAGCACTCTACTCTCTTGAATCATATTCTACTCACTAGCAGATCTCTCATAAGCTCCTTGCTGCTATCTAAACACTTTCAAGCATCCCTAGCAGCAAAACTCCTAAACTAAGGCATCATATATCAGGCCACTCAAGTCCTAATAAGAATACCTAGTCTACTCTAGCATGCATAGTATAGCTCACCACATAACATAACATAATATATCTCATAACACTTATTGCAAGGGTATTTTGGGAAATCATCATTCGGGCGCTGGCTGATCGTACACACGGCTCTGCTCTGCTTGTCTCAAAACTCTTTTTACTCTTTCAAAATTGTTTTGTTATCAAAAAAAATTTCTCAAATCCTCAGTTTGAGTTCAGATGCGCCCGAAAATGCATCCGAATCCCTGAAACCAAGGTTCTGATACCAACTTGTAACACCGTAAATTTTAAAACAATTTTTCGCTTTATAAAGCCATACAAATTCATTCATAGTTACTTTTAAGAAAACATTGTATCAAAATTATCTCATTACAAATCCCAAGATCAAATCATAATAAACTCTACGAGTGTGTGTATAGATCATGTCGGCGCCTTCCCGCGATCATCGCTGGTACCTGAGACACATAACACAAAACATTGTAAGCACGAAGCTTAGTGAGTTCCCCAAAATACCACTCTAACACATATTAGCCACTCAAGGCTATAACTCTGCTGACCCTGTGGTCAGTGTGTCTCAGTGGGACCCTCCAGTCACAACTCTCTGTGGGCCCTCTAGCCCTAACTCTATGGACCCACTGGTCCTATCTCTGGAAACTCTAAATCATGCATATCACATATCACAATAACACATAGATAGCATACAGATACACTGGCACATAACTCAACAGTACACTAACACATAGTTATGTTACCACTCTAGGTAAAGTATAATGAGAAGACTCACCTCAGCTGTCTCGGTAAATCTCTGACTCGGTAGAAATATGATCTAGCCTTCGCCTCAGAATGAAGTACTTAGGCTCTGAAATCCACATAATAGCACCCTCTTCAGTTCCCTCTTGTATTGGTCACCTTCTTCTTGCAAAAACACCCACACAAGGATAAAAAATGACCTCTTCTTCCTCAAAAACGCTCTAGATCGCTAGGGTTTCACTCAGGGGTCTGGTAGCCGCAAATGGTGGCTATAAGCCCCTTTAAATAGGCCTCAAACCCTGGGGATTAGGGTTTCATTAAACAGCGCGGACTCGCCGAGTCCACTAATCGACTCGCCGAGTCCGGTCATTAACCCGGATGAAATTCGCGACTCTACTCGGCGAGTCTAAGCATCAACTCGCTGAGTCTCTCCAAAATCTCCAAAATAAATGAATAAATAATGTACCTGGAAATCCGGATGTTACAGAAGGCAAGCAAAAGACAAGTGTGGGGTATTTTGATGTGTGCATATTTAATCATGTAATTAATGCATATTTCTAATACTTTTAGCTACAATTATGCTTATTTTGGCACAAAAGGTACATATTATGTTTGAAATATGTTTTTTATTAGCAAAGACATGAACTGGGTAAAAAGGAAATAAACGAGGAGTTAGAAGAAGGAAAGTGTGAGCTTAGGGAAAAAGAAGACACAAAAAGGATGTTATTCGACAACATGACCTATGATCAGTATTTTGGCCATATCTCATTTCTCATAACTCATATTAAGGAGATTCAAAATGATCTGAAAACTACACAAAGTTTCGGACGATTTTCGTGTTAGGAAAAAATGTGAAATCCAACCACCATGAAGTGGTGCATGGACACTTCGCGATCGTTGACCTGACTTGGAGAATATGGGATATCCATGTAGACAATGACGCGGTGGAGGTTGACCATTTCGTGGTGGCCAGAATTTGCAACTATATATATTCTAGACATTAGGTCGTTTCCAGAAGTTGGAGGCTTGAGGGTTGCGATAATTAATGAAGAAAAACCATTCCAAGAACCCTTGGATGGCATAATTTGACTAGAGATCAAAGGATAAAGAGATTGTAGCAAGGATTCGCTTCTACACATTCGGTTGATTAGTTGGATGATGTTTAGCTTGTTTTACCTTTTGTTTATGTGTTTTTCAGCTGTGATTATGGGCTAATAACCCTTGCTTTCATTTAGATTAGTTGAACTCCTGAATACTATGTGTTGATTTCTAGTTTGGCGGATCAATGAAGTTAGTTTTGATTTAAATATTGTTTGATAAATTTGAATCTAGCCTATTTAAGTTTCTATCTTTGCGTTGTCTCAAGTTTGTGTAGTTAAAATGTAGTTAATTGCATGAAATTGATTTACCTAGCTATTTATGATCGTTAAATTGTTAGAGCTAGTGATCTGTCATATCCTAGTATAGGTGATAAGTTAGTTGCTTAATTGTGTTAAATGGCAATATTTAATCATAATATTTGCTTGATTACTAGACTTGACCAAAGAATAGTAGTCTGTAGATTCATCATTCAGAGTTCAAATTACCTTTAAAATAAATTTATTGTCATTAACTTGCATGATCATTTGGGTTAAAGTTGTTGAATCGACTTATGCTAGTTAGTCTGATCATGATGACTACTAACTTTTATTTGACTTATGCTAGTTAGTCTCAACCATTGGAAACATGAGGGATTCAAAGGTAAACGAAAGTATCCTTTATTCTTGGTTTAAAATCACCTTTCTAGTTGTTTACTTTAGTAATTAGTTGAGTATTCTATTTAAGTTAATCTGAACTTGTAAAACCAGATAAAACCCCCAACTTCTAGTTATTTTTCTTAGTTTAACTTTCAGTAGTTATTTTATTAATTAAATATCGTTCCCTGTGATCGAAACCTGACTTACTTACTATTCTATAATCCGACTAGGTACATTGCCTATAAGTGTATAATTAGTTAAGTTTTGTTAGGCTATATATTTAAAAGTTGATAGTTATACTTTATGCACATCAACTAATGTTGCCACGGTGTGGTGATTTGTGTTCCACAACATGGTGATGGTTTTTCTTACGTCTGATAGGTTGGGTGGGGGTCGAACTCATCAGCCACAACGTGGCCATGGATTGGCCATGACGTGGGGGCCAGTCGAAGTCAAATTTTGATCGTTGACTTTTTAACTAGGTTGACTTTCGGTCAAATTGTTAGTATTAGAGTGTAGACTAAGGTGGGACCTTATGTGATTCATTAGGTGGACAGCAACACCTGTTTCGTGACACCGAGCTAAGATTTGTTTGATTTTGTGAGAAAGGTGAGTCTTCTCACTATATTGTGTAGGATGCTAGTTGTCTATGTGACTCTTGCATGTATGTGTTGGGTTTGGCCTATTTATTGTATGTTGGGTTGGACCCATTTATTTGTATGTTGTGTTGGGCCCATTTATTTATATGTTAGGCTAGGTCCATTTATTATATGTTGGGATGGGCCCATTTATTTTTATGTTGGGCTGGGCCCATTCATTATATGTTAGGTTGGGCCCATTTATATGTATGTTGGGCTGGGCTCATTTGCATGATTAGGTTGTGCCTATTTGTATGTACGCTGGGCTAGTCCTATTTACATGTTAGGTTGGGCCCATTTTTTTGGTATGTGGTATTTTTGGAAACTCACTAAGTTTTGTGCTTACGGTTCGCGGTTTAAAGATTTTTAGATACTTCCAGTTCCAAAGTGAAGGCCCCAACTTGACTGCACAACATCTCCTTATGATTTCCGCACCGATGATTATTATTTTACTTTGATGATTGTGATACACTATTACTAGGATTGGTTTTGAAACATTTGATGCATTTATTTGATGGTTATAAAAATAAAAATAAAAATTCAGTATTTTTGGTACGCTACATAAGTGGTCCACGTAGTATATTTAATTTTCATATTTGGTCTAAAGGTAGATTAGTCATTTAAAAAAACTAATGAGCTAAAAGTTAAATTTAACGACCGAAGGAACAACAATATAGCAAAATGAAACCACGATGACCATCAGCGTAGCGTTTTGCAACGTTCTCCTAAAGTTGATACATTTTGAAAACTATGGGGCCATTATGAATTTTTGTCTATTTTTAATATTAGTTACTCTTAATATTCAAGGCTAATATACACAAATGGTCCCAATGCTTTGAGGTCGTTTGTATGTTTGGTCTCTAGTATTCTTTTTTAACTCAAGCTATCCATGTATTTTGTTTTTGTTTCGAGTTTGGTCCCTAATTGATTTAAATTCATTATTTTTTATTTAATGTTATTTTTTTTATATTTTCTAATTCTTTTTATTATTTAAATTATTATTATATAGACTAAATTGTTCGTGCTCCATCCTATATCTAATTAAACAATATCTTATCTTCTCCCATATCCATATCTCTCGATACTCATCTCTCCTCCCAAAATAAGAACACCACCATATGTGATGGTGAAGATGTGAACGTAAAGAACATCGATGAAGAAGAAAGTCAGTGGGGACATCAGAATCAGACCCATATCAAGAACCATTTGATTTCTGAGTTGGTCTTGATCTGCATTATTAAATATGTGACTCAGCCAGTGAGGAACATGAAAATCTAAAAAGGAACTAGACCACCGATAATGATGGTGAAGAAGATTTGATACCCTATCAATCCTTATCAAAATGAAAAGAATGAAACCAACTTATGAAGGTATCCCTCAACTTCTACCTCGTAAAGGATGTACAGTCCAAGGTAAGGATATACAAAAAAAACCCCTGTGGGACCCCGTTTATGTATGAGAGATATGTTTATAATGTTTTCGGGCCTGGGGGTTGGAAGTTCCATCCTGAATACCCTACAGGGGCCATAAAATAATTACCCTATATTTAACTATTTTATTAATAAAAATAAATATTAAACTTAGAGTAGTCAATGTGTAATGTACGTTTTCTATTTGAATAACTAGTGTAATATGTAAGTTTAAATGAAATAAATGAGTAAAAAATAAGGTAAATAAGATTAAACATAGGATTTTTGGCCAACCGGGGGGATTCAGGGGAAAAAGGGAAACGGGGGCGGGATCGGGGCAGTGTTGAATAACTCATAGCAATAAACAATCACACTAGCTAAATCACTCATATAGTATAACCCATCTATAAAATCAGCTAAACCAAGTCATTTCTTTACATAACAATATCTTACTATAAATACCCAACTATACCCGTTAATTAATTCGCACTACATTAACCAACAATAATATACATATTATATTCTTCACATAACACAATAACCATTTTATATATAGATATTAATTATCTAGAAATAAGGTATGGTTCTTCATCTTAAGAATGTTTTATGTGTACTAGCTTCCAATTCTTGAAATCCCGTTCTTATCCTCGCTTCCGTCACTCCACCAACTATCAAAAATAACATATAATTCTTGAGTATATAACTCAAGATGTATCTCATTTATAGGTTCCACTTAACAGTTTCACCAAGTACATAGTACTCAATTATGTAGTGAAACTTGTTAAGCCTCATGAATTACGTATCCATGTGTCTTAATCCATTAAAAAACATAAGCGTATCCCATTTAAATCTTTATTTCACTAATTGAATATCATGACTCATTTTATCAGTCACTTATACATGACTTAATTTCTCAACCAACTTTTACATAAAAATCCATTATAATGCATGAATTAATCATCTACAACTCTTAATTCTTTAATATATTACTTAGCTTCATCTTCTTCACCATTTCACCAAATTTATATAACACAACTCAATGTATAATTCTTTTAAGTAACTTATTTCCATGACTTTCCTCATTCATCCAATTTAGTTATGTTTTACGTAGAAGTCATTCATTTGACCTAATTGATTATGATATAAATTTAATTTCATCAATCTCACAATTCACCCAACTATCGTTCTTATTCAACATCTTTGAATCTTAACAATTCAATCATGAATTTAGCATAAAATGCTTGAGAATATGATTTCAATGATACCTACACCAATATCCCAAACTATTTTATATATATATATATATATATATATATATATATATATATATATATATATATATATATATATTTATAGATCAATCAGGGTTCTTACACCTAAAGTTAGCAAGGAAGGAATTAACTTTAATACAAAACCACTTGGGTTGTGGTGACTTGGTAAGACATGTGGAAGATATAGTGGATAACCTATTGACCCATGTTCAAATCCTGGCACTACTAAGCCCTTGTGGCCATGGAGGTTCGCCTGCAGTGACTCCAGGGCATGAGGCAAAGCCTCATGTTTGCAGCGGGGGATTAGTCGATGCGCGAAAGCTGGCTCGGAAACCCTCGTTAGGGAAGTTCCCTTTCCAAAAAAAAAAAAAAAAAAAACTTTAATACAAGATGTAGAAGTTTGATTTATAATCTCCCTTTGATTTCCTTTGAAAAAAACTCAAATTCAAGCTCAAGGAATTCAAAACTCAATCTCCCCTACTCTAAATAATCCCATAACTACGAAAATGAGGTAAAAACTGACCTACTTGTACTTCTACCTCCTTCAGCTCTGTTGGCAGATACGCGCCGCGTAATGCCCATGTAGGTGTCATGTAATATCTATGTACGTGTCGCATAAGGTAATAATATACACTTATGATATGACAATGTACTCTAAACTAGGGATGAAAGTGGGTCTAAGCCCAGAATGGATAGACCCGGATCTGGAAAACCTAGAATCAGTTAACGGGATTTTGTAGAACCGAAAACTGGATCGGTATATAGGAACCAATTCCGGTTCGGTTCCAGGTACGGTACCGGGAACAGTGGGTCTAGAACTGGAAAACCCAGAAACATCAAAGTGGGTAAGTTAGAACCAGATAAAGTGGGTTTAGAACCAAAAAAACCAAAAATTTTTGGTAATGACTTACTACTTAGTGGGTTGAAGTTTGAAAATTTTCATATTGATATCCCGACTTCGTGTGATTGTAAGTTGTTGAATATGAAACCAATATTGACAAAATTATAGTCTAAAAACATTTCCAAACTCTAAAATACACTCTAAGAAAAACTAGATGTTAATCTAACTTTAAACGAACGAGATATGCACGTGTTAATGTTTTCACAGAATACAAAGTACATACACAAATAGCTGAAAAGTTGAAAATTTTCAGCTTTGATATCCCGACTTTGGAGAACTATAATTCATTTAATATTAAACCAAAATGACAAAAGTATAGTTAAGAATCATGTACACACTCTAAACTACAAGTTAGAAACAAGTCATATGTTAATCCGACTTCAAACGAATTAGATATGCATGTTTTAAAACTTTCAAAGAATACAAAAAAGCTGAAAAACTAAAAACTTCCAGCTTTGATATCTTAATTTTGGGGGACTGTAAGTCAATGAATTTAAAACTATAAATGAAAATTTTATAGTCTAAAATTATGTACAAACTCTAAACTACACAATGGAAAAACCCGTATGTCAATTCGACTTGAAACGAATGAGATATGCATGTTTTAAATGTTTCACAGAAATCGGTTCCGACCCCTAAAAGTGGTTCCGGTTCCTAACACCGGTTCCAGTTCTCAGACCCGGTTTACCTAGAACCGATAGACCCAAACCCGGATTACCCGAAACCCAGATAAAGTCAATTTTTAAACTTGGAACAGGAACTAGTTCTATATGTAACACCCGTGCTCCAGATTGGTTAAATTTACTTGTATCAAGGATCGAAGATGAAAATTTTGGAGGAAACTTTATGCCACGACGTGGCAATAAGTATTTTGATAACATGATTTTTGGACCACCACGTTATGGCCAAGGAAGGCCACGACATGGCAACTGATCAGACCCAAGCCCATGACTCATTTAGGGTTCCCTCCGTATTTAAATCTCTTTAAACCCATTTTAGGGTTCATTATCAGCCTCCAAACCCCTTTCACCTTAGAAAACCCTAACCTTCATACCTTGTTTGATTCTTGAGCTTTTTGGAGCTTCCTTGGCTTGAAGAAGAAGAAGAAGAATGTGATCTTTTGGTGGAGCTTGCAAGGAATCAACATTATCATCACCTCATATTGTCTCTAGACCTTTATAAGTGTCTAAGTTCCTAGCTTTATGGCTTTTGATGGTTAGATCTTGAATATTACCCCATGTTCATCATATTTGAGCAAATTTGGAAGGAAAGAACTCATCAAGTTGACAACTTTATGTAACACCCGTGTTTCTCTCTTGGCTTTAACTAAATAATTAGGTTCAACAATTGTAACTTATTTGATATAATAAAGGGAAGTTATTTTAGTATTGTGTGGTTTATGCGTATTTATTTGTAGTATACCTGCTTACGACAATATAGTAAAATAAGAATAAAATATGCGTCTAAAATAAAATAATAATTAGGCCGAATATCCTTGACAAAAGTTGAAGAAGTAGTGACTAGGATTTCGGGGATATAAGGAGTGCTTACATCGGACTTATAACAAAGAAGTTATGGTAGGTTGAAGTTTCACAATTCGACCCAATTTTACAATGCGCGACGTAAATAGTAGATTTTCATTAGATCACTTTTTAGCCTTATTGTTTTAAACAAAAGTCGTAATAGTCGTTAAACCGAGAGCGTACATATAGAGAACGTCCAAAATTTACTTCAATAGAGGAAGTTATGATTTTTCTAAGATTCAGCGTAGTAGTAGACACCCCAAATATCGAATTTTGGATCGATTTATTGTTAGCCGAAACAATCTAAACAAGAGTCGAAGATCTCGTTAATAGGAGTCCAATGATAAGAACACAATCGAAAACGAACGTCGGATGATAAGGTTATGCATTTTATACGTGCTTTTTCCTTCCAAGCCTATGTAAAATAAATAAATTTAAAATTAGTCGACGAAGTCTAAATGAAAGTTGTAGATCCCATGAATAGCTACGCGTGGATATATAGAACGTCAAAAATGGAGCTCGTATGAAGAAGTTATGCAATTTTAAAGTTTGAAATTCGTCGCACGCGTCTGCTACCCGCACACAACCTTCTAGAAGCCATCATGTCGTGCCAACTGTTGATCACCACATGTCAACACACTGGAGGAGCCACATTGACCCTTTGCATGGCATGTAAGTCCCTTGCACAGCGCGCATGGTCGCTGATCAACCTATAAATAAAGGTCTTGAGATCATTTTTCTATACACCTCTACAAGTCAACTCTCTCTCAATTTCTACCCTTTAATCCAAAATTCTCCTTAGTAGTTATGATACTTTTTCAAGTTAGAAGTCCTTAGGAGCCCAGTATCTAGTAGCTATCAGCCTAAAGTTCCGTCAATGCAATATTCATACTTTGGTCTAGGGAATCTTTGTAAGTTAAATCACACTCTATTTTATTCTAGTGTAATTTATGTTTAAAATTAATAGTCGTTGTTATGAATTTCTAAATAAGATTCGTCAATATTTCCAATGTCATATTACTGATTGATCTACTTAGGGGGATGAGGTCTAAGCGGGATTTAGTGAGGTGTTTAAAGTGGAATTTCAAAACAGTATACTCTATATACCAAACAGACCCTACCTCCGATATGATCCTACCTGTTTGTCCCTTATCAGCTATAGATCAGTAGACTTTGTAATTAATGATGGATCTAGTCTATCTTTATCCATAAGGAATGTTAGCCTAATACTTAGTGTTAATTGAACCTAGGTCACATCAAAGGGAAAGCCAAGTGCTAAAGCAAAGTGATGTCCAAGTTTTGAGTAATCACTTTAGCAAGTGAGTGCATAGTTACTTTCATCCTACACATAGATATAAATTATCTAAGATAATTATATGCTATATGTTCCTATTATCTATGCTAGATGAAAGATGTTTATACATATTTTACTTAAGTTAAATTGTATATGTATTTTATACCTATAAATATATTGGGTAAAGATGGGTATATGTAATATAATATAGAGGATGAGAGATGAAAGATGATATAGATGATGAGAGGCCTTGATTTTAAAGATGATCCAGTCATCTAGCAGAGTATAGATGATGACCATGAACTATTCTAGACAGTCTTGTGGAACTCTAGCAGCCTCGCAACCTGTAGGTGTTTTTGAACTAAGTGTTCACCAATGTACTCCACCACCATGGTTTCCTAATTGACATATATTGCTAAGGAATCCCCTAATTATTAGTTTCTATCCCGAAGATGATTCCTTAGGATAGGTCCCCTGAACTAGATGCTTAGGGACAAAAATTAAGGATAACGGGAATGTGTAATCAGGTTGAATGTTTTAATGAAAATAAAAGAATATAATTATTGTGGGCTGAAAACCTTATGTGCTCACTAGTCCCCCAAGCATGACCCACTCAATTTCTTATATTACAGATAGTGATGTGAGAGCACAAGTGTGATGTTATGATGAGCGAATTATGGGTGCTTATAGGCCAGTAGTTTAGATAAACTAGTGTAAGGCCTATATTATTTTCGTTTATGCTTATGTATTGTAATAATGATGACATCCCAGCGTTTTTAATATAAATAAAATACATTTCTTCATGAATGTTTTGATAATATCATTATCATGTTTTCGGGAATGAATTCCACAATATTATTCTTTAAAAATGATACTTTGATTTTATATAATCATAAAGAAATCGTTATTTTCTGGTCGTGAAATTGGAGATGTCACAGTTGGTATTAGAGCATTAGTTTAAGAGAACTTGGAATTTGTAGGATTTCTAGACGTCAACTTAGAATGATAGGTGATGATTATGAGATGAGTGTCTGTTATATTTAGGAAGTATGCATGAATATGATGGGTTTTTGCCATAAGAACATCATATGTGCTCATGCAAACCCTAATGCTTGGATCTAGGTTTCTCTATTGTACATGCATTCATCCAAGACTTTAAACCATAGATCTAGCATACTATAATGATATTAACATATGAATTAGGGTTTAGATCTTACCTTGATTGTTATGTAGGAATAACAACATCAAATCCTCCTTGTAATTGGCTTCTGAAAGCTTAGAGTCACAAGTGTCACTCCTCTAATGGCTCACAAACACCAAGAGCACGAGGATGACTTAGGAGAAGAGAAGAGGCACCCAAAAATGTCTACAAACCCTAAAGAATCAGTTAGCCACGTTTTTGGTGCCCTAGGGGTCCTTAAATAGTGACGTTATTAGGGTTATCTAACAAGGAAACCCTAATTTGACTGCTTAGGCCCTAAGTAGCCCATGAACTCCCTCCTTAGAGGCCTTGGACAATTTCTAATGGGTTTCCCCATAGAATTTGTCCACTCCATCCTCTATGGAGTCTATTAGCCCAATATTCAACTATCACACAATTGACAGTTCCAGTCCCCTTTATTTAATTAATATCTTTTTAGCCATAAAATTAATTCTCATTAATTCTTGACTAATATTAATTAAACAATATGATTTCTCCTATAATATATATTATTCTCATAATATATGAATAAATCATAATTAATCTCATCTCCATAAATCATCCTATCAAGTTGCTTTAGTGAAAGAAACCCAAAAGGACCATGCACCATCGGGTCAAGTACATACCAAAATAGTTATGGACTTAGACACTAATCCAACAGAATAGACACTAGCACTAGCTTATTTTAGGAAAGATTCCTAAGTTGTTTTTATGTGTTAAATTATTTATGTTATAGCTATAAGATGCCTTATATGCTTTAGGATAGTATTATTTGATCGAATTTATGGTCTTTTGTTGACCTGGATTTGGAAATTTTATGAGTTCAGGATGCTAAACATGTAACTATGATATTAGTATTGGAAGAGTGTCCAAGGTCATTAACTATTGGTAATATTTCTAATAATAATAGGGTCCTTTTAGGTTACCCTCAAGACTCAAATAGAGTAGAATAAATTGTGACAACTTGTTGTTTCAGGTCAACAAAAGGTCAATCTTAGTCAGCAAAAGTCAAACTTCTTACTTTTAATCTATCTTAATTAAGAAGATTTAAATTCTAGATGGGTTCAAAATCCTTTAAATTAGAAGTGTTGCATGAATTTGGGGTGAAATGCATGAAAACCAAGAACTTTCTCCAAGCCGCAAGCCCCCTCGCAGCCGTGAACACTTCGGAGCCGTGAACCTCTTCGGACCGCGATCAAGCTTCGGACAGTGAACCCTCGGTTCATGGCCGCGAACTCCTTGACCGCAAACACCTCCCTATATATAAGTGTTTGATCGATTTTATCTTCATTTCTTCACTTCTAGCCGTGATCTCTTCCATTCTCTCTCAAGTATCATCCTCAAGAACACCCTCTTCTTCCTTTAAACACTCCTTTCCTTTTATATCTCTTTGGTATACCACAAAAGGGCCTTCAAACACTCACCAATCCACAAGATCTTCAAGTGTTCTTCACATATTTAGGCCGCGAACCACTCATAGGGTCGTATACCCTTCAACATGGGTCGTGAACACTCATGTGTTCTTGGTCCGTGAACCCTCCTTAGGGCCGTGAACACCATTTCAGCCTCCTAACTTGCTTTTAACACTCTCTTGGTGAGTTATTATTGCATCCTTGGTCGTTTCCTAAACACCTTTGTAGTTATATTCACTAACTATATACATATATGTGTAATAATATGCTAATTAGGACTCATTTGTGTCTTAGGACTTCGTTCGTGGAACTTATCATCCTATATCGAATCTTCAAATTGAATAACCACATAAGGTGAGTTCATACCCCCATATCTTTTTCCAACTTTTTAAATGTTTTAGGGGGAATACAAGTATAACACAAGAAATGTTGTGTTTTAAAATATAAATTGCTTATTATGTCTTTGTACCAATGAACTGTATTTAGAACATGAAACTTTGAATAGAACATGTAAATGAGCTTATAAACTTTAATAAATTTAGTTTAAGGAACAAAAGGATCTTTTTATAAACTTATCTGTGAATTATAAAAAGGGTTTTCCACATTATTACTTGTAAATTCGTTAATCTAGCTTGTGAGACACGTCTTTGGTACTTACTTAAGTACCAGTGAAAGTCTACCCTTATGACCAGAGTCTCTTGGAGGGAGAGTGTGAGTTTGTGTATAGATCTATACGGGAGTGACAATCCCGCACCTCGCTATTAGCTACAGCCGGATCGGCAGGACTGCTGGTGACAAATGGCATATTTTTCGACGTCTACAGTACTTTGTGTTTTACACTAGTCAAATTAGTATGGTCGTAAAACTCACAATAGATAACAACGATATATTTACGTAGAAATACACTTTTCATGAACAGTCTCAAGGGATATTAACTATGTGATTGCTCAGTATATACAATAGGGTTAGATAAAACTGAAATCCGATAGACAGTGGAATGTGTGATTTCCGCCTCATTTCTTGTTCCTTGTTTGGTTGTGGGCTTGGGGCAGATTCACCCATTCAACTGTATGTTCGATCTTGGTTATATACAAATCGTATCTATTAAGTGATCATAGGAGGGTAGTATCGCCGTATCAGGTTTTCCGGGTAAACAAATCTTTATTCAGTTTAACATATCAACAAAACTTGGTATCATTGAAGTAAGTATATGGATTTTACTTTTGCTTTTCAATCTTGGAACAACATAGACAACCATTCGATTTTATATAAAATATAGGATTTTCTATGGTAAACATCATTCTTTTAAGACAAATAGTTTTCGATAGAACTTTCTGAAAAAAATAACATTTATTACCGAAAACAATGTTTCACAATAGAGTTAGTAACTAGAAACTTATTTATAAGAGGTTTAATTCGTATTATTAAACTTGTTTAACATAAAGGACCCTAAATGGTTAATCCTATAATTCTTTAGTTTATACATCAGTGTTAAATATAATTAATATCCGATAGGCAGTGGAATGTATGACTTCCGCCTTATTTCCTGTTCGTTGTTTGGTTGTGGGCTTAAGGCAGATTCACACATTTAACTGTCCGTTCGATATTAGATTATATATAGCTAGTATAAACTAAGTGATTATAGAAGGAACTATTGTGGTTACCATTTTACTAAAGAAAATATATGATTTTCTTAAGGAATGTTTTCATCAAATATAAAAGAACTATTATAGTTAACTCCGTAAGCACCTAGTGAATACGCTAGGGATACAATGAAGATCTAACAAACAATGGGATGTGTGACTTCCGCCTCATTTCCTGTTCCTTGTTTGGTTGTGGACTTAGGGCAGATTCACACAATCGATTGTATGTTTGATCTGGATTGAATATAACTTGTATTCATTAACTACTCATAGAAGGAATTGTAGAGTCAGTTTTACTTATCATGTTATCATATCAGAAAATATAGGATTTTCTGGAGGAACATGCGAACTTTTCTAAAAGAACTTAGGGTATACTTTTTATAGAAAAATTTACTTATGAACTCACCAGCTTAAATGCTCATCTACTCTTTCAAAATAACTTGTATTCTCAGGAAACTAGTAGACATGTACACACTCAGGGATTCAGAAGATAGAGCATAGTAGCTTCATGTCTTTGTTTGTTTATTTACTTTTGGAGTAAATATTTTGTGAATCAAATATAATGTAAACACTTTAATATTAATGCAATGGGTATTTGTTACTTTGATTACTATGATGCATGTGGTGTGATACTGAGCATGACGTCCTCCGCCCCTAAACGCTTCCGTCGTTCCGGTTTGGGGGTGTGACATAAATAAAGGTGAAATTGGTTTATTAATTATTATGTTTAATAATTAATTAGAAACTAATAGGAAATGTATTTTGGGAATTAATTAACAGTTTAAATAATTAAAGGGTTGAATATTCATTATTCGATAGGTGGTTGATCAGGAATATTCCAAAACCCTTATGAAATTAGGGTTAGATGAAAATCACTTCATCCCACATGAGAAAAGGAGTGAAATTCGTTATAGGTATTCCATCCCACATGGGAAGGAGTAAAAAACCTAATAAGGGATCCAAGGCTATAAATAGGGCCTTAGGGATTTAATTCTTCCTTGCACCTTGGCTTGAATTTTCGCCGACCCTTCTTCCTCCCCCTCTTAGGGACGATTTTTAATCCTATTAGGGTTTGTGAAATTGACCATTCTTCTAGTTATTTTTATTCCACTCCTTGGTGTCAGTAGGTGTGATACCATTAAAGGGATTCTGGTTTAGGTCCTCTCATCCAAACAATTTCATGGAGAATCAAGATCTCAAGCATGGAGATCAAGGGCTACATAAGACGTATGTTTTATTCTTTGTATTTTTGTTTTCTAAGGTAGATGTAATTAGCATGAAACCTTAAATCCATAAGTTTCATGTACACTTAGGTATATCGTAGTTTCAATTTTTCTGCTACTTAGTTTAGAGTGTATTTCTATGCGTAGAAAACCTACAGTGGTATCAGAGTCATTTGTTTATGATTACATTCGCCTTAGATCCATATTTTCTGTAAATGCTTCTTTGAAATTGAATGAAAGAAGAAAGATTGAGATTTTCATAATTAAGAAAATTGATGAGTTAAGAAACTCTTTGATCGTTTAGATCTTCTAACAGGTTAATCACAAAAACGAAAAACAGCAATATAAAACACAAGAATGAATCAAAATATGTCGAATGATTCAATAGATTCAAGCCTCAGTAGATCTCGATAAAGAACTTCCGTTGTAGAGGCTGTTAGGGTTACAAACAATAAAAATCAAATCTTTCAGAATAATTGACTTCCAAATCTTACGTACTAAGATGCATGCAAGCACCTATAAATACAAAACTCTAGATATAACTCTCGGATGGACAGGCCCAATCCGGAGACTAAATGGACTAAATAGCGAGCCCAAGACGCAACACCTTTCAGACCCTACAATCTCCCCCTTTGCATCAATTGGAGCGAGACTATCACTTCGGCTTGTTGGATCCAGTTGCAGGAACTTTCTTAGTGGTTTCAAATAGACGTGGGATGAGAGCAAGGATGGTCTGTCTGAAGTGAATGTACCACTGAATCATGTCATCAAAATACTTCTTGTCATCTGCTGAATTTTGCTTGAATCGATGAATGATTCCCAGAACATGTTCCAAGCATGCAGTGGTGTAAAGGTGCTTATTTGCCAAGGCGAACAGGCATTTTTGGCCTTCGTTCCTTGTAAACATGACAGAATTCCACTTTGGGTCGATTCTTTCCATCTGCATCATGTTCAAATCACTAGCAGAGCCAACAGGAGAAATAGTAGGCTTTTTCTTGAATATGCTAGCGATCTCCTGATCCAACTTGGCAACCTCCATAATGTAGCATACAAGCATCCTTTTGAAGTGATCAATAATTGGACCATACTCAGCTTCGTTGGTGACGAGGATGTTATGCAAAATAATCCAATCATGTGGATTCAGGTTGGGAAGATCAGCAAGTGATATAGCGTGTTCGGTTTTAGCAGAACCCCTCAGCACTTTGAACCGAACGTTCGTGAAGCTCCCCTCACGAAACGGTTTGAGGACTCGAACATTGACGATCTTCTAAGCACTCCAAGTCTGATACTGTGGTTGAGCAGACTTCAGATAGAATTCGACAAGTTCCCTATCAACCTTTGGATGAGGATGAGGGATATCAGCAACTTTATCAAAAGCATGGAAGATGAAGGCTTTTCGGTTCAGTGGCATGTCAAACTGAGAATCGACAGAATTGATTCGATCTAAGGAAATCACTGGTTCGAGCCACAGGATGCTGGGAATTTCAATTGCTTCTTTTAAAAGCTTCTCGAGAGTCCACGGAGGGAGAAGAGTTTTCCTACTCCCAAGAAGATCATGAGCCTCCTTCATTTTTCGTTCGTTCGCCTCAAACTCTCTGGCAACGCGAGCGCTCATGTCAGCATCTTTATCCCGACTTTGTTTCTTTAAGAGATCAGCGATGGTCTCTTTATCATCATCATCACTGTCTTCAGCAATCTTCTTTCCTTTGTCTTTGACACCTGAACCTGAGGCTTGACCTGCTGGAGGAGGTTCGGTTGCTTTAGTTGCTGTGGAAGTGGGAGGCGGTTGAGACACATCTTCTCCCCCTTGTTTCGGATATGACACGAACTCAAGAAGCCCTTCAATTTTGCTTAGTAGAGCAAGGGCAGGAGCAAGCTTCTCTGCGAGAGTGCGCCTCACGGAGTAATTCAGGATAGGATCATGTGCTTCAATGATGTTGGAGAGAGCAGCGTGAACATCCAAAACACACGATGAAATAACCGCACGCTCAGATCGAAGAGATGCAACTTCCTATTCAGATTGGAAAAGATGAAGACTCTTGACCTTGAGAGCAGTGGTCTTGTGAGCAAGAGCATCCATCACTGAGTTCTCTAAAGCTAGGTCTTCTTGCAGCTTATTCAGGCGCTCCTCAACAATCGCCTAGAATAATTTGTTGTCATCGTTGAGAGATTGATGAAGACTCGCAAAGGACTGCAGTTCTGAGGCAACTGAAGTGGCCAGTTTGTTGACAAGAGAGTCAAGCTTCTCTGCCTTGGAGTCTGCAGCTCCCTGTAAAAACTGCAAAAGTGAATTAGCATCAACAAATAGTTTTTCGACTTTTTCGGTCGCAGCAGCACACGTCTTGGCTGAGGCGTCAATAGCAGCAGTGGCAATGTTGATGGAGGCTTCATGAGCCTTGGTGAATGAATCAACAAGCCCCTGAAGAGCAGCCTCTAAGATAGTAAATTGAGAGGAAGAGGGGGAGGAAGCAATGAGAGAATTGATTTTCTCATGAAGCTCATTGAGATGCTTCTTGGTGACTGGAGCATCATCGTCATCATCACTTTGCATTTAATACGGACTGTAATAGACCGAGTCAAATGTCATGTCCTCTCCTCCAAGAAAAGGTTCTTCCTTTTCTGCTGAGTGAGTGGGGGATGAGGGCGAGGGTGGAGGCTCGGTTGAGGAAGTAGGTTCGGGTACGGATGTATGTTCGGTAGTGGGAGTGGTTTCGGGTGCTGTAGTAGGAGCCCCCATATCAGATACGTTGGTTCTAACGCCAGCGGTGGTTGTTGTGGTAGCTTCAGTGAAAATAGGAGGTGGTACAAGGATAGAGGTGGGTGGTATTTGAGTAGTGGAGGTTATGGGGGAATGGAAATGGAGATGGAGATTGGGGGAGGAGAGACAGGTCTAGTGGAAACAGGTACCTCAGGGGTAGGCGAACGTGGAAGAGTATTACCTCGAAGGGACTCTTCGGAGTCTGAACTCTCTTCCTCAGATTCGCTGGAGGAGGAGGCAAGAATAAGCTTGCGCCTAGGTTGAGTCTTCCTCTACTTTGGTCGAGGGGATTGAGCTGCCTTGGAAGGTTTGTGTTTCTTCAGAGAAGGACCTTTCGCTCCTTTGACAACCTTCTTGTCTTTTCCCTTGTCATGTTTCTTTCCCCTGGGAGCAGGCCTATCAGCATCATGGATTGATTGAATCATTTCAGGAGTGAGCTCTCTGGGACCTGAGCGATGAAACTCCTTGTAAGTTCTGATAATACGGCTGTCGCTTGGAACACATCCATACATTGACTCAGGGATTGAGCCAACGAACTGAAATTTAGAGGAATCAGAGATGATTATCTTCGTAGTGTGGAAAGTTCCTATCGAGGAGAGTGGAGAATCAGCAACAATAGGAACGTGATACTTTTCCATCACCCACTTTGTGACCAGCGTCCAGAATCTGGCATAGGAGATCTCTGAATGGCGAGAAGTAGACGCTAGACTCTGAATCAGCTGCTGCCATAAAACCGATCCAAAATCAAGATTGATGTCGTGGTACAACCCATAGAGAATGGTCATAAACAGGCGAATCGCCCCGTCTGAACCTACACTTCGTTCTGATAACCCCTTGAACAAAACTGTGAAGAAGCCATTCCACTAAGGAGGTAAGCAAGATTTCTTGAACTTTGTGACGGTCGTCAGAATTTCAGTATAACCCATGTTATAAAACATGGAGAACAACTGTCCCACTAGAATTGATTCAGGTTTAACCCTAGGCTCATCAGGTTCAAACCCTAAAAGCGAACAAAATCGTTGTTTGGAGACGGAGGCCTTGTTATCAAGAATGTCGAAGAAGATTCGATCAACAGACTTGTCATAGTGGGCTGTAGAGAAGATTTGCGACAGACACTCCATTGGAACAGGTTCGACTTTGGTGACAGCTGGAACCAGTGGCGAATGCTTGAGACATTCCACGATTGGAAACATGAAAGCATCGTAAACTTGTGGAGTGAGATCGATGATCAGGCTTTGTTGAGGACGGATTGGCAGAATGTGAGAAGTAGCATGAACTGAAGAGGAGTCCGCCATTGAAGAGAAGAATTTGGAGAAGATGATGAACAGTAGGAGAAACAAATCTTTTCTTGCTCTCTGAATATTTGGTGCAGTAAAGAGGTAAATAAAGATAGAAGTTACCTTTTATACCATGGTGAGAAGAGAGAGAAAAATATGTTCCCAAATCTTCAAGGAAAATGCTAAGCGTTTCCTTAGGTGATTGATACGTGACAGTTTAGAGCCCCGATGATTACGCAGGAAAGAGAAAGATTGTCCCGTTTCACACGCCTTCCCATCAGGCGCCGTTTGAAATGTCAAAAACGGTTCCGCTTCACACGCCTTCCCATCAAGCGCCGTTTGAAATATCAAAGCGATTAGACTTTCGGCTGAGTCAGCAACTTATCCCTTTAGAGTGAGCTGTCGTCATAGAGCAAAATGACCACGTGTAACATTGTGAGCCATATCTCTTTTATAACCGTAAATCCCATACCCAAAAATAGCTTGTAATTAACGAAACCAGAGTTGTGGAAAATGAAAAAGATTTTCATGCATAGAGTGTAAAAGAAAAAGAAATAAGGCAACTCATATGTGGGAAATTGTGATGTCAATAAAGACACGAAACAATGGATCCCGGGTACGAATCTCTTCCTTCAAAGTCAAGAGAGACCTTAAAGTGTTTGTGTGGTTTCCCGTTGAATTACGATCAGACACTTATTAAGAAGTGTTGAAAGGCATCTTTTAATAAGGCTAATTTGGGAGGCTTTCGCTTCAGTTCAGAATTCCTGATCTTGACATAAAACAGAAATCGACTGAAGTACTTGTGAGACCAATGTGCTCTGTTGAACAAGTAGGTGTGAAGAGAATTTAAGTGGCATGTTGAAAATACTTTTAGGTGAAATCTCAAAAAAATTGAAACTAGATTCTAAGGGAAGAAATGTTATGGGATTTAACAATTTCATAAGAATCTAAAAAAAAAAAAGGAGATTTCAAGGTACAACCACATGGGTGAATTCGTTAATTCATTAGTGAAAACTAGAGCAAATTTAATTGTTCACCGTGAATTCATAGTAGGTATTGAATTGTGGGTTTCACTTAGCACGTAGTGGCACGAAGCTAAGATCATAAACACAGAAATTCTGTAACCATAAACCTCAGTGGTAATTTCTGAGAGTCTCAAGGGTTACGTGTATGAAGCGAATAGGATGGAAAAAATATTGGAGATGGTGTAAAGAAACCAAACTACCTCTGCTGTTAAAATAAGGACCAAACAGATAACTCTTATCTCATGTGAGAAGAGAGTAAGGTAGCTCATGATTAGAATAAATATGATAGCCTAATTGGGAAGACAATGTTTCTATATACCAAGTCAGTAAGGCTATTATTCAGAATCAGGTGAGGCTCTGGACAACATATAGCAGCATGCTTCTAGGGACACTTAACTATTAAAAGATGTGAGAACAATACTTGTCCCATTGATTATCCACAAATGATAAAAAAAATTAAATAAATAAAATAAAATAAAAATTAACGAACAAAACAAAAAAATATTTTTGGAGTTTTTGATTCAAAGAGAAAAACAAAAACAAAACAAACAAAAAACAAAAAAAAATTGGAACCGAACCTGAAATAGACCGAACGCTCGGTTCATTTCGGTTTTAAAAAAAATGTTTGAAAAAGAAAAAGAATTGAAAAATAAGAGAGAAATAATTGAGAAATAAGCGTACAAAAAGTTTACAGCCAAAGAAACTACCTTTAAGTGAAAATCGAAGACAAGTGAATAGGGCCGAACCCGAGCTCTTGGTTCATTTCGGCACTCACGTGAACCAAACCCGAACGTTCGGTTCATTTCGCTTCCAACTTTTAGTTTTGAGAAGTAGTTTTTGGTACCGACTCTGATTCCATCATACCTAGCCCTTGTAGAATTTTATTAAAACTTGCTTCAGGAAGAGCTTTGGTGAAGATGTCAGCCAGTTGATCAGTATTTCGAACAAAATGAATCTCTACGTTTCCGTCTTCTACATGATCTTTAATGAAGTGATATCTTAGTGCAATGTGTTTGGTTTTGGAATGTTGCACTGGATTATGACAGATCCTAATTGCACTTTCTGAGTCACAATATAGTGGGATCTTTTTCATATTGAGTCCATAATCCCGGAGTTGGCTTTGGATCCAAATCACTTGAGATGTGCAAGAAGCGGCTGCAATATATTCTGCTTCGGCTGTAGACAGTGAAACACATGTTTGTTTCTTAGATTGCCAGCTCACCAACTTCCCATCGAGGAATTGATAGCCTCCTGTGGTGCTTTTCCTGTCTAAACCACATCCTCCAAAATCTGCATCTGAGTAGGCTTGAACAAAGAAACCTGAGTTTGAGGGATACCAGAGACCGAGAGAGGTGGTTCGCTTTAGATATCGGAGTATGTTTTTCACTGCTAGCATGTGTGGTTCACGAGGATTCGCCTGAAACCTAGCACAATAACACAGAGAAAACATTATATCAGGCCTGCTAGCTGTAAGGTACATTAGGGAACCAATCATTTGGCGGTATAGCGTTATATCGACTGCCGGTTTTTCCAAAGATGGTGTAAGCTTGGTGCCGAACGCCATTGGAACTTTGACCTTTGAATCTCCCATCCTGCCAAATTTAGCAAGAAGAGTCTTGGTATAGGCTTTCTGGTTGATAAAGATGCCTTCGGGTCCCTGTCTAATGTTTAAACCAAGGAAAAAGTTAATCGGACCCATTGAGCTCATTTCAAATTTAGTCTCCATTAGCTTTCTGAATTCAACTGTTAAGCTAGGATTCGTTGAGCCAAAGATGATATCATCGACATAGATTTGAACTATCATAAGGTGGTTACCTTCCTTTTTACGAAAGAAGGTTGCGTCAACCGAACCTTGTTTGAATTTAGACGTCTTTAAGAACTTAGTTAGTGTTTCATACCATGCCCTAGGCGCTTGTTTCATACCATAAACTGCCTTGTCTAGAATGTAGCAGTGATTTGGATGATTTCATTCACAAAACCGGGAGGTTGCTCCACATAAACCGTTTCTTCAAGTTCTCCATTCAGAAAGGCGCATTTCACATCCATTTGGTAGACCTCGAAGTTCTTGTGTGCAGCATAGGCAAGAAATATTCGAACAGATTCCAGCCTTGCTACCGGAGCAAATGTTTCTTCATAATCAATTCCTTCTTCCTGGCAGTATCCTTTCACCACAAGACGAGCTTTATTACGAATCACATTTCCCTCCTTATCCCTTTTATTTCTGAATACCCATTTGAGACCAACAACTGAGGCATCTTTTGGTGTTGGAATAAGACGCCAGACCTTATTTCTTTCAAACTCATTGAGTTCATCTTGCATTGCTTGGACCCAATCAGAATGATCAAGAGCAATATTGACGGTCTTTGGCTCAACTTTGGATACGAAGGAATTATACATGCAGAACTCTATTTTGGAGAATAGGGAGGTTTGCTTTGCCTTCACTTGAGATCGGGTTAGGACCTTTTCAGATACATTACCCACTATCTGAGATACAGGATGATCTCTAGTCCATTTAGTGAGCGGAGGAAAGTTTGGATCATAGGATGGATCCAATTCGGCGTTGACCATTTCTTCCAACTCAGATTGAATATCATCAACATAGAACATGTCGGAATTCTCCCCCTCGACAGATGATGAATCATTTGGATCTCCAGGTTGATTTGGACCTTCGGGTGCTACGGAACTCTCAGGTGTAACCGGGCTTTCGGGTGCTACAGGGCTTTCGGGTGTTACAGGACTTTCGGGTGTAGCCGGGCTTTCGAGTGTTACAGGGATGGAATTCTCCCCCTAAAACTGTGATTCCGGTTGATTTGAAGAGAATTGATTCTCCCCCTCAATTGAAGTGCCGTGCTGAGGAGGTTCGTTTCGAACTGGTTCTCCTTCTCTCATTTGTTTGGCTGCATCTTCGACAATCTGCTTCAGACGATCGATTTTGTTGTCTGCCGCCTTGGCTTCCGAGAGAGTGGCTTTCTCAGGTTCATCGAATAAGTCTACAAATTGATCAAATAAATTAGTAATTGTGGTTGTGACTTGACCTGTTTGAGAGAAAATCTCTCCAATTGCTTCTTCAGTAGTCTTTAGTTTCTTGACGTAACTGTCATCAAAAGTCACATAATATGTTTCTTCAATCTTTCTAGAACGTTTATTTAAAACCCTGTATGCCTTAGAAGTAAGAGAATATCCCAAAAAAATTCTTTCGTCAGCTTTAACATCAAACTTGTTACGATGTTCTTTGGAGTTGAAGATGAAGCACCTTGAACCGAACACATGGAACAATTTTACATTCGGCTTCCTGTTATTGACGATCTCATAAGGAGTGAGAGAGAAACGCTTGTTGAGATAAGACCTATTCTGCGTAAAACATGCTGCAGCAATAGCATCAGCCCAGAAATATAAGGGAAGAAAAGCAAAACTTAGCATAGTTCGGGCCGCCTCACACAAGGATCGGTTTCGCCTTTCGACAATACCATTCTGTTGAGGTGTATAAGGGGCTGAGAAGTTATGACTGGTTCCTTTTTCTGCCAAGAAGTCTTCGAATTCTTTGTTCTTGAATTCCAGTCCATTGTCGCTCCTAATGTTTCGAACGACTTTTCTCAGTTGCACTTCAACTTGCTTGATAAACATCTTTAGCTTAGGAGTGGCCTCAGATTTGTGCTTCAGAAAGAATACCCATGTAAAACGTGAGAAATCATCAACAATAACAAGAATATACTTGCTACCGCCAATGCTCTCTATTGATGATGGACCACACAAGTCGATGTGAAGCAACTCAAGTGGTTCAACAACTTTCGTGTTTATAATAGATGGGTGGCTTTGATGACCTTGTTTCCCCATTTCGCATGCAGCGCACAAGTGTTCTCGATCAATTTGAGCAATGGAAGACCCCGAACATGACCTCCGGTGACAAGTTTGTTGATGTCTTTGAAGTTGAGATGTGAGAGCCTCGGTGCCACAACCAACTTTCGTCTGAATGAGCTTTGGATAAAAGACATATGGTTGGATTCCCTTTGATTGATCTGAGATTCAGAGGAAACATTTCGCCTTTTCGATCTGATTTGAGAATGACCTTGTTGGATTTCTTCTCTATAATTTCTGAGCCTTCGTCGTCGAATGAAACTTTGAGACCGGTTCCTCCCACCAGTTGAGATACACTGATGAGGTTATGCTGCAATCCTTCTACGTATGCCACCTTTCTTATTGTGAAGTCTCCATTGGTTATCATCCCATAACCCTTTATTGTTCCATAGGAGTTGTTACCGAACTTGACATTGCCACCATTTTGAAGTGATCGAAACTCCCTTAGCTCCTCCTTCCTTCCTGTCATGTGATGTAAGCAGCCACTGTCAATATACCATTCTTCTTCAAACTGCTCGTCACTAATAACCTGCAAAAATTAAGCAGATTTAGGAACCCAAAGTTTCTTGGGTCCAAGTGAGCCTTTCACAGGAACAGGAATAGTAAGAGACACATCAACAAGATATGTTCGTTTTATTAAGGTTATTTCATCTTTTCTTTTTATGGTAAACACTTTGATTTTATTAGGATTAGTTGCAGGCTTTTTGGATTCAGATTCTGGGGTATGAACTTTAGTCTGCTTTCGGTCTTCCTTGGCTGAGGAAATCTTCCTTTTTCCTTTCAAGTTCGTTGATGATCTTGAATTTTGTGTAGGAACAGAATTGGGTTTAGAAGAAGATTGAGAATGAGAAGAATTAGAGGAAAAGAAATTAGAATGAGAGTTTTTCCTGACTTGGGGTTCAAAATGATCCTTTCGTTTGTGGTCATTAGAGGGACCGAACCTGAACCTTCGGTAGCCGCTTGATGATGAGCCGAAGTTGGATTTTTGGGTGTTGTTGGTTGGTGGTCCGAAACTTGGTCTTTTATTATAAAAGCTTGATGGACTGAAATCAGGTCTTTTCCTGTTATTATTTGGCGGACCGAGACTAGCTTTTCGGTTCCTGTTGCTTTCGGGACCGAACCTATACTTTCGGTTTTGTTCTTCGTGTGGCCCGAAAGTCTTTCTCTGGTTCCTCTGATTTTTGCTTTCTTTTCCCTTTGACTTAGAATCATTGTCATGGTAAGTCTAGTGAGGATTTTGGGAGCGCCAAAACTGCTTTCATTCTGAGAGATTTTTCTTGTATCTCAGGTTTCTCTGCTGCTTTTGATTTTTCACCTGTTTTGGTTGTCTGTAGATAATAGCTTTTTGTTTCAGCTTCTTGGCAACCGGTTCACTCTTCATAGATGAGGTTTCGCTTGTGGAGGTGACTTCTTCTACAGGAATTTCTTTTGTGCCAATTGTACTTGGTACGTCAAAGTTGGTATGCTTATTCAGCGGTTCGGGCACATATCTACCTTTGGTCTTCCAGGATGTTCGCTCCGACAAACCAACCGTTTCTTCTGCATTGTCTATACGTGCTGACCAGAAAACTCATCACAGCCATCTGCATTATCTTCGTTCACTATGGCAGTGAGTTCGGCTGTTTGATGTTCGGTTACTCCTGTGACCTTATACACCTGATTGGGAGTAGTTCTAACCTTCTGAAACACAACGGCCTTTTCTTTAAGGGCTGGGGACTTAGTTTTGGACAACCGAGCGAATTCCACAGAATTTTCAGAAATCAGGTTTTTGTGGTTTTCGGGTTCGCTCTTGACAAACTCAGAACACTCGACTTCATCCTCTACAGAAATTTCACTCATATCATCGTCCTCATTAAGTTTAGATGCGTTTTCAACATCAATTTTGTTTTTTGAACTTAAATTGGTACTCAATGAGTCGAATTTTTGTATGGTTTCGGTCCTGAGTTTCAGCTTATCATTTTCATCCAAAAGATTTTTAAGCATGTCCTTATGGTCTTTGGACTTTATAAAAGATTCTATTTTGTCCAAACCATACATATAAGTAGGATTAACATCACCGGAAGATACAACACTTTCATAGTTGTATGCTTCGGCATCGATTTCATCCTCCTTAAACTCAAGGAAGGGCAGAATCATGCGATGTATCTTCTGCCCTATTTCACAATTTAGATGCAGTTGAGTAATGTTAGTATAAAGCCTTTTAGCGATCAAACAAAAAACATTCCTTTGTTTTAACAATTTCAGATTGTCTCTTTGCAAATAAATGTTTTCATCCCTAGACTTAATTAGCTCCAACTCCTTCTGCTCAATCCACATCCTTCACTCCTCACTCTTGGATGACACCCTGCTTATTTGGTCAGTCAGATTAGAATTTGTGACCCGTGTTTGAGTTAAACAACTATCTAGATTTGAAATTCTTGAATTCAAGTTAGTTAATTCCTTTTCATATGATTTTTGTGGAATTTTAAATGAAACAAAAACATATTGTACCTTCTTGATCAGTTCATCAAGTTCACTGATCTGCACATTGAGAGGTTTTGCTGTAAAGCATAAGTCCTCTCGCTCCTTGGCCTCTTCATTTCCACCATCAGTGTTGTATCCCCTCATCTAAGATACATCGGTCACCATCAGACATCTTCCACCGGTTTCACCACCTTTTGCGACATAATCCTTTCCATGAGAAGGCTTTCTCACCTCATCATCTTCTGAGTCGGTCGACCATACCTGTACGCCACCGAACTCGTCATCCTCTGCCGAACCCTGCACAATAAGAGCATTCATAGAAGAATTAGTAGCAGCCTTCTTCCTTTTTATCTCTTCCAGTCTTTTCATAAGACTTGCTTCTTCATCTTTCTCTTTGTCTTTCTCTGCCATCTTCTTCAGCACGTAATCATTTGCATAGTGATTCTTTCCCCCACAGTAGAAGCAACTGACACCAGAGTCAGCTTCACCCTTTGCTTCCTTTTTCGACTCCTCAACCTTCAGTTCACCTTTCACTCTTTCGGAACTATAGCTTCCCTGCCAATTACGATTTTTGTTGGAAGGAAACTTTTTCTTGATAAACCTTCTAGGATTTGACACCATTAAAGCATAGTCTTCTGCTGTCAGATCGTGATCTCCCAGATTAAGATCCTCTTCATCTTCTTCTACACTTTTACCCTTGGACAGAAGCGCCAGAGACCCCAGACTAGAAACCACGCTTTTCTCTTGCAGCACAATCTTTTCTTGGGATTTCAGAATTCCCACCAGTTTTGCCAGCGAGTACGATTTGAACTGCTCGTGTGCTTCAACTGTTGACACAACAGCTCTCTATTCGGATCTTAGACCATTCAGAAAAGTGACCTTCTGTTCAATAAGCTTCCTTCCAATATCATGTTTGATCATCTTGCTGAGAAGATGATTGAAGCGATCAAACGTCTGTGTAACAGACTCATCAAGATTTTGCTTGAACTCTCCAAATTCAGACAGAAGCAAGGTCTGAATTGAGTGCTCCAAATCTTCATCTGTGGAATACAGCTCTCGCAGTCGATCCCAGATTTCTTTAGCTATACTACAGGAACTTACCAATCTAAACGTGTCAGACTGAAGAGCGAATCGAATCAGTCTCAATGCCTTGATGTTGCACTGAAACTTCTCCTTTTCGTCCTAAGCAACATCTTTCACATCTTTTAACAAATCATTATACTCCTTTTGAGTTTTAATAATTATGGATGTTCTTGAATGAGCAAATGGTCCAGACACAATAGCTTCCCATATCAGATACCCATTATCTTCAGATCCAATGACGTAGTCTTCAAAGTGATGCGCCCAAACCTCGTAATCTTGATTGTAGAGAATTAGAATCTTAGTTGTAGATTCTATACTGTTTGAGATGTTGATAGGATTGGATTGATGATCGTCCATGCTTGATTGTTTAACCTGTTGTAAGATCAGACTTGTAATACGTAATAGTAGGGCAAGATGAATAAATAATGAGATACGTCAATTATGAAGTGACGGCTCAATAAATATCAGTAAATGCGGAATAAACCCTAATCACTTCTTTCATAGAAGAGATGTGTATGAGTTACACAGTCTCCTGCTCTGATACCAATTGATAAGTTAAGAAACTCTTTGATCGTTTAGATCTTCTAACAGGTTAATCACAAAAACGAAAAACAGCAATATAAAACACAAGAATGAATCAAAATATGTCGAATGATTCAATAGATTCAAGCCTCAGCAGAGCTCGATAAAGAACTTCCGCTGTAGAGGCTGTTAGGGTTACAAACAATAAAAATCAAATCTTTCAGAATAATTAACTTCCAAATCTTACGTACTAAGATGTGTGCAAGCACCTATAAATACAAAACCCTAGATATAACTCTCGGATGGACAGGCCCAATCTGGAGACTAAATGGACTAAATAGTGAGCCCAAGACGCAACACCTTTCAGACCCTACAAAAACCTTTTAATCGTATGCCACGACGTGGGGCTGCCGATTTTAGGGTTTCATTTTCTTTTATTTTTCAAATTTTAACATTTATCTAATATGGAGATAGATTTAAAATGTTTTAAATATGAAAATTGATAAATATTATTTAAATATGATTATTTGAATTTGAATATTATTTATTTAAATAGTGAATTTAAATATTTAATATTGTTTATAATAGAGATTTATAAATTTGAATATTAACCCCTCATTAATTATTAGTTATTACATTGTGTCCTTGCAATTAATTAGAATTAATAATAGATAACTAAATTTAAAGAGTTTTAAATTGACCCCTTATATATATATATATATATATATATATATATATATATATATATATATATATGTGTGTGTATATATATATATATATATGTATGTATATATATATATATATTAGAATTGTATCTATTATATGTATAAGAAAGTTACAACATGTGCCATCACGTGTTTTAAATATTGATATTATCAGTCTTACCATGACTAGGCTTACCCATTCTAATCTAGGGGTTTAAGGAGGTCTCTATGATTTCTAATGACGTTAGTTTTTAATATGCTTCACACTTACCACCCTCACCACCCTATTTATATTTGAGCATGGAGTTATCGAAAGGGTTTGATAGTGATAATGGTCAATTTAAAAGTATTCTAAATACAAGTATAAAACAAAATCCCATTTTATTAATAGAATGTGAAGTTCATATTATCCATGAAAATTGCACATTTTCTTTATATTTTGTTGATGGACCTCGTCTGGTTAACCGACATATCAATCTAAAGTATGGTTGAGCATGATATGGAACTCTTGAATCTCAAGCGTAACTTGAGCCGGGGACCATGCAATTTTGCATGATTAATTAACAATATATTTAATGTGAATCTTATGTTATCCATAAAAGTTTCACATTCTATTTATAACTTGTTGATGGAGCTCGTGTGGTTAACCGACACGCCAATTTGAGAGTATAAGTAAAGAATGATGTGGAATTCGCGAATCTGAAGCGTAACCTAAGCCGGGGACCATGCAATTTTGTATGGTCGATTCACCATCTGTGTAGTGATCCGTGGCAATCCCGTCATTGAATCTAAGATTAACATAATATGAGATTAACATGTCATTGATAGTCAATGAATCTTAAAGATCTGTGAATTTCGTGGTGATCAAAATTGGCAAAGGGGTTTGCCTACCTAAATAACTTTATGGTGTGTTTATAACATCCCTTTACAGATCACGGAGCCAAATATGGATCCTAGCTTTCTTAAATAATTTTGTTTAGGGTAATTATTTTCTAATGATAAGTAAAACAAACTATAATGGAATTTGATATTGAATGATGTCTATAACCTTATCCACTAAAATCTACTGCTATAAACCTTTGAAAGAATTAGCTATGAGGATGATCAATCTTGTCAAATTTGTAGTTTGGGAATAGTTCTCATAAACGAAAGGACAGATCATGACTTTGATAAAGCTCTTCCTTGGTTACTTCAAATATTACATTCTAAACTATTAGAAATAGCAGATATAAAGTGTACATTGTAAACTGACATATTGAAGTAAAATGGAATTTCCTTGAGTTAGGAGTTTACTAGGGTTAGTCAACTAGTTGACATGTACATATAACTAGTTCACTCTAATTCTGATATGAACAACTTGGAATGTCCATGAAAGAGTTATGTAGCATGCTGAGATTTCCTTTTGAAACTAACATGGCCAATCATATAAACCCAAACTTATAAACACTCCCATGTTTTACTATCATGAATAGAAGTGTCTAGATGAAGAAATCCAATTGCCAATGGAAGGTTTATTCTGAGACATGTTCTGATATCTATTCGTTTCCATAACAAGAAAATACTAAGAAATCATAGATGCCTTATATATATATATATATATATATATGTGTGTGTGTGTGTGTGTATGTGTGTATATATATATATATATATATATATGAGGTTAAAGGACTAAAACATGGATAAAGTAATTTGATCATGGATTATGAGCCCATGCTATTATCCATAGGATCAAAAGATAACTATTTCTCCTATGTTTGGTGTTCAATCAGATATATGAATTGATAATACCATTGAAAATTACTTCTAAGGATTAAGTACTGACATTTGCAAGAATATGCAGTGACTAAAACGAAGTAAGAAGACTGAAACATGGAGAAGATAATTTGATCATGAATGTTAAGACCTTGCTTCTATTCATGGGATCAAAAGCCAACTCTTTTCCCAAATGTTTAGTCTATGGTCTTGTAATCAAAATTGGTTGTACTATGTTCCATGAGATATTTCTGACTTATTTAAAAGTAGAGCATTCTAAAATGTTAAAAGAAATTCATGAAATCTATGAAACTAGTATAGTGGCAATAGTTCAAAGTTGAGTTGAATATTTGAATAAGATTGTGGTAGAAATATCTGTTGAAATTAGTCTAACTAATGGATCATTCAGATTGACCACAATACATACTGATTTAAATACATCAAAAAGTGTTTGGTTAAAATGTATTTGTGGAATCATAGTCTTGGATACATAAATGAGAAATACATTACCAAGTATCTAGTTGGATCAGATATTGGATATTATTTGATCTGGAGTCTCATGATAAATGCAAATCTTGTTTATCAAGATAGGTGATGATACATCACTGGGTGATGGGAATATCTATTGAAATTTGTTTGCACTAATGGACCATTCAGATGAACCACGATACATGGTAAGACCGACTTCGTATGAACATGAGTCTGGAACCTTTCAAGTGTTTAGAGCTCTCATAAAGCGAAGTTAAGAATTAATTGGGCAATAGGATGAGACACTCATAATGAGCATCTTAGTCTAAAACCTTATCGATCGTCTAAGTAAATTTGAAAGAGTTTCACGAGCTATCTCTACCGAGAACACCACCACTAGGAAGTGTTAGTTGGATAGAGAAACAACTCGTTAATTGATTTTGTACTAGATGAGTTTCATTATGCATACTAACAATTCATGGATTGTATCATGAATAGTGTTACCATAAGTCTATTGGTGTTGTACCAAATAAGAAGGTTCATGAAACACTTTATGATATATGAAGTGGAATCTAGTCCTCTCTACCACATATGGAAGTCTACGATTATAAGGCTTACACTCGTTTTGAAGCACTTGACAATCTAGAACTTAGAATTAGAGATGTGTTATCTCGTTGGAGAACCCATCAAGAATTTTGGATAATTTTTCAACAATCCTTTTGAGAACAAACTGTATGTTGCTCGAAGGGCAGTCTTCCAAGAGAGGGAGTTGATTTCCAAAAGGGCTAGTAGGAGCCACACTGATCTTGATAAGATTGGAGAGTCAAACAATGATGAGCCTACAGTTTGACCTAGCATTCAATTCGAGGTTGAAAGAGCTATTAAGTAAACTGACATATTTCCACCTCTTCCTTATAGATCTGATAAATCACATTGTACACCTAGTTATATAAGAGTTTATATTACTAAGATAAATGAGTCACTGGTATGGAGCAATGAGAGTATACCAGCTATCGGAGGCTATTGTAGGCCCTAAAGGCTACAACATGGAATGAGGGCATATATATATATATATATATATATATATATATATATATATATAGTCCATGTATGTGAAAACTTGGTAGATCATGCACTTCACCTTAACCTTTAGGTATAAGTGGATCTTCAAGAAGAGACAATGATGGATAGGAACAAACATATAATCAAAACCAAGATAGGTTGTGAAGGATGTGTAATCTTAATAAGTTCATTTATGGACCAAAATAAGCATCACATAAGTGGGATCATTATTTCAATGAGAAAGTTCAAAGAGTTTGAATTTCAAGAAATAAAGATGACCCATACATATGTCAAATCTAGTGAGAGTATATGGAATCTTTGTTTCAATGAGAAAGTTCCAGGAGTTTGAATTTTGATAAACATAGATGAACCATATATATGTCAATGCTATTGGGAGCATTGTAGTCACCCTTGTATTGTACATAGATAATGTACGATTCATAGGAAACTATATTATAACTTAGCAAGTGTAAAAACTTGCCTTGGTATGAGAATTGTTTCGCTATGATATACATGGGAGATACAGAACACATACATAATAAGGATCTATGGATATAGATAAAAGTAATTCGTTTGATTAAGCAAAAGTACATGGAGTCTTGAGGAAACTCGACATACATAACTAAAAAAGGAGTTCATGTTTATTAACATATGGCATAACATTAAGCAATGCTAATGTCCTAGTTTTACTATTGAACTATAGGTTATGAGTCGTGTCCCACATGCTTCTGCTATGGGATCGATCATATATGCCACAAGATGTACTAGATCTGATGACTCATATGCGTTGAGCATGACAAGTTAGATTAGATAAATTTGGCAAGTATCAATGAATCAAGATAAAGAAAATTCTTAAGTGTCCTAGGAGGACAGAGGAAATGATCCTGATAGTATGGAAGAGATCATTACAAGAGTTACATTGATGCTAAGTTCCACACTGATAAAATGATTTTGTTCGCAGTTGGAATTCGTGCTTTTACTGAATGATGATGTATTAGCTAGGAAGAGTACCAAGTAATACACCACAGTGGATTTAACAAACTTAAAGTATCTTGCAGTGGGTTAAATTAGAAAGCCAAAAAATGTGACCAAAATAGATTCATTAGTTACATCTTTGATGTACTTCAATCATTGATGGTCCTTTTGAAGTTTCTTATAACTATAAGGGTGAACTTACCTCGAGTATGGTTGCTAAGGCTGACAAGCCCACAAGACACATACTCAGTAAGTACCAACACATTTGATAGTGAGTTAAATGTAAATACATCATAGTCAGTAAGTCATATCGAAAGATAATCTTGTCGATCCATTCCATAGGCCAATGTTACTGACAAGTTTGACAGCAGACAAAGTAGAGAGGCATTAGATTTGCAAATGAATTGACTTAAGCACTCTTAGTTTGGTTTATTTTAAACCTAAGAATGTAAAGCAGTATAAGTGTTAATTTGATTTGGCGATTATTAACTGGAGATCTTAATATATGATGGAGTTCAGTCATTTTTGTTATGCATTGGTCTACTGCAACGGTATCCATAATTGGTAGTTATAAAGTGTATGTCCATGTGTGACATGATGAGATAGAAAAAAACTATGTAGTTAAAGTTTATTTGTTCCTTCCGCCTTAACATGAAAGGCGATATCTATGAGACCCTGGATGATTTGGTACTGACATCTAAAGTGCTTGGCCGAGTCCTGATTGGAATTGATGTGCTCAATTTAGTAGTCAGATGCAGTCGTCACAAATCTATATCGGGAAACATAATCTTGAATTCTGAGATTGAAAATTATCCATGTCTCAAGTTGATACGGATATCATAGAATGAAGGGATAGTTGATCACTTACTTAAGGGCTAAATCTTGATTAGATCAAGAGTTCGGTAATTGCATTGGATGGCTAACTCTCTGTTGATTATTGGAGAAATATTGGTCCATGTATAGTTGATGACTTTTCCAAGTGGGAGACTGTTGGAAGAGTGTCCAAGGTCATTAACTATTGTAATATTTCAAATAATAACAAGGTCCTTTTGGGTTTCTCTCAAGACTCAAATTGAGTAGAATAAATAAATGTGAAATTGATTTATTAATTATTATGGTTAATAACTATTTAGAAACTAATAGGAAATATATTTTAGGAATTAATTAACAGTTTAATTATTTAAATGGTTGAATATTCATTAATCGATAGTTGGTTGATCAGAATCACTCCATACCACATGGGAAAAGGAGTGAAATTCATTCTATGTATTCCATCCCACACTGGATGGAGTATAAAACCTAGGAAGGGATCCAAGGCTATAAATAGGGCCTTAGGGATTTCATTCTTCCTTGCAACTTGGCTTGAAGTTTCACCGACCCTTCATCCTCTTCCTCTTAGGGATGATTTCTATCCCTCTTAGGGTTTGTGAAATTGACCTTTTTCCTAGTTATTTTTATTCCACTCTTTGGTGTCATTGGGTGTGATACCATTAGAGGGATTCTGGTTGGGTCCAAGATCTCAGGCATGGAGATCAAGGGCTACATAAAAGGTATGTTTTCTTCTTTGTATTTTTGTTTTCTATGGTAGATGTAATGAGCATGAAACCATAGTTCCATAGGTTTCATGTAAACTTATGTATATCGTAGTTTCGATTTTTCCACTACCTAGTTTATAACGTTTTTATATGCGTAGAAGACCCAACAATTTGAACTGACATGTAATCTTTCGAAGTAATAAAGGGAGTTATACGTCTAAAAGCTTCCATATCTTAATTCTCGTCACTATACACTGAACGCCTGCTTTGGTGTATAACACATCTTGGTAAGAACATATAGCAGATTAGGAAACCTAATGGAAATTAGCCGCCCGAGCCTTGTGTAGTCGAGCATGCACCAGGAGCAATGTCTGCGCAAGAGCAAATCATGATGGCAAGAGCCCAAGAAATGATCCGGGCTATGGTAGCTGAACAAAGAGAAGATATGAGGCAGCTAATCTGTGAGAACGGTAGAGAGCCTACGACACCTGTTGAGCACCCTGAGTTGAATGTAGAACAATCAAAGGAAGGAAATTATTATAGGACTATTAGTCAAGTAGAACCCCAAGTAGTTAGAACAAATAACCATGAGGGAAGAAATGAAAGAAATAATTGACATGGTTGCAAGTTCAAGGAATTCATGGGAGCAAAGCCACCGAGTCTTGCTGGAAGCCGCACCCTAGTGGAAATCATGGATTGGATCTCCAAGATGTAAATGGTGTTTGATAGTTACAACTGTAGCAACAAGTTGGTGGAAGTTATTGGCTAATACCATACCTAAAGGAGAATTTAGTAAGATGTATTAGGAAGACTTTCTAGTGCAACTGAAAATGCAGTACTACTCTGAGCAGGATCTCCTGGAAATCAATAATGAGTTCCAAAATCTAAAGAAGGGAAAAATGAATGTCACTGAGTATGTTAGAAGTTTTACGAAGAAAATGAAGTTTGTTCCTTATTTGGTTCCAGCAGAACTCTCCAAGGTCAACAAGTTTGCCAATGGATTACTAGCAGATTATGGTCCAATGATTAAAAAAGCAACTACCTTGAAAGCCTCCATCTGGGCAGCTAAGAATGTTGAGACCCAGTTAATAGAGAAGGGTATGGAGAGAGATGATGTAAGAGAAAATAGGAAGTTTGAGGGATCTTAAAGATGAAAAAAAGGAAAATACTCGAAGTTTGGTCCCAAGAAGTTTGGGGAGGAGGAGATGAAGAAAAATGGTGCGAGAAGTGTAGGAAGAAACACTTTAGGAAGTGTGGCGAAGAGTTGATCTGTTTCAAGTGTGGAAGAACTGGTCATTATGCCAACGAGTGTACATCCAACAAGGTGTGTTACAAATGTAATGAAGTATGGCATATTGCAAAGGACTGCCTAAAGAGGAAGGAGGCTGCAAAGCCTAATGTGCCACCAAGGCCAAAGGCGAGAGCATTCCAGATGACGCTGGAAGCAGCAAGGGAGGAAGCGACGTCACTTCAGGTACTTTTCTTGTAAATGATTTTTCTACCAATATATTGTTTGATTCTAGAGCTAATTACTCCTTTATATCACATAAATTTGGTAGAAGACTAGCATTTCCTGCAGATAAACTAGATAGTGCTCTAGTAGTAGAGGTTGCCAGTGGAAAATTCATATATGTTACTGATTGCATTAGGAATATCATAATCAACTTGAATGGTAATAAAGTCCATTATAAATTGTTGCCCATTGAGTTAAACAACTTCGACATAGTTTTATGAATAGATTGGCTTAGTGTGAATGATGTCGACATCAAGTGTAGAAAGAAGATTGCGGTGATCAAACCACCTGGCAGAGAACCATTTATGGTGTATAAGGACAAATATAGAGTAAACTCTAGAATCATCTCCCTGATGAAAATGAGAAAGTGTTTTTCCAAAGGATATACATTATACCTAGTATTCGTGATCGATGCAAAGAAGGAGAAGAAGGTGATATGAAGGATTCCAGTGGTGTGAGTGTAGCATCCCAATGATTAGTTAATTCTAATTTTGACCCTATAATTGAATAATATTGCATATTTGTCCCTAAGTAAAAGAAAGAGTGCAAAAGGGCCTATAGTGGTATTTTGGTAGTTTCGGACTTTGGGAGTATGCTGAGCATACGTGTGTATGCTAAGCGCACTAGGGCGCGCCTTAGTACATTGGGTGTACACCTCGTACGCAGGGCGTACGTGAGGATCATGCAAACCCTAATTTTTAGGTTTTGGATCATATTTAAACATCATTATAGCCTTACATCTCATTCTTATTTAGCCTCTTTTTGTGAAATTGACCCCTATGCAAACCTTAAGAGAAGGAGAGAATTTTGGAGCCTTTAGAGTGTTTAGAAGTCCTCTTGGAGAAAGAAGAAGGCGGTAAGAAGAACTTGGAGCTTGAGAGCACTTTGGATCTAGGATTTCATTCTTGTTTGCAACCTCCAGGAGGTATAAAGCTTGCAACTTTATCACTACATCTTTTAGATCTAGACATTTCACTCTTTTAAGTCACTTTTTGGTCCCAAAATGGTGATTCTTGAGCATGGCCTATTCTTGACCCATTAAGTCGTCCTTTCAAACCTTAGGAAGGGTCTTGAGTCATAAAAATGGGGTCTTAATGGTTGGTTTTTCTCCATGCATTCTTTATAAGGTCTTAATGTATTAAGATGTTGAGTTAAGTACTTAATGGACAGGCAAAGTCATAAAGTTGGAAACTTTATGACTCCTGAGGATGATTTAGCCTTCCATCTGAAAATTGACGTAAGAGCTTAAGGCATTAAGCTCTTAATGAAGTTTTGAGAAGTCTAGGTGTATCCCTTGTGTAACCAGAGTATGTAGTGTGTACGTGGTCAACTCTCCTGTATGCGGTCAAGATTTGGGTACGCCCCGTGTACCTTTGGAGGACGCCCTGCATACACATACTGTGTCGACTCGGCTAGGTTGACTCAGTTGAATTGTAAACTATGACCATGTTTGACCATGGGGTATTTTGAATGGTGTTTGATAATTGGTCATTTGGATAAATAGGTGATAGTTAGAGCTAAGATTCAGAGTCGAGACCTTATCGGCTATTGTTTAGACTGTGAGGTGAGTCTTCCTCACTGTACTTACGGGTCGAACCAAGGCCGACCCATAGGATTGATATATTGGTTTACATTATGTTACTATGTTATAGTGATTTGTTAGATCTGTATCCTAGTTTATAGGGTGTTGATATGCTGTAGTGATCTATAGATCTACTTGTTTCTCTTTTGGCTACCTATATGTTTATCTGTTATATATATGTCGGCATATTTTGAGTTGTGGTTGAGGATTTACTGCTTTGTGTGTGAGCCAACAGACCGGGGGCATTCCAACCTAATGGTTGATTGGTCTCGAGGATATTCCATCCCGATGATGACTGGACCCATTGTATATTGACATTCCAACATGGGTATTCCATCATGAGGATGATTAGACCCGGAGGTTGACTGGGTCTAGGGTATTCCAACCCGATGGTTGATTGGACCCGACATACTGTTGTATATGTTATCTGTTTGTGTGTTGGTACTTTGGGGGAACTCACTAAGCTTTAGATTATGGTTTTTAGTTGTTGTTTCAGGTACTTCTGATGATCGATGGAAGGCGAAGATGTGACTGTACACATCCTTTGTTTATGGCTTTATGATTTTAGGATACTCTCATATAGATAAAAGATTTGGAAACAATGATTTTGTAAACATTTTATAAATATGGGTTGTTTTTAAAAGTTTAAATTTCTTGTGATATTTAAATCGTTACAAGTTAGTATCAGATCTTTGGTTTGAGTGAATTGAAGAAACACCCGTGTGATTCCAGTCTCAAACTAAAGAAAATAAAAAGGTTTTTAAAAATGATTTTCATTTTTTTTTCAAAATAATCAAGAGAGGATGCGATGTGTTTTTCTGTTTTTTTCATTCCCTTTGCTTCCCATTGCCGTTGCCAGGGTAACATCCCCTCAACGCCCGTTTTTCTTTCTTCTTTCTTTGTTTTTCTGTTTTTCTCATTCCTCAACGTTGTTTTTAAAAATGAACATCACCCCCTTTAAATGTTATGGAAAAAGATAATGATGTGGTAGCGATAGGTATGGACGTGACTCATACCCAACAGTCTCAACAAACACTTTTACATAACCAAACCAACTTTTAACTTTTTCACTATTTCTCATCTAAATCGTTCATTTATTTTACCATTCATCATATCAATTATATTTTTTGGTTTAAAAGGAATGAAGATTTTGAAAACCTTTCAAGAAATCTATGGAGCAAAGATTTTGAAGAAATCCATGGAGGAATCAAGCGAAATTAAATGACTTGGTTCTTTATAGTTCACGAAATCGTATAATGGATTCATGATATTTAATAAATATGAGATTGTGTACTTTGAGAAATAGTCACATGTTAACATATATAATATTAGTCACACTCGAACTTTGGGAAAATGATATAAGCGTATAGCCGTATAACCTTCAATGGGAACGGGAAATATATGAGCCTATCTTATAAATGAAACATAGTCATATGACTTATGTATAAAATATTGAGACGACTACCTTAATAGATCGATTTATACGAGTCATATAACACACGCGTCGACCTAAAGTTCATTTATTTTTTCACAAATCATGTGATATGTCTCCAAATATATATGCTATGCATCTAGGGACAGAACCATAATTTTTAATAAAGGACTTACATCTTAATAATATATTAAGAACATAATACCAAAGCAATTTTAAATTTTCGAAGCAAAAATTCATAAAGATTCGATGATTATTTTCTTACTTATATTACTCTATGATTATAGGAAATCAAATTACTAATTATAATAATATAATTAATTACAAACCACAAAAATATTAAATGTATAACAAGAATTAAACAAATTACCATGAAAAATGTACCGAGTATTGCATCGATTTTATCAATAGGGATTGGATATTATTGCCTATGTGATTTTAACAAGGGGATTAAGCACAAGCTTAGTCAGTGAGATATTCTAGTATCTAATATCCTCCATAATAAATAAAAATAATTTTGTCACTTGTTATCCTCTTATATATTATGTTCATATGTTATTTTGTGGTAATTTAGATTAAATTATATCCATTAAGTGTGACACCCATATATTATATGAGTTTATTTAAAAGAAAATTTAAATAGGAAATTCTAAACATTTGATAAGTTTGAACTTATAAAAAAAAATAATAAAAATATTGAATTATTAAAATTAAAGTGTTTTTTTCTTTTTTAAATTTAAACAAATAATTTAGATAAATAAACAAAAGATACTAATGAGACTTTAATTTAAGAATTTTTGAAATTAGAAGGAAACTCTATTAATGAAATTAATATGAATTTATTATTACATTTAATTATTATGTGAAATTTAATAAAATAAAAAAAACATAAAATGACATGTGAAAAAAAGGAAAAAATCATGTGACATAATGCATTAAAATATAAAAAGTGGCAAAATTATTTTTATTTATTAGAGAGGATGTGTCATTTTGTGGTTTTTTTCATCTTATTAAATTTTATATAATACTTAAATGTAATAATAAATGTATATTCAATTCAACTTTCTTTATAATTTCTAAATTTCTAAATTAAATCCAATTATTTTAGTTGTTTATTTATTTAAATTATTAGATTAAATTTAAAAGATAAATAAGCACTTCAAGTTTAATAACTAATATTTTACTTTTTTTTCTTATAAATTTAAATTTTCTAATTTGTTATATCTTTATGTTTGTTTGTTTGTTTTTTTTAATAAACACATGTAATATATAAGTGTCGCAACTAGTTTTATAATATATCTAACAGGGGTTTCCTTCTTGTGGGCTTGGGGAGTGGGGTCTGTGGGGTATGCTGCTTTAAAGGCAGCATCCAACAAAATGACAAAACATGAGAAAACATGCATGAAAAATCAACACACGTTTATACCTTTTGCATTTGATACTTTCAGTTTCTTTGTGCCAGAAGCTGTGGAGTTACTAAATAGAGTTCAACAAGTCATGCATAGTAATGTTATGACTCTAAGATCTATAGATTTTGTTTTTAAAAGAATTAGTTTTGTCATCCACAAAGGGGTTGCGCACAGCTTATTGTTCGTTTACTCTTTACGTTTATGTAAAACTTTCTTCTTTATTAAAAATATTTATATATAGAGGGTTTTGGGCTTTAAAGATTGGGCCGCAATGTCGGGTATTTTATAATATGTCAATTTCAAATTAAATACATAGAGGGTTATGGGCTTTAAAGATTGGGCCGAAACGTTTGGGTATTATCATTTATATATTGGCTTAATATTGCATCAATTCTTAGAGTTGGATAAGACGCAACATTCGGCTGTCTTCCGGTGGCTCATTGAAATGGGCCTCTTATCTAAACCTTACCCTATCTTCTCACTTTTTTGGATTGACTCTTATCCTCTCATCAACAACCGGGACTAAATCCATCGTTCTAACCCCAACTGTCTATAGTCTCACTCTAATATACAATTCCTCAACTTTTTGGTGATCAACGCCACTCCTTTACACATTTCAGATGTCGTATCCAACAATTATAGATTAACATATTTTACTGTCATATCCAGCAATTGTCTATTGCATGTGCAATGTAGTAAATAACAAAAACTAATACTAGATTGAATTTTGTTTTATTTTACAGTCATTTAAAAAAGATAATGAAAGGTTGGGTTAGAAAAACAAAATTGGATCTAATCCCAACGACCCAACTGGCTCAGTCTTACTTTATAGTGGCTCGTGGCCCAACTGGAGCCAGTCACATATCCATCCGGCCCAGTGTTAAACCTATTCGGGTCGAAACCCACCTGACAGAGTAGATCTTCGTTGTCGTATTATCGTTTGGTATTTTTTAACCATTTTAATTTCTTGATCCTCATTATTTTCCAATTCTTGGTTACTTGCATTAATATTAATTAGTATGAGACTAAACTCCATAAAATGGTCCATTTGATATGTCGAAAATTGTCATTTTGGTTAAAAAAATGTTTGGACTAGCACCAGTTAGAGGTGACAATGGGTCGACCTGGGTTGGGTTCGGGTTCAACCAATTTAATAATTGGGTGAAAATTCTAACCCAACCCAACCTGTTTATTTAAATGGTTTGATATTTCTAAACCAACTCAGCCTTTTAGATAAATGGGTTGACATGTTTATGTAATTCTCAACCCAAATAAATGGGTTAAACTTGGGTTAACCCATTTAAAATTAATTAATTACATTAAATATTATACCACTTAAATCATAAAACATAAATAAAACTTCATAATTATAACAAAATCATAACCTTAATTCATAAATACAAATAAATTGTTCAAAAAACATTAAAAATATTTACTTTTACAGTGATTTTGGATAGTGACCAAAATTATCGACGCTAAAAAAAGGATGGAAATTGAAATTGAATTTTATTAAACATAGATAATAATAATGCAACATTATAATTTACAAATTAATACTTTGATTAATACATGATAATATTCAGGTAATTATATAATATTCAAATGGGTTGATCGGTTGAAAACGGGTTGATAATTTTTACCCAACCCAACCTATTTAATTAAATGGGTTGAAAATATCAACCCAACCCGCTAATTTTGAGTTGGGTTTGGGTTGGATTGGCGGGTTGGGTTGATTTTTGCCAGCTCTAGCACTAGTGGTTCAAAATTTTTATTTTGTTACGAGTTGGGATAATGTTATAAAAACCCTTAAGTTTTTCCAGAATTTGCGGTTTTACCCTTTGGAAGAATTTTAGTTCGTTAATACCGTAAACTTGCAATTTTTTTTTGGTTTTACCCTTTTAAATTTTTTTTTGGTTTCACCCTTTTAAGGGGTTCAGCCGGTCACCCGTACACGTGGCGTGCCACGCTTGTGCTAAGTGGACGGTTTCTGCTGACTTGTCAGCCATGTGGGCGTACTCGATGACATGGCTGTCTATGGATTTACTCCTCTATAAAACTTACAAGCAAAATGGAGTAAGGGGGTTTCCAACCCACCACCTCCAACTCATAAAGCAAGGACGCTACCACTAAGCTGAATCGCTTTGATGTTCTACAATTCGAAAAACTACTATATATTGTATATTACTGTAATAATAATAATAATAAGTGTATATATGTATCAAAATTTGCTTTATTATTATAATTATTATTATTATTTGCTTTTTTTTTTTATAAATGTATACATATATCTTTAATTACAATTTAAAGGTATAATTATATTTATAAAGGTACAAAATACGATTTTAAAGATATAAAATATATAGATACATTTTAAATTATGTTTTTAAATTACAATTCTAAAGGTATAAATATATTTATAAATATGAAGAAATATGTTTTAAAGGTTAAAATACATTTTTGTAAATGTATTTATACACTTAAAAACGTATGTATGCCTTTAAAAACATTAATTTTGTAACGTCCCAAAATTTCCGACCAAAAATTTCGTTTTAAAAACATTACTTTAGAAAACATTAATAGTTAAAAACATTGTTTAATCAAACCATAACAACACGTAAATCATGTCTAAAAGCCAAATCATACAATCATCAACATATCAGAGTATAAATCCCGGAGAATCTCGTAAGTGCGGAAACCAGTGTGTATGTATGATGTGCCGCTACCACGCCGGCTCCTTCCCCTTACACGAAGAGGTACCTGAAACCAAACTGTAAACTGTAAGCACAAAGCTTAGTGAGTTCCCCCATCGTACCACATACCATACAAACAAATAACACGCATACTGCCAGGCTATTCTGGGGTGCCTGACTACCCGGTACGGCCATTCTGGGGTGTCGACTACCCGTGTCAAGCCATTCTGAGGTGCTGACTACCCATGTCAAGCCATTCTGGGGTGCTGACTACCCGTGTCAAGCCATTCTGGGGTGCTGACTACCCATCGGTCCTAACAACCGATCCTCGGGGACTAGTCCCCTCCCACTACCACTATCGCATATAACATAACATGCCAGCATGCAAACATATCATCACGTACTGTCAAACATTTCTGGGGTGTCTGACTACCCTCCGGTCCTAACAACCGAACTCTACTATTATCACATATAACACATCATGCTAGCATATAACATATCAGATAGTAGCACTTAGATGATATCACAAAGACAATCATCTAACATACGACTCCTACCGGTGGGCCGACATTGTGGCCGCAGACCCACCGCTACTGGAAGGTAACTCACCTCGAAGTAGTTGCTGATTTGAGCGGGAACTGACTGTCTACTGCTGCTGCTGCTGCTCCGGAAATCCTCCGGCTGCAATTCCTACAACATACTCAATCAAACACTGCTAACCGTCCTTTGGGTAAAATAACCATTTTACCCCTGATCATGACCTAAGTCAAAATCAGAGTCAACTTTCAGTTGACCCGACTCGCCAAGTTGGCTTTCCAACTCGCCGAGTCCTTACCCAAACGTTTGCCCTGAATCCCGTTCCTACTCGTCGAGTTAGGCGACGACTCGACGAGTTCTCCTTCTTAACAGATACTCAAGTCCTTCATTCTACTCGCTGAGTTGTATGAACAACTCCTCGAGTTCATCTTCATCCGATGAACACTTATGCTAAGACTCGCCGAGTTGTATGAACAACTCGCCGAGTCTGTTCTTGATCTAAGGAGATTGCCTTGAACTCGCCGAGTCAGGGCATTGACTTGCCGAGTACCTCCATAGATGAGTTCAGCTTCCGACTCACTGAGTCACACCCCGTGACTCACTGCTCACTCGACACTACGAAAAAGGGACAAACTCGGAGACTCGCGAACAGACTCGCCGAGTCACATGAACGACTCACCGAGTCGTTGCCATGCACCCACTAAATACACAGATTTGCTCGATTCCAGTCCATGCCATTCATAGATTTGGACTTCTAGGACACGAATCACACGTAAAGTTTCCAACTTTACGTGTAGATATTCACCAATATGGATTTTAGGGTTCAAAATGCCTCAAAAGGGTAGATCTAGGGTGAACAAGCAACATGGGTCCATAAAGCTAACAGATCTGAGCTCCTGGAGCTCAATCTTGCCTAGATCTAGAGGCCAATCAACTTATTACGAAATATTATGCACATACAAGCTTGGGGAATGGCTCAAGAATGTCTTAAATAAAGCCTTAAGCATAGAAACAGGGGAAAATGGGATATACCTCAATGGTACTGCTGAAAGAACACAATAATGCTTGGATGGCTTCCCTTCTTCTAAATCTGCTTCCCTTCTTCTTCAAAACCTTCAAGAGCACACAACAAATGCTTCAACTCTTCAAAGAACAAGCTTAAACGAGGGTTGGGAGCTCTGGGGGGTGAATGGGGGCTGGCCTGGGGCGGATGTGTTGCTTAAATAGGGTGCAAACCCCTGAAACTTAGGGTTTCATCCAACAGCTGTGACTCGCCGAGTCCAGGATATGGACTCGCCGAGTCGACAACTTAAACGTGTCCCGGGTCCCGCATCTACTCGGCGAGTCGGACCTGTGACTCGCCGAGTCCAAGGCTAAAAGAAGAGAAATACTCAAATAAGATTTATGTACCAGGAACCAGGTGCTACAAATCTCCCCCACTTATTTTAGACTTCGTCCTCGAAGTCTGCTGCTCGATCCTGAAACAGCTCGGGATAATGCTCCATCATCTCATCCACCGGCTCCCAAGTCCATTCCGAACCCTTGCGGTGCTGCCATTGCACCTTCACTAGCTCCACCCTCTTGTTCCTCAAATCCTTCGACTTCCTGTCGAGGATTGGGACTGGGCGCTCAATGTAATTCAGGCTGTCATCAACCTGAATGTCCTCTAACGGCACAACCGCTGAATCGTCCACTAAGCACTTTCGCAGCTGAGAAACATGGAAAGTGATGTGGATCTGGCTGAGCTCGGCTAGCAGGTCCAACTTATACGCCACCTTGCCCACCCGGGCTACAACCCTGAATGGTCCGATGAACCTCGGGCGCAACTTGCCCCGCTTCCTGAATCGGATGACGCCTTTCCAAGGCGACACCTTCAGGAGAACCATATCCCCGACTTGAAACTCCAAGTCGGATCGACGCTTGTCGGCGTAACTTTTCTGCCGACTCTGAGCAGTATGAAGCCTGCTCCGGACCTGCTGAATCCTCTTGGTCGTCTTGAGCACCACTTCGGTGCTCCCCATGACTCTCTGGCCAACTTCACCCCAGCATATCGGGGTCCTGCACCTTCGTCCATACAACATCTCAAATGGAGGACGATCAATGCTCGCGTGGTAGCTGTTTTTGTATGAGAACTCGGCCAGGGGAAGATAGGTATCCCAGCTACCCCCGAAGTCTAGCACGCACGCCCGCAGCATATCCTCCAGAGTCTGGATGGTCCGCTCGTTCTGACCATCCGTCTGCGGGTGAAAGGCGGTGCTAAAATGCAGACGAGTGCCCAACTCGTCATGGAATCTCTTCCAAAATCTGGAAGTAAAACGCACATCCCTGTCCGAGATCACCGATACCGGCACCCCGTGCCGCGCCACTATCTCCCTGATATGGATGTCGGCCAATTTCTCGGCCGATATGCTCTCCTAAATCGGAATAAAATGAGCACTCTTGGTCAATCTATCCACGATGACCCAAATCGAATCCACTCCACGCGCGGTCTTGGGAAGCTTCGTGATAAAATCCATCGTGATATCTTCCCATTTCCACAGTGGAATATCCAACGGCTGCATCTTGCCATGCGGTCTCTGATGTTCGGCCTTGACCTTCCTGCAGGTCAAACACCGCTCGACGTACCATGCCACATCCCGCTTCATGCAGGGCCACCAATAATCTAGACGAAGATCTGTATACATCTTCGTCGCCCCGGGATGAATAGAGAATCGGGACTTGTGCACCTCCTCCATCAAAGTCTGGCGCACACCTCCGTGATACGGCACCCACACCCTACGGTGTAATGTCAATAGTCCTCGGCTATCATAATCAAAGGAGGAAACCTGACCCACCACACGCTCGCTCTTCCGATGTTCCTCCTTGATAGCCTCCTGTTGAGCCTCCCGGATTTGCTCCAACAGGGGAGTCACCACGGTCATCCTCATGCAAACGTCCCTGATCGGCGCCGCCTTGCGGCTAAGCGCATCGGCCACCACGTTGGCCTTCCCCGGGTGGTAAAGGATCTCGCAATCATAATCCTTCACCACATCCAACCACCAACGCTGCCTCATGTTCAGATTCGGCTGATCCATGAGGTACCTCAAACTCTTGTGGTCCGTGTAGATGGTACATCGAACCCCATAGAGGTAATGTCGCCAAACCTTGAGGGCAAAAACCACCGCCCCCAACTCCAAATCATGCGTCGGGTAGTTTGCCTCATGAGGCTTGAGCTGCCTCGAAGCGTAGGCAATGACATGCCCCCTCTGCATCAGTACCGCGCCCAACCCAGAAATGGACGCATCACAATAAACCACAAAATCCTCTACGCCCTCTGGCAGGGCTAAGATCGGCGCCTCGCACAATCTCTGTCTCAGCGTCTCAAATGCAGCCTGCTGCTCGGGTCCCCACCGAAAGACCACGACTTTCTTCGTCAGCCGCGTCAGGGGCACGACTATCTTGGAGAAATCCTGGATAAATCTCCGATAGTAGCCTGCCAATCCCAAGAAACTCCGAATCTCAGATGGAGACTTCGGAACCTCCCATCTCATCACGGCCTCGACCTTGGCCGGATCGACTAGAATCCCGTTCTGGTTGACGAGGTGTCCAAGAAATTGCACCTCGCGCAACCAAAACTCACACTTGGAGAACTTGGCATACAAGCTCTCCCTCCTCAGGGTCTCCAATACCTCTCTCAGATGCTCCTCATGTTCCTCCCGAGTCTTGGAATAAACCAAGATGTCATCGATGAAGACTATCACAGACCGATCCAGCATCGGTCTGCATACGCGGTTCATGAGGTCCATGAACGCGGCAGGAGCAGTGGTGAGCCCAAACGGCATCACCACAAACTCATAATGGCCATAGCGCGTCCGAAACGCGGTCTTCTGCATATCCTCCTCCCTGAACCTCATCTGATGATAACCCGAACGCAAATCAATCTTGGAGAACCAAGATGCTCCCTGAAGCTAGTCAAAGAGGTCATCAATCCTCGGGAGCGGGTAACGGTTCTTCACCATTACCTTGTTCAGCTCCCGGTAATCTATACACATCCGGTGCGACCCGTCCTTCTTCTTCACAAACAGAATCAGGGCTCCCCAGGGCGAACTGCTCGGGCGAATAAATCCCTTGTCTAGCAACTCCTGCAGCTGCGTAGACAACTCCTGCATCTCGGGAGGAGCCAACCGATACGGCGCCTTGGCTATCGGAGCCGCACCAGGAACAAGGTCAATCCTGAACTCCACCTGTCGCTCCGGAGGTATCCCAGGAAGCTCCTCCGGGAAAACATCTGCAAAGTCTCGGACCACCGGAACCTCGCTCACTGTTGCCTTACCCGCCTCCCGGGCATCCATCACATACACGACATATCCTGCGCATCCCTGCTGAAGGTAGCGCCTAGCCCTCGCTGCTGAACATACAGTGGGTCCATACTAAGGCCTCTCACCATGAATCACTAACTCTCCCCCGCTTGGGGTCCTGACCCGCACTAGCTGCTGCGCGCAATCTACCACCGCCCCATTAGGGCTCAGTCAATCCATGCCTATAATCACCTTGTTCCCATGCAACGGAATGGGAACCAAATCTACCAAGTAGCGCTCCTCAAACAAACGCAGCACGCAATCTCGAAATACCATCGATGCTCGCACCGATCGATCATCAGCAATCTCCACCTCCAAAGGGCAATCTAACTCGCCCGATGACTCATGAAACTTCTTGCTAAGCACAAGGGAAACAAATGATCGGGACGCACCCAAGTCGAACAACACCTGAACTGGAAGGCCGTTCACATGGAACGATCCTAATGCATACATATACATACGGAGCACATATCAATAACATAACATCATAAAAATAAGATAGAGGGAAAGAATCATACCCGTCACCACATCGGGTGCGGCACGTGCCTCCTCGGTAGTCAGCTGAAATGCCCGGCTCCTCACCACTGGAGCCTCTGCCTTGCCCTGCCGGCCATCTGTGATCCGCAGGGTCGCTGGAGCTGGCGCCTTCACCGGCGCTGAAACTGTCAACTGGGGGCAATTGGCCTTCTTGTGGCCCCTCTGGTTGCAGTGGAAACACAGCAACTCTGATGTCTGAATAACCGCTGCCGGAGCAGTGCAATCCCTACTGATGTGCCCAGACTTGCCGCACTTGTAGTAGCCTGATGATCCCATCCTGCACGCCCCCTCGTGCGGCCTGCCGCATTTCCTGCAGCGGCTCGGTTCTGACTGGCCTTTCGGCCTACCATCTGATCCCTTGGGCTTCTTCCCCGAAGCCCCTCCTGCCTGTCCCTCCTCTAATTTCCGTTTCCGGATGTGCTCCAAATCTATCTCCCTCTCCCTCGCCCTGGCAATCATAGAGTCCAAGGTAGGGCAAGCCGAAAAGCTAACATGCTCCCGGATGTCAGCTCGTAGCATATCGTGATAACGAGTCCTCCTCATATCCTCATCACCAGTATACTGGGGCACCAACAAGGCCCTCTCCCGGAAGTTGACGGTGATCTCCGCCACAGTCTCCGTCGTCTGTCTCATGTCTAGAAACTCCCTGGCCAGCTGCTGAAGCTCGACATTCGGCGCAAACTCTGCCCTGAACCTGGTCACAAAGTCCAACCAGGTCATAGCCTCGATAGCGGAGGCTCCCAACGAGTCACCCACTGACTCCCACCAATCCTGAGCTCAGTCCCGTAGACACCCTGCTGCATACCTCGCCTTCGACCCCTCGGGGCAGAAGCTAGTCAACTGGGCAGACTCGATGTCTGCAATCCATCGCCTGGAAGCAATGGGGTCTTTCAACCCATGGAAATCCGGCGCACCACTGCCCCTGAAGTCCTTGAAGGACAGTGTGCGAGATCCCGACTGGCTAGATGCCAAATCACTCCTGAATGCCCGCAGGCAATCCTCCATCAACTCCATGATCCCTTCCTTGATCGACCCAAAGAGGATGGGGGTCGACTCAAGGTTGCCTCTGGTGATCTCTGACGCGATGAACTCGCGTAGTCCCTCATCTACCAGCTCGGAACCTGATCCCAAACCTGACCCCTCTCCTGAACCGCCATCTACCGTCCTTGATCGAAGTACCACCATTCTGCAATACATCACAACAATAATTAGAGATATTGATACTTCCTGAGGGATCACAACTACTTACAAGTTCCCTAGTCTTGTCTTGGCCTTCCTTGGTTCGGGTACAGATCCTCTGCTTTCAGTAGTACGGGCCCATACTACCTTCCACATCTATCCGTACGTTCTTCAAGGACTGCCTCGACTCCACCAGATCCCTTTCCCTATTGCTGATCACTATTATACCCATCCTAGGCTCGCCCTAGGAAATCTCCGACTCCACTTGATCCAGTCCTCAGCTGCTGCAGACCTCCTTGTAATGCCAATTAGCCATCACCCGAATACCATCACACGCGACGAGACTCAGATAATCCTTCGAGTACCCGACTCGTCCCTACAACGGTTGGACTCAAACAAGAGCTGCGCAGTAGGATCAAATCCGGTACTCTAAGATTATTCAACTCTGATCACATGCGACGTGACGTATTCGCCTAATGGCTAATTCCCATTATTCGGAGTTCCACATAGCACGAAGCAAGCAACATTCAGATAAGGGAAACAACCTCAAGCAATTCCGCTCTCTTGGAGGGAAACTGAGCTAGCACACAGTGCTAATTCATACTATCGGGCACAACCCTAACAGGCTACCCTACTGCTGTCTACTCGATACTAGCATGCAATTCTCATACAACGGGAACACATAAAGCAGGCACATAAGGCATCACTCCTAGATCCTTAGCCCTATTCTAGCATGCTGTTCTACAAAAGCTGATAAACATAACATAAATTTGTATGGGTACTTTGGGGAATACATACTTGAGCTCGGCCGGTCGCGCACATCACACACTTCGTTCTTTCTTAAACTCTTTTCTCAATTTTTAGAAAACATTTTCTTTTAGAAATTCTTTTAATCCCTCGATTTGAGTTCAGACACCCCTGAAGGTGAGTCCGAATCCCTCAAACCAGGGCTCTGATACCAACTTGTAATGTCCTAAAATTTACGACCAAAAATTTCGTTTTAAAAACATTACTTTAGAAAACATTAATAGTTAAAAACATTGTTTAATCAAACCATAACAAAACGTAAACCATGTCTAAATGCCAAATCATACAATCATCAAAATATCAGAGTATAAATCCCGGAGAATCTCGTAAGTGCGGAAACCAGTGTGTATGTATGATGTGCCGCTACCGCGCCGGCTCCTTCCCCTTAGACGAAGAGGTACCTGAAACCAAAACTGTAAACTGTAAGCACAAAGCTTAGTGAGTTCCCCCATCGTACCACATACCATACAAACAAATAACACGCATACTGCCAGGCTATTCTGGGGTGCCTGACTACCCGGTACGGCCATTTTGGGGTGCCGACTACCCGTGTCAAGCCATTCTGAGGTGCTGACTACCCATGTCAAGCCATTCTGGGGTGCTGACTACCCGTGTCAAGCCATTCTGGGGTGCTGACTACCCATCGGTCCTAACAACCGATCCTCGGGGACTAGTCCTCCCACTACCACTATCGCATATAACATAACAGGCCAGCATGCAAACATATCATCACGTACTGTCAGACATTTCTGGGGTGTCTGACTACTCTCCGGTCCTAACAACCGAACTCTACTATTATCACATATAACACATCATGCTAGCATATAACATATCAGATAGTAGCACTTAGATGATATCACAAAGACAATCATCTAACATACGACTCCTACTGGTGGGCCGGCATTGTGGCCGCAGACCCACCGCTACTGGAAGGTAACTCACCTCGAGGTAGTTGCTGATCTGAGTGGGAACTGACTGTCTACTGCTGCTGCTGCTGCTCCGGAAATCCTCCGGCTGCAATTCCCATAACATACTGATAAGTTAAAAGCTAACTTGAAGATCGATTAGATCTATAAAACAGGTAAATTAATAAACGAGTAAACAGCAAAAACACAAGAATTGATTAAAGATGTCGAATGATTAATAAACAATCCTCAGAAGAGCTCGATAAAGAACTTCTACTGTAGAGGATTTAGGGTTTACAAGAACGATGAAGGAAAAATGTAAAGCTATCAATCGTTACTCTATCTATCGATTACCTAATATGCATGCAAGCACATTATTATATACTAAACCCTATTAGCTCACGGTTGGACAGGCCCAAAACCGGAGTACAAAACGTGGACTATTAATCGAGCCCAATAGACACAATATCCAAAAAATGCTACGCTACCCAACAATCTCCCCCTTTGCGTCAATTGGAGCGAGATCACTTTGTCTTCTTACTTGGGCTAGCGGCAGCAGGAACCTTCTTCTTTACAGTCTCAAACAGACGAGAGATGAGCGCGAGGATTGTCTGTCTGAACCGGATGTACCATTGTATCATATCGTTAAAGTATTTGATATCATCCGCTGTATTTTCTTTGCACCTGTGGATGATCCCCAGCACATGCTCGAGACAAGCAGTGGTATAAAGATGTTTATCAGCTAAGGCAAAGAGACATTTCTGTCCTTCACTCCTAGTGAACATGACGGAGTTTCGCCTTGGGTCAATTTTTCCCATCTTCATCTGGTTCAGATTACTGGCCGAGCCAACAGGAGAGATCTTCGGTTTCTTCTTGAAGACACTTGCAATCTCCTGATCCATCAGGGATACCTCCATGATATAGCACACTAACATCCTCTTGAGATGGTCAATGATCGGACCATATTCAGCTTCATTAGTTAGGAGGATGTTATGAAGAACGATCCAGTCATGGGGGTTGAGGTTCGGTAAATCTGCTAAGGATATGGCATGTTCGGTTTTTGTAGACCCTCTGAGCACTTTGAACCGAACGTTGATAAATCTCCCTTCAGTGTATGGCTTCAGAACCCGAACGTTGATGATCTTCTGAGCGCTCCAGGTTTGGTACTGGGGTTGAGCAGCCTTCAGATAGAAATCAATCAATTCCCGATCAACCTCCGGATGAGGATGAGGGAACTCAACAACGTTGGCGAAGGCGTGAAAGATGAACGCCTTTCGGGTTAAGGGCATGTCGAACTGAGAGTCGACAGAGTTGTAGCAGTCAAAGGAGATTACCGGTTCAAGCCATAAGATACTCGGAGTATCGATTGCCTCCTTTATCATCCTCTCGAGAGTCCAAGCAGGGAAAAGAGTCTTCCTGCTCTCGAGAAGGTCGTGGGCTTATTTCTGCTTGCGTTCAGCTTCTTCAGCTTCTCTCGCCACACGGACATTATCATCTTCAACATTGCGACGACTTTTTCGTTTCAGCAAGTCGGCAATGGTTTCTTGATCATCTTCCTCTTCATCCTCTGCAAGTTTCTTGCCTTTTTCCTTCACACCCGAACCAGAGGCTTGGCCTGCAGGAGGAGGTTCGGTTGTGTGAGTTGCTTTCGAGGAATGAGGTGGTTGTTGCGATCCGGACTCCTTTTCTCCCCCTTGTTTCGGATTGGACACGAAACTAGGTAGCCCTTCTATTTTACTAAGCAGATCCAGGGCAGGAGCGAGTTTCTCTGCAAGGGTACGCCTCATAGAGTGGTTCAGGATCGGATTGTGCGCTTCGAGGATGTTGGATATAGCGGAGTGTACATCCGAAACACACGTCTTGATGACCTCCCGTTCGGATCGAAGAGCGTCAATTTGTTGTTGATAATTGGAAAGTTGAGCACTCTTGACCTTTAGGGTGGTGGTCTTCCTTGCTAGAACGTCCATCAACGAGTTTTCAACGGCGAGATCCTCATGGAGTTTAGAGAGGCGCTCGTCAATGGAAGTACGGAGGGCTGAATTGTCATCACTGAGCGATTAGCGAAGTGTGGCAAATGACTTCGACTCCGTGGAGACAAACGTTGCCAACTGTTGAACAATTGGTTCCAACGTTATCTTGGTAGCAGTAGCACTCTCCTGTAAAGATTGTAACAGGGTAGAGGCGTCAGAGAATAGTTTATCGACTTTTTCGGTCGCAGCCTCACCAGCTTTCGTCGAGGCGTCAATGGCGGCGGTGGCTGTAGCGACCGAATCTTGCTGAGCCCTAGAGAATGCATCAACAATCTTCTGAAGAGCAGCTTCAGAGAGAGATGATTGTGAATTGGAGGAAGAAGCAATGAGCAAGTCGACCTTCTCATGTAGCTCCTTAAGGTGCTTCTTTGTTACCGGAGCATCCTCATCATCGTCGCTTTGCACTTGAAACGGACTGTAATAGACCGAATCAAATGTCATGTTTTCCCCACCAAGGAAAGGGTTATCTCCGTCAGAGGCATGACCGGGAGATGGTGGTGGTGATGAAGCTGGGGGTGTAGTGGTATGGGTGGGTTCAGGTTGAGTTTGGGTAGGGGTAGGTTCGGGTTGTGTTTGAGTAGGTGTAGGTTCGGTAGTGTGTATGGGTTCGGTTGCTGGTGGTGGTTCGGTTGCATCGGTATGAACCCCCGTATCAGATACGTTGGTTGTAACCTTTGCTGTGGATGTTGTTGTAGCATCTGAGAAGATGGGTGGTGGCATTAGGAATGAGGTTTTTGGTATGTGGGTAAAAGGGTTTATGGTGGGAATGGAAGTGGGAATTGTTTGAGTAGGAGAGGGAATAGGAGAGGTATGGATTTCCATTTCAGGGGTAGGTGATCTAGGTGGGGTGTTGCCTCTTGGAGGTGTGTTGCCTCTTGGAGAGTCGTCCGAATCCGAACTCGCACCTTCCGACTCACTGGAAGAAGAAGCGATAATGAGCTTTCGCTTGGGTTGAGTCTTTCGCCTCTTCTGCTGCAGTGACTGAGCAGCTTTGGTAGACTTCCTCTTCTTAGGAGATGGACCTTTAGCCCCTTCTGCCACTAGTTTGCCTTTATCTGCCTTTTTGCCCCTCGGAGCAGGCTTATCGGCATCGTGAATGGACTTTAGCATCTCCGGCGTGAGATCCCTCGGACCAGACTTCTTGAACTCCTTGTAGGTCCGGATAATCCTGCTATCAGCTGGAACATCAACATACATGGTCTCCGGAATGGAACCATTGAAAGGGAATTTCGATGCATCGGAGACGATGATCTTCGTGGTATGGAAAGTACCAATCAAAGACATCGGTGCACCGGCGGCAGTTGGAATGCTGTACTTTTCCATAACCAATTTCGTTATGATGGTCCAAAACCTCGTGTACGACACCTCAGAATGCCGTGAAGAAGAAGATAAGCTTTGGATGAGTTGTTGCCATAGAACCAACCCATAGTCGACGTTGACGCCATTGTAAACTCCGTACAGAATGGACAGGAATAGTCGACTGGAGCCATCTGAACCTGAGCTCCGTTCTGAAAGACCCTTGAAAAGCACAGTGAACATGCCGTTCCACTGTGGCGGTAAACATGACTTTTTGAACTTTGCGACGGAGGTGAGCGCCTCCGTGTACCCCATATTATAGAACATATTGAAGAGATGCCCCATCGGAATAGTCTCCGGATTAACCCTTGAAGGGTCAGCTTCAAACCCCAGCAGTGAGCCAAATCGTTGCTTGGAGATAGAGGCTTTATGATGAGTAACTTTGAAAAAATCCTGTCGACGACTTTGTCGTAGTGCGCCGTCGCGTAGATTTATGAGAGGAACTCCATTGGCACTGATTCTGCCCTTGAAAGTGCAGGTTCGATTGGCGAATACTTCAAACATTCGATGACTGGGACCATGTAGGAGTCATATGCGTGAGGTGTTAAGTCAATGATGAGACATTGCTGAGGGCGAATGGGCAGGATATGAGAAGTAGCATGAACGGAGGATGAATTTGCCATTGTTGAAGAGAGGGAAGAAGATGATGAACAGTTAGGGTTCAGGGAATTCTTTAGCTCTAGAAATTTTGATTGCAGTAAAGAGGTAAATGGTAGATACTAACGCCTTTTTATACTGGGGGTTAAGGAGAGAGAAGGATCTTCCCAAATCTTCTATCGAAATACCAAGAGTTTTTCGGAGTGACTGATGCATGACAGTTGTGGAACCGATGATCACGCATGAGAGAGAGTGTCAGATTCTGAAGAACACGCCTCCCATCAAGCGCCGTTTCTGATAAACCGTTTCAGGTTCACACGCGCCTTTCTATGCCAGAGAGGAACCGTTTCAAATTCGCACACGCGTTTGCGACGCCAATTAGAGATTAGACGCTTCAAATTCGCACGCTTTCCCTGTTCCGCCGTTTGAAATCAAATCAATTATTCTCCCGCCTGAGTCAGCAACTCTTCATCTTATCCCTTTAATCTGTAACGACATCTTTTGAATAACGCGCCCACGTGGAGTAATTTTGACCACATCTTGTAATTAATTACCAATCCAGAGAAAAAGCCTGTAATTATTAGTACCAGAATTATGGAAAATCAAAGATTTTCGTGCTAAGGGTGTAAAAAGAAAAGAAATAAAGCAAATCTTTTTAGGAATAATTGTGATGTCAATAAAGACACGAAACAAATGATCCCGGACACGAATCTCTTCCGTCAAAGTCAAGAGAGACCTTAAAGTGTTAGTGTGGTTTCCCGTTGAATAACGATCAAACACTTATTAAGAAGTGTTGAAAGGCTTCTTTTAATTAGGCTTCTTAAGGTGGATTTAGCTTTGATTCAACAGTCCTAATCTTGAAATAAGATAGAAAGTGAACAAAGTACTTGTGAGACCGGTGTAGTCTGTTGAACAAGTAGGTAGGGAATAATTTTAAAGTGGCTTGGAAAATATAAAATCTCAAAAAAAATTAAAAACTGGATCCCAAGGGAAGAAATGTTATGGTGTTTAACAATTTCATAGGAATCACACAAAATAAAAGCTTGAGATTTCATGAGGATACGACCGTCAATTCGTTAGTGAAAGCTTGAGCAAATTAATTGTTCACCGTCAATTCAGATTTGGTATTGAATTTTGGGTTTCACTCAGCTCGTAGTGGCACGAAACTAAGATTATAAACACAGTTTTTGAGTAACCATAAACCTCAGTGGTAATTTCTGAGAGTCTCAAGGGTTACGTTGGTGAAACGAATTTAATGGAGAAATGTAATAGAGATGGTGTAAGAAATCAAAGTACCTCTGCTGCGAAAAGAAGGACCAAGCAGAAAACTCTTATCTCATGTGAGAAGAGAGTTAGGTAGCTCACTATTAGAATAAGTGTGGTAGCCTAATTGGGAAGACAAGGTTTGTATATACCAAGTCATTAAGGCTATTATTCAGAATCTGATGAGGCTTTGGGCACATACAGCAGCATGCTTCTAGGGACACTTAACTAATTCTACAAATTCCCCATAAACGAACGAACACACAAATAAAAAAAATTAATGACAAAAAGTAAATAGAGAACAAAAATATTTTTGGAGTTTTTGATGTATAAAAAATAAATAAATAAATAAAATAAAATAAAAAGACTGAGAAAGAACCTTAAAATATATATATATATATATATATATATATATATATATTTAAAATAAAATAAAATAAAAAATAAGACTGAGAAAGAACCTTAAAAAAAAACTTTGGGAAAAAAAGCTTTGGAACCGAACCCGAGCGTTCGGTTGATTTCGGTTGAGAAAAATTTTGAAAAACCGAACCCGAGCGTTCGGTTGGTTTCGGTTTTGAAACATTTTGGAAAACCGAACCCGAACCTTCGGTTAGTTTCGGTTTTGAAAAATTTTGGAAAACCGAACCCGAGCGTTCGGTTGGTTTCGGTTTTGAAAAATTTTGAAAAACCGAACCCGAACCCGAACCCGAACCTTCGGTTGGTTTCGGTTTTGAAAATTTTTGAAAAACCGAACCCGAACCTTTGGTTGGTGTCGGTTTTGAAAATTTTTGGAAAACCGAACCCGAGCGTTCGGTTGGTTTCGGTTTTGAAAAATTTTGAAAAACCGAACCCAAACCTTCGGTTGGTTTCAGTTTTGAAAAATTTTGAAAAACCGAACCCGAACCTTCGGTTGGTTTCGGTTTTGAAAATTTTTGGAAAACCGAACCCGAGCGTTCGGTTGGTTTCGATTTTGAAAAATTTTGAAAAACCGAACCCGAACGTTTGGTGTATTTCGGTTACCGAAGAAATTAGATTTTCAAAAAGGAAATACTTTTGACAAAAAGGAATAAAATAGAAACATTTATACATGGAATTTACAACCAAGAAAACCACCTTTAATTGATGAGCGAAGTGTAGATCATCCAGCCGAACCTGAGCGTTCGGTTCATTTCGGTACATGAGTACAAAAACCGAACCTGAACGTTCGGTCTATTTCGCTCCTTACTTGTGAGATTGAGAGGTAGTTTGTGGTACTGACTCTGATTCCATCATACATAGCCCTTGTAGAATTTTGTTGAATGACGCTTCAGGAAGAGCTTTGGTAAAGACATCAGCCAGTTGATCAGTGGTTCTAACAAAGTGCACTTCAACGTTTCCATCTTCCACATGATCTTTGATGAAGTGATACCTCAGTGCTATGTGCTAGGTCTTTGAGTGTTGCACTGGGTTATGACAGATCCTAATTGCACTTTCAGAGTCACAATATAGTGGGATCTTTTTCATATTGAGTCCATAGTCTCGAAGTTGACTCTGGATCCAAATCACTTGAGAGGTGCAGGATGCAGCTGCTATGTATTCTGCTTCAGCTGTAGACAAAGACACACACGTTTGTTTCTTTGATTGCCAGCTAACCAACTTCCCGTCAAGGAATTGGCAGCCGCCAGTGGTGCTTTTCCTGTCTAGTCCACATCCTCCAAGGTCTGCATCTGAGTAGGCTTGAACGAAGAAGCCTAAGTTGGATGGATACCATAGACCTAAAGAGGTAGTCCGCTTGAGATATCGTAGAATATTCTTCACTGCAAGCATGTGAGGTTCGTGTGGGTTGGCCTAAAATCTAGCACAGTAACAAACAGAGAACATAATGTCAGGCCTGCTAGCAGTAAGATACATCAGAGAACCGATCATCTGGCGATAAAGCGTAATATCAACAGCTGGTTTGTCTAGGGATGGAGTTAGCTTGGTGCCAAACGCCATGGGAACTTTGACTTTTGAGTCTCCCATCATGCCAAATTTTGCAAGGAGAGTCTTCGTGTAAGCTTCCTGATTAATAAAGATACCTTCGGGTCCCTGTCTAATGTTTAAACCAAGGAAAAAGTTAATAGGACCCATTGAGCTCATTTCGAATTTAGTCTCCATCAGCTTTCTGAATTCAGCTGTTAGGCTAGGATTCGTTGAGCCAAAGATGATATCATCGACGTAAATTTGAACAATCATAAGGTGGTTACCTTCCTTCTTATGAAAGAAGGTTGGGTCAACCAAACCTTGTTTGAATTTGGACATCTTTAAAAATTTAGTCAGCGTTTCATACCAGGCTCTCGGAGCTTGTTTCAGTCCATACACGGCTTTATCCAAAATGTAACAATGATTAGGATACTTTTCATTCACGAATCTAGGAGGTTGCTCCACGTAGACAGTTTCTTCGAGTTCTCCATTGAGAAATGCACATTTGACGTCCATTTGCTGGACCTCAAAGTTTTTGTGGGCAGCATAGGCTAGAAATATTCTAACTGATTCCAGCGTAGCTACAGGAGCGAAAGTCTCTTCGTAGTCAATGCCTTCCTCCTGACAGTATCCTTTCACTACCAGACGTGCTTTGTTTCGAATCATGTTTCCTTCCTTGTCCATTTTATTCCTGAAGACCCATTTGAGACCAACAACCGAGGCATCTGGAGGAGTTGGAATAAGTCGCCAAACTTTGTTCCTTTCGAATTCATTCAGTTCGTCTTGCATAGCTTGAACCCAATCGGAGTGATCAAGGGCAGTGTTAACTGTCTTTGGTTTAACTTTTGATACGAATGAGTTAAACATGCAGAATTTGACTTTTGAAAACAAGGAAGTTTGTTTTGCCTTGAGTTGTGATCGGGTCAGAACCTTTTTAGAAACATCACCAACAACTTGAGAGACAGGATGATCTCTGGTCCATTTGGTGAGAGGAGGGTAATTTGGATCAAAGGTTAGATCTAATTCAGCGTTTATCATTTCTTCTGGTTCGGACTGACTTTCATAGTCGTAAGACATATCGGCTTGCTCCCCCTCGATAGATGATCTTACAGGAATATCTTGAGAATCTTGAGCTACAGACATTTCTTGTGGTGCTGAGCTTTCGGGCGTTGATGCACCTTCGGATGGTGAGGCACTTTCGGTTGGTGAAGTGCTTTCGGGAGCAGTTTGAGACCTTAGCTCCCCCTCAACTTGTGAGCTCGGCTGGGATGATGATGGCGGATCCTCCCCCTCGACTGAAGCATTGGGTGATTGAGGCTCGTCAGAACTTGATCCTCCTTCATTCATTCTCCGTGCAGCGTCTTCAACAATTTGCTTCATATGATCGACCTTGTTGTCTGCTGCACTGGCTTCAGAGAGAGTGGCCTTCTCTGGTTCATCAAATAGCTCCATGAACTTTTCGAATAGATTAGCGATCGAGGCTGTGACTTGGCCAGTTTGAGGAAAGATTTCTCCAGCTGTGTCTTCGTTGACCTTTAGCTTTTTGACATAGCTATCATCAAAAGTCACGTAGTAAGTTTCTTCTATTTTCCTCGAACGCTTGTTTAATACCCTGTACGCTTTAGAAGTGAGAGAATAGCCCAGAAATATCCCTTCGTCGGCTTTGACATCGAACTTGTTGCGGTTTTCTTTGGAATTGAAGATAAAACACCGTGAATCGAACACATGGAAAAACTTCACATTTGGCTTCCTGTTGTTGAGGATCTCATAAGGAGTGAGAGTGAAGCGTTTGTTGAGATATGACCTGTTTTGTGTAAAACAAGCAGCAGAAATAGCATCAGCCCAAAAATATAAAGGTAAGGAAGCAAAACTTAACATGGTTCGGGCTGCTTCACACAAAGATCGGTTTCGTCTTTCGACAATTCCGTTCTGTTGAGGTGTGTAGGGAGCTGAGAAGTTGTGACTTATTCCTTTTTCTGCCAGGAATTCTTCGAATTCTCTATTTTTGAATTCCAATCCATTGTCGCTCCTGATGTTACGAACGACCTTCTTTAGCTGTACTTCAATTTGCTTGATGAACACCTTTAGCTTGTGAGTCACTTCAGATTTAAGCTTCAGAAAGAGCACCCATGTAAAACGTGAAAAGTCATCAACAATAACAAGAATGTACTTGCTACCACTGATGCTTTCGATAGATGATGGACCACACAAATCAATATGAAGTAATTCTAGTGGTTCAACAACTTTAGTGTTTATTATAGATGGATGACTTTGACGACTCTGCTTCCCCATTTCACATGCAGCACACAAATGATCTCTATCGTACTTGAGTAATGGAAGACCTTGAACATGACCTCCAGTTATGAGTTTGTTGATGTCCTTAAAGTTAAGATGAGAGAGCCTTCGGTGCCACAACCAGCTTTCGTCAGATTGTGCTTTGGATAACAGGCAGATAGCTGGGTTTCCTTTGATGGGTTTGAGATTTAGGGGAAAAATTTCACCTTTACGCTCGGATTTGAGAATAACTCTTTTCGTCTTCTTCTCAATTATTTCAGAACCTTCATCATCGAATGAGACTTTAAGACCGGTACCTCCAACAAGCTGAGATACACTGATGAGGTTGTGTTGTAGTCCTTCCACGTATGCAACCTTCCTTATCGTGAAATCACCATTTGTAATCATTCCATATCCTATTATGGTGCCGAAGGAGTTGTTCCCGAACTTGACGTTTCCACCGTTTGAAAGAGACCTGTATTCCCTTAGCTCTTCCTTCCTCCCTATCATGTGACGTGAGCAGCCACTGTCAATGTACCATTCTTCGTCAAACTGCTCGTCACTGATTACCTGTAAAAATTAAGCAGATTTAGGAACCCAAAGTTTCTTTGGTCCACGTGAGCCTTTCACAGGAACATGAATAGTTAGAGAGATGTCAACAAGATATGTTCGTTTTATTAGTGTTGTTTCATCTTTCTTTTTGATGGTAAAAACTTTAATTTTATTGGGATTCGATGCTTTCGGTTTAGACTCTGGATTAGCCGCTAAAACCTTCTGTTTTCCTTTTTGTTCAGTTGATGTTTGAGATTTTTGACAAGGAACAGAATGGAATTTGGAACGAGGTGGAGAAGAATTGGAAGAATTAGAAGAATTAGTGGAGTTAGAATGAGAGGGCTTAGATTGAGATGACTTCTTGGTTGAAGACTCTAGGTGACCCTTTTGCTTTTGATCATTGGTGGGACCGACCTTAGAGTTTTGATCTCTTTTGCTCTCAGAACCGAACCTTTGCTTTCGGTTGATGTAGTTCTCTGAACCGAACTTCTGCTTTCGGTTGGAGTCATTCTCAGAACCGAACCTTTGCTTTCGGTTGGAATTATTCTCTGAACCGAACCTTTGCTTTCGGTTGATGTTTTTCTCCGAACCGAACCTCTGCTTTTGGTTGTTGTTGCTCTCTTGCGATTCAACAGGATTTTTCTCTGACTTTAAGTTCCTATCATGATGTGAGAAATAGGCATTCTGAGATTCCCAAAACTGTTTTCTTTCAGAGAGATTCTTCCTGTATCTCTGATTCCTTTGCCGTTTTTGATTTCTCATTTGCTTCGGTTGATGATGGATATTAGCTTTCTGTTTCTTGTTTTCTTTGGCTGGTTCACTCTGAACTAATGAAGTTTCACTAGAAGGATTGTCTTCTTTTGCAAGAATTCCTTTTTCTTGAGGAACATCTTTCGTACCGCTAGTACTTGGCACATCAAAGTTATCAGGTTTATTCAAAGGTTCTGGCACATATCTGCCTTTGCTTTTCCATGAGGTCCTTTCAGACAAACCTACCGTTTCATCAGCGTTATCGATTGGAGCTGACCAGAAGAACTCATCGCAGCCATCAGCATTGTCCTCATTTACAATAGCTGTGAGTTCAGCAGTATGATGTTCGGTTACGCCTGTGACCTTGTACACCTGATTTGGAGTGGTTCTAACTTTTTGATATACTACTGCCTTCTCTGCAAGAATCGGGGACTTTTGTTGGGACATACGAGCGAACTCCACTGAATTTTCTGAAATTAGATTCTTGTGGTTTTCAGGTTCGCTCTTGACAAATTCTGAACAGTCGATTGTGTCCTCTATAGAAATTTCACTCATATTGTCGTCCTCATTAAGCTCAGATGCATTTTCAACATCAATTTTATTTTCTGAACTCAAGCTGGCGTTTAAAGAGTCAAATTTTTGTATGGTTTCGGTTCTCAGTTTCAGTTTATCATTTTCATCCAAAAGGTTTTTAAGCATGTCCTTATGGTCCTTGGACTTAATGAAAGATTCGATTTTGTCCAGTCCATACATGTACGTCGGATTCACATCCTCAGATGAAATAACACTTTCACAATTATATGCTTCAGTATCAATTTCATCCTCCTTAAACTCAAGGAAGGGTAGAATCATGCGATGAATCTTTTGTCCTATTTCACAATCCAAATGAAGCTGAGTAATATTAGTGTAAAGACGTTTAGCAATCAGACAAAAAACATTTCGCTGTTTCAAAAGCTTTAAATTGTCTCTTTGTAAATAAATGTTTTCCTCTTTTGTTTTGATTAACTCCGACTCCTTCAGTTCGATCCACATGCACCGTTCCTCACTCTTCGAAGACACCCTGCTTAATTGGTCAGTTAGGTTAGAATTGGTGACTCGAGTTTGAGTTAAACTACTATCTAGATGAGAGATTCTTGAATTAACACTTTTTAATTCTTTTTCATATGAGCATTTTGGAACTTTAAATGAGACAAAAACTGATTGTACCTTCTTGATCAGTTCATCAAGCTCATTGAACTGTACGCTGAGCGGTTTAGCTGTAAAGCACAAGTTCTGTTGCTCCTTCGTGTCATCATTCCCACCATCAGTATTGTATCCCCTCATCTGAGATACGTCGGTCACCATCAAGCATCTTCCTCCACTGCTCTCTTCTTTCGACACAAAAGCCTTTCCATGAGAAGGCTTCCTCACTTCATCATCTTCAGAGTCGGTTGACCAGACCTCCATGCCACCGAACTCATCATCAGCTACCGAACCCTGCACAATTAACGCATTCATAGAAGGGTTAGCAGTAGATTTCTTCTTCCTGATTTCATCTAGCTTTTTCTGCAACAAAGCTTCTTCATCCATTTCCTCATCCTTTTCTGCCATCTTTTTGAGGACACAATCCTTTGCATAGTGGTTCTTTCCTCCACAATAATAGCAGCTTACTCCCGAATCTCCTTCAGCCTTCCGTTCCTTCTTTGATTCTTCAGCCTTCGGTTCTTCTTTGACCTTTTCTGAGCTATAACTCCCCTGCCAGTTTCGGTTCTTGTTTGTAGGGAATCTCTTCTTGATGAACCTCTTGGGGTTCGACACCATCATAGCAAAGTCCTCAGAAGTGACGTCATAGTCCTCTAAGTTGAGGTCTTCTTCATCCATCACAGCTTTACTTTTGGACAGGAGGGCCAACGAACCTAGGCTTGAAACCACACTTTTCTCCTGTAGCACGATCTTTTCTTGAGATTTTAGGATGCTTACCGGTTTCGCCAAAGAATAGGATTTAAATTGCTTGTGGGCTTTAACTGTGGACACAACTGCTCTCCACTCTGATCTGAGACTGTTCAAAAATGTAACCTTCTGCTCAATAAGCTTCCTTTCGATGTCGTGTTTGATCATCTTGCTAAGAAGATGATTGAAGCGATCGAACGTTTGAGTCACAGTTTCTTCGGCTCCTTGCTTGAATTCACCAAACTCGGACAAGAGTAAGGTTTGAATGGAGTGTTCAAGATCTTCATCTGTAGAGTACAATTCTCGTAACCTGTCCCATATTTCTTTTGCCGTTGTGCATGAACTCACCAGCCTGAAAGTATCGGACTGAAGGGCGAATCTGATCAATCTTAACGCTTTGATATTGCACTGAAATTTATCTTTTTTGTCTTGCGCAATATCTTTAACATCTTTCAGAAGATCATTATACTCCTTTTGAGTTTTAATAATCCTTGAAGTTGCTGAATGAGAAAAGGGTCCAGAAACGATTGCTTCCCAGATGAGGTATCCATTATCCTCAGATCCTATAACATAATCTTCAAAGTGATGCGCCCAGACTTCATAATCATGGGTGTACAGGATGGGAATCTTCGTTGTTGATCCAATGATGTTCGAAATATTGATAGGATTGGATTGTGACTCGTCCATAATTTATCGAATAACTTGTTCAAAGATCAGACTTGTAATATATCAAATTAGGGCAAAACAATAAATATCAAGATACGTCAATTATGAGATGACGGCTCAATAAATATCAATAAATGCGGAATAACCCTAATCGAAACCTTTTTCACAGAAAAGAAGTGTATCGATTACACAGCCTCCTGCTCTGATACCAATTGATAAGTTAAAAACTAATTTGAAGATCGATTAGATCTATAAAACAGGTAAATTAATAAACGAGTAAACAGCAAAAACACAAGAATGGATTAAAGATGTCGAATGATTAATAAACAATCCTCAGAAGAGCTCGATAAAGAACTTCTACTGTAGAGGATTTAGGGTTTACAAGAACGATGAAGGAAAAATGTAAAGCTATCAATCGTTACTCTATCAATCGATTACCTAATATGCATGCAAGCACATTATTATATACTAAACCCTATTAGCTCACGGTTGGACAGGCCTAAAACCGGAGTACAAAACGTGGACTATTAATCAAGCCCAATAGACGCAATATCCAAAAAATGCTATGCTACCCAACACATACTCAATCAAACACTGCTAACTGTCCTTTGGGTAAAATGAACATTTTACCCCTGATCATGACCTAAGTCAAAATCAGAGTCAACTTTCAGTTGACTCGACTTGCCGAGTTGGCTTTCCAACTCGCCGAGTCCCTACCCAAACGTTTGCCCTGAATCCCGTTCCTACTCGTCGATTTAGGCGCCGAATCGACGAGTTCTCCTTCTTAACAGATACTCAAATCCTTCATTCTACTCACTGAGTTGTATGAACAACTCGTCGAGTTCATCTTCATCCGATGAACACTTATGCTAAAACTCGCCGAGTTGTATGAACAACTCGCCGAGTCTGTTCTTGATCTAAGGAGATTGCCTTGAACTCGCCGAGTCAAGGCATTGACTCGCCGAGTACCTCCATAGATGAGTTCAGCTTCCGACTCACTGAGTCACACCCCGTGACTCACTGCTCACTTGACACTACGAAAAGGGGACAAACTCGGAGACTCGCGAACAGACTCGCCGAGTCGTTGCCATGCACCCACTAAATACACAGATTTGCTCGATTCCAGTCCATGCCATTCACAGATCTGGACTTCTAGGACACGAATCACACGTAAAGTTTCTAACTTTACGTGTAGATATTCACCAATATGGATTTTAGGGTTCAAAATGCCTCAAAAGGGTAGATCTAGGGTGAACAAGCAACATGGGTCCATAAAGCTAACAGATCTGAGCTCCTGGAGCTCAATCTTGCCTAGATCTAGAGGCCAATCAACTTATTACGAAATATTATGCACATACAAGATTGGGGAATGGCTCAAGAATGTCTTAAATAAAGCCTTAAGCATAGAAACAGGAGAAAATGGGATATACCTCAATGATACTGCTGAAAGAACACAATAATGCTTTGATGGCTTCCCTTCTTCTGGATCTACTTCCCTTCTTCTTCAAAACCTTCAAGAGCACACAACAAATGCTTCAACTCTTCAAAGAACAAGCTTAAACGAGGGTTGGGAGCTCTGGGGGCTGGCCTGGGGCGGATGTGTTGCTTAAATAGGGTGCAAACCCCTGAAACTTAGGGTTTCATCCAACAGCTGTGACTCGCCGAGTCCAGGATATGGACTCGTCGAGTCGACAACTTAAACGTGTCCCGGGTCCCGCATCTACTCGGCGAGTCGGACCTGTGACTCGCCGAGTCCAAGGCTAAAAGAAGAGAAATACTCAAATAAGATTTACGTACCAGGAACCAGGTGCTACAGTTTTATGATGAAATATGTATTTGAAGACTTAAAATGATTTTTTTAATATATAAATACCTTTCAAATTGTATTTCTTTTTTAAATTACTAATAATACGTATTTGTATTAATAATAATAAAAAAAAACTATATTTATATAGAAAATAGAAAAAAAATCCACATTAACACCAAAAATGTATTTCTACGTTTTTGGAAGTTTAAAAGATATGTACCTATATATTATATACTTTCAAAATCGTAAACATATATAAACATATATTTATATATTGAAAAATATGAATACGCTTTAAAAAATGTACGTTTTTAAGTCTATAAATACAATTTCGATGTAAAAATATGTTTTTAATGATCTACATACTCTTTCAAAAATATATATACCTTTCAAAAGTTTTTTTAATCTTTAAAAACGTATTTTATATCTTTATAAATATAATTATACCTTTGAAAATGTAATTAAAAAAATATACACTAATAAAAAAACGCCAATAATAATAATAATAATTATTATTATTATTATTATTATTATTTAAGTAATATACAATATATATTAGTTTTTCAGAATATGTAACATGAATGGGATGCAGCTTAGTGGTAGCATTCTTGCTTTATAAGCTGGAGGTGCATGCGTGGCGTGCCGCGTGTGCAGGTGACCGGCTGAACCCTTTAAAAGGGTAAAACCGAAAAAAATTTGCGGTATTAACGAACTAAAATTCTTCCAAAGGGTAAAACCATAAATTCCTGAAAAACTTAAGGGTTTTTATGACATTATCCCTTACGAGTTTGGTCTGTTTTTTTTGACTTTTTTGAAATGACGATTTACCCTTAATATATTCATTTTTTATTTTTTTTTATTACAATAAGTAAAAAAACATAAAAAAGAAAAAAGAAAAATTGTGCCGTGTTATCTTACCCACCTTCCCTCTGTATCTAGCTGTACATTAAACACACTTAAACCCTCGTTTTTCCGGCGCTGACAAGGACTTCTTCGGTGCCACCCATTTTGTTGTTTCCTTTGAGGGCAACAATTAGTTTCTGTACCACCAGAAGATGTTAAAATCACCACCACCATAGTTCAACATTGCCACAACCATCGATTTTCTGGAAGAGACAAAAACGCACTCGATTTTCTGATGAAGACAAAAAAACCCTCCGATCTTAAAACATACTTATATTCATACCTTGTCGTCACCCGGAGCCGTCAATCTCTTTCTCCGGATCATTTAAGATCACTATGACCCTTCACCTAAGCCGTCAGAGCCGTCGATCTGGAAAACCTTAGATCTGAAAAACCTTCGTCGGAGTTGTCAACACGGTCACCGCTTCGATTTGAAATCTCTTCGATCTGGAAAACCCTTCTCGAAAACCCTTCGATTTTAAAACCTTTGTTACCTAAAAAAGAACCGACAGAAAAGAAGAAACAAAATCTAAACGTTATAGGGTTTTTGGTCGGCGGTGGAAAAATTGAGAAACGCAGAAAATAAACTACGACCTTGGATAGGTACATTGTAGCGCTGCCGATTTGAGCAAAACATCGATCTGAAAATCGAAACATTGAAGATGTGGAAACATCGATCTGAAAATCGACCACGGCAAAGATGTGGATCTGAGGGTTTCCTTCTTCGCCGGATCTGTGCCTCTTCATCCCCCACCTACATCTATCTTTATCTCCCTAGTTCTGGTTGTGTCTTTTCATCTCCCTTTTACCAGCGATGACTTCAGGTGGTGGTGGTTGTGTTACCGGCGGTTGCTTATGGTGGTGGTGGTGGTGATTGTGCTTCATCAATGATGTGGTGTTAAGGGTATTCACAAAAATAAAAAAGGCAGATAAAGGGGATGGTGTTTATACTTTTATTTTTATTTTGTTTAATAAATAAAATTAATAAAAAAGCGAAAAAAAAATATCAAGGGCAAAATCGGTATTATAAAAAAATTAAGAACAAATTGTAATAAACTTACAATAAAATAAAAACTTTGGACCACTAATGCTACTCCAAATCTTTTTGGACCGAAGTTGACAATTTTCGACATACCAAAGAAACCATTTATGCAATTTAGTCTTAGTTTTTTTTGGAAACAACCAATAGCTTGTATAAAATCATAAACATGCATTAACAAGATGCTAAGCTATAAGGTATAGAGTACAATAAGAAATAAAAGCAAAAGGTACAAAAATATGTAAAAATTACATAGGAAATTTTATCAATTTTTCTTTGATATACATAATTACATAGCATTCGACGGCTACATTAAAATAAATTTAAATTAAATAGGAATCAAAATGAATTTAAATTAAATAGGAATCCCTAGAAATGGTTAGTGATCTACCCACAAACAATCCTCAAAGTTCTCAATTCGACCTATTTCCGTTCAATTTATGGCCAAATTCTGTGAAATATTTAGGTGTGTTTGTGTGTTTTTTTTTTCAAATCGAAATAGATAAAGAACGCTTTGTATTTTCATCTCAAATTGGTCGGTGATGTTTCATATAAGGATACATCGATTACAACTTTGAGTAGGGATATATATGTTATTTTCTAGAGATGGCCGCTAATGGAAACATAGTGATCAACCATTTTTAAACCCATGACATGGCTGCTGCCAGTTTCAAGAATATAATCATTTTTTACTAATTAATTTCCCATTGATGTTGATTTAATAATTTGACTTAATTAGAAGCATCTCAATAATGCGTGTTGTTATCATTCGAGTTGTTAATTTATTCAAGCATGCTTCCATCTCACTCGTGCATAGTCTCCTAATAGTGAATCTTCTATTTGTAACCTATTTTTCCTCGTACCATGATTCACAAATGCACAACCTCATACGTTCAAAATACTTCAATCTTGTCTCTTTCATGGCGTTACACCTTGACAAATACGATTTAACTGCATGATAATATCTTTTCATAAATGCTCCCACACTTGCATCATATCGATCGATAAGGGTTGTCTCCTCATTGAGTGGAAGTTGAATGAAACATCACTGAGTGGGCTCTGCATGAGCATGAAGAGCTACAGGTTTGTCGTCCACTGACCCAGCTTGTCACGCGCATGCAAATAACTACGCAGACCTTGAAAAAAAGATCAACAGTGAATCTTCATACCCTTTTATGGAAGAGAGTTTTAGAGCATCTATGGGCCCTATATTTTTTCTACCACTTTCTGTCTTGAGCATGTTGGCCATCGGGAAAAACTTGGTTAGCTGTGGTCTGTTTTTTCCAATGGTTTCGGGACCCTTCAGCCAGAGGCTAACAATAATTACTGGTATTAATTGCTTTCTGAAGATACTGCTAATTCTACTATTATTAATATGTATGTTGAGGAAGGAAGGAATGACATACATGTAGGCATATTAGAGATGAATTTATCAACTTCCCTAGCATACTTTTGACAAGTAAAATGGAATATAGTATACTATATATTGCTTTTGTTGTATTGTTGTAGGGTTACCAAGATCCATGATGCTGACAGATTAAGGTACAAGCATGCTAAATAAAGCTGTGATAATGGTTTATTTAAGCAATGATTCTTCAACTTAGGTGTAAAGGTAAAAAAAGGTCAGGATTTTGGGATGAAGAAAAGTGATATGGAGATCCATATATACTTTTAGCGATCCTCTTTTTATCACACCGATGGCGACTTTGGTGCTGGAGTTGATATGATTAATGCTCTTTTCGTCTGAAAATAAAACTCTGTTAAGTATCGTGGGTTTCAATTCCTTCCGCATGATATGTGAAAGATTCGTGAGAGAAAACAAGAACCCTTTACTCTGGGTCGAAAAGACAAACTTTCAGATGTGTATCGTGTTCTGCTGTATGTTTTTAGGTGCTGACTCCTTTTGTGCGAAGTAGGTTTTTCTCTAGCGGAATCTCCCACACCTCCTCTAACTCAAAATGGATTTTGAGTGAGTAGGGAGACTTTTTAATGTATTAATGTGTCAATAAGATTGTAATATTTGAGGTTAATTGTAGATTCTATTGTTATATAATCTTTTATGTGATTTATGTAAAATTTGGTACAAAATAACGTTATATTGGCAAAAAAAATCTCTTATGTAACTTACGTAAAATTTGGTACAAAACAACGGATTGTAATATTTGAGGTTAATTGTAGATTCTATTGTTATATAATCTTTTATGTGATTTATGTAAAATTTGGTACAAAATAACGTTATATTGGCAAAAAAAATCTCTTATGTAACTTACGTAAAATTTGGTACAAAACAACGTTATATTGGCAAGAAACGGTTAAAAAACGGGAATAATAACAAAAAACTAAAAATCAATGTAGACAAAGAGCATTAATGCTGGCATGAAATATGTGGGGCTGTCTTGGTAAATAATGGGTAGTTTGTAAATATGTAGGTCTCCGATGGTAATGAATGGGTGTTTGTAAATATGTAGGGCTCCATTGGTTATTAATGATTTAAGTGATTAATGGGTGCTAAGTGGGAGGGAGACAAGAAAGCAAAACCAAATTCTTTGTCCTTCTTCCATTTATTAATTACCACAAATAAGTATGAATAATTTTGTTTAAGTTGAACTCTTAATCTATATCTTATTAACTTAAAGAGTATTTTTGCTTATTTGCCGCAAAAAACATGTTTTAGGCCACTTGGTGTGTTTAATTGAGCTCTATTTGTAAATAACAACGTATGACTGGTATGCTATTCGATTGGAAGAGGCTCTTCAGTTGGTTGTCGCTACGGGTTGCATTTGACTATTTAATGATCACCTTTAACCGCATGTCATTGTAATCAGTCTTCTTCGTATGTATAAATAAGGTATTTTATAGTTATCGCATGGATATAATTGCCATTTATGTTACCTTTATTGCTGAATTTTCAGATATTGGATGTAAAACAAGACGACTTAGTGTGAAGAATGGTCATGAAGAGAGTTTTCGTACTCCATTAGTGAAATATATAGAGATGCTGTCGAATAGTTAGTGTTTGTTTTTCTTTTATGTTATAGATCTTATAGGTTATTAAAGGAGGTTTATTCATTTTTCTTTGCAATTTGGTTCTTGAAGTGTTGTTTTTGTAGACACTTGTGTTATCGTTGCATACTGTTTTTCTTGATTTCAACCTCAAAGAAGGATAAGAATTTGTATGTGTTTCGTCAAACAGTTTCAATGATTTTTTAATTGGTTGTGTAGAAAAATTAGAGGTGGTACGTTAATATGTTTGTTTATATTGTGTAATTGATGATATAATAATAATAATAATAATAATAATAATAATAATACATGAACTATACCAAAAATGAACATTTGATCATAAAAACATGATATTTTAGATTGGTCAAAGCATAACTATTTTAACCATAACTATTATTGTGTGAAACATTCATTGGCCATTAAAACAACCATACCTATTACTCAAAACTAAAAAAAGATAACCTATATTCAAATGAACAAAACACTACAATGTCATTCATAATTAATGACTTTCAAATATTCCAAAAAATTTATTCATGTCCTTCCGGTATGTTTATTGCATTGATCAATTCCCTCATCATTTTTAATGATCATCCTTATCAATCTTTCCATATTCCTTTGCTTCTTCAGTTACTTTCTTCTGGTACTTGCTTATTTTATGTATATAAAACTTTACATCATACATGCAATATAATTTTGTATGCTTCTTATTCTGCAAGAAAACCTTCTTTACCAAAATCAGTATTTTACATTTCCATTTATTGTTCCAGGATAAATTTTCATCTGTCGCATTAAGAACATATCAGAATCAATTTTAACTTACTGAGTTTGCCAAAGATAGTTCATCATACTGGAAAGTAACTTTCTTATAATGTATTTTAATAACATTACATTATTTTTTTCTAAGCAAAATCATACACTACTTAAGAACCTTCATATTATCAAAATATGGAATTAGAATATGATTTATTCTAACCATCCATGATGAGTACATAAGTAATAACCAAAAGATTATTAATTAATATATTCTCTTACAAAATATCTTAAATTAACGACAAACATTACTCATTGTAACATATTTACAACCATAAAACCAAGAACATATATCTAGTCTTATACCATGTTGTTAAATCAATCGAATCTAAAACAAAATACCTTAGATTAGTTACAAACATCATGCATCTGTAATATTCTATGTTTTACAACATATAAGAGAATCCATTAATTACCAAAGTAGAAAAAATTAAATCAATAATCCATGGATTCATAGAAATAAGAATTACACATAAATCAAAATAATATAAACATTGAATTTATAGATATCATAATCGCAAAAAAATAAAAAAATAAAAAAAAACTAAACGAGATACTGGTTTCATCTTGTTGTTGAAATCTACATTTTTTATTGTTAGAATCGAAATCAAGAGATTCAAACCCATGTGTACCCGAGCTTTGATTTGGTTGAATGAAATCATGGTTTTTAGAATAAGAATAAGAATCAATTTCTTCATGTTTTTCTTGAGAGTTTGGAAACAAAGTTTAATCATGAACAAACTTTGAATCGATTAGAAGATCCTAGAACATTATTCTATTAGAATATTCTACATATCCACTTGTAAAAACATACAACATACCACATTATGCTATTAGAATATTCCACACACACACATATATATATATATATATATATATATATATATATATATATTCATGTAATAAATAACCTTATAAAATAAAACCTAGAACGTTATTCTATTAAACTACCAACATCATACAACATAAGCAACAATATTCAAATGATTTTAACTATCATATACTATACGTATAAAATTTAACGAGTTGTGACATCAGTTCTTAAAAATACATAAATATCAATTTATGATAACATACAACCCATAATATTATTCTATTAAAATATTATACATATACTTATTATATCATAAAACATACAATAATATTTTAATAGAATGTTATACATACAAACTTTAAATATAAACTCATGTAATATAAGAAATATGTTACTAATATTACATGACATAAACTACAACAATAAAACTATAATGCTATATGTACATGTTCATATTCTGTTGACACATCTTGATCAGATGATGAGGTATCATGAAGTATGACTTTTTTTGCCTTTATCTTTTTTTTTGAACAGCAGAATTTTATTAAAAAAACACTAGCAAGAAGCTAGCAAGAAATTACATTTTAGAGGAAGCTAACTTTGGGTTACGAAGCCAATCAGTCCAATGTAATTTTACTCTACTACATCTATTAGAAATCCAAAAGAAAGACTTCTCAACGACCTCATAAAAAAGAACTGATTTCTTTGGTATAATCATCCCAAAAATAGAAGTATTACGAAAATTCCATAAGCACCAGAATGAAGTGATAATTACCGCATCAAAAATCTTCCTTTGCCCTCTACGTAGATTGACATTTTCTGACCAGTTGATTAACGAATGCACCGAAAGATGAACCGGGATAGATACTCCCCACCAAATAGCTACCCTTACCCATATGTTAATCAAGTCAGGACAGGTTGTAAATGTAACGCCCCGTTCCTAAGAGTACCTAATTGTGAGTCCCCGGGATTTAAGGGAAATGATATTTAGGTCATCTTGTGGGAAAAGTGGAAAATGAGGGGCGAGTATGAAATTTGGGGACTCGCCGAGTACGCCCAGCGTAAGCTGGGATTACGCCTAGCGTAATTGGGTAAGTGACGCGGGTGCAAGGTTGAGTACGCCCAACGTACTAGAGGTACCCCCAGCATACTCTCAGAGTTCTAAAACCCTAAATTTAGGGTCAGCCAGTATATAAGGAACATGTTGGTGCATACCCTAGCCTCCTTAAGCTCACCCTTAACCTCAGAAACCCTAGAAACCCGTATTCCCTCCATTGTTGGGTATGTTTGGCCTTGGAAAGCTCATTTTGGCAAAAGAAAAGCTAGAAGAAGAAAGGAGAAGTTGTCAAAGAAGGAAAGGAACGATTGGAGCTTCTAGATCTGAAGAGATATCATCCTTTGGAGCTTATTTGAGGTATAAAGCTTCTTGCTTGCCATTTATTTTGCATAGATCTAAGTGTTGTGAAGTTTTAGCATCTTTCTTGTCCCAAAGTTCTCATCTTGATTCATGCTTTGTGTTGGCCGAGATTATCTGTCCTTTCAGACCTTTGGAGAGGTCTTGAGTGAGAAAAATGAGGTCCCAAGGGCTGTAGTTGTTCCATGTGTGAGATATATAGGTCTTAATGGATTAATACCTTAGATTAAGAGCTTTTGGACGTCCCAAGTGATAAAGTTTGAGACTTTATGAATCTTAGGCGTATTTAGCCTAGGGATCTGAAGTTTGGGCTTAAGAGCTTAAGCCATTAAGAGGTTATAAGGACTTTATGAGTAGCGAAGTTACACCCCGCGTAGCGGGTCAGGGCCCCCATCCTCAGCTGCGTTTTATGTGTGTACGCCCCGCGTACCAAGGAGGGTACGCCCAGCGTACTCCCCCTGATTGGACCTTAATATTGGGCCTTAGAGTTTGGGCCGTTTGTGGGTGGTTGGTTTATGGGCCAAGTATGGAAATTATGGATAGAGTGTTTCGGGCCCAATTATTGTTATGGACCTTGGATCTAGGCCCATTTGGTGAGGTGGATCCAATTTGGAAAATTGGGCCAATATTGGACTTTGTATAAGATTTGGACTTTGGCTTTGGCCCGATAAGTGGATGTATGCTTGGCCTAATGTTTATTTTGTAATGATGGCTAGTTCGGGATTTTGCGGTGAGTTGGTGATTCGAGAATCTGCTCTTCAGTTCAGAGTTTCGGCAGTGCGAGGTGAGTTATCCTCACTATATCGACAGGGTCTAAGGCACCAAGGCCGGCCCTTTATTGGATTGAGATCTGGGTATTTGTTGTTATGTTATTGCTTTGATATGTTTGCATCCTGCTAGCTAGGATGGTATATGTTAGAGACCTGGTTAAGGTCGGTTCCTTGATATGTAGGGTGATGCTATGCTAGTGACCGGTTAGGTCGGTATCCTGGTTAGGATGATGATATGTTATGTGATCTGTTTGATCGGCTTGTTGACTGTGAATTCTTATATGATTGTATGTTTATGTGCACATGGTTGTTTGGACTGGAGTTGGGTTGAGGCGGGTCCTGCTTTGTGCTGTAGGCTAAGATACCCAGGGCGGACCGGTTGTCCCGAAGGCCCAGCAAGTGGTCCGGATAGGCTGTAGGCCCCAAGAGGGCGGACCAGACGTGCTGAGGCTCGGAGAGTGGACCAGGCCGACTGAAGGCCCGGTGCGGGCGGACCAGTCATGTTGTAGACTCAGAGAGTGGACCAGGTAGGTTGTAGGCCCGATGCGGGCGGACCAATCACACTGTAGACTCGATGTATATGGCTAGACTTGGAGGGTGGACCAGGTGGACTGTTGGCCGGTGCGGCGGACCAGTCTCATAGTAAACCCAGAGTGCATGGCTGTTTTGTGTTCTGTTATGTTATGTATGCTATGTATGATATGGGCCGGAAGGCACTATGTTATGGGCCGGAAGACGTTATGTTTTGGACCGGAAGGTCGTAGCCTGGAAGGGCGTATGTGTGGTTGGTATTTTGGGGATATCTCATTAAGCTTTCGGGCTTACAGTTGTGGTTTAATGGTTTTTAGGTTCTTCAGGAGACTGTGGCAAGGCAAAGGCGTAATCGTACCGCTCCGCATGTTTATGTTGTGATGTGATTCTGGGAACACTCTAAATGAATTGTATTGAAAACCTTTTTGTAATAATTTAATGAAATCGGGTTGTTTTTGAAAAGTTTAAATTGGTTGAAATTTTTCGGTCGTTATAGTAAAAATATGCTCAATGGTCTCTACTTCATCCAAACAAATATGGCACATAATAGAAGGAACCATAATACCTCTCCTAAATAATCTCTCCATTGTTGGAATACTAGACAACTGAATCCTCCATATAAGAATATTGAGTTTAATAGGAACCCAATTATTCCATCTAGTAGCCATATCCCCTGAATTAACTAGACCACTATCCAAAGCATGACGAGCCAACGAAACAGAGTAAGAGTCAGAACTATCAAGAGACCAACCCAACTTATCTGGGACTTGCTGAAGTTGTACATTCTGCATCTCCTCCAAAAAAGAATCCCATTGAACTTGTTCTATCCCACCTCTGGGCAAACGTCTTAGATCTTCCGTGTTCCATCCAATTAAAAAACGATCCCTTACATTGGCTGAACGATTAATATCTAAAGCAAAAATTCTATGAAAGGAAATAGCTAGTGGACTATCACCCTTCCAAGTATCATGCCAAAAAGAAGTACTAGCCCCATCACCAATCCGAATAGGAGCTAAACTATGGAAATCAAAACCCCGGTCTTTTAGATTATCCAAAATCATTGTAATATACCTCCAAGGACCCGTCAATAATCTCTACGAAATCATCGGATTTGTGACCTCACCCAAACCATATAAGATTTTGACCACCCTAACCCATAATAAATTTGGGTTATGGAAGAAATGCCACTTCCAACGTAATAATAAAGCCCTATTAAAGGCAAAAAGACTACCAATCCCCAAACCACCAACATCAGTGGGAGCCAGCACTTTATCCCATTTAATCCAATGCATACGACGCTCATCCAACTCAGCCCCCCCAAAAAACGAAGACCTTAAGCTCTCCAGCTGATTTATCACCGTTAGTGGAACCGGATAAATAGACATCAAATAGCTACCAATAGATCCCAAAACAGCTCTAACAAGAGTCATTCGACCCCCAAATGAAAGGGTTTTAGCTTTCCAGACCGCCAAATGTTTTTGGAAAGAATCAATAATAGAACCCCAAGAATCAATTCTAGACATATTCTGACCAATCGGAACACCCAAATGAATAAAAGGAAGCGAACTCGAAGAACAACCCATACAATTAACCAAATAAGATACTTGATTAGCTGTCACCCCCACACCGTATAGCTTACTTTTATGGAGATTAATTTTCAACCCCGAAGCCAAAAAAAACATCTAAGGATTCGGACAATATGAAGGGCATTTTCCTGATTCCACTCTGCCATAAGAACAACATCGTCAGCGTAAAAAAGATGAGAAATATCAATTCCTCCAATTGTGATTCCCCTGTAAGTATTAGACAATTATGCCCGAGACAGAGCCACATGCAAACCCTCCATAGCCAAAACAAAAAAAAAGGGGACAGGGGGTCCCCCTGTCTCAGACCTCTAAACATATGGAATTCTCGAGAAGGAGAACCGTTCACTAGGACCGATACTGTGGCAGATGACAACATCTCCAAAATCCAGTTACACCACATGGGACCAAACCCCATAATTTGCATGGTTTCCAGTAGGTATTCCCAAGATAAACAATCATAAGCTTTCTCAAAATCCACTTTAAAGATCAAAAGAGGGTTTTTAGATGCTCTACTCCAAGAAACAACTTCATTAAGAAGAAAAGGACCATCTAAAATCTGTCTGCCTTTTATAAAAGCAGATTGCTCCACACTAACCAGACTACCAATAACCTCCGCCAGCCTATTAGCAAGAAGTTTGTCAATAATTTTGTATTGGCAACCAATCAAACTAATAGGTCTAAAATCTTTGACAACCTTCAGATCTCTCACTTTAGGAATCATAGTGAAAAAGGAAGCATTACAACCCTTAGGAATAGAAGAATGCATGTAAAAGTGAGACACCAAATCAAAAATATCATCCTGAAGAATATCCCAATACCGTTTTGCCTTTATCTGTTTTGAAGTATGACTTTTTGTTGCCTTTATATATTTTCGATGATAGAAGTTGTTCAACATTCTCTCTTTTAGGATCAAAACTCGTTTTTCCCATGATTTTGTAATTTCTTCATTTCAACTGCGTCAAAACATAAAATATATTTTTATTAAAACAATAAAACTATGATATAAACAAATGATTTATTTTACTAGAATATTCTAACATTCTGACAATAATTAACAACATGAAAATTATTTAATAAATAATTTACAATTAAAGAATTGCATTTTATTTTCACATTTAATTTTACACAAATCTAATATGTGCAAGGCATTGTTAAGATTACACAAAGTAGAAACTATGCGATATAATAACAAAAGAACACAATTGTTCACATGGTACTAACTCCGAATAAAGTTTATATTCCTTTAATTTTGATTAATAATATCTAGTATAATGCAAACAAGAGATTTAATATTATATATATAAAATACAAAAGATCAGATAACCTAACAAATCAGACCTTTAGGTTAAAAGACACCACCAACCTAAACCAACAATTTCATTAGCTTTCAATGTGTATCAAACACTAATGCTAGCTACAGTAAATAATTTCAAAAACATTTAACCGAAATTAGAATAAAGAAGTTCATTTCTAGCCAAGTTATTGTGAATCTAGATCAAACACTATAAATTTCAGAAAAATAATTACTAAATTAGAATAAATAGAGTAACAACTTCCTAAAGCCTATTATAGGAGATGATTTGGAATATACATTATGTAGAATCTAAATGTAAATCTACTATTATCGAACTAAAACATAAATAGAAAAATTCAATAATGTCAAGATAGAATAACAAATTCTCAAAATATATTTTAGTTTTGACTCATCAAAGTAAGCGGTAACATCTTATTAATCAATAAAATAACATCTTAAATCAAATTTATGAAGTAACACCTAACTTTACAAATCAGAATATCTAGAATATTAAGTTACCAAAGACTATTTTATTAATATTTTTACTGGATCATCTAACTTTTCAAACAAGGTAACATCTGAATCAAATTAAGAAGTACCTTATTACTTATCAAACCATAATACTTAGAATATCAAATTATTAAACAATATTTTACTAAATATTTACTAGATAATCCAATTTCTCAAAAAAATAACATCTAAAATCAATTTAGGAAGCAAGTTATGTTTGCATCTACTACATTCTATCGTTTTCAATCATAATTTTCTTACAGAAGATATGAAATCAATACATAGTGCATTATGTCGAACACCTAGTGAGGGATCACTAAATTTACCAAACACTTAACTGACACTAGAAGTATGAAACTAATAAGTTAAACCAAGCAAACTAAGTTCTTGAATCAAATTATAATTCAAATTCTAAGAATATCTCTACAGATTTGGTGAATAACTTCATTTATGCATAATAACATAGCTTGGATTGTAGATTTATTAACATTGAAATTGTTAACAACTAAAGATGAATCAATAGAATCTTTTATTACATGATGAGAAGAATCCTTCATCAACTTAGAATCATGAGAAGAAGTGGCATTTGAAGGATTTGTGGAAACATGATTCAAGATCAAAATATGAATTAGAACGTTGAAAATCAAAATGACAGTGAATCATAATCGATTTTTAGGGTTTTATCAAGGGTTTTGGAAAATCGGTACAAAGTAGAATCAGAATGAGAAGAAATCTCATAGATGAATACATCGACTCATAATCACAAACATATAATAAAATCGACAATTAGAATATTTTAACTCAAAATCACCCACATATATAAAATCAAGAAGAAATTATAGTATTATACATCACCTGGATTAACTCTAGATGTAAAATATGAATCTGATTATGTAGAAAGATCCATTTGTTGTAAAACTAAACTTTTATTACATTTGATTCAGGAGTGTTGATGCTTGAGAACATGATCCGATTTTAGAAGCAAAATAACAATGTTGAAAATCCGAATCAGAACGAAGCAGAATATGTTGATTATCGAGATTGATTAAGACGAATTTTGGTGTTCGTATCGAGGTTACTTAGGGTTTTGCTGATCAGAATGAAGAAGATTGAAGAGGATATAAAATTTTTGCGACCTGAATGAAATAGACAATAAAATCCCCTCACTTCCCCTCAGCGCCCTTATTCTAAGCCTAAAGTTCCATTAAATTGCAAAAATTCCACCGTCTCCTTGTGCTTCCTTATGGTGTAACCTGATTTAATTATAGCCTTAGATTATTCAAGATGAGTGGTCAAGATTTGGTCCCCTTGTCTTAGAAAATACTATTGTCTCACATGAACCTAACCTTTTATATATATATATATATATATATATATATATATATATATATATATATATGGGAGGGTTCAATTAAGAAGATAAAAAGGTTGACAACGAGGGAATGAATCGGGCCACTCATTTTGAATTTGCCGCTTAAGCGTTCCAATGTACCAGGCTGACGGAACATATCATATTCATTTATGAATACATATGAATAAGTGTATTCATATATGAATACGTATATTAATATATGAATAAGTATAACGGAAGTGATTATTCATATATGAATATAGTGGCGGGTGGTGGCGGAGGTAGTGGTTGGTTGTGGATGTGGTGGTGGTAGTGGCAAAGATGGCGGTGGTGGTAGTTGGTGGCGGAGGGAAGGTGGTGTATTCATATATAAATACACTTATATTAATATTCATATATGAATATTACTCATCTTTTATATGCGTGGTACACCGGAGCGTTTTGCGGCAAAAAAATAAATGATTGGTTAAGAGTGATACTTTCATTAGACGTACACACACCAGATTAACCCAAAAAATTCACGTCCTTATTAAAAAACTCACTCTTTTTTTTCGTTTTAAATTTTTTTTAGGCCACATTTTTATCGAAAAAAAAACCGAATATACCGTTGTTCTCGATTTTTCGCCCTCTTTCCATAGAGATCCATGTTGATATATAAAAAACAATTTTTTTTTTCGAAAAAAACCCACTTTATTTTGTTAGTTTTTTTAGTATTTAAGTTTATTTTTATCAAAAAAAAGTAAAAACTAATTATACAAAAAATATTAATTTTTCATGCTCTATTAATAAACTTAACACTGACTAAAAAAAACTTGTTTAGTGTAGATTCACACTGTGAATCTAAACTGAAAATATTTCAATTTTTAACATTTAAAATATGAAAAAGCTTTACCAGTTCAGATTCACATTGTGAATCTGACTTACTATTATGTACACTGTGAATTTGAGAAGGTTCACAATGTGAATCTGAACTGAAATATCATTTTTTTTTAATATCAATATGAATCTATGTTTAAAGAGTATAAAAAAGTTTGAATTTTGATATATTTATTAATTTGTTTCTATAAAAAAATAGACATACTTTTCAACAAACAAACAAAATGAAACTAAAAAAAAGGAAGTCAGTTTTGTTAAAATCTGGTGCATGTGCGTCCATTGTAAAAGTCTACAACCCTCTCTTTTACCGTTGATCGCTTTAAATTTCGACGATTTAGATTGGTTCCTTGGTTTCCCGAGAACCCGAGAACTAAAAGTGGAGCGTTAGATCAAAATTTTTAATGGCCTAGATCAATGATGGCAATTTCGTAATTTTCATCAATTTCAATGGTATCTTAGGATTTTTAAACATAATCTCAGGGGCATATTAGGCAAATAATAATTATTATTCTCTAATTACTAAATTAGTGATTTAAAAAACTATTTCAATATCTCTCATTATTCCTCACGTCTCTCTCTCTCTCACTCACTCACTCACTCACTCTCTCTCTCTCTCTCACACACACACACATACACACCTGTACAACCATCGTGATTTCCTCCATCGTCAACATCCATAGCCGATTATGAAGTTTACGATCACTACTACATCGATGTTCACGACACTGATGTGTGAAATCAAGGTCCTGATGACGATGGTGAACGAGACATTGAAGGTGGCAGAGACTCTAGGGCTTCAATTCTTGGAATTCTGTGAGACTTTCATGAATTGAGTGTACAAGGTGTCGTGTGTCATAAACTCTTCCCACTCCTTCGCTCCATCTCATCAGGTATAAACAAAATACGTTGGATTCAAAAGTCAATTTCTCTCATCGTCAACTCTTGACTCTCGCACACACACACACACACACACTTGCATCATCGGGTATTCTGTTTCTTTCTTATATCAGATTCTTCTTTGAAATCCAAACATAACCGATATCAATAATTTATTGGTTTACCAGTTATGGAAAGAGAGTAAGAGATGGATCGATGATGATGATTTGATGCAAAAACCACAAATGGCCATAGATACAAATTTGTAGGCATCAATTGTCGCCTTCTGATAGAACCTGGTACTGCCCTAAATGTCATCGAATTGTTTGAATTTACCTATGTTTTCCCCAAAGAATCGAATGTTTTGAACTCAAAATAAGGAAGGAGGAGCAGATGACGGTTTTAGTGGTAGCTGTACGTGGTGCCACCATGTTCATCCAGTTTTCACTAATCGCGGTTTCACCTCGTGTCTCATTTACACGGTGTTGAGGGGCCAACTTTTGAAGGCTCTGTTACTGTTGGCCAACACAGAGTCCTCATATTTGCACAACATAAGGTAGGTATTTGTATATTTTGTATTTTTTTTATCCATGTAGTCAGTCTAATTTGTTTGATCATATCCTTTTAGTAGTTTTGTAATATTTATTTGATGATGTTGATATTATGCAGATTCTGATAAGGATAGTTCATCTGAAGATGGATTGGATGCATATGTTGATGCAGGTCATTCACAGCAGTTAATTCACCTACAAGTTGAATGTCATAAATTAAGAACTTAGATTTGTTAAAGTACTAACTCTTTTTAGATTGAATCTGAATAACTCGAAATAACTAGTGTTTTTATCTGATGTGTTTTCAAGGGCAATGTCAGAAGATTCACCTGGAATGAGTATATTACCGCAAGACGGAATGAATTTGAGCATGAACATTGCAAATCATGAACTTAAAAACTGGATACACCAAATCAGGCCTGTAAAGCAAGCTTTTCCCTAGTTTTAATATAAATTCACAAAATTACCTAGTTTTAATCATGTGATTCACATATAAATCACATGTAATTCACATATGAATTATATGTAATTCACATATGAATTACATTTGATTCACATGTAAATCACATGTAATTCACATATGAATTACATGTAAATCACATATGAATCACATGTGATTCACATGTAAATCACATGTAATTCATATATGAATTACATGTAAATCACATATGAATTACATGTGATTCACATGTAAATCACATGTGAATCACATATAATTCACATATGAATTACTTGTGATTCATATGTAATTCACATATGAATCACATATAAATTACATGTGATTCATATGTAACTCACATATGATTCACATATGAATTACATGTGATTCACATGTAAATCACATGTAATTCACATATAAATTACATGAGATTCACATGTAAATTACGTATAATTCACATATACATCATATGTAATTCATACATGAATCGTCTGTGATTCATATGTTAATTACATGTGTATTTTTGTGAGTGTTTTTGCATCAATCAAATTTTTTTTTTTTTAATTTTCTTGTAGATTTAGAAGAAATTGTGGTGAATATTGAAGATGTGAAGATGATAAATTGAAGAAAAATAAGGAAATAGTGACAAGAAAACATAAAAACGTTTTGAAATTTTGTATAGTTTTTTGTTTTTAATACTTTTTTGTATCGGATAAATTACTTATTCTATTGTGTTTATAGATTGGTAAATAAAATGAGTTTTTTTATGATCTACTTACGAATATTATAGTATAAAAATATGAATATATATATGCATTTGAAAAAACATGCATATGTGCACCTAATTTTTTTTTTTTTTTTAAAATGCATTTTTTTTAATGCAGTTTTTTTTGAAAAAAATATAACTTTCTTTAAAAACTTGCAGTTTTTTTATTAAAAAATGCAGTTTTTTTGAAAAAAAATACAGTTTTTTTTTTTTTTTTTTTTTTTTATAAAAATGCAGTTTTTTTAAGAAAAAGATTTTTTCAATTTTTTTTTTAAAAATACATGTTTTCTATAAAAATTAAAAAATCCACATTTAAAAAACACGAAAAACATTATTTTTAAAAAAATCTCAAAATTTGATTTATGATATAAATTTTTAGACATTTGTATTAATATATTAAATAACACAAAAAATTAAACATTAAATGAGATTGGTAAGATGACAATAATGTCCTTAACGAATTACTTTTGATCTAATGTTTCACTTTTAGTTCTCGGGTTCTCGGGAAACTTTGAGTTCTCAACCGATCTCAACCCTATATATATATATATATATATATATATATATATATATATATATATATATATATATATATATATATATATATATATATATTGAAGTAGGTCCAATGGAAAATGAATAATTAGGGCAACATATGCTGGAACCAATGATCAAGTGACATGTGTCCATTTCTTTATTCATAAGCAATGTACTATGGAAGTTATTTATGTAGTTATTCCAAAGTGATGTGTTGTCATGTTGTCATTGGTTCCAACATGTGTTGCCCTAATTATTTATTTTCCATATAACCTTCCCTATATATATATATATATATATATATATATATATATATATATATATATATATATATATATATATAGGGTTAGGTTCATGTGAGACGACCTAATTTTGTGAGACCGGGAGACGCATTTTTTTATTTTTTTATTATTTTTATTTATTTTTTATTTTTTTAGTTAATTCAAGTTCCGAAAATAATATTTAAAAAAATAATTTTTGGATTTTTCCATTTATTTTGCATTTTAAAATTATTTTTTAGAATATGTACAGTGTAGTATTCTGTTAGAATATTTCATGTATTTTTCGAAAAAAAATGGATTTTTTTTTTATTTTTTATATTTTTTTAGTTAATTCAAGTTCCGAAAATAATATTTAGAAAAAGAATTTTTAGATTTTTCCATTTATTTTGCATTTTAAAATTATTTTTTAGAATATGTCAGTGTAATATTGTATTAGAATATTTCACGTATTTTTTAAAAAAAAAGGGATTTTTTTATTATTTTTATTATTTTTATTTTTTAAAATTTTTTTTAGTTAATTCAAGTTCCGAAAATAATATTTAAAAAAACAATTTTAAAATTTTTCCATTTATTTTGCATTTTAAAATTAATTTTTAGAATATGTCAGTGTAATATTCTATTAGAATATTTCACGTATTTTTCAAAAAAAACGAGATTTTTTATTTATTTATATTTATTTATTTTTTTTTACTTTTTTTTTATTTTTTTTTACCTTTTTTTTAGTTAATTCAAGTTCCGAAAATAATATTTAAAAAAAGAATTTTTGGATTTTTCCATTTATTTTGTATTTTAAAATTATTTTTAGGTTTGGTCTTAGGGTCTCATAAAATTAGAATGGTCTCAAATTAACCTGAACCTATATATATATATATATATATATATATATATATATATATATATATATATATATATATATATATATATATATATATATATATATATATATATATATATATATAATTTGGAACCGGCAAGTGTCCCGGTGGCATAGAAACTTTTGGAAAATATAATAAGAAACAATGGCTTAAAGATAAACCAAAGAAAGATGAAAAAAATAAAACAAAAATGTATTTATTCTATTCATTCTATATCATTTTCTATATTTATGTCCATTAAAGAGTTCTATTTGATGCTGAAGAGTGAAGGAACGATGGGAGTGAATGAGAGTTGGACAAAATGTTTGAAAAGCAAAAGTGTGGATAAACTGGGGTTGAGTGGAAAAATAAATTAAAAATTATTAGTGGAAAACACTACTTTTGGTTCCTTAATACAAGGATCAATCATACATAAAAGCAATTGATTAGATAAAGTTTTTCAGTGTTTATCGACTTGGTTTACGTTCATCTTTTGGAGCGTATAAAATGATAAATTGATTTTGCTGGAAAAGTATCGTTATTCGTTACAGTTTAGAAAATAGTCTTGATTAATGCACATCGCTTACATTTACATTTCCATATTCATGTACCATTTTAGCTTCATATTTCTATGTTCTTGAATGCAAGGATAAATTCCAGCCAGCTTAATGACTTCTATGATGTACAATTTCAATGCAAGCATTAATTCGTGTAATTTGTCTAATACAAAGTAAATTCTATGTTTTATTTTTTTATTTATTCTAATAAATAAAGTTGTTTTTGCCACATGTCACATTCTTAATCATTATGTCACATGAAATTTTATGATTATTTTAAATTAATTTTTATTCTACATGTCATTTTATGGTTTTTCTATTTTATTAAACTAGATTATGAACCGCATTACATGCAGAGAATATAAGTTAAATACACATCACATTAATAGATGATATTGTTTTAGGTGAAATTTTAATAAAAAATGTTAGTTAGATTCATTTTGAATTTTTGAACCAAACTTATTAAATAAAAATATTTAATATTTATATTAGAGCAATTTGGTGTTTTAATACAGTAATTTTTAACATAAATGATCCACGTGATATTTGTTTTATCACAACATGATGTGATTCATTGATTAAAACATGTTGTGTAGTAGCTTTATGAATTGATTTTGTTCGGTATACAAACCAACATAGAGGCTCATATGGAACTTTTCATATTGGTCATGTAAAACAAAAAACAACAATAAGTTGTTATATGTACCAGCAACCTTAAATTCTGTAAAGAAATTTGATAAACATTACAATTAAAGTGCATTGCCATAGCCATAAACATCAAACTCAGACATTGTAATTTTGTCAATTTCTAAAGTATCTTTTCCTTATAATAATAAAATATGATTTTTCAGGCTACGGTTCTTCTCTAATAAATAAAAACACATTCTGCCACTTATCATTTTCTTATAATTTGTATTTTTGTTTCACCTCCTCCCTAAAAATGACACATAAGCTTCTTCCACTTGTCATTTTTTAGAGTTTTTTATTTTTATTTTTAAAAAATTAATAGGCATTAATTGAGAATCAAATTATCACCCCTCAAATCCGGGGGTTTTCATTATTTTGGAAATTACAATTAGAGTTATCTTATATATAAAAATCTAATTTTTGTTCATTCTAATAAACAGTAGATTTAATATAATTTTTTATTCTATATTAGTTTATAACCCGTGGGAACCATGGTTATAAAATTAATCAAACTTTTATAGTAAAACTCAAAATTATTAATAAGTTATTTTAAATAAATTATTAATTTAAGAGATATTTTTTATTAGTTATGTGAAATTATAAACATTGATTCAAATAAATATATATAATTAATTTTTAATATATATTAGATATTTTTTATTTGTGAATTTATGAAAACAATAATTTAAAATTTAAAATTTAAAATAGAATCATATTAATGAGGAGGTCTAATAAATTTAAAATGAAAAACTAATAGATTGACAAGGGGCAACACATTAATTAAAATGTCTAATATGGTGACACATGGCAAAAGAGCTACTCTTTTATTAATATAGAGATTTATTAGTTATGTGAAATTATAAACTTTGATTCAAATAAATATATATAATTAATTTTTAATATATATTAGAAATTTTTTATTTGTGAATTTATGAAAACAATAATTTAAAATTTAAAATTTAAAATAGAATCACATTAATGAGGAGGTCTAATAAATTTAAAATGAAAAACTAATAGATTGACAAGTGGCAACACATTAATTAAAATGTCTAATATGGTGACACATGACAAAAGAGTTACTCTTTTATTAGTATAGAGATACGTTTTTAACATGCATTTTCAAGTTTTGTAACCCATACATATCTTCAATAATAAAAACATTATGTCCGCTTAATTTATTTTTCTTTGGAACCAATAAAAATATTTCTTTTTACATCAATAATATTTGATTTTTTTTTTCAATGGGGTGTGTGTAATCCCAAAACTACAGCTCTAGCAATTTTTATTTTTACACTAATAATATTTTATTTTTTCTATTGATTAAAACTTATTGACCGAAAAGGTCCCTTTAAAACCTAAAAAGTGTAAAAAAAATGCAAATATAAATAATAAATATTAGACATTCAAAATTTCCTTCCAAATAATTGTTCAAACTATGGATTATATAATATTGTTATTAAGTTTTACATTTATTATTTCTTTTTGTTATATTTTCCTTATAATTTGTACAAATTGTTTTCTAAAACTTGTATATATTAACAAATTCGTTATTACTTTTCTAATTCGAATTACTATGCAAATTGGATTCTATTATAGGATAAGTTTGCATCGTTAAAAATCAGCAAATCACAATTATAAATCGGAATGAAAATTGTATCTAAAACTGAATCGAATAGACCATATATCATATATGGTTGGAGGTGGTGGTATTTTGACAAAAAACTTCTTGCTCCTTTTTTTGGTACTATTCATTTACAATGCCGATGTTTAGCAATTGATAAATTGGTATTAAAAATCGAATTTTCAGTTATTTTACTAAGAAATATTGATCAAAAGTGTGGTTTGTATAATGAAATATAACAATCTCTATCGAATGTGAGGTTGCTTTTAAGAGAACTAATGTTTATTAATGGACAGTTATATATTGTATTGTTTATAGTTAAAAACAAAGATAGATTAACTATATCAATTTTAGATAATAACACTAAACTTAACAATAGTACATATAATGTTGTATTTAAATAAGTTTTTGGAATTTATGATTTTGAAAAATTATTTAAAATAGGACAATACTTTTTTTTATTAATATATATTGAATTTCTTACTTATTCAACATTTTCATTTGTATTTATTTCAAAATTTTAATTTAAAAAATACTGAACGCTTATACCTTGATATTAATAAACTCGTATAATATACGGGTCTCACACCTAGTAATCAAATATACATATTCTCCGATCGAAGAAATTATTACAAAAAAGCCTTGTTATGAACAAAAATATAATATTATTTTCATAATTTGCCAAAGGTCAACACTAATAAATACTAATGAACTTTCACAAATTTTGGATTTTGGTCACTTCATCTAACTAACAAATGACTGTCAGTTTAGAGGATTGATTAAAGAAGTACATCCATGACTTCTTGTAGCTGAATTTAGGAGAATGCTAAGACATATTAAGATATGTGGGAATGGTCTATGAGACTACGGTTGGTTTCTGGAGGGCAATATGTTGAATCAAAAAGTGACCCTCTTGAACTTCAGCTACCGCAGCCTCCAAGCAACCGCAGTCAAGCAATCTCATCATCTATAGCCATCCGAAGTCTTCAACACCGCAGTCTTGATCTTTACTTAGTTTATTTTGTCTTTTCTGTAAAACACTCTAATGTCCAGTATGCCTTGCATGGCTACTCTTAGAGTTGTAAACTTGTCTCTATAAACAGAGTTCATTTCTCATGCAATCAGTACTGGTGTAAGTCGCTTATCAAATTCTAATACACATCTTCAAGTTCTCATTCTATCTTACTTATAAAAGCTTCTTACTCTCATTATATCTTCGGAGCAAGTCACTTGTGACTTAATCACTAAGCTAGATCTCATTTACTAACTTGGTTTGAATGCATTCCTTGTTATGAATCTGCTTATGTGTATACTTGATATAACAATTGTTGTCATTTATATTCCTTTACTTTTCCGCATCTAACTCACTAACTTCTAACACTTAATATTATTGTTGAGCTAACAGATCCTTCGAGATTAACTATTCCGCTATATACTTGTTCTAACAATTTGTTCAAGTGTGTCTCAAAGTTTTTCTCTCAACAATTGGTATCAGAGCCATAGTGGTTGCTTTTTGAAAACCGAAACTCTGATTTTTTGAAGAGCTTTCTATACCACTGAAGCTCATTTCTAAAAACAAAAAAAATCTTCAAAATGACACAATCGTTATCATTGAATGTCTCCAACAGTGTTGGTGGTTCTAATCGAGCCCTAATACTGGTTGCGAATGAATACCATCATTGGTCTCAAAGGATGGAAAGATATCTCAGAAGACTTAGTAGAGATGTTTGGCGATCTATAGAAAAAGGACCACATGTTCCAGTCCTCACACCAGTCCAAACTGATAGAGCCATAACAAGGCTAGGAGGAAGTCAACTAGCTTTGAACCGTCCCACCAAAGATGATCTCGACAAGATGGAAAATGATGCTATTTCCTTTTATGAAATCTCTTGTGGAGTTGCTCCTGACAACTTCGACATCATCATAAACTACAAATCAGCAAAGGAGATTTAGGATGTTCTTAAAAACTTGTACGAAGGTTTAGAGTAGGCTCAAGACAAGAAGCTCACTACGACACTCAATGAATTCAACAACTTCAAAGCTCACTCCGATGAAAGTTTGGAAGACTCTTTTAAGAGATTCAACTTGATTGTCCCAAAACTGTCCAATGTAGGCACCATCCGCAGCAATCATGAAACAAACCTACAGTTCCTTAATGGCTTGGGAAGACACTGGACAATAGCTAAAATGATTGTACAAGGTGACAGGAAGATTCAGTCGTTATCCCTCTATAAGCTCTATGGAGAGTTACAAGCTCAAGAGTCCACTGTACTCAAGGACTGCTTAGACTTCGGAGGTCCACTTGCACTGGTAGCACAATCACCTCACACTCAAACCTATCCCACTTCGTATGACTCACCACCGTAGTCATATGAAGCTGACTCAGATTATGACGATGAAGAAGAGTTTCAGAATGCCATCGCCCTTATAAGTCAAAAATTTAATCGCTTACCACCTTCATTTCGCAAAAACCAACAGTACAATCGACCACCTTTCAACTGCAACTTTCAAAACAATCACTTTCGTTCCACCAAGAATCCTCTCCCTCCACCGCAGCCTCAGCAAACACAGTCTAATGACGTACCACCGTAGCCTCAATCAACTGACTCTGGTACCTATTTAAAAGACAAAAGTGACATTGTTATATGTCACAAATGCAACAAAGAAAACCATTTTGCTAAGGATTGCAAGGCAAACGTAGTGAAAGATAGAGCCTTCTATCTCAGAATGGCTCAAGAACTGGAGGACAAAGAAAAGGGAAAAGCCTACGTTGCTCAAGTGAAAAGAAATCATCAAGTGTGGTCATCCGGAGACGAAGATGAAGATGACCACAGTAAAGGAGAAGGCAAGATCTGTATGATGGCAAATGCTGATGAAGACGGCTCAACCAAGCTAAAGAAGAACCATTGCTATATGGCAAAAGATGGAACTCTCAGCATTGTGGAATAGGTAAAACTTATGATTCAAACTTTAAATTACAACATGCATGATTGTCAACCTTACTTGGACACACTCAATAACACATGTGCTGCCATCCTTACAGACTACAATAAAGCCTTAGATAAGAAGAACATCGCATCACAGGAGATGTTCCACGTTAGAGGACGATTGGACAATAAGAGACTCAAAATGGCAATGTTAGAGAAGGACTTGATGCTAGGATGTTAAGTAAAACACAACTAGAAATAGGTTTAAATCAGAGAGATTTAGCGCAGAGTGAAATTGTACGCTTAAATCTGTTAATTGAAAAGCTTTTTAATGAAATTGAGGCCATTGAGAATTTAGTTAATAATGGGAATGTTGATAACACCTTTAATTGGGGTTGGTCCATTGGGTACCCAACCGTAACTGACTCATCACCTCGGTTCACACCGGAACATCCCTATGTCCCTCCAGACCGCAACTTCTTATTCCCAGTCAATGACAAAACATTTACTGAGGATATCCAAGCTTGTTTTGGTAAACTCCATGATAGGCAAGTATTTGACCCGGTTGTGCATGGTCCTTTTGGGTTGCCTTCACCATAGCAACTTGATAGGATGATTAAGAGAGAGTAAATATTATTAATATATTATGAGAATAATATAAAGAATAATATATTGTTATTTAATTAATATAAGTCATAGAATTAATTGGAATTAATTTGGTGACCTAAAGGGATTAATTAAATAAAAGGGTATAAACTGTCAATTGTTTGATAGTTAAGCTTTAGACTGTAAATCCTTATAGATATACAAGGGACGAATTCTAGAAGCTAAAGGATAGCTAAATTCGTCCAAGGCTTATCTATGGAAAGGATTTGGATAGCCTTAAGAGAAGATTATCCAATAGGGTTTAAATTGTAACCCTTAAGGAGTCTACAAGTATAAATAGACCCCATGGCTGATGGAATTCGATACTTCACCTAAAGTAGAGAATCTCTGGTCGAATTCCATCCCCTCTCCTCTCTCCCAAATCATCCTCCTTGCTTTGGTGTTTGTAAGCCATTAGAGGAGTGACATTTGTGACTCTAGAAGCTCCAAGACAACAAGATCAACAAGGAACTCAAAGGTATGGTTCTAGCTCTATTTCAATGTTGTTATTTAGCCTAAACAAATATTAGAAGTCTTGGATTAATAGCATGTTTAATTAGAAAGCCTAGATCCGAGCATTAGGGTTTTGCATGCGCACATAGGAAAGTTCTTATGGCTAAAACCCATCAATTGATAACATAGTTCATTCTGATCCTCAGACATCATCCGTAGCCGATGAGGAAATTGTTGTAGAAAGTCCTGAAGTCACATTAGACTTCCCATCTCTGCAGTCTGACCATAGTGTTCCTAACCGCAGTCATGAACTGCAAACCGTCCCATTATCCTGTAACAAATGTCCCACTAAAGTATCCACCAAGACTTACTCTGTGGTTGTTCAAAGCACTACACCGCAGACCATAGTCAAAAGTTCTGTGACTATTGAACCAATTAATCATGAATCACCAATCGAAAATTTTGAATTTGGTCAATGTTCTCAAAGTCCTGACTTCTCCAGTTCGGATGAATCAAGTCACTGTTTTTTAAAATCTCCAAAAGATTTAAGGAAACCACAATTAAATGTCACTGACTGCAGTTCTCCTAAGACCGAAGCAAAAGGAGCTTTTAAAGATGAATTTCGTTCCCGTGGGAAACAACGGGAAATTGATTCAAAACGAAAGAAATTTGTGAAATGCCCCAAGTCAAAGAGTCCAGAAAAACTTGTTTTCTGAAATTATCATTTCAAATCAACTGTTTCCAAGAAAACAAAAAGGAAGGAGTTCACTGTTTCTGACACTGCTCAAAAATCATCTGACTCTAAGGATAAGTCTTTTAGATCAAATGGTTTTCAGGTCTATTCATTAGATAATACAAAATGGAAAGGTATTCTACCTACTCCGAACCTTCCAATGTCACTTTCAAAAACTCAAAAAAGGAAAGGAATTTTGCCAACTCCGACACTCAAAAGGTCATCTCAAGAGTTTAAGAAATCACCTCACAAAAGGCCTGCACGTGTCTACACACCTGCAAGACCTGCAAAAACCACCTTTTCAAAACACACAAATAAAAAGTTCAAATCTTACAATCCTCGGACTCGACAAAAGCATACCTTTTCTTCAAAACCTCAGAGTAAGCCAAATGTCAGGGAAAATGATAAAGAGTTCATGTGTCAATGTCAATGTCAAAAGATCTTCTCTCATGACAAATCTCATCGTTTTCAAAAGACTCGTAACTATCCACAATCTCACAAAACTCTAAAAAATCTCAAACACCCAGGACTAGGTTTGAAAGTTGACTTAAAATATGTCCCTGCTACCTCACATCATGCATCGATTAATACCTCGTATGAGACTCCGGGCTCCAAACTCGCTTGGGTGCCCAAATTAACCACTTAACTTTTGTAGGCTTTGTGCAAGGAGGATCAAGAAGAAGAATGGTTGATTGATAATGCCTGCTCCTTGCACATGATAGGAAGGTTAGAATACCTTCGGGATTTCAGGCCTATATGTAATGGTGGAAATGTTACATTCGGCAACAATGCGAATGGAATCATCCGAGGTTACGGTGTACTCATTACGGGGAACTTCTCAATACAAAAGGTTGCCTATGTAGAAAGCCTTAAACACAATCTCATCAGTGTTGGCCAACTATGTAAGGCAGGTCATCGAGTGGAGTTTGATGATCAATTCTGTTACATCATGACGGGTGATAGAAACACTTGCTTAATCAAGTCACGATTCGAAGGCACCATGTATCCTCTGGATGTCTCTCTCATCATTGGAAAACCGCACCTGTGTTTTCTCTCAAAAGCCGTATCCGAAGTTAGCTGGTTATGGCACCGCAAGCTCGCTCATCTCAACTTCAAATACATCAACATCTTGGTTATTGAAGAATTGGTCAGAGGTCTACCCATTCTCAAGTTGAAAAATGACACTCTATGTCCTGCTTGTGAATGTGGTAAGCAGTCAAAAGCAAGTCACGCTATGGTGATTGACTCTTCTATATTTGAACCACTCGAACTTCTTCACATTGATCTCTGAAGTCCATCAACCATAGCCAATCTTCATCATAAAAAATGTATATTGGTTATAGTTGATGACTTCACTCGCTTCACTTGGGTATTCTTCCTCAGACTCAAATCATAAACACCGCATATTCTCATCATATTCATCAAAGAGATAGAACTCCAGATCAAGCTTCCTTTAAGACGCATCCGCAGTGACAATGGCACTGAATTCACTAATCATCCTATCAACAACTTCTTGGTGTCAAAAGGTATCTCTCACAACTTCACTGCTCTGTATACACCTCAACAAAATGGTGTAGTAGAGCGAAGGAACTGCACTCTTGTCGAAGCAGCCATATCCATGCTCAACTTCGCACATCTTCCTCTTTATTTCTGGACTGAAGCTGTAGCAACCACATGCTTCATTCAGAACCGAAGCATTGTGTGCAAACGCATCAAAAAGACACCATATGAGGGTCTCAACAACTAAAAGCCAAATGTTCGTTTCTTTCACATCTTTAGGTGTAGATGTTTTGTGATCAACAACAGAGATCTGCTCAACAAATTTGCACCAAAGTCTGATGAAGGCATCTTTATTGGTTACTCCACAAATAAGGTTGCTTATCGAGTTCTCGTCAGACATACGCGGCTAATCATTGAAAGTTTTGATGTGAAGTTTGATGACTCTTACATCCACAACTCCCCTCTATCTACTGAAACCACTGCCATCATGGAAAGCGACATTCCTGCTTCTTTAGGTCCTCTAAACCTGGTTGAAGTAAATTATGATGATCTTTTCGACCCTGTTGAAACTACTAAACTATCCGAAGTTCTTGTATCATCAACTGCTCAACAACAACACGCTGATATTTCTAGACCATCTCTATCCGAAGTAGCATCTCTCAATGCTTTCACCTCTCCGGTTGAGGGGGAAAGCTCTACTCCGGATCAAGCTACAACCATCGTGGTTCCAGTATTTGATGATGCTCAAGCTCCTCTCCCTAAAAGATCACTACCATCAAACGTATCTTTGGATTCGGATGATGAAATCATAGAGAATATTGACACTCGAACCGACTCAAGGATCATTTCCCTCCCATCAGCAGTCCAGGGGAACCTTATCCGGTTCCAGAGGAACTCCCTTCAGCAATCCAGGGGGAACCTCTCCAATCTGCTCAAGGAAATGTCATTCTCGCTCTAACAAGTCAAGATGATTCCGAAGGCTGTTCAAAAATCCAGGGGGAACTACCTTCCCCATCCGAAGCAACCTCTGATATCGAAAACATTCCTTCTACCGCATCTGCTGATCATCTGTTGCCTCGTCTACATGTATGGACGAAGGATCACCCACCAGGGCAAATTATTGGCAACCCATCCGCAGGTATCCAAACTCGATCTGCAAAAGATTTATCTGATCATTGTCACTATGCAACATTTATGTCCGCAGTCGAGCCTCGATCTATCAACGAAGCGTTATCGGAACCAGATTGGATTTCTGCAATGCAAGAAGAACTGGAAGAATTTGAAAGAAACAAAGTATGGTAGCTTGTTCCTATTCCATAAGGCCATACTATTATTGGTACAAGATGGGTGTTCAAGAACAAGTTAGATGAATCTGGTGCGGTTATCAGAAATAAGGCAAGACTAGTTGCTAAGGGCTATAGTCAACTGGAAGGTGTTGACTACGATGAAACATATGCTTCGGTGGCAAGAATGGAAGCAATTCGAATCTTTTTAGCATATGCTGCCCACAAAAACATCAAGGTACACCAAATGGATGTTAAAAGTGCCTTTCTCAATAGGGAATTGAAAGAAGAGGTTTATTTGCAACAACCTCCCGGTTTTGAAAATATTGAATTGCCTGACCACTTCTACAAGCTTCAAAAGGCTGTCTACGGTCTGAAGCAAGCTCTAAGAGCTTGGTATGAGACTCTTTCTGAATTTCTAGTCTCTTCAGGCTACAAATGAGGAATGATTGATCCCACGCTATTTAGAAAAGCAAACAATTCTCACCTTATGCTTGTATAAATATACGTGGATGATATCATCTTCGGATCGTCTGATCAAGGAATGATGGATGAATTTGCTAAGCTCATGACAAACAAATTTCAAATGAGCATGAATAGAGAGATCAACTTCTTTCTAGGTCCTCATGTCAAACAAATTCAGCAAGGGATATTCATTAATCAAGAGAAATACACCACCGAACGTTTGAAGAAATACTCTATGGACAACTGCTCCTCGGCTAAGGTTCCTATGGCCTTCGGATATAAGATCTCTGTTGAACCTTCTGGCAAATTTGTGGATCACAAGACTTATAGAGGTATCATTGGGTCTTTAATGTATCTCACCGCAAGCCGACCAGACATTATCTTTGCAACTAGTGTGTGTGCAAGGTATCAGGCTGACCCAAAAGTGTCACACATGACGACAGCTAAACAAATTCTCTAGTACCTGAAAGGAAGCAAATCTCTTGGTCTATGGTACCCCGCAGGCAATGACTTCAGTCTTCAAGCATTTACTGATGCAGATCATGCCGGATGCAAACTTGATAGAAAAAGTACATCTGGTGGATGTCAATTTTTAGGAGGAAGACTTGTCAGCTGGTCATCAAGAAAACAAAGATGTGTTTCTTTGTCTACCGCAGAAGCAGAATACGTGGCCGCAGCCAGCTGTTGTTTCCAAGTCCTTAGGATGAAGACACAACTGTTAGACTACGGATACAGAAAGCTGCGGATACCAATCTACTGTGATTCTGAAAGTGCCATAGCAATTTCTCATAATCCTATTCAGTACTCCAAGACAAAACATATTGAATTACGGTATCATTTCATCAAAGACCACATTCTAAAAGGTAACATCGAACTCATCTTTGTCCATACTCATGAAGAGATTGCTGATGTCTTTACAAAAGCACTTGACTCTACCAAACATGTTAGGGATAATGAATCCGGACCCTCAATTCTTCTTGAATTGATAGGTACCACAGACCTTCTTGGTCTCCATTGCGGTTCTAGATGAAAGACACTTATAACAGATGGTTTTGGAACATCCTGTGTACCGCAATCAATGTAACGCAACCATATATTATATCTATCTTTCATGGGTCTTTCTTGATTATTTTTACTAACTTTTGTACAAGTTCTCTTCTTAGTTTCTCCCATTACTATCATCCGCAATACCAAAGAACCCATCCGCAATGTTGTGTTCATCCGCAGTCACATTAATTGATTTACAGACGGTTCATTCTTTTTGAAAAACAAAAAAAACATAGTGTGCTATTTAATGATCATTCATTAAATAATACATTAAATAAAAAAAACATTCCTTTGAGAAACTGTCACATTCTTCTCTCCCAAAACCTTGTGTCAGACCTATTTTAGGTATGATGACAAAATATAAGATTTTCCAAATCAAATCCTCTAAAATGTCTTTTCCTATTACCCCCAAACGATCACATCCGTTACAACTTCTACTTTATCAGACAAATTTTTCTCACACTTCTTCCACACGTTCTCAGGACGTGATTCAACATCTGACAATTCATTAAATGCAGTCCTTTTTCTGGTTAATCCCAATTTCAATCATTATCCATTTTTGTCAATATGTGGTTAAGATTAAAAATGCTCTTTCAAAGATAAACCCAAACGTTTTTTTTACCCAATTTTACCTAGGTCAAAAACATAAATGTTTCCCGCTCCAATAAACCACTATAAATCCCTTTTCTTCTCCACAAAGAATCTTTTACGCTCTCAAAACCCTTAATCCATCTCTGCATTCTTCAAGCTCTTACCAACTAAATAATGGTGAAATCCGGCGTTTCCAAGAAACAATCCAAAGCTTCTGGATCAGTGAACCCAACTGGTTCAGACTCTCCCACGATTGCCTCGAGCAATTTTAGAGCGGTGTTCGACGATCAACCCACTTACAATGCACCAACCAAACTGATTATCAAGTTCTTGAAGAATCATCCCCTTTTTGGACCTTTTGATGCATTTACAGATATTGTTCCACTCTCCACTCTATACAACTGTGCCTTTTCTGCACATCACCCAGTCGATAACCCTCAAGAAGTCCACCTAAACCTTGTTAATGATTCCTTGGTCATCCTGACCAAAGAAAAGTTCCTTTCAGCCATCAATCTTCTGATTCATCCATCTGTTAAGTTTTTCACTCCATCAATGGCGGATGTCACCTCTGCAATGTATCAAATGGGCTATCAGAAGAAGATAAAAGGCATTGGTGAGTTCAAGAAGAACCAACTACCTGCGGGATGGCAGTTTTTCTGTCACTTCATAATCCGCAGTTTGTCCGGCAGAACCGGAAGCACGGACAACATGGGATTAAAGCTTTTAGAACTGGTTTGGAGCATATTCACAGGCCGCGATGTGAACTACGGTCATATTCTTTGAGATGATTTTCTCCAATACATTCCCAAGGAGAGCCTGAGGCAGAACCCATCCGAGCTTACTTTTGCTCGATTCTGGTCTCTCTGCATATCTAACTTGCATGCGGATGCCAAGATTGACATGGGTGACGATATCAATTTCTTCGTCACCAGAGACTTAAAAAGGTACAACCCTTCCTCTGATCAAACTATTTTTGGTCCCATCCGCAGACTCCCAACACATATTCTTACTTCTCTTGGTCTCGAGACTGTTGATGTCTCAGACCACGTCGAGGCTACGGAAGGTATTGACCCATACCTTCCTACCCCGCCTATTCCTTCTGTAGCCTTAAACCCTGAAGGTACCGCAGTCCCTTCCTCCACTACTCTTTCTAATGTCTCTCAAAGATGCAAACATAAAGTTTCTTCTCTCCATGGTCCTCGCACCTCAAAGAAATCTAGCACTCCCAAAAAGGATGCCCCCAAATCATCCAAACGCTCAAAGAAATGAAAAACTCCACCCGCAACCAATACTGTTGAACCAAGTCGCCATGACTCTGGTAGTGATTCTGAAGAGGATAACCAACCCATCTCTATCCTCAAGAAACAAAGAGTTGATCCCACTAGCCAAATGCATGACCGGACCGATACCTCAGCCTCTCAACAGGCTCCGGTAGTCCATGGGATGCTTGCATATCCATTTGACAACACCATCTTTTTCCTTTCAGACTCAGAAAGTGAGTCTAATTCACAACAAAAAGGAGACTCCCCACTAGTACATTCCCAAAGGGATAATACCGGTTCTCGCCCTTAAATCTCCAGGGCTTCCCGACTGCATATTTTTTCATCCGAGGAGTTGAACTCCATCCTGTTGAATGTAACCCATACACTTCAAACACAGTCCCATTCACAGGGCACTTCTTTTTCCTTTTCCAGAACTGAGCCAAGGCCAAACTTAACCACGGGTCAAGAAGACCAAGGAAGCTCAGGAAATCCTACTCTGCTTACCTTACAATCAGGTGGTTTAGGCACGGTGAGCACAAATGTGCAAGGATCCATGAACCCAAGGGACACCTTGGTGCGATTTACAGGAATTGACGGAGAAGACTCTAACGAGGCTGAAGCCAAGAAATATGCCACTTTTCGTAGGGCATTTCAAGCTCGCAAGGATCAGCAAATCAAGCAAAAACAGCTTAAGGAACAAGAGATTCAAGCTGTGGCAAGGTATTGGGCAGATGCCATCAACAATGCCAATACTGTAGCCACCAACCTGAAGGTTCAAGACTGGATGTCCGCAATGGCAGACAAAGTTCAACAAGCTCAACAAACTACTGCTGATCAGCATGTTTCTCAACCTCCCCCTTCTCCAACTGCTGTAGGTTCATAGGATGAAGAACCTGAAATCAAAGTGAGCTATGCTCCCATTTTTGGCTTCGATGATGATGAAGCACAAGAGGTAAACAAACCCTCTCCTTCTGATGACGATCTGATGATGTTTGATGAAGATGAAGAATCGAGTGGTTCTTATCACTCCACTTCTAAGCCAAAAGAAAAGAAGAAGAAGAAGAAGAAGCAAGCAGTCACCAGAAAGGAGTTTCTCAGTCTTCAGGCTAAGGTTGATCAAATCTTAGCTGCGGTCAAGCCAAATCAACTGCAACCAGAAGACAACCCGGGACCGCAGTCCCTGATGGAAAGAATAAAAAGATTGGATACCAGAGAGAGAATGGCTGCGGAGCGCATCTTTCTGAAGGTTGAGATGGGAATCAGATCGCTTGACAACAATCGTCAAGCTGATCATAAGGAGTTGATGGCTGCTGCGGAACGCCTCATCTCTGAGGTTACCGCAATCAAAAGTGACCTTCAATTAGCCATTGCGGATCAGGCTTCACACTCTGAGAAGTTGGTTGCTGAAACTCATACTGCCTATGAGTCCGCAATCTCCGTTCTCCAAACTACTATCAACAGAATGCAACGATCCCTATCGACCAACTTCCATGGTCCGGAAATTCTTCAGCTCACCAAGGAGATTCATAAACTACTCTTCAATCCCTCCATTCCCAATAACTAACAGTTGGCAGAAGTGCTCAAAGCTCAATTTCAAATGGTGTTTGACAAAGTTGATGGCCTTCGACAATTGCTTGAGGAGGCTCCAGGTCTGAACTCCTCAAGAGGGGGAAGTGAAGAAGTCCATCGTTCCGACCAATCCCTTTCACATCATCAAACTCCCCCACTCTCTACTGAAAAAATTCCCATACCGCAACCATCACCACAACATGAAAAACAACTCTCACCATAACCATCTCATCACAACTCCCCTCTTCATGTTGAAAATACTCCTGAAAAACCAAAGACTCCCCCGCACTTCAAAAATCTGGCAGAATATATGTCTTCCCCGAGCTCAAACGACTCTCCTGCCACCGCTCAAAGAAAAAGAGACTGGAAGGCAGCCAAGCTGGCTGAAGAAGTATGGATACTCTGCGGATTCGACACAGTTATGGATGAATCCTTGATAAATTCTTGGATCAATCCACATAGAAGACTTCTTGATGATGACTATGTCCCTCATTTTACCTATGCGGAACCCCCCTCAGACGGTTACTGGGATGTCACGATCTCACCGAATGCCAGATACTTCACTGTATTTGAGCAGTTCTACCGCAGCCTTCCGGACGAGAAAAGACTTCCGATGGAGTTCGAGAGACTTAGCCAATTCTATGCTAAGCATGCCTCTCCCATCGAACACATATGGTCTAATGATAGACCAACCACAGTAAAAAATTACAAGGTCCGGAAGTTCATGAAAGCTGAGTTCATCCAGTACACCCTGACCAGGAGGGAGCATGGCTACATCCGCACCCAGGCTGATTTTCCGTGTATTAACCCTGAAGAAGTGTTTCTCATCGCCAAGGTTTTTCATCACAAGTCTGAGAAGTATTCGAAGATGAAGATCGCTCTTGAAAGGGCCAATACCTTTCTTAAGGAAACAATCTGTGACTTCGCAAAAATAGATGCAGACATTCATCCCATCATCTCCAAGATTGCCGACTTGCCACCGTTTGACCCCGCACCCATGCCTACCGAAGGCTATGAAGAAAGATCCTTAGGTGTAACCAACTATCCTGAGCTGGGAGTCATTTTCAAGAAGAAGACTGACAACGTCAAATATTTTATTCCTATGACTGCCATGCACCGTTTCACCAGAAAACAACTTGAGATATGCCGCAACGCAGTTGAAAAATCCAAACACACCACCGTAGAGGTCAAGTTTGAAATACTGAGAAGAATCAACTGGTTAGGGAATGTCAGGAAGTTTTGGTGGATCTTGATCAAGTTCCTTAAACTTGATAGCTGATCAAAGTTAAAGAGGTCACTTAGGGGGAAATTGTTGAATCAAAAAGTGACCCTCTTAAACTTCAGCTACCGCAGCCTCCAAGCAACCGCAGTCAAGCAATCTCATCATCTATAGCCATCCGAAGTCTTCCGCACCGCAGTCTTGATCTTTACTTAGTTTATTTTGTCTTTTTCTGTAAAACACTCTAATGTCCAGTATGCCTTGCATGGCTACTCTTAGAGTTGTAAACTTGTCTCTATAAACAGAGTTCATTTCTCATGCAATCAGTACTGGTGTAAGTCGCTTATCAAATTCTAATACACATCTTCAAGTTCTCATTCTATCTTACTTATCAAAGCTTCTTACTCTCATCATATCTTCGGAGCAAGTCACTTGTGACTTAATCACTAAGCTAGATCTCATTTACTAACTTGGTTTGAATGCATTACTTGTTATGAATCTGCTTATGTGTATACTTGATATAACAATTGTTGTCATTTACATTCCTTTACTTTTCCGCATCTAACTCACTAACTTCTAATTCTTAATATTATTGTTGAGCTAACAGATCCTTTGAGATTAACTATTTCGCTATATACTTGTTCTAACAATTTGTTCAAGTGTGTCTCAAAGTTTTTCTCTCAACACAATACAAATTCAAAATGTTAGCACGTACCTTTGCTCTAGTAGATTGATTAATTTTTTTATGACATCTCAACAGGAATATAATAATAACTGGTAATAAGAACAGAGTAAATGCATGAAATTAGAGAAGAAGAATGAGACAGGGTAAAGAAAAAACCTGGAAAAAAGAAATGGAGAAGAAGACCATTGAAGAAGAGCATTATAAATCGTACGACTCAATCCAAAATCGTAAGAATAAAAAATTCAACGTAATTCTCTCTCTCTCTCTCTCTCTATATATATATATATATATATATATATATATATATATATATATATATATATATATATATATAGTATTTTTGAATAAGGAAATTATTATCTCCAAAAAATTGGGATCCTAAGATATCAACATGGAGATTTTCGGCTATTCATCTGGAAAAAAAGATATCAGTAATATCAATTCAAAATTTCAAATTAATTAACTTGCTTGTTTAATGAGTTTTAGAATTCAAACTATTATCTCAAGTTGATTCATTTTACGCGGGATATACTGGGAAACAAATTATGAATAATATTGACTTTAAATTTGACTCACATATATTTTGCTGATTTAATGGGATTAGATTAGATTTTGTGGGTTAATAAGCAAAGTATTGATATGCTTATTTAGTGAGTTTTTTCAGCAACAAAATAAAAACTAAACGGGTTTGAATTTTGGAGCTAAAAGCTATAAATAAGGGAGTTAAATTAGAAACAATATTAATTATAAAATCTGATATCTCGTATATAAATAAAATGGTATGCTTCAATTGATAACATAATTGCTGAATTTAAAGATTCTATAATTAAATGTAATTGTGTTTGATTTTTATTTGGGGAAAGGGATGTCAACAATTTGATCTAAAGGTAGCAAACATATGGTTGAAATACAATCAAGGGTCCTGATTGCTTCATTGGTGAATTAAGAGTTGTCTTCTAATAATATTTAGATATGAATGAAACTAATATGCTTAAAGTTGATTGATTAATTTTTTTCATGACCATTCAACATGAATACAGTAATAACATGTAATAAGAAGAAAGAGTAAATGCAAGAAATTGGAGAATGAGAAGGAGAACAAAGTAAAGAAAGAACCTAGAAAAAAGAATTGAAGAAGAAAATTGCTAAAGAAGAACACTGTAAATTGTAGGACTTAATCCAAAATCGTAAGAGTAACAACCTCAATGTAATCGTATATATAGGGTGTTTTTGAATAATCAAATCATTATCTTCTAAAAAAAATGGGATCCTAAGATATCATCTTGGAGATTTCCGGCTATTAATCTAGAAAAAAAAAGAAATCAGTTATATTGATTCAAATTTACAAATTAATTGACTTGCTTATTTTATGAGTTTTAAATTTCAAATTATTATCTCAAATCGATTCATTTTATGTGGGATATTCTGTGAGATAAATTATGAATGATAGTGACTTTAATTTTGACTCTCAAATATTTTGCAGATTTAATTGGTTTAGATTAAATTTTATAGGTTAATAACCAAATTAATGATTTGCTTATTTAAAGAGTTATTTCAAAAAGAAAAACGTTTTTAAATTTTGAAGTCAAAAGCTATAAATAAGGGAGTTAAATTAGAAACAAAATTAATTATAGAAATTGATATCTTCTATATAAATGGAATGATATGTTTCTATTTTTAATATAATTGTTGATTTAAAGATTATATAATTAAATGTAATTGTGTTTGAATTGTATTTGAAAAAGATGATGTCATCAATTCGATCTAATGGTGAAAAACATATAATTGAAATATAATCAAGGGCACTGATTACTTTATTGGTGAATTAAGGGTTCTCTTTTAATAATATTTAGAGATTTCATATATTATTTAAATATAATAATAAATGAATATCTATTTCATTAATGACTTTCATTCTAATTTCAAGATTACTAAATTAAAGTTTCATTAATTTATTTAATTTATTTATCTAAATTATTTATTTAAATTTATAAGAGAAAAAAAACACTTTAATTTTTATAATTCAATATTTTTTTCATTTTTTTTTTTATAAATTCAAACTTCTCAAATATTTTGAATTTTACATTTAAAATTTCTTTTAAATAAAACCTTATAATATATGGGTGTCACATCTAGTATTCCATTAATGACATAGGTAATTGTCCCATAATAGTGTTTTCCCGCCATATCTACAAAGGTAGTTGTCTCATTTCATAATAATCTTGACTAATACGTTGTTAATATTCCATAAACATACTTTAAAGTTCTATAATCCATAATCTAACAAGTTGTATTTTTCCTTTCCTGCATTAAGCAGTTGTACCGTTTTTGATAATTCTTTTAAAAAACCATCAATTCTACTTAGTGGTAGCTTAATACATGATCAATGAGTGATTTTCTATTAATAACTTCACCATGCAAGCATTCTAATAAATTAGGGTCGTGTATTAATTCTCAATTCTTGCAATTTTAATCCAATAATTCAAGGGATGAATGATGTATACTTTATGTATGACGCTTTCAATCTCATTTATTTCCTATACAAAAAGCTTGAAGTTCACCAACACATAGTAAATACACCGAGAACACATGAACAAACAAATGTTCTTGGGGTTCTTAGAGAGAACTAGACAGTGTTTTACTGAGAAAAATCATCAAACTTACTGAATATATGTTCAAATTGGTGTTTCTTTCACTCCATGTTAGTGGGTTACAAGTGTCAAAGTGCAAGTACTCAAAATTATTATTTATATTCATGTTGGAAACTTTTGCCCTTAACACTCGTACACACACATTGGTCAACCATCTCTATTCGAAATTAACAAATTATGGTTATTAGGAATCGTGTATGAAGGACTATATTCTGAACATAAACCTTAGAGAATTATGTAAGAAGGATCATATTCTAGCAATTATAACCTAAGCACACCCAACTAAAGTCATAGGTAACCTTTAGACCATAACACAATCACTAGACAAGGGGTCATTATCCATACTAATACACCGTGAGGATTATATAGAAATCTTATCACACTCAACTTAATTGTCAAGGTAGGCAAAAGCTTGTAACACCATCCTTATACTTCAATATTTATTTAGGAACTCAAATGTACCATAAGTGCATCAAAACTTGTATTAAAATCCTATTAACTGATTCATTAAATAAATATTAAGATCTTAATCCTAAATATGAAATTTGATTATTTAAAATCTTTGTTTTGTTAAAACATGAACATAGGAGAAAACAAAGACTAATTTGGGTGTCAGATGCAAAAATACTATGCTTAGAAGTTTTGGTCTCGACTCATAAGTTCAATGTGGCTACGTGGACTAAAGCCATTGACTGAACGATATAAGAAGTTTATCAACTGGACACTCACACAACGCTTGTGGATCTCAAACAACCCTCGTGATTCGAGTGCAGTTTCTTCTTTTCCTTTTTGACAATGTATTTTTCCAATTTTACACCCAACCTTTACAGATGACTCTTAATTACCTACTACATATTAATGTCATTATTTCATCTTTTTTAATTCCTATTTTACTATTGATTTAATGGTTAAGTCATTTAGATATCACAAGAGCATAAGGGAAGCTCATGTTCTTAATAGATTCAAACTTTTATGTATCTTAACCAATGACTTCTAATGAGTAAAATAAGTCTTATAAGCACCTTAATTAAATTCTAGGTAGATTATTGGTTAATAAATTAAAGACTTAATGTTTTATAGAATTATGGTTTTCATGAAAAATACAATCATGCACATAATATATTAAGTTATAAAGGACTTCAAGGAGTTACTCTAACACTTTTATATAAACCTAATATCATTAAGATCCTCCAAGCCATGACTAGTCGTCCTTTAAAGCTTTTAATCTAAATCAAGATTATGATTCCACCCTTCTAATAATTTCAACAACAATTATAAAGTTGTGAAGGATTTAATATTTATTTTGTTGTTTTAAATTCATATAAACATTTGTACTTTCATCAAAATATTTTTAGTTTTGGTCTGAGTAAATATTTCTAATTTTGATCAGTAGATTATAAATCTTAACTAGATTTAGATTTCCTTATCTAATTCTAATGGTGATTTTGAAGAACAATAGTTTCTATATGTCAGATTTTTATAAATGTACTTTCGAGTGCTTGACTATTTCATGGTTTTTGTTTTATTAATGTAAATACATGTTCCACACATTCTTTGTGTTGATTGTTTCGAAGTATTGAGCTTCACATGTATGGTTGCTCCTTCAAAACACACACTTGCTATTACATGCATACACATATTAGACCATATCTCTGTGAATATTTTCTTATTTTGATATTTAGTATACAGTATCATACCATAATGGGTTGATACCCGGTATTGCGGTAGTATTGTATAAACAATAAATTTGTGTTTAAGATGGATTATGTTTAGTTTTCATGGCTATTTACAAATTACAACTTAAAAGGAATGCTTAGTGCAATTAAGGTGGAGTCACACCCCCGAACCAGAACGGCGGATACATCTGGGGGCGGATGACTTCATTGTATTGTATCATCACAATTGAATATAAATGAAGCATAACAACCAAACATCATACATTAAGGTAACATTCTTACATCATTTACAAATTGTTTCTGTTAACAAATTTACTCAAAAGTGACATGAAATATGATGTTCCAAAATGTAGTAAATATCCAAAATCCATAACCCAAATACCTGCTTACTGAGTCACTGAGAATACAAGTCGTTTTAAAAAGCGTTAACTAAAGAGTTGATGAGTTCATAAGCATATTTGTGTAAAATGCTTTGTAACATCTTTGATTGTAATAGTTTGCAAAACTCCAGAAAATCCGATATTTTCTGTGAAAACTGGTTTGTAAGTCTCGTTCTAAAACTGTGAATAATTACATGTGTGTTCCTTGTTTTCTTTTGTTCGTAGTTCAAAAGAGTGTGTGTTCCCAGAAAATCTCATATTTTCTGTTTTATGAAAAACTGAAGTCTTAAAACCCTAAGACTGGGATGGTGATAGTAAGGTACCAAAAATGATGCGTAGTTTTGTAGTATTTTATAAAACCATTGAAGTGTATAAGTCCGTAAATCCAAAATAACATTGTTAATCCCTATGTGAGTCATTACAACCATGCTTAATAGTCTGATATGCCTGTCATGACTTTCCTCACGCGTCGGTTTTAGTAAGATCTTTGTCACCCTAGACAGGCCCCATCTAGCTGTAGCAAACAACTCAGGTATGGGGGTCTCAACCCCGTATAGATCTATACACAATTACCTCGCTCTCCCTCCAGGAGACTCTGGTTGCAACTACAGGACTTATGGTGTATGCTAGGTAGGTATGACGAAGGAAAGTCTCACAAGTGCCTTAACGGATTTATGCGAACTATGACTCCCATTATTGAATAATGAAAACAACATTACTAGCGTAAACTCATGACTACAGTTTTATGACACACATTTTACAGCTTTATGACATACAACTTATAACATGTTCTTTTAACAGCTTTATAATGGACATATTAAGACACACAAAATTTTCTATCGTAATAACTATGTTTTGTATACCGCATTGGTTAAATTATTTATAACACTTTTTATAAATAATCATTAATGGACCTATCTACTTGTATATATGTTGTGTAAATAGCATAAACCTTTAAGTTTTTAAACCATAAAAATGATGACAACCTATTACGACTATTTTACTAATAATAATAGCTTTTAGTAAAACAATCAAATTTGTACTTTGTTTAACACACTAAAATTTAGTTTAGGAGTTTTGTAACACAATATATACTATTTTGTTGTGACACTAGCATGTTACGATTTTTACAAGATACACATAAGAGCTTGAAACTTGTTACATCAAAATATTTGTGTAAGTATATGTATTAAAAGATATATGTCCCAAAAGCTAACATATTTGAGTATAAAGCCCATATTCTTGTCATTTTTGAATGTACAACCCATATCCACAAGATTTCATACAACATACATGTTAACAAACACATATCTCATGAATTTTATGAAGATGTGTATGATAAACTTCATGTTCATGCAAATACCCAAAGGTTAAACACATTATACATTGGGCCATGCAATTATCCAATGGTAAATGAGATTTTGACTTGTATTCCCCTCCCCCAAAGAGTATGTAAAACAAAAAAAGGAGTAGGGTATAAAGCTCACCTTGAGTGGTTGATGTGTGTAGTTGAAGTGATGATATGAAGGTTTTGAGCCTAAAACACTTGGAGTGTTTGATGAACTCTTGAGGATTATGATACCCTAAAGTTGTCAACACATAATATCATGTGTAAATGGAAGGAAATTAACAAGATAATGTGTAGAATCACTAGAAAAATTCGAAATACTTACGAGGATCTAGTGAATGCTTTGAAGAAATAAGTCTTCTTAAAGCTTGGGGCTTGAATTCTTTGAGAGAAAATTTTAGAACTTCACAGTAAGTGAAAGTGGGTTTGTGGTATGGTAAAGGGGGTTCTCTTTCATAGAAAAAGAGAGAAGGCTGACATGATATTTTCTTAGATTATTGGAGGTTAATGCCTTGTTATTTGATGGTTAATACGTCGTTTACTGTGATTGCCTTGGAAATGGGGGAAATGTCAAACCTTAAAGCCAACTATACTTGCTTTTCCCTTACTCTAGACCGTAAACTCATTGGAACTCTATAACATGACCGCAAACACAATGCCACATCCAAAGATGTCCGCAAACACATGTGTTTGTGGTCCTAAATGGGTCTCCCTTTTGGTTTTCTGCCAAGGTGTGGTCCACCATGGACGTTAATAGTCCTAATGCTTTTCTATTAGTGTTTTAGGCCAATACATGAGTCATCAAGGTAGTTTTCGGCCATGTTGGGGTTTCATGTTACAATCCTTTGGAAATTGTTTAATATGTGCTTCATTTTTGACTTGTCAATGCTAATTACACATGGCTCTTCCAGGCTTATGCATATACCTATTATATATATATATATATATATATATATATATATATATATATATATAGCTTATAAACTTAATACTCATATGACTTTCAAATGTTTTATTGCAATATGGGTATATCTTACACTATGTATATACTTGTATACAAGACTCCTTAGACATGGTTTGACCCTAATTTTTCTAGTTGTAACGTCATCACCCCTGTTAGAGGGAATTTCGTCCCGAAATTTGTTCTAAAGTGGGCCCTCAAAAACTAGGAAAGAGGTGTAGATAATTCTGCTTCATCTAATCCTCGCGCTCCCAGGTGTACTCAGGTCCCCGCTTGGCACTCCATCAGACCTTTACGATGGAAATTCGGCTTTGCTTTGTTCGTTTAACCTCTCTATCCATAATTTCAACTGGTTCCTCAACGAAATGGATATTTTCATTCACCTCAAGTTCATCAAGCGGGACAACCAGAGTCTCGTCAGATAAGAATTTCTTCAGGTTTGACACATGAAAGACGGGGTGTACATTGCTGAGCTTAGGTGGTAACTGCAGCTTGTAAGCCACTGGACCAATCCTGATAAGGATTTTGAATGGTTCGATGTATCTTGGATTCAATTTTACCCTCCTTCCAAAGCGTATCATTCCTTTCCATGGAGAGACCTTTAGCAGTACGCGATCACCAACTTGGAATTCTAGGGGCTTCCGTCATCTATTAGTGTAGCTCTTCTGTCTGTCTCAAGATGCATGGAGTCATTCCCTGATCTGAACGATCTTCTTGGTTGTTTTCCTGATAATCTCAGGCCCAGTGAGAGTGTTGTGTAGTACCTGCTTTTTTTTTTCCAATTGTGTGTCTCCTACCTCCGCCCAACACAGAGGTGATCGACATTTTCGTCCATAAAGGGACTCAAAGGGAGCGACCTTGATGCTTGTGTGATAGCTGTTGTTGTACGAGAATTCAATTAGTAGCAAGTGGACGTCCTATGCCTTGCCGAATTCTATCATACAGTCCCTTAGCATATCCTCTAATGTTTGGGTGGTCCTTTCACTTTGCCCATCTGTCTGGGGATGGTAGGCGGTGCTCATATCGAGCTGGGTTCCAAACGATCTCTGTAGCAACTGCCAAAACCAAGAGGTAATATTACTATCTCTGTCCGAGATAATAGATATGGGCATGCCATGTAATCTCACAACCTCCTTTATGTGGATCCGGGTTAGCTTTTCCATCTTATATGTTTCCTTAATTGGCAGGAAATGGGCGGATTTGGTCAACCGGTCGACAATCACCCAGATGGCATCCAATTTGTCTTTCGTCTTGGGTAATTTTGTTATAAAATCCATTGTGATGATCTCCCATTTCCACTCAAGTATCTCCGGTTGTTGAAGGAGTCCCAAGGGCTTTTGATATTCTACTTTCACCTTGGCTCAAGTCAGGCACTTGCCCACATAGATAGCAGTTTTTCCCTTCATATTCGGCCACCAATATTTTTGTTTGAGGTCTAAATATATTTTGTCGGAACCCGGATGGACGGAGTACCATGTCTTGTATGCTTCATTCATGACCACGTCTCTGAACCCTCCAAATCTTTAGAGCGAAGACTAGAGCTCCCATTTTGAGATCGTGAGTGGTATAGTTTACTTCATAGTTCTTCAATTGTATGGATGCATTGGCTATAACCTTCCCGCGCTGCATAAGCACATAACCTAACCCTTGATTCGATGCGTCGTAATATACCAAGAAATCTTCTGTTCCCTCTAGAAGAGAAAACACCAGAGTACTACAGAGGGTTGTTTCATGGTTTGGAAGGCAGCTTCTTGTTTCGTATACTAGGTGAAGGGTACACCCTTCTGGGTTAGAGTGGTGAGTGGCTTGACAATCTTGGAGAAATTCAGAATGAACCTCCGGTAATAACCGGCAAGGCCTAAGAATTGCTTGATCTCCGTCAGGGTTATCGGGGTTGCCTAGCCCTAAATTGCTTTAATCTTGGATGGGTCCACGTGTATTCCCTGTTCACTGACCACATGCCCCAGAAAATCCCCTTTATGGATCCAGAATTCGCACTTGGAGAATTTCGCGTATAGCTTTTCCGCCCTTAGAGTCTCCAAAACCCGCCGTAGATGCTGACCGTGTTTCTCTTTGCTCTGAGAATAAACCAATATGTCATCGATAAAGAATATCACAAAGTTGTTGAGGAAAGGTTGGCAGAGTCGTTTCATCAGGTACATAAATGCCACGGGCGCAATCGTTAGACCAAAGGGCATTACCACAAATTCATAGTGCCCGTAATGAGTTCGGATAGGGGTTTTGGGGACATCCTCTTCTTGGACTCGTAGTTGTTGGTATCCAGACCTCAGATCTATTTTCGAGAAGTAACTGGCTCCTTTTAACTGGTCAAATAGATCATCGATTCGAGGAAGAAGGTATCGATTATTAACGGTGAGCTTATTGAGTTCACGGTAATCGATACACATGCGAAAGGAACCATCTTTCTTTTTGACAAACAAAACTAAAGCTCCTCAGTAGAGAAGCTCGGCCTTATGAACCCTTTGTCTAGCAGCTCGCTCAATTGGCTGGAGAGCTCTTGCATTTCTGCAGGGGCTAATCTATACGACGATTTGGCAATTGGCGTGGCTCCGGGTACCAGGTCGAGCTGAAATTCGACCTGACGTTCCGGGGGTATTCCCGGGAGGTCTTCAGGAAATACGTCTGGGAAATCGCATACCTCCAGGATATCCTTAATGCTCTTCTCTTCCTTCTTTTTATCCACCATGTGGGCTAGAAAGATGAGATGGAGGTTTGCACCGGGTTTATCACCGTAGATAATTAGGGTTTCATCGTTGGGTAGGTGAAGGCGAACAACCTTCTCACATCACATAATATCGGCATGGTGGAGGCTTAACCAATCCATAGCGATGATTACCTCAAAGCTCCTAATAGTAACCGACATTAAGTTGATTTGAAATGAGTAATTATTTTGTGTTAACATGCACTGTAGAAATATGTCATTGGTTGTTTCATTTTTCCCATTAGCCATTTCCATCGTGAAGGTTTTGTTTAACATTTGTGGACTTTGATTTAGTAAGTGTTTAAATTTATGACTCACGAAACTTCGTACCGCCCCACTATCAAATAAGATGCATGCATAGAAGTTATTGAGGAGGAACGTACCGGTGACTATCGCTGGATCCTGCACAGCCTCCCCTTATCCCATTGCTAGGACTCTGCTTGATCCCCCTGCACCCTGATTATTGGCCTTGGGGAAATTTTGTTTGTAATGGCCAGTCTCCCTACATCCATTACACGCTTGACTGGCCCCAACGTTGTTGGGTTGGTTGTTTTGTTGTGGCGGTGTTCTGCAATACCGGGTGGTGTGCCCTCTTCGGTTATAGTCGGTGCACTGTAGGTCTTGGCATGTGCTGTTATGGTGGAAATTGCACTTATCACATTTAGGGAGAGAGCCTGCATATGGATTTGTAGGTGCTGGCGCAGTTGTTGTTGATGTAGCAGGAGTGGTAGCAGCGCGAACTGCTATGACTTGTTGTTTCTTCCCAGCCTCTTGAGCTTGTTCTCCTCTTCTCTTATTTCCCCAGTTCTTCTTGCTGTTATCGCCCTTCTTTGATTCAGTGACAGAATCCTTCGTTCCCTTTGGTTCTCCATGGCCGTAAAGCTTTTGCGCCAGGCACTTGGCATTGTCGAAGGTTAAGGGGTTAGCAACAATCATGTTTCCCTGGATTGGGGGAGTTAGTCCCCAGATGAACCGTTCGACTTTCTTGCTCTCGGAAGTAATCATCCCTGGACACAAGAGCGCCAAATTGCTGAACCTAGAAATGTAAGCTTCAATGTCGGAATCCTTTACAGTGAGATTCCATAGTTCTTGTTCAAGCTTCTGCACCTCCCCCCTAGGAAATACTCATTGAGCATCAGGTTTTTGAGTTCCCCCCACGCCATGGAGTTTGCCACTGGTAGAGTTAGGGCCTTGACATGACCGTTCCACCATGAGAGTGCCCTGTCAGAAAATGTACAAGCTGCGAATTTTACTTTGCTTTCTTCAGGACAACCGCAAATTTCAAAGATAGATTCGATCTTTTCAAACCATCAAGTGAGTGCTATCACCCCTCCACTCCCATTAAACAGTCTCAACTTTCCATTGGTGAAATCCTTGTATATGCAGGTTCTATGATGTCATAAGTTGTCCCCGTGATTGGAACTCCCTGTTCCATTTCTGTTTCCTCCTCCGTTTGTGCCATTATTGATGTGTGCCAGTGCTGTAGTAACTGCTGCTAAGACTGCCGCCTGAAATGCAGCAAAATTCATCTCTGGTGGAGGCGGCGGTGGTGGTGGCGCTTTTGTGTTGTTTCTATTAATGTACCTTCAGGGAATTTCTTGCTATGAAGAAGGAATGGCGATGAGTTTATGGAAACCCTTTGTTTTTAGCGGTTACGGTGGTTCAGTTGTACTTATAATTGAAATTGTATTACATCAAATAAAAATGGAAAGAGAGAGCATGGCAGATAATAACATCACAAATAAAACTCATAATCGTTTCATTAATGATAACGTTTTAGTACATAATGCATGAAAATTGACCTTTTAAAAAGGTCTATAGTACATAGAGGATAAAATCTGACAGCATAACGACCCTGCGAGTTGTGTAATCGCTTAAACGTAGGGTCGATCCTACATATATAGAGAAAAGAAAAGGGGTAGCACCAATGCGTACACATATCCAAATTCACAATAAGTGGTGGGTAGGATAAGTCCTACTCATGACGAGTAATCCCCGGTGGTGCTTGTAATGAGGTAGAAGCGCCTTGAAGCTCGGCTAGTCGGCGCTCGGCGACTTGCAACCTCGCCTCCAGTGCAGCCTGCTGCTGCTGATATTCCCTATGAGGTCCCGAGTACGCCTTTCCGAACACTCCACTGTGGCTCTTGTCTGGATCATCAGGTTAGTGGTCACATGTTTCTAATCGCCAATGTCCCTATTCCGTTAGACTATATTAGGAAGATCTCGATATGCCGGGCCTCCATGTTAGAGGTTGTAGAGACCTCGCTCCATGCCGAATGGTGGGCGTTGTCCCTATTGTCGGCTCCACCTCTCAATATCAAGTACCCAAGGGGGAGTAGGGCCATTGTAGCCCATTCGGTGCGTCAGAACCCTTGCCATGTTGGGTGGATTGATGACTTCAGACTCTGCGTCCAAGACACCCTTATCTCCCTCCTCGTCCTCGTTGATATCCTCGTCGACCTCCTCCTCCTCAAACTTCTCATCTATCTCTTCCGGATCCTCCTCGGGATCCTCCTCAATCCAACCCCCATTCCCCTGATTAGGGAAGTATGGGTCCCCAGGGTGGTGTAGCCAGCCATAGTGTCTGCACGAGAATATATAAGTACGAGAAAGTACATAGAATGTTAAATTATACCTATTGTATTTTATGTCTTTTGGTTTTGTTCTTTGACCCTTTTGATTTACAGTTGATGAGTTTTAGATTTGTTGTCCACCTTGACCATTCCTAGACACATGTTGGTCATATCTCGAATAAATATAGTTGATTAGGCTATATTTACCGTAGATATGATTACATAACTGCCTAAGTTTAGCCACAGTGTCCATCTCTTCTTATTGTTTTCTAATATGCATGTATGTATGCACACTTTGGTAAAATGTTTATATTTTTAAAAGTATACTTTTAGTCAGAGTGTTTTAGTCCCATTGTATTTATAGTTGTATATCTTGTATGGTTAGATATACTAGTTCCCTATTAACAATGTAGTGATACCAATCTGTCACACCTGCGAACCAGGACGGTGGAAACGTCCGGAGGCTGATGAATTCATTGTATTGTATCACCACAATTGAATAAAAATGAAGCATAGCAACCAAACATCATACATTAAAGTAAGATTCTTACATCATTTACAAATTTTATTTATTCACAAATTTACACAAAAGTGACATGAAATATGATGTTCCAAAATGTAGTAAATATCCAAAATCCATAGCCCAAATACCTGCTTACTGAGTCCCTGAGAATACAAGTCGTTCTGAAAAGCGTCAACTAAAAAGTTGGTGAGTTCATAAGCATATTTATATAAAAATCTTTATAACATCTTTGATTGTAATAGTTTTCAAAACTCCAGAAAATCCGATATTTTCTGTGAAAACTGGTTTGTAAGTCTCGTTCCAAAACTGCGAATAGATGCATGTGTGTTCCTTGTTTTCTTTTGTTCTTAGTTGAAAAGAGTGCATGTTCCCAGAAAATCCCATATTTTCTGTTTTATGAAAAATTTTAGTCTTAAAACCCTAAGACCGGGATGGTGATAGTAAGGTACCAAAAATGATGCATAGTTTTTTATTTTATAAAACTAGTGAAGTGTATAAGTGCGTAAATCCAAAATAACATTGATAATCCCTATGTGAGTCCTTACAACCATACTTAATATGACTGATATGCCTGTCATGACGTTCTTCAGGCATCGGTTTCGGTAAGATATCTGTCACCCTAGACTGGCCCCGTTTAGCTGTAGCAAACAACTCAGGTGTGGGGGTCTCAACCCCGTATAGATCTATACACAATTACCTCGCTCTCCCTCTAGAAGACTCTGGTTGCAACTACAAGACTTACGGTGTACGCTAGGTAGGTACGGCGAAGGAAAGTCTCACAAGTGCCTTAATGGATTTACGCGAACTATGACTACCATTATTGAATAATGAAAACAACATTACTAGCGTAAACTCATGAACACAATGTTATGACACACATTTTACAACTTTATGACATACAGCTTATAACATGTTCTTTTAACAACTATATAACGGACATATTATGACACACAAAATTTTCTGTCGTAATAATTATGTTTTGTATACCGCTTTGGTCAAATTATTTATAACACTTTTTATAAATAATCATTAATGGACCTATCTACTTGTATATATGTTGTGTAAATAGCATAATCCTTTAAGTTTTTAAACCATAAAATTGATGACAACCTATTACGACTATTTTACTAATAATAATAGCTTTTAGTAAAATAATCAAATTTGTACTTTGTTTAACACACTAAAATTTTGTTTAGGAGTTTTGTAACACAAAATATACTATTTTATTGTGACACTAGCATGTCATGATTTTTATAAGATACATATAAGATCTTTAAATTTGTTACATCAAAATATTTGTCTAAGTGTATGTATTAAAAGATATTTGTCCCAAAAGTTAACATATTTTAGTATAAAACCCATATTCTTGTCATTTTTGAACGTACAACCCATATCCACAAGATTTCATACAACATACAAGTTAACAAACATATATCTCATGATTTTTATGAAGATGCATAAGATAAACTTCATGTTCATGCAAATACCCAAAGGTTAAACACATTACACATTGGTCCATGAAATTATGCAATGGTTAAACGAGATTTTGACTTGTATTCCCCCAGAGAGTATGAAAAGCACGAAAAGGAGTGGGGTATGAATCTCACCTTGAGTGGTTGATGTGTGTAGTTGAAGTGATGAGATGAAGGTTTTGAGCCTAAAACACTTGGAGTGTTTGATGAACTCTTGAGGATTATGATACCCTAAAGTTGTCAACACATAATATCATGTGTAAATGGAAGGAAATTAACAAGATAATGTGTAGAATCACTAGACATACCCGAAATACTTACAAGGATCTAGGGAATGCTTTGAAGAAATAGGTCTTCTTAAAGGTTGAGCCTTGAATTCTTTGAGAGAAAGTTTTGGAACTTCAAAGTAAGTGAAAGTGGGTTTGTAGTATGGGAAAGGGGTTCATGTTCATAGAAAAAGAGAGAAGGTTGACATGATATTTGCTTAGATTACTGGAGTTTAATGCCTTATTATTTGATGCTTAATATGTGGTTTATTGTGATTGCCTTGGAAATGGGGGAAATGTCACAGCTTAAAGTCAATTGTACTTATTTTCCCTTACTCTAGACCGTAAAATCATTTGAAATCTATAACATTACCTCAAACACAATGCCACATCCAATCATGGTTGCAAACACATGTGTTTGCGGTCCCAAATGGGTCTCCTTTTTGGTTTTCGACCAAGGTGTGGTCCACCATGGGTGTTCACGATCCTAATGCTTTTTTGTTAGTGTTTTCGGCCAACACATGAGTCATCAAGGTAGTTTTCGACCATGGTGGGGTTTCATGTTACAATCCTTAGGAAATTGTTTAATATGTGCTTCATTGTTGACTTGTCAATGCTAATTACACATGGCTCTTCAAGGCTTATATATATATATATATATATATATATATATATATAGAGCTAATAAACTCAATGATTATATGACTTTCAAATGTTTTATTGCAATATGGGCATATCTAACATCGTGGATATACTTATATACAAGACTCCTTAGACTTGGTTTGACCCTGATTTTTCTAGTTATGACAGTTGGATTGTTAGGAAGTTTATACAAGGGATGTAAGAGAGATTGGAACAGAGAGTAGAGCCTTGTTATATGATAGCATTATCTCTTAGGGTACGGGTTTTGTACCCGAGTATTAGACCAATATTCCTCCTCTTTTTGGACAACCAGAAATAGTGGATCCTATCAGACAACCGGTTAGGTATGTCTGGTCATCTTCTAGAGTAAGATGACAATGCTGGAATAATCTAGAATGTCCCTTGAATTACGTTGTTAATCTGGATTTATAATGCACAAACATATTTTTATAACATAACAAGCTTCTGTTCTCATAAGTGTTTATATTCCCCCCCTCATGGTATCCTTTATTGAATTGTACTACCAAGGGATCCCCGAAGCAGAAAAGACTACTCGTTGTATATAGTGATCCATAAGGTTAGATCTTAAAAATAAACTTTATAGGATCAGGGTAGATTGTCTTATGGATATCTATGTTAAATGATATAATGTTGGTAGTAGTTGGTTTTATAGGATTACTAAATATGCATTATTATAATAATAAGATCGTGGGATTGAAAACCCTATATGTCTCACTAGGTTTTCCTGAACCTGACCCACTCAAACTATATGTAGAAGGATTAAAGCTGTTGAAATTGATAAGGATGTTGAGTGATTAAAAGACAACCTATAATAGTATTCAAGATCGTTAGGTCTTTCTTTTGTAACAATGTTATGTATTGATTATGACATTCTTAGAGTTTTTGTATTTCTAAAAGAGACCTTTATTCAAGATATTTTAAATAAAACAAGACAATTTACACAAAATGTATTATTGTATTGGCTTTTTTCGCAAACAAAAATGATACAATTTTGAAAGCGTAAAGAAAAGATTTTTTTTGGTGTTGAAAAAGAGGTAATGCAATAGTTGGTTTTAGAGTATTAATTTAAGCGAAATAGGAATAATGATTATTTCTAGACTTAAACTTAGAAACTAAGTGATCATGGTGAGAGATGTGTCTAGTAGATTTTAGGTTATATACCTAAATTAATATTATATAGACACAAAACCTAGAGTACTTTAGGGTATATGCCTTAACTAGTGTTATGTGCTAATAAAGTTATTGTATAGCATGCATTAGGTTGTATACCTTCCTTGCTAGTAGGTGTACTAGAATAATTTTGGAGAAATCTCATATGTGCTAAATGATACATATTATTGCATACTTTAGGTTGCCTGCCTAGAGTGCTAATAATTGAAAAGATTTGAAGTATATTTTTGAAGTTGATTTGGAAAGGGAAACTTTATGTGTATAAGATTTTAAATGCTTAGTTACTGCATTAGAACTGACATGTACCTTTTGGAGGAGATAAGAAAAAATCATGGTAGTTAACATCGTTAACTTTCTAAGTAGTGTATTAATACCTATAAAATGGTATCATACTGATAGATGCCATTTTATGCATCTTTTAGGGTAGTTTTTAATATCATTTTGCGTCATATTTTATCTTATTTCATATGCATTACTTTAAGTAATGTTTAGGTCATGTTTATCACTAGAATTCTCGTACTACTCATGTTTTTATGTCGTTTTTATATGTTTCGAGTGGAGCTGTACTTTGGGAGAAACTTTAGATGTATATTTGGAGATTAATGGAGCTAAAACGCCCGAGGAAGATAGAACCTGTGTTGGATTTGCTGAAATTGAATAGTTCACATCCGGAACACACGTTTTTGCAAATAAAATTACGGAGGATGCATTTGATTGAGCATTGGAGCGTAATTGGAGCTTGGAACATATGAATGTTGTTGAGGAATGCTTGGAAGCTGCTTTAACCAAGGAAAATGAACATTCTGCTCGATATACAGAAACCTTGATCGTGCTTATACGTAAAACAAGATTGTGTGAGAGCCCCGGGCATGTTTTGCCTCGTTTTGAAGTATAACGAAGAACATCGAAAAATTGATTGTGCTACCCCTGGAAACACGATCTTGTTTGTGTCACGTAGTCAGAAAATCTTTGAAATTTATTTGGGTGCCTTCCATGAGCTTGACACGTTCGATTTCCAAAAAAAATTGATCGTGTATTCCTCATAAACACAATAGTCTTTTTATTAAATGTGTCAAGAATGGCCATGCACTTCATTAAACGGGTATTGGACGCGCTTTGTAGAAAAGCATGATCGTGCTCCTCAAAAACAGAATTATGGAACGGGCTAGCGACTCTTTATACAAATAAATAGTACCTTAAACACTTCTATATCCCTAGACATTCCAATATGATGAAAAACCTTTTTCAGACGATTTTGAGGCGATTTCTCTCCGTTTTCATCAATTTATAAAGATCTCAAGGCTGTGGATCATCTTATTCATTTAGTTTAGTAAGATTTAGTAGTTTAATGTCTCTTTTCATTATTTTTATTGGATTTTAAACATGTTTGGCTTAACCCTAGATTTCAGTTCTAAATAGATCGGTACTTTTCATGTAATCAGTCATTAGACCTAATTTTTGATTTGTGATTCTATCTAGATTTTTCAGTTTTGTGCTTAATGAATGTTTGGTTTTTATTCTATTAGCTTGATCACCTAATTTAGTGTTAAATCACTCTAGTTAATCAGTTAATGGAATCCATAATTGTACTAATCAACTAGTAATAAGTAACAAGTATCAGATTGGCTCCATGTTGGGATTTAACTCTGATATAAACTGAAATTTCATACTTTTACGCTTCCGAGCTTGTGAGAGGTATTGAATATTTTTGGGAATTTTACACAAATCTTAAGGGTATTTTTCTGATTTTCATTAAGAGATTGTTTAATTGAATTAGTAAAAAGTTAGGATTAACTGAAGAGCTTGTTTAATTGAATTAGTAAAAAGTTAGGATTAACTGAAGAGCTTGTTTAGGTTAATTAACTAGGTAAAAGAAAACTTAGTATGTTTGTTTGTAGTTTTCAATACCAGCTTAGACAAAACACATTTTGAATAATCATGTTTATGTTTATTGCATGATTAGGAAAGTCGCATCAGAATTGAATTCGTTTTTAGTGTTAAATAACTCTAGTTAAATCACTATAGTCAATCAGTTAATGGAATCCTTAATTGTTCTAATCGACGTGTAATAAGTAACAAGTATCAGATTGGTTCCATGTTGGAATTTAACACTGATAGAATCTGAAATTTAATATTTTTATGTTTCCAGGCTTGTGAAAGGAATTGAATATTGTTGGGAATGTTATACAAATCTGAAGGCTTTTTTTTTCTTATTTTAATTAAGAGCTTGTTTAATTGAATTAGTAAAAAGTTAAGATTAACTGAAGAGCTTGTTTTAGTTAATCAACTAGGTAAAAGAAAACTTACTATGCCTGTTAGTAGTTTTCAGTACCAACTTAGATTGGTTCCAAGTTAGGATTAACTGAAGAGCTTGTTTTATGTTAATTGCATGATTAGGAAAGTTGCAGCAGAATTGAATTCGTTTTTATTACTGAATTTCATATAGTTATTTTCACTTCTATTTTGTTTTTAATTATTAATCAAAAATACCCTTTTACATTTTCTGTTTTATGACTAGTATGTGCCTTACGTAAAGAGGCATTGACCATTAGGTTGTGTCTTTGTGGATTCGATCATACTTCCCTATGCAATCCTTTTGTGCATTCGAGCAGTGATAAATTTTATTTGCATAATATGCTCGTGACAACATTTTAACATGTACTTTAGAGTATTTTTGGTAAAATAATACTCCCTCCGTCCCAAAATTATAGTCCATCTTTCACTTTTGTTTTGTCCCAAAATAATACTCCACTTCTAAATATAAATAACATTTTTACCAAAATACCCTCTCATTATTACTTAACCAACTAACCATTTAATGGAACATTAAATGCAAAGTAAGGACAAAACTGTCATTTTATTGTATAAAGTTAGTGGCAATTAATGTTTCCTTAATTTGTGTGTTTTTGTTTTTGGATAATAATTTTGGGACGGAGGGAGTAGTATTTTTGGAGGAGTATTGTATGAGTAAAGTATATTTTTAGTTGGAGGGATATTAAAACTTTGGCGAGATCCATGAAGTCATCTTACCGCCTGGAGATTTCACCGCCGACTAGATTGATATAGTAATTGCTTATGCATTTAGAACTACTGAAGATGATGATTGATGGGTTTTCTAGATTACTTCTATGTACTTGTAGAATTTTACACAAGAAATTATGGGCACATGCAATGTAGAAATTCTATGGCTTTTCTCATAATAACAACATACTTTGCAAAACTATATAACCCTACAAAATTGAAAATCACAAAGTTTTGGTTACATAACTTATTGCTATTATCGAAAATAGAAATGTACTTTGAAGAACCCTTCTTGGAATGCTAGCCCCAATACTGTGGAAGCCTCTAATGAATCACACTCAAACCCTTGGAAAATCCAAGGATCAAAATAAGAGAGGGAGTGGGAGATTTCAAAGTTCCTTATGCTGTGTTGGGTTCTTGAGTCTCATATAGGTCCTTATTTATAGCTGTAGGAAATCCTAATTTGAAGTCAAGATAATAATATGATATTTCAATTCAAATTCACTTTCCTTATCAACCAAGAAAGCTTCCAGAAGCCCTAGAAGGTTCTCCTAGATCTGTCCCCTCCTAGGGAGGTTCTAGAATGCTTCTTTGTTTAACTTTTTGAATAATGGCAACCTAACCCTTACACCCACCAATTAAATCTAATTGATACATAATAATTACTTAAATTAACTCTGACTAATTCTTAATTAGTTATTTTAATTTCTAATTAATATATTAATCCGATAATATATTTAAAAAATTAATTATCTCTCTATCTTAGTATTAATCAATCTCATTTCCTAGTTATGAGGGCAACCCAAAAAGGAATTTGCTAATATTCAACCAATTATACAAATTTAGCTAAGACCTTAGACACCCTAATACAAAAATAAATACTTCAACGATATCAAAGTTGGAGTTATATGAGATGCTATGAAGGATTTAGATAATTCGAGAAAAACGAAATGAAAGTTCGACATAGTTTTCAGAGTTGTTAGGCTGAGACTTGTGTATCTTTATGATACAATTTTGAAAGCGTAAAGAAAAGATTTTTTCGGTTTTGAAAAATAGCTAATGCCATAGTTGGTTTTAGAGTATTAATTTAAGCGAACTAGGAATAGTGATTATTTCTAGACTTAAACTTAGAAACTAAGTGATCATGGTGAGAGATGTGTCTAGTAGATTTTAGGTTATATACCTAAATTAATATTAAATAGACACAAACCCTAGAGTACTTTAGGGTATATGCCTTAACTAGTGTTATGTACTAATAAAGTTATTTTATAGCATGCATTAGGTTGTATACCTTTCTTGCTATTAGGTGTACTAGAATAATTTTGGAGAAATGTCATATGTGCTAAATGATACATATTATTGCATACTTTAGGTTGCCTGCCTAGAGTGCTAATAATTGAAAGGACTTGAGGTATATTTTTGATGTTGATTTGGAAAGGGAAACTTTATGTGTATAGGATTTTAAATGCTTAGTTACTGTATTAGAACTGACATGTACCTTTTGGAGGAGATAAGAAAAAATAATGGTAGTTAACATCGGTAACTTTCTAAGTAGTGTATTAATACCTATAAAGTGGTAGCATACAGATAAATGCCATTTTATGCATCTTTTAGGGTAGTTTTTAATAGCATTTTGCATCATATTTTATATTATTTCATATGCATTACTTTAAGTAATGTTTAGGTCATGTTTATCACTAGAATTCTCATACTACTCATGTTTTTATGTCGTTTTTAGAGGTTTCGAGTGGAGCTGTACTTTGGGAGAAACTTTAGATGTATATTTGGAGCTTAGTGGAGCTAAAATGCCCGAGGAAGCTAGAACTCGTGTTGGATTTGCTGAAATTGAAGAGTTCACGTCCGGAACACGCATTTCTGCAAATAAAATTACGGAGGATGCATTTGATTGAGCATTGGAGCGTAATTGGAGCTTGGAACATATGAATGTAGTTGAGGAATGCTTGGAAGCTACTTTAACCAAGAAAAATGAACATTCTACTCGATATACAAAAATCTTGATCGTGCTTATACCTAAAACAAGATTGTGTGAGAGCCCTACACATGTTTTGCCTCGTTTTGAAGTATAACGAAGAACATAGAAAAATTTTGATTGTGCTAACCCCACAAACACGATCTTGTTTGTGTCACGTAGGCAGAAAATCTTTGAAATTCATTTAGGTGCCTTCCATGAGCTTGACACGATCGATTTCCAAAAACAATTGATCGTGTATTCCTCATAAACACGATAGTCTTTTTATTAAATGTTTCAAGAATGGCCATGCACTTCATTAAACGGGCATTGGACGCGCTTTGTAGAAAAGCATGATCGTGCTGCTCAAAAACACAATCATGGAACGGGCCAACGATTCTTTATACAAATCACTATAGTTAATCAGATTGGTTCCATGTTGGGATTTAACAATGATATAAACTAAAATTTAATATTTTTATGTTTCCGAGCTTATGAGAGGCATTGAATATTGTTGGGAATGTTACACAAATCTTAAGGCTGTTTTTCTGATTTTAATTAAGAGCTTGTTTAATTGAATTAGTAAAAAGTTAGGATTAACTGAAGAGCTTGTTTTACTTAATTAACTAGGTAAAAGAAAACTTACTATGCCTGTTAGTAGTTTTCAGTACCAACTTAGATAGAACACTTTGAATAATCATTTTTATGTTAATTGCATGATTAGGAAAGTCGCAGCAGAATTGAATTCGTTTTTATTACTGAATTTCATTTAGTTATTTTCACTTCTATTTAGTTTTTAATTATTAATCAAAAATACCCTTTTACATTTTCTGTTTTATGGCTAGTATGTGCCGTACATAAAGAGGCATTGACCATTAGGTTGTGTCCCTGTGGATTCAGTCGTACTTCCCTATGCAATCCTTCTGTGCATTCGAGCAGTGATAAATTTTATTTGCATAAGACGCTCGTGACAACATTTTATCATGTACTTTAGAGTATTTTTGGTAAAATAATACTCCCTCCGTCCCAAAATTATAGTCCATCTTTCATTTTTGGTTTGTCCCAAAATAATACTCCACTTCTAAAAATAAATAACATTTTTACCAAAATACCCTCTCATTATTATTTAACCAACTAAGCATTTAATGGAACATTAAATGCAAAGTAAGGACAAAAACTGTCATTTTATTGTATAAAGTTAGTGGCAATTGATGTTTCCTTAATTTGTGTGTTTTTGTTTGTGGATACTAATTGTGGGACGGAGGGAGTAGTATTTTTGGAGGAGTATTGTATGAGTAAAGTATATATTTAATTGGAGGGATGATAAAACTTTGGCGTGATCCATGAAGTCATCTTACCGCCTGGAGATTTCACCGCCGACTAGATTCATATAGTAATTGCTTACGAATTTAGAACTACTGAAGATGGTGATTGATGGATTTTCTAGTTTACTTCTATGTACTTGTGGAATTTCACATAAGAAATTATGGGCACATGCAATGTAGAAATTCTATGGATTTTCTCATAATAACAACATACTTTGCAAAACTAAATAACCCTTGAAAATCGAAAATCACAAAGGTTTGGTTACATACCTTATTGCTATTATCCAAAATAGAAATGTACTTTGAAGAACCCTTCTTGGAATGCTAGCCCCAATACTGTGGAAGCCTCTAATTAATCACACTCAAACCCTTGGAAAATCAAGGGATCAAAATGTAACACCCAAAATCAGTAAGGCCCAGAAAGGAAAGGAAACCCTAAGTTAAAGGGCCGACTCATCGAGTCCGAGCGGGATCCGGGTCAAGGAGTAAGTGACCGACTCGGCGCATAGGCTAAGGGGACTCGGCGAGTCTGGTCTGAACAAGGAATACCCGAAACCCAGGAGTTGTATCCTATATAAAGGGTGTTATGTCCCTTCCTCAGCTTCCATATCATCCTAGTGAGCCTGTAAACCCTAGATTCCATGTGAGGTTCCATCATTTGAGAGAAATAGCTTTGGAGGAAGGAAACCTTGAAAGGAGCTTGAAGATCAAGAAGGTTGCTTCCAAGGAGAGGTGTAGATCCGAGATCTACTTCAGTTAGTGTTCATATTGGAGGTAATAAGCTGCTATCTTCCCTCCTTTGCATCTAGATCTATTTTTGTTATGAGATTTGGGGGTTTTATGATTGTTTGAGACCCAATTCGGGTTTGGGGCTTAGATATGTGGGTGCCACGTCTGATCTAGTGTTGGGATGGTCCAATATGTCGTAAAGCATCAGATATTGAGTAGTTGGTGAAGCCCTTTTGTCCTAAAACCTAGCCATAGAGTGTTTTGAGCCTAGATCTCTTTAGTTATACGTAAAGTTTGCAAATTTACGTAAGGATTGATCTTTGGAAGTACGGATCTATGATTTGGAGCCCCTGCATGGCTCGAAAAGCCACTGTATGGATTAAGAACTGGAGCGACTTGGCGAGTCACATGGGTGGACTCGATGAGTTGGATGAAGTTGGGTAGGAACAAAGCGAGTTGGAAGAACAACTCGGTGAGTCTGTTAAAGATTGCCTTGGACTCGGCGAGTCAAGTCGCGAAACCCCGAACCCTTCGAGTTGAGACTCAAATCAGTGAGCCGAGTGGAGACTCAGTGAGTTGGACAGGACAGGACTCGGAAATCGGTGGACTCGGCGAGTCATGGACTGACTCGGCGAGTCGAGTCGCAAATGGAAGGACTCTAAGCATATGAACACGGCGAGTCAGTAGGTTGACTCGGCGAGTAGGGTTGACCTGGAAGGTTGACCTTGACCAGGACTTTGACTTTAAGCAGAGTTGACTTAGTTGACTTTCGGGGGACTGTTAGACTAAGTGTTGCATTGATGTTGGTAGCTCGGGGAGCTAGTGGAGCAGAAGTTCAGAGAGTTGCCGAGCAGCAGCTAGAGGGGTTATCAGCAAGTTCAACAAGTGCAGGTGAGTTACCCTTTGTGTGAATGGGTCTAACGCCAGAACGTCGGCCCATGTAGTTATGAGTAGAAGACCCGGGGGTTAGCCCTAGGTACAGTATGCTAGTATGATATTCAGGACGAGGTCAAATGATAGCAGGCGGGTGCCCAAGGAATGGTTTATGTGATAGTTTATACTTGTTGTCTGTGTGATACTTGTATGTGCCTGGTAGGGAGGTGAGTGTGGCCGAGGTCCCATATCTCACCAAAAGCAGAGTGTGGATGGAGTTCCACATCTCATTAGCAGCAGATCAGGGGCGAGGCCCATGTTAAGGAAATAGTGAGTGAGGGTTGGGCACGTATCTCACTATCAGTAGGAGCATGGACGGGGTTCCATGACTCATCAGTAGCAGGACAAGGGCGAGGCCCAGGATAGGCGAGGCCTTAGGACAAGATCCATTAGTATATGTTTAGCTTATGTGTTGTGATATGTTTATGTGCTATTATATGTTAGCAGGTGAGGCCCTGTGACAGGCGAGGCCTAAGTGAAACAGATTTGTATCCGAGCGGGGCTCGATGCCTGGCGAGGCCTGGAGCGGCGGGGCTATTGTAGCGGGCGAGGCCCGAGGTAGGTGGCGAGGCCCAGAATAGCGGGCATGGCCCAGTATGTGCAGTATGTGGTTATGCATGGTATGTGGTAGGTTGGGGAACTCACTAAGCTTCATGCTTAAGGTTTTCAGTTTTGGTTTCAGGTACTTACGGTAGCGGAGGGAAGAGCTCGGGGTGATCGCATGGCACACACCATAGATTAGAAAGCCTGGGAATGTTTTGCTCTGATAATGAACATATGTTTTGGAAATTAATACTCTGATTATGTTTTGGATTGATTATTATGCTTTAAGTAATGTTTTATTAAAAGAAATTTTTAGTCTTAAATTTTGGGACGTTACAAGTTGGTATAAGAGCCTTGGTTTGAGGGATTTGGACGTGCTCTTGGGTGTGTCTGAACTCAAACTAAGGAATTGGTATGGAAGTTTTCAAAATGAAAAGACAGTCTTGTAAAAAGACTTTGTGAAAGAAAACAATTTTAGAAAAGCAAAAAGAATTCAGAAAGAAAAGAATTTTGAAAAGAGAAAAGGGGTGTGGTGCATGCAATCATCCGAGCTCAAGTAAGTACCCCAAAATACCCATACAAGTTATGTTATGATTATCAGTTAATAGAACAGCATGCTAGATTAGGACTAAGGATCTAGGTAGGATGCCTTATGTGCCTATTATATGTGCTTTTGAGCTGCATGATAGTGCTGGTTAGACAGTAGTAGGATAGCCTGTTTAGGTGATGCATGAGTTTATGAGTTTATGTTGCATGCTAGTACAGATTCTTGAAATGATATTATGATTGCTTGAGTATGTTATGGTTAGATTTTCCCCTTGTCTGAATGCTTCTTGCTTTGTGCAATGTGGGATTCCAAGTGATGGGAGTTAGCCATTAGGTGGATACGTCAGGTCACATGTGATCAGGGTTGAATAATCTCAAAGTGTTGGATTTGGCCCTATTGCACAACTCTTGTTTGAGTCCAACCGTTGTAGGGACGAGTCTTTTACTCAAAAGATTACCTGAGCCTCGTCACATGTGATGGTATCCAGGTAATGGCTAATTGGCATCACAAGGAGTCCTTCAGCAGTAGAGGACTGGTTTGGTTTGAGTCAGAGGTTTCCCTAGGGCAAGCCTAGGATGAGGTAGTGCTGGGAGCAGTAGTAGTGGAGAAGGGACCTGGTGGAGTCAAAGCAGTTCTTAAGGAAAGTACGGATAGATGTGGAAGGTAGTATGGGCCCGTACTATTGAAAGCATAGGATCCGTACTCGATTCGGGAAAGGCCAAGGCAAGACCGAGAACCTGGTAGTGCGTGTGTTTGGTCTCGCATCGGTGATAAGTATTATGATAAGAGGATGTATTATATTTTCAACATGGTGACGTTGCGAGAGAGACCAATGGGCGGATCAGCCGCCGGAGAGGGATCAGGCTCAGGTTCAGGAGCCGAGCAGCTCGAGGAGCGAATGAGGGAGTTGATATAAGCTGAGGTTACGCACAACATACTAGACCAGTCTCCTGTGATCTTTGGCACGGTCAAGGAGGGTCTACTGGAGATTTTGGATGAGAGGCTGGGAGCCATCCGTACCGAGATGATGGCTTTGATGTGAGCTCGTACTTTGACATTCCGAGAGTTTAGAGCTTGCGGAGCGCCAGATTATCATGGGGCTAAGGACCCCATTGCTAGCAGTAGGTGGTTGGCCGATGTCGCCAATGCATTTTGTACGAGCCGGTGTCCCGAGGGGGACAAGGTCAGACTCGCCTCCTGTCTTCTGAAGGACAGAGCGAGGGATTGGTGGGAAGAGATCGGTCATGCTTTGGGGGATGATGCTGCATTGGATGCGATGACAAGTAGCGATTTCTCGGCCATGTTCAGGGCGGAGTTTTTGCTGATTATTGAGGTGCAACATTTGGCACGGGAGTTTCAGGATTTGTCGCAGACCACTGAGACTGTAGCGGAGATCACCGCCAAGTTTAGGGAGAGGGCTCTTCTTGTACCGCAGTATGTCGCGGATGAGGAGATGAAGAAGGCCTGATACCATGAGATGTTGAGGGATGACATCAGGCAGTTTGTGAGCAGGTCCAGTTGCAAAATGTTGGAGGATATGATCGCGCGAGCTAGAGAGAGAGAAATTGATTTGGAGCAGATCCGGAAGAGGAAGCCGGATGAGGTTCAGGTAGCCACAGGCTCGGGCAAAAGGCCCAAGGGATCAGATTCAAGATCGAGGGATTATCAGGACCGCAGCCGGTGCGGGAAGTGTGGCAGGTCACACGGGGGCGCGTGCAGGAGTGGTAGCGGCGGTGAGTCTTACTGCTTCAGGTGTGGTCGGACTGGTCATTTTAGCAAGGAGTGTACTGCTACCACCACACAGGGATTAGACTTGATATGTTTTCACTACAAGCAACGAGGTCACAAGAAGGCCCAGTGTCCCAGTTTGCTTCCGGCAGGACGGGTGATGGCACCTGCCCCTGCAACATTGAGGATCACAGACAGCCATCAGGGCCGTGCAGAGGCGTCTGCGGTAGGAGGCAGGGCTTTTCAGATGACTACCTTGGAGACGCGGGAAGCATCGGACGTTGCAGGTATGCGACTTCCTTTTTCATTCCTTTTATTTATGCATGATTATATTGTTATGGTTCTGCATCATTATCGGTATGAGTATTTTATTTTTGTGCGGCTTGCTAGTGATCGAGTTATATGCCATCTGCATACCTTGGATATTTGAATGGTAGTTAAAGGATGGGATCTATTGGAGAAGATTACTTAGGATGTAGTAATTGTAGCATGCCTAGGAGGGACTTGGTATGTCTCGCTAGTTCGGAGCCGTATAGTTTTAGAAATCGACTGGTTAGATCCCTAGCTATGGTAAGCTTGGATTTCCTCAGCAGATTGATTATGGAATGGTAGCAAGGATTGGAATTTCTTTTCGAGCATTGAGCAGTGAGGTGTAAGCAGGATTGAGGTGGGGGAGAATCCTATGAATGTACAAGGGTAAGAGCACGCAGATCCAGAATGAGTACGCGATCTCTAAGAAGGAAAAGAAGTAGTACAACGTTTGATGGATTGAGGAGTTCAGGGTTGGGAGTTTGGGAAACTCCCCATCAGTTAGTGTGTGTAATGGTGATGGATAGTACGTGGTTGGGAATTCAGGTTGGAGGATCGCCTGTAGGACTCGAGTGAGTCGGAATGAAGATCTTGAGGACAGATAGCATGGGATGCTTTCGTGTTAGTAGACAGTGGCAGAGGCAGCATGTAGAGCATGGTAGAGCGGCGGGAGACCCACAACTTTCTCCAGCAGCGGTCAGTGGTGGAAGGTGTTATAAGACTACGGGGAAGCCGTAGCATTCACTAGCAGTCAGAGATGGAAGGTGATGTAAGACTGCGGGTAAGCCGCAACATTCCATATAGCTTCGTTAGTGGAGTTGGGGCGAGGCCCTTATCTCCTAGTGATCGGATAGGGATCAGGAATCGGTAGTGGATGAGAATAGTAGGGAGTTTGCTTGTATAGCCCTAGAGAGGTGAGACCTTGGGAGAGGCTACTCCCGGATGTATTTGGGTGAGACCCGTGGGCGAGGCCTGTATGAGAGTAGCAGTATAGGTGAGACTTGAGAGCAGGGTTGCTCAGTAGTATGGTTGGGTGAGACCCATGGGCGAGGCCTACATGAGAGTGGTTAGACAAGTGAGACCAGAAGGATAGAGGCGGGTGAGACCCGTGGGCGAGGCCCGTGAGTTTTAGTAGCACAGGTGGGACCTGGTAGGGACCGTAGTGTCAGATAGGGGATCGAGGACCCTAGGGTTGTAGTGCCAGAATGGCAGAATAGATTGAGCAGTTATAGGTAGTCGAAGTTTCTTCGAATGTTGCTGGGAGCGACTAGGAGTTGTGTTGGGGCTAGCGACCAGTGGGAGCCAGTAATCCAGATATTGATAGATTGGTAGGGACCAGAGTGGTCTTGGTTCATCCAGAAGACAGATAGGGAATAGCAGAAATTTCCAGCCAGTAGCAGTGCGGGTAAGCGGTCTATGGTGGAATTCAGTTAGCTGATCGAGGGGTGCTCGACACCAAGTTATGACAGAGAGAAGTGTTAGTGGATACTAGCGGTAATGACCCGTACTGGAAGTAGCGGGGGTGATGGAGTTGGTGAAGGATAGAACCTTCACAGTGACATAGGAAGTAGTTGGTTATGGAACGTTGCCCTGGAAAGGGCGGAAATCGCACAAGGAAAGAGGAGGCAAACCCCTATGGGTTCAGTTTCAGTACTCGGGAAGTACCATAAGGATTGTTAGTTGAGTAAGTTGTGCTCCCAGAATGTTCAGGGTCAGGGTTGACCCGAGATTATTGTCCGCAAGGATTAATGTTAGTCGGAATGACCGGGCGAAAGGCCAGCGAAGATAGGCAGCTGGTGTTGGATTAATAAGTAGAGTATTGGAAGCAGATCGTAGGCGGTTGGCCATAGAAAACTTCGAGGACGGAGTTTAGTTTAAGTGGGGGAGAGTTGTAACACCCAAAATCAGGAAGGCCAAGAAAGGAAAGGAAACCCTAAGTTAAAGGGCCGACTCGTCGAGTCTGAGGAGGAACTCGGCGAGTCCGAGCGGGATCCGGGTCAAGGAGTAAGTGACCGACTCGGCGAGTCGGCTAAAGGGACTCGGCGAGTCTGGTCTGAACAAGGAAATCCATAAACCCGGGAGTTGTATCCTATATAAAGGTTGTTATGTCCCTTCCTGAGCTTCCATATCATCCTAGTGAGCCTGTAAACCCTAGATTTCGTGTGAGCTTCCATCATTTGAGAGAAATAGCTTTGGAGGAAGGAACCCTTGAAAGGAGCTTGAATATCAAGAAGTTTGCTTCAAAGGAGAGGTGTAGATCCGAGATCTACTTCAGTTAGTGTTCATCTTGGAGGTAATAAGCTGCTATCTTCCCTCCTTTGCATCTAGATCTATTTTTGTTATGAGATTTGGGGGTTTTATGTTTGTTTGAGAACCAATTCGGGTTTGGGGCTTAGATATGTGGGTGCCACTTCAGATCTAGTGTTGGGATGGTCCAATATGTCGTAAAGCATCAGATATTGAGTAGTTGGCGAAGCCCTTTTGTCCTAAAACCTAGCCCTAGAACGTTTTGAGCCTAGATCTCTTTAGTTATACGTAAAGTTTGGAACTTTACGTAAAGATTGAGCTTTGGAAGTATGGATCTATGATTTGGAGCCCCTGCATGGCTTGAAAAGCCACTGTATGGATTAAGAACTGGAGCGACTCGGCGAGTCACATGGGTGGACTCGGCGAGTTGGATGAAGTTGGGCAGGAACTCGGCGAGTTGGAAGAACAACTTAGCGAGTCTGTTGAAGATTGCCTTGGACTCGGTGAGTCAAGTCACGAAACCCCGAACCCTTCGAGTTGAGACTCAAATCAGTGAGCCGAGTGGAGACTCAGTGAGTTGGACAGGACAGGACTCGAAAATCGGTGGACTCGGCGAGTCATGGACTGACTCTGCGAGTCGAGTCGCAAATGGAAGGACTCTAAGCATATGAACACGGTGATTCAGTAGGTTGACTCGGCGAGTAGGGTTGATCTGGAAGGTTGACCTTGACCAGGACTTTGACTTTAACCAGAGTTGACTTAGTTGACTTTCGGGGGACTGTTAGAGTAAGTGTTGCATTGATGTTGGTAGCTCGGGGAGCTAGTGGAGTAGGAGTTCAGAGAGTTGCCGAGCAGCAGCTAGAGGGGTTATCAGCAAGTTCAGCAAGTGCAGGTGAGTTACCCTTTGTGTGAATGGGTCTAACGCCACAATGTCGGCCCATGTAGTTATGAGTAGAAGACCCGGGGGTTAGCCCTAGGCACAATATGCTAGTATGATATTCAGGACGAGGTCCGATGATAGCGGGCGGGTGACCAAGGAATGGTTTATGTGATAGTTTATAGTTGTTGTCTGTGTGATACTTGTATGTGCCTGGTAGGGAGGTGAGTGTGGTCGAGGTCCCATATCTCACCAAAAGCAAAGTGTGGATGGAGTTCCATATCTCATTAGCAGCAGATCAGGGGTGAGGCCCAAGTTAGGGAAAGAGTGAGTGAGGGTTGGGCCCGTATCTCATTATCAGTAGGAGCATAGACGGGGTTCCATGACTCATCAGTAGCAGGACAAGGGCGAGGCCTAGGATAGGCGAGTCCTTAGGCTAGGATCCATTAGTATATGTTTAGCTTATGTGTTGTGATATGTTTATGTGCTATTATATGTTAGCAGGCGAGGCCCTGTGACAGGCGAGGCCTAAGTGAAACAGATTTGTATCCGAGCGGGGCTCGATGCCAGGCGAGGCCTGGAGCGGCGGGGCTATTGTAGCGGGCGAGGCCCGAGGTAGGGGGCGAGGCCCAGAATAGCTGGCATGGCCCAGTATGTGCAGTATGTGGTTATGCATGGTATGTGGTAGGTTGGGGAACTCACTAAGCTTCGTGGTTACGGTTTTCAGTTTTGGTTTCAGGTACTTCCGTTAGCGGAGGGAAGAGCTCGGGGTGATCGCATGGCACACCATAGATTAGACATCCTGGGAATGTTTTACTCTGATAATGAACATATGTTTTGGAAATTAATACTCTGATTATGTTTTGGATTAATGATTATGCTTTAAGTAATGTTTTATTAAAAGAAATTTTTAGTCTTAAATTTTGGGACGTTACACAAAATAAGAGAAGGAGAGGGAGATTTCAAAGTTCCTTATGTTGTGTTAGGTTGTTGAGTCTCATATAGGTCCTTATTTATAGTTGTAGGAAATCCTAATTTGAAGTCAAGATAATAATATGATATTTCAGTTCAAATTCACTTTCCTTATCAACCAAGAAAGCTTCCAGAAGCCCTAGAAGGTTCTCCTAGAACTTTCCCCTCCTAGGGAGGTTCTGGAATGCTTCTTTGTTTAACTTTTTGAATAATGGCATCCTAACCCTTACACCCATTAATTAAATCTAATTTACACATAATAATTACTTAAATTAACTCTGACTAATTATTAATGAGTTATTTCAATTTCTAATTAATATATTAATCCAATAATATATTTAAAAAATTAATTATCTCTCTATCTTAATATTAATCAATGTCATTTCGTGGTTATGAGGGCAACCCAAAAAGGACTTTACTAATATCTAACCAATTATAATAATTTAGTTAAGACCTTAGACACCCTAATACAAAAATAAATACTTCAACGGTATCAAAGTTGGAGTTATATGAGATGCTATGAAGAATTTATATAATTCGAGAAAAACAAAATGAAAGTTTGACATAGTTTTCAGACTTGTTAGGCTGAGACTTGTGTATGTTTATGATGTAGTATGAAGTTCAAGTGGTATTGTCACACCCCAAAAACGGAACGGCGGAAACGTTCTGGGGTGGATGACGTCATGTCAAGTATCACAACATATGCAGTATAGTAATCAAAGTACAACAACCATTGCATTAATAGTAATAGTTTTACATATGTTACATTTCATAGGAACATCAAAGTAATACAAGTAATAATATAGGTGCAGCTTGGTACTAAGCTGTCTCCACAAAAGCTCCTGGGTGTACCTGTCTATTGCTGACCTGAGAATACAAGTTATTTTGAAAGCGAGTATCAACATTTTTATAAATGCTGGTGAGTTCATAAGTATTTAGTGTCATTTATGTAAGTAAACATTTTATTCAAAATAAATTTAATATAAGTAGTAGTTTAGAATTCTACAGTGTATTAGTGTCCTTTCCAGAAAATCCTATATTTTCTAAATAAAGCTGTCTTCTACCAAGACTCGACGGAGTTATGTTTTAAAGAGTAATTTTCCCTAAAATACTATTATTACCAAAATACGGTATTTGATTTTAAAGAAAGTAGGAGAATATCACGAGTAAAAAAATTAGGGAAAATAACATGTGCCTCAGTAGAGAATACTGCTGACTAAGGTAAAAGAAATCACAGACTCCAGGAGAGTATCAAATGAATGATACGCCTGGCTCAGTCTAACAAAAGGGAATACAGACCCCAGACGGTATCAAATGTACGATACAGCTAGCAAGGTCTAAAACAAAGAAGCACAGACCCCAGATAGTATCAAATGAAAGATACAGCTAGCAAGGTCTAAAACAGTGAAACACAGACCCCAGATAGTATCAAATGAAAGATACAGCTAGCAAGGTCTAAAAACAAAAAGGAAATCCTAAATGAGTTTTTTCAAGGATACAATGTTAAATTCTCATTACCTTAAGGCCATGAATTATAAGGTAAGCATTGAGATACTTGTAACCATAGTAGTTGACACTAGAGTACTTGACGCCCTGCAAGCGTCGGAATAAATATGACATTTGTCACCCCTTGGCTTGTTAGGTCGTGGACTGTAGCTAGCAGTCAGGGTGCGGGAGTGTCAGTCCCGTATAGATCTATACATACAATGCCCGCTCTCCCTAGGAGACTCTGGTTACCAACTCGACGACGGGGAGATCCGTGTCTTGAAGATGCATCTCGTATAATGAATTCTGATGTAAGTACTGGACTGATGATAGAAACTCATAATGAACTGACTCCTTTGGAATTCTCGTACTAGAAAGAGTAGATAGAGCTTCCTAACTATTCCTATAGTAGTTACTAGTGTCCCTTGTCTACGAGTGATGAGTGGGAGGATGCCCTTGCTACCCAATGAACATGAACTGACCGATGGAAACCTTTATGTCTATACATGTATACATGATATATAATTAATGATTAAACGACCTTCAGACGGATATCCGATACCCACCAGACCACATCCAAACGAGGAAAAGGAAATAGGGCGAACTAGCCTTCCTAAGTCCTTTAAACATTATTTATATAACTATACAATTACAGGCATGCATTTAATGAAGTAGAAGCATTTAACGAAGTAGAAGCACTTAACGAAGTAGTAGCATTTAACGAAGTAGAAGCATTTAACGAAGTAGAAGCACTTAACGAAGTAGAAGCATTTAACGAAGTAGAAGCACTTAACGAAGTAGAAGCATTTAACGAAGTAGAAGCACTTAACTAAGTAGAAGCATAGAAGCATGGAAGAAAACTTTGACGAAAACTTTGGAAAACCTTTACACTTAAAGAAAAATCGTTACTTGATATCCTTTTGTAAAATAAGTTTGAAGACCTTTGGAAATCCTTGAAAATCTTTCATAAACAAGTTTTGAATATAACTTTGATAAAACAATATAAGTAAAGAAAAACCTTTTTTTAAAATACTGCTGTAACTGGTTTTGAAGTAAAACATACAGCGCGAGAGACAATTTGAGAAAAGATTTAAACAAGTAAAGACGTTTTGGAAAACCATTTATAGTATCATACTTGGTAAAACAGCTGAAAGTGTAATAAATCCTTGTGCATGCGGGTTCATAATCACATATGATTGATATTATAACTAGCATGTTTTAACTTGTACTCCCCCCATAAAAGCATGTGAAAACATTTAAAAGGTTAATTCAGGGGTATGAACTCACCTGTTGTAAGTGGATCGGGTGGAGGTGCCGGTTGGGTGCTCAGTGTCAAGTGAAGACTTGAACACACTTAGTGACCTATTAACATATGATGACATATGTTTACATAAAATTAGCAATTATAATACTAATTAAACACGTATACGCGTCCTAATGGGCGGAAAACACTTCGGTCAAGTGCTAGGAGGCTATTGGGTTGCAAATAAGGGAGTGTATGACCTAGATAGGGAGTTTACTCTTTAAGAGTAAACTCTTTATAGAGTTTACGACCCTAATACCATATCCCCATGAGTTTACGGCCGTAAACTCATGGGTGGTGTGTTCTTGGATGCTTCAAGGTCTTATCTCACTCATAGAATCATGCTAGAGTCGAATCAAGGGCTAAGGAAGTGATTGGGGCTTAAAATGGACACAATAGGGAGTTTACGGTTCATTGACCACTCCTTGAGGAGTTTACGGCTGTAAACACATGAGTTTACGGTCGTAAACTCATGTTTGTCCATTTCCTTTGTTGTTTGGTGGTTCTAACTCATGCACGCAAGGTTCTAGTCACTTATATGAGCATAGGAAGGTGTTAAAGGCACTTAAACACCTTGGAAGGGCGTTTATGGTCTATAAAGGTGTTCTTGGGGAGTTTACTACCTTAAACACATGGATTTATGGCAGTAAACTCATGTTAGTCCATGAATCATGTGTTTTGGTGCATCAAATGAAGGATTACAAGGCTCTAGGCACTCATGGAAGCTTTTGGAGGTGTTTGAGGGATAGTTTAACACCCAAAAAGGTGTTTATGGTCCTTGAAGATGGGTTTACGGTCTAAGAATGTTCTTAGACCATAAACTCATGTTTACTCCCCATTTGTTATGATTTTGGTGTTCTAAGTCCTTTCATGCAAGCCTCTAAGTCATTGCTAAGCATAAGAAGTGGTTTGGAAGGGTTTTTGGGCACCAAAACCCTCTTTCAAGGTGTTTACGGTTTTGGGATGCTCCCAAGACCGTAAACTCTTGTTCTTGGTGTTTTTGGATGCTTAAGCCATGAATTTGCTATGAGATAAACAACAAGCTAGGAAGGTTAACTTACCGGTTTGGAGCTCGAAGGGGCGATTTTTTACCAAAACCCAATTTGTAGAGAGAGAAGGTGTCTAAGGTAGGGAAAAGGGTGGGATGAAACCCACTCAACCCTTATATAGGGTGGAGTTTATGGCCTGGTTGGGGGTTCACCTGACACCAACCGCGAACGGGGTTTTTCACGACTACCGTTAAACACGACAAATTTTAAAATTATTCCTCAAATTTTGGTTCGCTTAACGAATATTATTTAAAATATTCCAACGGGTTTAAATCCAGTCAAAAATATTTTTGGGATATATTTGACTAATTTTTGACGTACTTAATTTCAACGTTAAAACTAACGGAAATTTTTGGGTTGTCACAGGTATGTTAAGAGCTAATTTGTACCGTATATAGGATGGTCAGACTTAGTATTTAATAATACTAAGTGACAGTTGACTTCTATCACATCCTTAAAAAAATTCCATAGTGTGTTAATCTGACTTTAAGATATAGGGCTAGGATGATGACAGTAGTCATTTGTTTGTGAAGTGATAATGAACATATTTGTTTAAGTAAAGTTATAACATTTAGCCGACGTGGAGATACACGCATAGTATTACACGAAAAGAGATATTGGTGTCAGAGATGACAAGGAACTAAGTTGAAGCTAGTAGAACATGCTGAGATATAGCTAAAATGCAAACTTATTGGGATTGACTCCTATGAATTAGTTGTGGAAAGAGATGAAACTGAGAGGAAGACTTCATAGAATAGACTCCTACGAAGTGGATGTATATGCGGTCGAGAGACAGATTTTCTAAGATTGACTCCTACAAAGTAAATAATAATGAAGTAAAGAGATAAAATGATATGCATGGTGAATTGCATGTATCAAAAGTGTCACACCCTGAAAACCCAAGGCGGAAACGTTTCTGGGGCAAACTCCACGTTGAATATCATAACCAATGTACATAGTAACACAATAAACACAAAACATTACATTACATAGAATTATTTACATCTGTTTGAAAGTAAAGTTATACAATTGTTATACACATATATCATATGAACAAAGCAAGACGAGTCTTTTAACGCTCCATCTTCTCCAAAAGATAGCGGGTACCTGTCTAATGTTGACCTGAGAATACAAGCAGTTTGAAAATCAGCATAAAGCTGGTGAGTTCATAAGCGGTTTAGTTTTGAAAAGATCAAGTTTCCTTTGGTTTTCTGAAAAAGTGGTTATCCAAGAAAATTCCATATTTTCTTATGAAAACAATTTAGTTATATTTTTATACACCATTTCCTTTATAAGTAGATATCTTGTTCCAGGAAAATCCCATATTTTCCTATTAGTTTAGTTTTCCATTCGCTACACCATTCGTTTATGAGTTGTTATGTTATCCCAGGAACATCCCATATTTTCCAAAAGGTTGCGGTTAGTTCTTATTTTGGATTTCGATGTACTAGTATCTACCATACTTATAGTATTAGTTAGGTATTCTGATATCTTAGTTATCCTACATTCGAATGTCGATTATCTGCTATACTTAGTTGTATTTTCGAATATTTGGATTCACTCAGAAACGTATATTAACAGTATTTTTGATGTTCTGGTGATTTCCAAAAGAGTACATTAGACGTATTTTCGAAACTCTGTCGACATCCTAAGGTGTAAGTTTTCGAAACTCATTCGATGTCCAGAGGCGTACTTTTGAATTATTTTCGAAACTCTGGTGGCATTCAAGGCGTACATTAACTGTATATTCGAAGTCTTGGCGTCATCCAAAGGCGTGCTTTCGTATTCGTATTCATATTCCTATTCCTATTCGCATTTGTATTCGTATTCCTATTCCTATTTGCATTCGTATTCGTATTCACATTCGTATTCGTATTCGTATTCGTATTCGTAACCGTATTCGTATTCATATGGCTATTCTTATTCTTATTCGTATTCGTATTTGTATTTAAATTCTTATTACTACTCCTATTCGTATTCGTATTCGTATTCACATTCGTATTCGTATACCTATTCGTATTCGCATTCACATTCGTATTCGTATGGCTATTTTATTAGTATTAATCTTAGTTTATGATTAGTATGATTTCTTTTGCAAAATGTAACATAGTTTATAACACTTTTTAAAGAAATCAACATTTAGTCTAACAGTTTACTCTGCAATTCGAACCATTGGTTAACACGATTTTTGATATTAAAAGCATACATAAAATGAAACATTTGAGCTGAAAATAAGTTTAAGTACAAGATTTCCTTGTACTTTTTCTTGTATCCCCCCCCTGAAAACATTTGAAAAACACGGAAAAAGGGTAGGGGTATGAACTCACCGGTTGAGGAACGCGTCGGTTTGGATCCTAAACGTCAGTTCGGGGCTTGCAAACGTACAAGATTCCTATGTATTATGAAAGGATACACATTTGTATCTAATTAGGACTTGAACCACTAATTAATTGGGGACATACACTTCTAGGTACGAAAAACACTTCATTACAAGTGTTTGGAGGGACCCGGGTGACATCTATGGACACATATAGCTTGGATATGGAGTTTACTCTTCAAGAGTAAACTGACACAAGAGTTTTCGGCCCTAAAGACCCACTCCACATGATTTTATGGCCGTAAACTCATGGTGGGGTGCTCTAGAGTGCTAAATGGCCTTGAATCAATTGAGGGGTAATTCTAGGTTTGGTTTCAAGGCATGGGATAGTAGTTTGGGCATCTTAGGGACCATTTGATGAGTTTATGGCAGTAAACTATGTGTTTACGGCCGTAAGCTATTGTATACATATCCAAAGTGTGTTTTGGTGGTCCTTAGTCAATCACATGTGATTTCAAGCTATTTTACAAACCAAAGGGTGAAGTTTGGGCACCATTTGATCATGATTTAGGAGTTTACGGCCCAGGAACCCATACTTGGAGGGTTTACTACCGTTAACTCCTTAGGGAGTTGTTTTCATCAAGTTTAAGGCCCCTAAATCGATTGTGGTTGATTCTAGAATTTAATCCATGGCTATTGGTGTGTTTAAATTGCATTTAAACACTTGGAAATGAGTTTACTCTCCATGATAATGAGTTTACAGCCCAAACATGTTCTTCGGCAGTAAACTCATGTTTACTCCTTTAATGTTGAGTTTAAGGTGTTCTAAGTCCAATCCCATAAGTCTATAAGCCATATCTAAGCTCCAAAGGTTGATTGGATGGGTTTTTGGGCTCCAAAACCCATTTTATATGAGTTCACGGCCTAGGACTGTTGTAGGGCCGTAAACTCATGATAATGGTCCTATTCCATAGTTTGACCACGAATTTGGAAGCTAGAGAGGTTGTACAACAAGTTAGGAAGGTTACCTTGATGAAATGGAGCTTTAATTTGATGATTTAGGACCTTAAGTTTGGATTGAGGAGAGAGGTTAAAGAGAGAGTAGTGAGAGAGTGAAAAAGCTTCAAAATGAAGCTTAATCAACTTTATATATGGTTCGGGTTTGGGGAACGATGGAATTCTACCCGATACCGACGTTAAACGGGGCTTTTGGTCGCACCCGATTAAGTTGTCGTAACCCGGTGGGACCGATTCTAAAAATTTTCAAATTAATATTTTGGGCTGTTTACATGAGTTTCTAAGGAGTTTGGACAATCATGAGATTATAATAAACATATAAATTTAATTAACTTAGCCTAAAAACGAGATTGGATCGATTCGCAAAAGATGGGTTTTACGGGCGAAATGGGTTACGACGATGGACAAACTTCGAGTTGTCACATTATCCCCCCGTTAGAGGGAACTTCGTCCCGAAATTCAAAGATTAGGATACAGATCATTAATTGAAAAAGAGATATGGATGTATCTACTGCTTCGGGTCCTCACGCTCCCAAGTGGAATCGAGTCTCCACTTGACATTCTAGCGAACCCTCACTATCGGGATGTGGCTTTGTTTCGTACATTTGATCTCTTGATCCATGATCTCAATTTTTTCTTCCATGGGGGTTCAGTCTTTCGTTGATTTCAGTATCATCAAAGGGATTACTAGGGTTACGTTGGGCAGGCACTTCTAAAGATTCAAGACGTGGAAGACAGGAGGGATACTACTAAGTCCTTGAGATAGTCGAAGTTTGTAGTTCACGGTTTTGATTTTGGGTGGGGATTTCGAAAAGTCCAATGTATCACAGGTGAAGTATTTCGCGCTTCCCAAAGCATATCATGCCATTCTGGGATAAGACCTTCAACAGGACATAAGCTCCAATAAGAGGGTACATCCTCATGTGGCAGAGTAGCTAAGGGTCTGATGATTCTAAAAGAAATTTCTGGGTGGGTCTGCGATAATAGCCGGCAGGACCTAAGAATTGACGGGTTTTCTATGGGTATCTTCGGTGACAACTAAGTATCTATCGCTTTGATTTTTGGAAGGGTCTACGAGTATAACTGCTTTGCTTACTACATGACTAGAGAAAATGGTTTGACCGAAGGGCACCACTACCAACTCGTAGTGACCATACCAAACCCTGGTCGCTGTATCGAACACATCATCCACACGGAGGTTTGGCTACGAGGTAGTTCGAGGGATTAGGTTGATACGAGACTTGACTAGACGTTCAGAACGAATTCTCGGGAAGTCTTCGGGAAAGACATCAGGGAAAGAGTTGCAGACTTCCCGTTTCCCGATGATTACACAGACAAGGAATGCATGGCACTCCTTTCAGGAAAACTTTTTAAGCTTTGATGCACGAAGTGATGCGAAGGTTGGATTTAGGTTTGATGCCGAAGATTATGAGAATTAGCTCAGAGGAAAGATTTAGACGGACGACCTTTTTGAAACCAAGAATAACAGCATGAATGAGACCTGGTCATTACATGCCAATGATAGCATCAAAGCATTTCATGAAAAGTTTGCCATTTGATCGAATGGAATTGAATAATCGTCCGGATTAAGGATACAATCTATGGGTATAATGTTAGCATTCTCTTTCTCACTTGTTAATCATCTTGAATGTACACGTTTCGGTTACCAATGAACTATTAAGTTTAGAAAGGTGTTTGAATGGATAGTTAGCAAATTTCTTTTAGCATTAGAATCAAAAAGGGATCACAGGCATAAAATTCATTGAAGGGATATATACCTGTGGCAACGGTGGGGTCGGCAGCTACCCCTCCTTGTCTTATAGCTAGGACTCTCCCGGTGTTGCCAGATGTTACTGCCTTAGGGTAGTTTCGCTTGTAATGTCCAACATCTCCACAACTGTAACAAGTATGGCCGATACTCGCTCTGGAAGCTTGACTAGTTGATTGGGTTGTTGCTTTGCAGCTTGGCGCGAGGTGACCTTCCTGCCCAAAGTTCTTACAAAACTTTGCACGACAAGGGCTAGGGATACGGTGGTGGTAACTGCACTGGTTACACCACGGGAGGATACCAGCATATCCGGTGATAGGTGCTTGAGCTGAGGAACCGACAACGGATACAACAACAGGGGTAGTGGCAGTGTGGACTGCAACTATCTGTTGTTTCTTCGAGGACTCTGAAGAAGACTGACTCTTCTTCTTCTTCTTCCAAAACATTCTTTTCTCATCACTCTTCTCTGTCGACTCAGGAGTGGTGACCGCTTCCTCTGGGTCATGGTTATGGTCGATCAAGGTTTGCGCTAGGCATTTGGCGCTGTTATAGGTATCCGGCTTCACAGCTAAAACGTTCCCTTTGGTTGGCTAGGTCAATCCCTAGATGAACCTTTCAATCTTTTTACTCTCCGGGGTAACCAATCCCGGACAGAGAAGCGCCAAGTCATCAAATCTGGATGTGTAGGCGGCGATATTGGAACCCTTCATCTTTAGGTTCCAGAGTTCATTCGCTAGCTTCTGTATTTCACCCCGAGGGCAGTATTCTACGAACAGAAGTTCCTTCATAACTTCCCAACCCATAGCATTTGCTACAGGTAAAGTTAAGGATTTGACTCGGCCGTTCCACCAAGTCAGAGCTTTATCGGTGAATGTGCAGGCGGCAAATTTCACCTTATCGGATTCTGAGCAGGCACAAATCTCGAAGATAGACTCGATTTTCTCTAACCACCGAGTTAGAGCAATGATACCCCCTGTGCCATCGAAGAATGTGGGTTTTGCGTTCATAAAGTTCTTATAGGAACACTCCTTCCGGTGTCCCTGATTACCTTCCTAGTTTTGGGGCTGGGGACCACCTCCTGAACCATTGGGGTTTATGTGAGACAAGGTGGCTGCCACTGCGGCAGCAACAGCCGCTTCGAATACGACAAGATCAAATTGAGGAGGAGGTGGTGGTGGCGGAGAGTTGTTATTCTTTGAGCTGGGTCTTTTTCTTGGAGGCATCTTGATCTAATAAGATCAGGAAAGAGAGGATGGTAAGTCCTTTGAATTGAATCAAAAGATATCACATGTATATATTCCAAATAAGCGATGAAGCAGGAAAAGGGTTATCAATTATCGCTAAAGGAATGATCAAGGAACAACGCTTGAATGAGGATTTCTACAACATATTAACTCAAGAAATATTCCCATAGTATTTCATGGCTCGCTACGACACTGGCTCGATGTTTGTGGTATTTGGGTAAGTTTTAGGCATGTTGCATACCACAATCACTCCCAAGCACATGTTGGCCGTGTCTCGAATGAATATAGTTGGCCAGGCTATATTGATCCTAGAAACGACTACATAACTTCCTAGGTTTAACCGCAGCGTACAACACCCATTTACTTATGTTTTATTCTACTTGTAGTTACGAATCTCGACGGTTGGATATATGTTAAACACGCTGTCGCACGCGTATTAAGCAAATAAATTATCACTGCTACTTGAACTAAAAATATAGCACATGGAAGTAGGGTCGAATCCTCAAGGAGAAAGCCTAAAAGTCAATTCCTTTTTGCATCAGGCACAATCTAGTCAAGAAACATAAAATATAAAAGGGGGTTTTGAATTAAACTAAAAACTACTCATCGGGTTGCCCCCCGGAAAGCCGCCCTTTTTTAAGGTCGTTGGCTCGACCATGCCTGGAAACTAGATTACTTGTACGTAAAGATTTTGGCACAAAACAATTAGCAGTACCGTGTCCCCGGTAATGGCGCCAATTTGTTAACATGCTGTCGCGCACGTATTAAACAAATAAATTTATCACTGCTGGTTGCACTAAAAATATAGCACAGGGAAGCAGGGTCGAATCCTCAGGGACACAGCCTAAAAGTCAATGCCTTTTTGCATCAGGCACATCTAGTCAAAACATAAATATAAAAGGGGGGTTTTGAATTAAACTAAAAGCTAAAATTGCAGTGATATTAAACTAAACAAAAATCAATATAAAAACGATTTCAGTTCTGCTACGACTTTCCTAATCATGTAACTGATCCAGATCTGATTATTAGAGATGCGTTCTATCTAAGCTGGTATTGAGAAAAACTAACAAGCTCTAGTAATTTCTCTTTTACCTAAATTAGTTAATCAAAACAGGCTCTTCAATTAACCCTAACTTTTTACTGTTCAATTAAACAAGCTCTTAATTAAATCAGAAAATGAGCTTTATGATCTGTGTAAAATTCCCAGCAATACCCAATACTTCTCACAAGCTCGGAAGCGTAAAGATATGATTTTTACAGTTTATACCAGAGTTAAATCCCAAAACAGAACTAATATGATACTTGTTACTTTTACCAATTTACAAGAACAATTACGGATTCTATTAACTGATTAACATTAATGATAAAACCCTAGCCAGGTGATCAAACTAACAAGAATCAAAATCAAACATTCATTAAGCTCAAAACTGAAGAATGTAGATAGAAACACAAATCAAAAACCAGATCTAATGATCAATCGCATGAAAAGTATTTGTCTCTGCAGAACTGAAAACTAGGGTTTAGCCAAACATGACCAAAATCTGATCGAAACAGATAAAAAGAGACATTAAACAACTAATCTTACTAATCTATTTGAAGGAGATGATCCACAGTCTTCAGATCTTTAGAAATTGATGAAATTAGAGAAGAAATGCCCCCAAAATCATATTTTCGTCATCTGATACCTCTAGAATCATCAACTTAGGTTGCTGGAAGGCTATCAGGTTCTTTTTATACGTCTAATAGCAAAAACGGCGCACCTACGATTGCATGTACTAAACCTGCGATCACAGTTTTGAAGTAAACATGTCTTGGGACTTTTTAATGAAGTAGGATGCTATTTTGACACTTTTTGACCAACTTGCGATCGCAAGGAGACAACCTGCGATCACAGGTTTTGAGTTTTCACTTCCGGATGAATTTTGGGCACAAAAGAACCTCGAAGGCAACCTGCGACCAAACTTGCGATCGCAAAAAGGTCACCTGCGATCACAAGGAGACAATCTGCAATAGCAGGTTGTGCTTATGACGTCCAAAATTTTGTCTACTTTTCAGATCATTTTGAATCGCGTCAATCGGAGTTACGGTTCTTGAGATATGGTCAAAAGACTGACAGGGGGTCAAAGCTGCCAGCAACATCCTTTAACTTTGATATTGTATATTCTATCTTCATGTGATCAATTCAATTGAATGTTTCTTGACCAAAGCATCTTCGAAATATTCCTCAACATACTCCATAAAAGATGCATAAAATGGAACCTAACAATATACTTGTATACTTTTGAAAATACTTGTATTTTAAAGTATACTTTTAGTTTAGAGCACATAGGCCCCTTAGTGTTTATAGTCTTATACCATGTAAGCTTTGGTATACTAGTTCACTATAAACAAGGGCTCTGATACCAATCTGTCACACCCCAAAAACCCATGGCGGAAACATTTCCGGGACGGACTCCACGTTGAATATCATAACAAATGTACATAGTAACACAGTAAACACAAAAATTACATTACATAGAATTGTTTACATATGTTTGAAAGTAAAGTTATACAATTGTTATACACATATATCATATGAACAAAGCAAGATGAGTCTTCTAACACTCCGTCTTCTCCAAAAGATAGCGGGTACCTGTCTAATGCCGACCTGAGAATACAAGCAGTTTGAAAATCAGCATAAAGCTGGTGAGTTCATAAGCGGTTTAGTTTTGAAAAGATCAAGTTTCCTTTGGTTTTCTGAAAAAGTGGTTATCCAAAACAAATCCCATATTTTCTTATGAAAACAGTTTAGTTATCTTTTGATACACAATTTCCTTTATAAGTAGATATCTTGTTCCAGAAAAATCCCATATTTTCCTTTTAGTTAAGTTTTCCATTCGCTACACCATTCGTTTACGAGTTGTTATGTTATCCCAGGAACATCCCATATTTTCCTAAAGGTTGCGGTTAGTTCTTAGTTTGGACTTCGATGTACTAGTATCTACCATACTTATAGTATTAGTTAGGTATTCTGATATCTTAGTTATCCTACATTCGAATGTCGATTATCTGCTATACTTAGTTGTATTTTCGAATATTTTGATTCACTTAGAACGTATATTAACAATATTTTCGATGTTCTGGTGATTTCCAAAAGAGTACATTAGACGTATTTTTGAAACTCTGTCAACATCCTAAGGTGTATGTTTTCGAAACTCAGTCGATGTCCAGAGGCGTACTTTTGAATTATTTTCGAAACTCTGGTGACATTCAAGGCGTACATTAACTGTATATTCGAAGTCTTGGCGTCATCCAAACGCATGCTTTCGTATTCGTATTCGTATTCCTATTCCTATTCGCTTTCGTATTCGTATTCCTATTCCTATTCGCATTCATATTCGTATTCGTATTCACATTCGTATTCGTATTCGTATTCATATTCGTATTCGTATGGCTATTCGTATTCTTATTTGTATTTGAATTCTTATTACTACTCCTATTCGTATTCGTATTCACATTCGTATTCGTATTCGTATTCATATACCTATTCGTATTCGTATTTGTATTCGTATTCGTATTCATATTCGTATGGCTATTTTATTAGTATTAATCTTAGTTTATGATTAGTATGATTTCTTTTGCAAAATGTAACATAGTTTATAACACTTTTTAAAGAAATCAGCATTTAGTCTAACAATTTAGTCTGCAATTCGAACCATTGGTTAACACGATTTTTGATATTAAAAGCATACATAAAATGAAACATTTGAGCTGAAAATAAGTTTAAGTACAAAATTTCCTTGTACTTTTTCTTGTATTCCCCCCTTAAAACATTTGAAAAACACGGAAAAAGGGTAGGGGTATGAACTCACCGGTTGAGGAACGCGTCGGTTTGGATCCTAAATGTCAGTTCGGGGCTTGCAAATGCACAAGATTCCTATGTATTATGAAAAGATACACATTTTTATCTAATTAGGATTTGAACCACTAATTAATTGGGGACATACACTTCTAGGTACGAAAACACTTCATGACAAGTGTTTGGATGGACCCGGGTGACATCTATGGACACATATAGCTTGGATATGGAGTTTACTCTTCAAGAGTAAACTCACACAAGAGTTTTCCGCCCTAAAGACCCACTCCCCATGACTTTACGGCCGTAAACTCATGGTGGGGTGCTCTAGAGTGCTAAATGGCCTTGAATCAATTGAGGGGTAATTCTAGGTTTGGTTTCAAGGCATGGGATAGTAGTTTGGGCATCTTAGGGACCATCTGATGAGTTTACGGCAGTAAACTATGTGTTTACGGCTGTAATCTCTTGTATAGATATCCAAAATGTGTTTTGGTGGTCCTTAGTCAATCACATGTGATTTCAAGCTATTTTACAAACCAAAGGGTGAAGTTTGGGCACCATTTGATCATGATTTAGGAGTTTACGGCCCAGGAACCCATCCTTGGAGTTTTTACGGCCGTGAAATCCTTAGGGAGTTGTTTTCATCAAGTTTAAGGACCCTAAATCGATTGTGGTTGATTCTAGAATTTAATCCAAGGCTATTGGTGTGTTTAAATGGCATTTAAACACTTGGAAATGAGTTTACTCTCCATGATAATGAGTTTACGGCCCAAGAATGTTCTTGGGCAGTAAACTCATGTTTACTCCTGTAATGTTGAGTTTAAGGTGTTCTAAGTCCAATCCCATAAGTCTATAAGCCATATCTAAGCTCCAAAGTTCGATTGGAAGGGTTTTTGGGCTCCAAAACCCATTTTATATGAGTTCACGGCCTAGCACTGCTCTAGGGCCGTAAACTCATGATAATGGTCCTATTCCATAGTTTGACCACGAATTTGGAAGCTAGAGAGGTTGTACAACAAGTTAGGAAGGTTACCTTAATGAAATGGAGCTTTAATTTGATGATTTTGGACCTTAAGTTTGTATTGAGGAGAGAGGTTAGAGAGAGAGTAGTGAGAGAGTGAAAAAGCTTCAAAATGAAGCTTAATCAACTTTATATATGGTTCGGGTTTGGGGCACGGTGGAATTCTACCCGATACCGACATTAAACGGGGCTTTTGGTCACACCCGATTAAGTTGTCGTAACCCAGCGGGACCGATTCTAAAAACTTTCAAATTAATATTTTGGGCCGTTTACATGAGTTTCTAAGGAGTTTGGACACTCGTGAGATTATAATAAACATATAAGTTTAATTAACTTAGCCCAAAAACGAGATTGGATCGATTCGCAAAAGATGGGTTTTACGGGCGAAATGGGTTACGGCGATGGACAAACTTCGGGTTGTCACAAAAAGTTTGCACAAATAATAGAAGAGTGTTTGCCTCCATACCACCAGTGTAAATTCAGATACATTATACCTTACAAAACAGGGACTATACTGGAAGGAATACGAAGAGTTTAGAAGTATAGTTCATTAGGAACTAAGAAAAAGCATTAGAATATGCTAGATCAAGCATATGCGCAAAGAGAATCCTTGAGGAAAAGTCTAGGAAATTTTAGTATGTGTTTCGCAAAGCATATGGTTATTGTTAAAGTGCCTGATTGAGAAGCAAAAATTCTAGTGGAGTTTACGGAGATTTGTTGCATGTGCTCATTTGAACACATTCATGTATGCTAAATTGTTTTGTGATTATCATGTTTTGTGACTTGGGAACTTCGACGAAATTCTTGGGACGACTGTGAATAAGTGTGAAAGGTAGTATAGGCCTATACTACCCAAAGCACATGATTCATACTAGGATCAAGAATAGTCAGAAGGTTATTAATGCACTAGTAGTTGAGTGTGTTTTATTTGTTTCCGTTATTACCTAGGCTATGGTGATGACTAGGAAAATGGTTTAGATCATACCCAAGTAGTCATGAAGGATCTAGTACGAATAATTTAAATTGGTGTAAGTTAGTTGATTGGTTTAGAGAAAAATGTCCTATTTAACAAATGATTTTAGTCGGTAGATTTAAGAAATAGGTAATCGAAGTGAGTCGATTGGTTCAGAGAACCATGTCATGTGTAATGACCGATTTTAGTCGGTCGATTTAATAAAAATGTAATCAAGCTGATCGACAGAATTATTGCATCCTTTGTTGGGGCCAAACAACTAGTAACTAGTGATATTACATGTTGCAACATGGTGATATGTCGATTTCCCATGCTCAAAGGATCAAATTATTAACAAAAGATAAAATTTATTTCATGTGTTAGTGTGTGAATCTTAGAGGCAAGAATGTAGTTTGTTATATATTCATTGCCTCATGCATTGGAAGGCCTTTAGAGTGAGAGCATTCGGTCAGTTTTTGTAGCCAAAGTAAATACCTTATATTGGTTTGACGCTATGAGCCGATTTAGACAGGAGCAGTAGTCTCTGATGAAAGTCAAATTTATGACTAAAGATCTAGGACTGAACGTCCATCGGTGGACGAAAGAACAAGTGTAGGTTCAAGCGCCACCATCAACAAATAGGTTCAAAATTTTTGAATTTTGTTTAGGGAACTAGGGGAGTTGTAGTAATGGTAGCTAGTATATAAAAGCATATACAAGTGTCTTTTGTACGTTTACATCCAATTGCTTCACATATGATCAGAATGATCATTACAAGAGGATTAGTTGGAGTGCGATCAGTTGAGTATTCCAGAGAAAAGGAAATGATGATATTGAGTTCAACAACCATCATTGTTGCTAATATTTCCATTACATTAGTAATATCCTCTTATACCATTTTGTGTACGTGTGCGTTGGTAACGACTTCATGCTTGTCGTGATCTTGATGAGGCAGTGATCATATTATACCTGAAGATAGCCTCCTATAGGAACAAGTGGTGATGTTGCGTTGGAGATGTTAAAGTCATTGATATGACAATGAAGAGTTTCTTCACAGAAGAAAAGGAACTACAAATCACATATGCAGAGCCAACTTGGGCTTTGATTGGTTGTGAGTAGCAACAGGTGAGGTTTCGAGCCCATGTAAGGGAGAAGCAACCCTTAAGGTAAAAGTGAGAAAGACAACTACAGTTTGGATTCAACGTCAAGGTCTAGGAGTGTTACAACACAAGAAGTTGAGAAAGAATCTTTAACTTTGGATTTGTTATGAAGATCAAAGTAAGAAAACGACATCAGATATCGTGAGGGAACTCGAAACCTTTATATATACCTATAGGTAAATGAGACGATCTTATCTTAGATCTTGTCATCACGAGTCCTAGGAGTGTTTAGAAAGACGATATATCATGGGTTATAATAGACCAGGAGATGATAAGTATATCTTCCTAGGTATCATATATGTAGAGAATTGGTCTATAGGGAATATTTCATAAACTCTTTATCATAACTAAGTAAGGACTTTTTTTATTTAAGATTATCCTCAATTTTTTCTTAAAAAAATACTAATGTAAGTGATAATGTGAAAACTGTTGCAGTTTGAGAAAGTCGAAACCCGAAAATGGGATGAAACAGTTAAGTTTGTGAACTTTGTCATTTTCGGGTGAGGAGAAATGGCCGTGTCAGGAATTCAAAGACGTAACAAGGTTGCTTAAATTAAAACATAGTCAATAGATATAATGTTATGGAATTAGGTTGGTAGGATGATAAGTTGTCATAAAGGAACCTAAAACATTCTCTGGTTGTGACACCCCCATTTTTCTCGGCCAGAAAAAACCGATTTAATTTATGCTTTTAAAATAAAATTAGAGTAATCTTTTTTTTAAAAGATGTTGCGGAATTTGTCCCCATAACAAAATATGATAAAAATTTATCAAAATATTTCTTAAAGAAATATATATTTTCATTATACATCAAAACCTCGGGATGTCATGTTCCGATACAGATCAAATGCATAAACAGTACATTATAAGCCTTACAACAGTTAATTATAACTACTGGCCTATAATTCAAAAATCTTGTATCATCATTCGACCATGCTCGGAGTCCACTACCTGTAATATAAAAAAGAATAAATTACTGAAATCGTCCCTGTGGTTTTACGAAAATTACATGTTTGGTCCTAACTTTTTTTTTTGCACTCGGACGATCCCTACCATTTTAGTTTGTTGCGTTCTTCGTCCCTGACCAAGGTGAAAAGACTCTTTTGCCCGTTCTAATATATTTTCCTTTATTATTATTATTGATTGTATGTTTATTAATAATAAAACAATAATTAGGCCCACTTTACAACCCCCCCAGTACCATAACCAGTTAACCCCACCATATTTTTTTCCCCATCCACTTCTTTCATCACCGGCAACCATTGCTGACGACCTCCAATCGCCAGACATAATCTCCAACCACCTCTTTTTTCCGATCATACCCAAAACCTACAACTCTTTTGGAATCCATTTATGAAGAAAGAGAATCCATATACTGATAGAAGAAATCGATTTCGTAAAGTGTATATAGAGATGTGAAACTGTAAGGAAAGAAAAAAATGGAAAAGGGTGGGGGGGGGGGTTGGTTGCGGTAGTCTTAGCTCTGGTGGATGGTGACGTAGATGGGTGAGGTTACAAGCATAGGGAAACGAGAGGAATGATGGTGAAGAGGGAGGAGCGAGGAAGGAGCAGATGCAATCGATGGTAAGACCTCTCGATGGATTCTGATCGGGGCGACGAGAAGAACACACACTAATTAACCAGATATCCTTCCGTCTTCAGCCCTAAACCTCTGTAACTCATCTTTTTCCATCTACCACGTCTTCTTCACCCACTGACTTCAAGAAACATTTCCTTCAGGAAGGTCTACGCCATCTCCACCGTTTCCATGAAATGCTTCTGATATGCTTGTTCTCTGGACCAGAACAACAATGGTGGTGAATGGTGAGGGATCCAAACTGGTGGGGAGTACCAGATCCAGATCTGAAACCCACTGGTCTTTTCTCCGCTGCAAGAATAGTGACGGTGGCAGATGCTAACCGGAAGTACCACCAAATCTAGATCTGTTTACGATGTTCGATAGTGGTTTTCAATGCCAATAATGGTTGTTAGATTAACACATGTGGTGATGGCGGTCAGGTTTCTAGAGGTCGTCAGTGGTGGATTCGATTTTTCTAGATATGAGTCCCAGTGGTTGCTGGTGGTCTCTAGTGACTACTGGTGGTGTCGGGTGGCATTCATAGTGGTGGGAGTGAAAGGAGACTAGGTCCCACATATCTATAAATTGTTTAATTAGTTATTTTTTTAATTTATAAATGACAAACAAAAAAATTAATAAAGAAAATACAAAGGGCAATATAGTCTATTTATTTCTATGAATGACGCAAAATGCAATAAAACTATAACCTAGGGACGGTCCGAGTGCAAAAAAAAAAAACTTAGGCACCAAACTTGTGGTTTTGACCAAACCATAGGGACGATTTCAGTAATTTGTTCTATAAAAAAAAGTTGAGTGGGTCAGGCTTGTGAGCCTAGTGAGCATATAGGGTTTTCAACCCACAAATAATAGTAAATTTATTAAATTCATCAACCAAAAATAAATTTATTAATTTCATCAACCAACAATAACTCTGATTACCCATTCCCGTTATCCTCACTTTATGTCCCTAAACACCTATCATAAGGGACCTAGTCTAAGGATTTTAATCAGGTTGACAACACTGCTTTAGGAATTCCTCAGCAATTTATGTCAAATAAGGCAACCAAGAGGAGGATGGAGTACACCAGCGAACATATAGTTCACCAATACCTACAGGTTGCGAACCTGCTAGCATTCCATTGGACTGTCTAGAAAGGTCCGTCTTTGTCATCTATACTGTGTTAGATGACTACAACAAAGACATCAACATTGAGGCCTCTTATCATTTTAACACACATCAACTATTTCATCTACCCATGTTTTACCCAACATATTTTGTAGATAATATATATATATATATATATATATATATATATATATATATATATACACACACACAGTTTAAAACTTGTATAAAACATCTATTCAACACCATCTCAAATAAATAAACAATATACTTACACATAGCACGTATTTTATAGAAAATACTTCATATTTATGCGTAAGAAGAAAGTGACTATACAATCACTTTATAAGACGGTAATTGGGCAGCACCTAGTCTCTTGAAATAATCTTCTCTGATGAAACCGGGATGTTTTCTCAAAAACCGGGCTTCACGCAGACAGAGTTTTGGCTTGAAAATATAATTTTCTCGGGAACTTCGGAGTGTCAGGACTTGCTTCGGGATTTGGGGATCAAAGTAGAAGAAAGTATAGGGTGAGAGGATTGAAATTTTAAACAAAATCCGTAAGGCATCGGGTGCTATTTATACGAGGCTGAAGCTCCTTAGTACGCTGGGCGTAATGCTTAGGTACGTAAGGTGTACTGCCTCGTGAGGTTCTTCACTGGACGTACACTAGTATGCTGGGCCAACTAGGAGATAACCTCAGACTCAGCAAGGGTATGACACATGGCATTAATGCGAAGGAATATGGGAGGTGACAGACTCCGGGTTACGTACACGAGTACGCTGGGCGTACTCCCATTTCCAAACTTTAAAAATTCATAACTTTCTCATACGAACTCCGTTTTTGATGTTCTTTATATCCTCGCGTAGGTGAGACTGTTCTCTACAACTTTCGTTTAGACTCCGTTGGCTAATTTTGATTTAATTTTTAAAGTTAAATTTTTAACAGGCCGGGACAGGAAAGTCCTATAAGAATTCACAACTTCTTCATCCGACATCCGTTTTCGTCTGTCTTTTTACCGTTGTACTAATATCGACGAGATCTTCGATTCTATTTTAGATTATTTCGGCTAAAAATCACTCGATCTAAAATTCGTGTTTTGCGCTGCATACTGCTAAGCTAAAACATAGAAAAATTATAACTTCCTCATACGAAGTCAGATTTGGGCGTTCTTTTTAGACACACTCTCAGTTTAACGAACTCCACGACTTTTGTTTAAGTCACTAAGGCTAAAAAGCACTTTATGGTAAATTCACTTTTTACGTCATACAACATCGTGTCGGTTCTGTCGTGAAACTTCGACATGTCAAAACTTCTTCGTTATTACTCGGATTTCCGTATTCTTTATATCTACGGAATCCTTGATTGAACCACTACAACTTCCTTCATAGATATTGTGACATCCCCAAATTCACGGCCAGAAAAGACCGGTTTAATTTATGCTTTTAAAATAATTTCATAGTAATCCTTTGATTAAAACAATTGCGGAATTTATTCCCAAAACAAAATATGATAAAATAAGATTTACCAAAGCATTTCTTACAGAAATGTATTTTTCATTATATTACAATACTCGAGATGTCATGTTCCGATAAACAGACCAAAAGCATAAACATTTCAATACAGACCTTACAACAGTTATATATAACGACAGGTCTATAATCCAAAAATAACATGACAAGTCATCCAACTTATGCTTTGGCGCCACTACCTGTAATACAAAGAAACTGAGTGGGTCAGGCTTGGGAGCCTGGTGAGCATATAGGGTTTTCAACCTACAATAAATAATTATATTTAATTCCACCAACCAATAATAACCCAATTACATATTCCCGTTATTCTCACTTTATGTCCCTAAGACAACTAACATAAGGGACCTAGTCTAAGAATCTTTCATCGGGGTGACAATACATGCTTCGGGGTTTCCTCAGCAATATAAGTCAAATAAGGCAACTATGAAGGGGATGGAGCACAGCGAATGAACACCCAAGTTCATTAACACCTACAGGTGGCGAGCCTGCTAGCGTTCCACAAGACTGTCTAGAAAAGCTTGTGGTCGTCATCTAAACTCCGCTAGATGACTAAATCAAAAACATCGAGGCCTCTCATCTTTTTATCACAAGACAACTATCTACCCATGTTCTACCCAACATTTTAGTAGATAAAATATACATTTTTATACATAGTTTAAAACCTGTATAGTATGTTCATTCAAAACACATTCCAAATTAAAGATGAGACACATACATATAACACGTATTTCATAGAGAATAAATCATATCTATGAGATAGAAGAAAATGAATATACATTCACACATATAACAACAAAATATACACATAACACGTATTTCGTATAAAATACTTCGTAATTATGCGTTAGAAGAAAGTAACTACACACTCACTTGATCAGAAGACGATCACACAGCACTACGGCTTGTAATGGTAGTATTCTTCGGGGAAACCGGGATCACTTCACACACCGGGCTTCTCGCGGGCAGAGCTTCAGCTCGGAAACTCTTTTTTTCTCGGGATCTTCGGACTTCGGGACTTGCTTCGGGTCTCGGGATGAACACCGGGGCTTCGGGGGGTTAAAATAGGGCTTAGAGAGGGTATCGGGAGTGGGAGAGTAAGAGATGAGCAACCTAAATCGGTTGACCCTTGATTTCTATTTATAGGGTAAAAATGCTAAACTCACCTCGTGAGTTTTTAATTCTCACATCGTGAGTTTTTAATTCTCACCTCGTGAGTTTCTAATATTCACCTCTTGAGCTCGATTCGTCATTGCATTCGTCATGGCCACTTGCCCTGGAAGACGTCCATCATCTGCTCACCTCGTGAGCCACTTAATGCTCACCTCGTGAGCTCTGACACAACCTTGGGGTTCACGCCCCGAACTTCAAAAGTTCATAACTTTCGCATACGAGCTCCGTTTTTTACGTTCTTTATATCCACGCGTAGGTGTGATTATGCTCTACAACTCTCGATTAGACTATGTTGGCTAATTTTGACTTTAATTTTTATATATTATTAATATATTATTTTTAATAGGACGGGACAGGAAAACTCCGTTAGAAATTCATAACTTTTTCATCTGACGTCCGTTTTCGCCTATCTTTTTATCATTTCACGACTATCGATGAGATTGTCGATTCTCATTTAGATTGTTTTGGCTAAAAATAACTCGATCTAAAATCGCGGATTCGGGCTACATATTGCTAAGTCGAAACTTCGGTAAATCATAACTTCCTCATACGAAGTCAGATTTGGGCGTTCTTTTTATGCACGCTCTCGGTTTAACGAACTCTACGACTTCCGCTTGGATCACTAAGGCTAAATACCGCTCTAACGCGACTTTCACTTTTTACATCAGTCAGCGTTGCCGGTTCTATCGTGAAACTTCGACAGGTCATAACTTCTTTGTTATAACTCGGATTTTGACATTCTTTATATCTTCGGAATACTTGTTTCAACCACTACAACTTTATGTAAAAATATCGGGCTTATCTCAAACTTTAATTTTGACTCTTATTTTTATCCTTTATTTATTATATCTTTGTAATTAAGTAATAAGCACACAAATACACATAATTCACATAATACTCAAATATTTCATCATTAATACTTCAAAAAAAGTTACAAGGGTTAACCTAGACTATTACATCAATGAAAATGTCTTTCTTGGAAATGCAGGCGTTACAATTCTCTCCCCCTTAGGATGATTCCGTCCCCGGAATTACACATCAACAAACAAATGCGAATAGCGACTCAACATGTCACTCTCCGTTTTGCAGGTGAGATTTGGCCCATTCGAATGTTTCCAACGGACAAGCACTAATTCGACCATCTTGCGTCGAAGCTTCTTAGTCTTTCGGTCAACAATTACCTTTGGTTCTTCAATTAACCTCTTGTTTTCATGAATTCTCAATTCATAAATTGGAATCATATCAGGAACTTCTCCTGTGAACTTCCTCAAATAACACACAAGAAAAGTGTTATGAATACGATTCAGTTCTTCTGGTAGTTCTAGCTTGTAAGCTTGGTTCCCAATTCTCTGAAGAAATTTAAACGGTACAATAAACCTTGGACTCAAATTTCCCCTTTTACCAAATCTTATAAGTCCCTTCCACGGTGAGACTTTAAGTAAAACCGAATCCCCAACTTCGAAAGTCATCGGTCTTCGATTCTTGTCAGCATAGCTCTTTTGACGATCTTGAGCTTCTAACATTCTTTCCCTAATCACTTTCAACTTCTCTGCAGTCTGATGGACCATCTCGGGTCCCATAAACTACTTTTCTCCAGCCTCAAGCCAACAAGACGGCGTACGACACTTCTGTCCATACAAATCTTGATAAGGTGCCATCTTTATGCTCGAGTGGAAACTATTATTGTAGGAAAATTCTACCAAAGGTAAATGTTCATCCCAATTACCTAGGAATTCTAGGGTACATGCTCTCAGCATATCTTCAAGTGTTTGTATTGTTCTTTAACTCTGACCATCAGTCTGTGGATGGTAACCTGTACTTAAACACAACTTGGTACCCATTTCCTCTTGTATACTTTTCCAAAACCTTGAGGTGAAACGGCTATCACAATCCGATACAATCATTAACGAAACACCGTGAAGCCTCACAACTTCCTTCACATAAGAATTCACAAGCTTATCCATAGACCATTTCTCATTGGCTGCTATGAAATGTGCACTCTTAGTGAAGCGATCAACGACCACCCATATCATGTCATGACCGTTCTTTGTTCTGGGCAGTTTAGTGACAAAATCCATGGCAATGTCTTCCCATTTACCGATAGGTACAGGTAAAGGTTCTAAACTCCCATATGGTTTCTGATGTTGTGTCTTGAATCTCACATAAGTCACACACTCAGCCACATACTTTGCAACATCAAGCTTCATCGTTGGCCACCAGTAGTAGGGTTTCAGGTCCCTGTACATTTTAGTACTGCTAGGATGAATTGAGTACATGGTTTTGTGAGCTTCTTCCATCAGAAGATCTTTTATTCCTCCTGACTTAGGCACCCAAATTCGATCTTATGATACCTTTAGTCCATGACCATTTGTATCAAACACCAACGTTTTGCCCAAACGTTCTCCCTTTTGATCATTCTTCTCAGAAGCTTCTTCTTGAGCTTTCTTTATACTCTCCACAATTGTCGAGACAACTTCAATTCTCAACGCTCTTGGCCTTTTTCTCTCAACATTGACTTTCCGACTGAGAGCATCAGCAACAACATTAGCTTTGTCGGGATGGTAAACTATCTCGCAGTCGTAGTCCTTGAGTAATTCCAGCCAACATCGTTGCCTCATATTCAGTTCTTTCTGATTAAAGAGATATTGGAGACTCTTATGATCAGTGAAAAGTTTGCACTTTGTGCCATAGAGGTAATGCCTCCATATCTTTAGAGCAAAAACTACTGCCGCCAACTCCAAGTCAAGATTCGGGTAGTTCTTTTCATGCTCTTTCAACTGTCGAGATGCATATGCGATCACCTTTTCTCTTTGGGTCAAAACACAACCCAACCCAACACCAGACGCATCACTATAAACAACGAAGTCTTCAACTCCATCGAGTAGAGAAAGAATCGGTGCCTCACATAGCTTCTTCTTTAGCTTCTCCAATGCTTCCTTATGCTTCTCGCTCCAAGCATAAGTAGCTCCTTTGTGGGTCAAAGCTGTTAATGGAGTAGCAATCGAAGAAAATCCTTGGATAAACCTTCGGTAATACCCATCTAATGCTAAAAAGCTTCGGGTCTCCATGGGACTTTTCGGTTGTTCCCACTTCATCACAGCTTCAATCTTTGCTGGATCAACCGTTATCCCTTCTTGGTTAACCATGTGACCCAAGAATTGGACTTCTCGAATCCAAAAATCACATTTGGAGAGCTTTGCATACAACTTCTCCTTCTTCAAAACATCTAAGACTTCTCGCAAGTGTCTGCCATGCTCCTCTTGGCTTTTCGAGTAAACCAGAATGTCGTCTATGAACACTATCACAGATTTATCAAGTAATGGATTACAAACCCGATTCATTAAATCCATGAATGCTGATAGAGCATTAGTTAGTCCAAATGACATAACCAAAAACTCGTAGTGTCCATATCATATTCTGAATGCAGTCTTCTCGATATCCTGCTCTCTCACTTTTAGCTGATGATATCCTGACCTTAGATCAATCTTTGAAAAATAACTCGAACCTTGTAGTTGATCGAACAGGTCATCAATCCTCGGCAACGGATATCTATTCTTTATTGTTGCCTTGTTCAGCTCTCTATAATCAATGCACATTCTCATACTTCCATCTTTCTTCTTCATGAATAACACTGGAGCTCCCCAGGGTGATGAACTAGGTCTAATGAAACCTTTGTCCAATAACTCCTGAAGTTGCATCATTAGCTCCTTCATCTCTGTCGGTGCTAGTCGGTAAGGTGCCGTTGCTATTGGTGTCGTTCCTGGTAACAAGTCTATTCTGAACTCCACTTTTCTATCAGACGGTAATCTGGGAAGATCTTCGGGAAATACTTCCGGATAATCACACACGACTGGATTTCTGCATCACCTTCTTTTCCTTCTTAGCATCGATCACGAATGCTAAATATGATGTACATCCCTTGGTCAAAAATTTTCTAGCTTTCATTAGAGAAATGATTCCAGAATTTACTCTGCGTTTGTCCCCATACACCAAAAACGACTCTTTCCCTGGCGGGTTTACTTTAACTATCTTCTTTCTGCACAATATCTCGGCGTCATTGGCGCTAAGCCAATCCATTCCCAACACGATGTCGAAATCCTTAAGTTCGATAGGCAATAATTCCTCATGAAACTTATTCCCATTCAAGTCAATTAAGATGTTTTTCATACGATGGCTAACAGGTACAAACTTGCCACTAGCAACTTCGACTAATAAAGCATTATCTAGTCTATCAATACGCAAAGCTAGTTTTCTACCAAATTCATGCGAAATAAAGGAGTAGTTGGCTACAGAATCAAACAAAATTTGAGCAGGTAATTCGTTTATGAGAAAGGTACCGGAAGCGACATAAGCTTCATCCTTCGCAGCCTCAAGTGTCATCTGGAAGGCTCTTGCTTTCGGCTTTGGTGGAATGTTGGGCTTAGCTGCCTCCTTCTTCGGACAGTCTTTCAAAATGTGCCCCTCTTCATTACAACCAAAACACACCCTTTTGTTGTACGAACACTCATTGGCAAAATGCCTAATTTTTCCACACTTGTAGCATGTTACATCCTCACTAGATTTCCCAAAATGCTTTTTCTTGCACTTCTCACACCATTTCGCTTTGCCTCCTTTTCCTCCAAACTTTTTCGAATCAGACTTCGGAAATTTCTTTTCTTATTAGAACCTGAAGTTCCTTCAAACTTTCTCTTCTAGCCAACTTCAACCTTGCTGGCGGTTCTTCCCTTGATCATGTCCTCAACAGACTTGGCAGCCCAAATAGCTGCCTCTAGAGTAGGTGCCTGACGCACTGGCACCACGTACTCCCATGGGAGTCATTTTACGTATCGGTCAACCCTTGTCAGCTCATCTGGCATGATGCGCAAAGGAAACTCCATCTTGTCTGTGAAAGCATTTGTGTATTCATCAACTGACATGCTGCCCTTTGTCAATGTTAGAAACTTGTTTTCCAACTCCAACAGATTTTGAGCCGAGCAAAACTTGCGCTTGAACTGCACCAAGAACTCTGCCCATGTCAATTGCAGTGGTTCATTTGGGCTTAGGGTCTTCCCTAAAGTGTTCCACCAACGAACATATCCACCCCTGAATCGACGCACTACGAACGTGGTCTGCAACTTGCCTCTGCAGCCACAAGTCATAAAGGCCAATTCCATCTCCGAGATCCAATCCATGAATCCGATCGGACCCTCCTTTCCAGTGAAGGTCGATGGTTTGCAAGTCAGAAAGTCCTTATACTTGCATCCCATTCCATCATTCCTTCCATCCTGATTGTTTTGCCTAACTATCAGTGGGTTGGCTTGACCAACAGATCCACTGAAGTTTCCACCTTCCGAGTGACCTTCATTTAATTCGGGCTCTTCCACTTGAATTCACAGTTCTTCATGATTCTGTTGAAGCAACCACCTAGTCTCCTCCATTTGACGATCCAACATCGTTTGAATCATCAATTGTACACCAGCCATTGTTATCGGCTCAGGTGCTACTGCTACGACAGGTATTTGCTCAATCACTGGTGGTTGATTCCTATTTTCGTCAGCATTTCCAACTCCACTCCTTGTTCTCATCATTTTTGATCTATACACCGAATAAGGTGAAATTAGATCCTCGTTCACGATAAATATTCAAATCATCCTTATCACTCCGAAAAATTTACATGCTAGTTCTAATACCGTAATCCTACACTTAGAATTATACACACATAACGTTTCCAAATCCGGTCGGCAACAGACCATAGATCCGAACAAATAATATCATATATGGCAAATATATAACATTTAGCACATAAAAGCATTTTAGGCAATTTTCCTAAAATAAACTAGTGCTCGTGTCTAAAATATAACAGACGCACATTTCACAATTTCACTTAGCATTCTAAGTTTAAGTCTAGAAATCCTACAAATTCCTAGTTCGCTTAAACTAATGCTCTGATACCAACTGTGACATCCCAAAAATCATGGCCAGAAAAGACCGGTTTAATTTATGCTTTTAAAATAATTTCAGAGTAATCCTTTGATTAAAACAATTGCGGAATTTGTTCCCAAAACAAAATATGATAAAATAAGATTTACCAAAGCATTTCTTAAAGAAATGTATTTTTCATTATATTACAATACTCGGGATGTCATGTTCCGATAAACAGACCAAAAGCATAAACATTTCAATACAGACCTCACAATAGTTAAATATAACAACAGGTCTATAATCCAAAAATTACTTGACAAGTTATCCAACTTATGCTCTGGAGCCACTACCTGTAATACAAAGAAATTGAGTGGGTCAGACTTGGGAGCCTGGTGAGCATATATGGTTTTCAACCCACAATAAATAATTATATTTAATTCCACCAACCAACAATAACCCAATTATCTATTCCCGTTATTCTCACTCACGTCCCTAAGACAACTAACATAAGGGACGTAGTCTAAGAATATTTCATCGAGGCGACAACACATGCTTCGGGGGTTCCTCAGCAATATAAGTCAAATAAGGCAACCATGAGGGGGATGGAGCACAACGAATGAACACCCAAGTTCATTAACATCTACAAGTGGCGAGCCTGCTAGCGTTCCACAAGACTGTCTAGAAAAGTTTGTGGTCGTCATCAAAACTCCGCTAGATGACTAAATCAAAAACATCGAGGCCTCTCATCTTTTTATCACAAGACAACTATCTACCCATGTTCTACCCAACATTTTAGTAGATAAAATATACATTTTTATACATAGTTTAAAACCTTGTTGGGTCGTGTTGTGTACTAAGTGTTGCGTCTATTGGGCTTGTTAGCTAGTCCAATATGTATATCCAGTATGGGCCTGTCCATCCGTTAGTTTAGTAGGGTTTAGTATATATATAGGTGCTTGCATGCATCTTAGAAAAAATACGATAGAATAGAACGATCAGAGTATTATTCAGCAAGTTTGTTATTATCGTTCTTGTAACCCTAAAATCCTCTACAGCGGAAGTTCTTAGTCGAGCTCTACTGAGGATTGTTTGATCTAAACATTCGACATATCTTGATCCATACTAGTGTTATTTATTGCTTTTGTGTTCATCGCATTACCTGTTAAGAAGATCTAATCGATCATTAAGTTTTTAATAACTTATCAATTGGTATCAGAGCAGGAGGCTGTGTAATTCATACACATCTATTCTGTGAAGAAAAAAGGTTGCAATTAGGGTTATTCCACATTACTAATATTTATTGAGCCGTCATCTCATAATTGACGTAACTTAGCATTTATTTGTGTTGCCCTAATTTAATATATTACAAGTCTGATCTTTTCAAATAGGTTATACGATCAAGCATGGACGAGTCACAATCAAATCCCATAAACATCTCAAACAGCATTGGATCAACGACGAAAATTCCCATCCTTTATACCCAGGATTACGAAGTCTGGGCACATCACTTCGAAGATTATGTCATTGGATCATAAGACAATGGATATCTTATTTGGGAAGCAATCGTGTCTAGACCATTCGCTCATTCAGCAACGTCAAAAATCATTAAAACTCAAAAAGAGTATAATGATCTGTTGAAAGACGTAAAAGATATTGCTCAGGACGAAAAGGATAAATTTCAGTGCAACATTAAAGCATTGAGACTGATTCGATTCGCTCTTCAATACGACACTTTCAGGCTAGTGAGTTCGTGCAGCACTGCTAAAGAAATATGGGATAGGCTGCGAGAGCTATAATCCACAGACGAAGATCTCGAGCATTCCATTCAAACCTTACTTTTGTCTGAGTTTGGTGAATTTAAGCAGAACCCTGAAGAAACTGTTACTCAGACGTTCGATCGCTTCAATCATCTTCTTAGTAAGATGATTAAACACGATATTGAAAGAAAGTTGATTGAACAAAAGTTTACGTTTTTAAACGGTCTTAGATCTGAGTGGAGAGCGGTTGTGTCCACTGTTAAAGCACATGAGCAATTCAAATCTTACTCGTTGGCAAATCTGGTGGAGATTTTGAAATCCCAAGAAAAAATTGTCTTGCATGAGAAAAATGTGGTTTCAAGCTTGGGATCATTGGCCCTTCTGTCCAAAAGCAAAGGTGTGGTGGAAGATGAAGACCTTAACTTAGAAGACTATGACCTTACCTCTGAAGACTATGCAATGATGGTGTCAAACCCAAATAGGTTCATTAAGAAAAGGTTTCCTACCAATAAGAATCGAAATTGGCAGGGAAGTTATAGTTCTGAAAAACTTAGGGAAGAACCGAAGGCAGAAGAACCAAAGAAAGAACCGAAAGTTGAAGGAGATTCGGGTGTGAACTGCTATTATTGTGGAGGGAAGAACCACTATGCCAAAGACTGTGTCCTAAAGAAAATGGAAGAAAAGGATGAGGAAAAAGATGAAGAAGCTGTGTTGATGAAGAAGTTGGAAGAGATCAAGAGAAAGAAAGCTGTCACTAACCCTTCAATGAATGCTTTAATTGTGCAGGGTTCGGTAGCGGATGATGAGTTCGGTGGTGTGGAGGTCTGGTCAACCGACTCTGAGGATGATGAAGTCAGGAAGCCATCTCATGGAAAGGGTTATGTTGCGAAAGGCAAAGGAAGCGGTGGAAAATGCTTGATGGTGTCAGATGTATCCCAAATGAGGGGATACAACACAGACGGTGGGAATGAAGACACAAAGGAGCGAGAGGACTTGTGCTTCACAGCAAAACCTCTCAGCGTGCAGTTTAATGAGCTTGATGAATTAATCAAGAAGGTACAATCTATTTTTGTTTCATTCAAAGTCCCACAAAATTCATATGAAAAGGAATTAACAAATGTAAATTCAAGAATCTCTCATCTAGACAGCAGTTTAACTCAAATGCAGGTCACCAATTCTAACCTAACTGACCAAATAAGCAGGGTGTCTTCTAAGAGTGAGGAACGGAGGATGTGGATAGAGTTGAAGGAGTCGGAGTTAATCAAATCCAAGGACGAAAATATTTATTTACAAAGAGACAATTTGAAACTTTTGAAACAGAGAAATGTCTTTTGTTTAATTGCTAAGCGTCTTTACTCTAATATCACTCAACTTCATTTGAACTGTGAAATAGGGCAGAAAATTCATCGCATGATTTTGCCCTTCCTTGAGTTTAAGGAGGATGAAATTGACGCTGAAGCATATAATTGCGAAAGTGTAGTTTCGTCTGAGGATGTAAATCCAACATATATGTATGGTCTAGACAAAATCGAATCTTTCATAAAGTCCAAGGACCATAAGGACATGCTGAAAAATCTTTTGGATGAAAATGATAAACTGAAACTAAGGACCGAAACCATACAAAAGTTTGACTCATTGAATGCCAACTTGAGCTCAGAAAATAAAATTGATATTGAAAATGCATCAGAGCTTAATGAGGACGATGATATGAGTGAAATTTTTGTAGAGGATGAAGTTGACTGTTCTGAGTTTGTCAAGAGCGAACCCGAAAACCACAAAAATCTTATTTCAGAAAACTCTGTGGAGTTTGCTCGTCTGTGCCAACAAAAGTCCCCGATCCTTGAAGAAAAGGTTGTTGTATACCAAAAGGTAAGGACGACTCCAAATCAGGTGTATAAGGTCACAGGTGTAACCGAACATCAGATAGCCGAACTCACAACCATTGTAAACGAAGATAATGCTGATGGTTGTTTATGAGTTCTTCTGGTCCGCCCCTATCGACAATGCTGACAAAACCATTGGTCTGTCAGAAAGGACATCCTGGAAAACCAAAGGCAGATATGTGCTAGAGCCTTTGAACAAGCCTGACAACTTCGACATGCCAAGTACTAGTGGTACAAAAGATGAACCGGCTGACAAAGGAGTTTCTGCAAAAGAAGTCACTCCTTCAAGCGAAACATCATCAGTTCAAAGTGAACCGGCTGACAAAAAGCAAAAGCAACAAGCCAATATCCATCGACAGCCGAAGCAAATGAAGAATCAAAAACAGCAAAGGAATCAGAGATACAAGAAGAATCTCTCTGAACGAAAACAGTTTTGGCAATCTCAAAACGCCCATTTATCTTATCATGACACAAATTCAAAGTCAGAGAAAAGTTCTATTAGATTGCAAGAAAGTAATAACAACCGAAAGGAGAGGTTCGGTTCTGAGGATCTTATCAACCGAAAGGACAAGTTCGGTTCTGAGAAATATGACAACCGAAAGCAAAGGTTCGGTTCAGAGAACACCAACTAACGAAAGAAGAGGTTCGGTTCCGAGAGTAAAAGCGATCAAAGTTCTACGATCGGTCCCACTAATGATCAAAAACAAAAGGGTCACTTAGAACCTCAAGTCAAGAAAATGTCTCAGTCTAAATTCTCTCGCTCTACTTCTTCTAATTTTTCTAACTCCTCTTAACCTCATTCTAAATCCGATTCTGTTCAAACTCAAAATCCAAAATCTTCAACAGATCTGAAAGGAAAATCGAAGGTTTCATCAGTCAAGACAGATAAAAATCAACCCAAAGTCCAAATACCTAAACCAGAATCCAAACCGACAGCAACAAATCCCAATAAAATTAAGGTTTTCACCATTAAAAAGAAAGATGAAACAACGTTAATAAAAAGAACATATTTTGTTAACATCTCTCTTACTATTCCTGTTCTTATGAAAGGCTCACGTGGACCCAAGAAACTTTGGGTTCCTAAATCTACTTGATTTTTGCAGGTTATCAGTGACGAGCAGTTCGATGAAGAATGGTATATTGACAGTGGCTGCTCACGTCACATGACAGGAAGGAAGGAAGAACTGAGGGAATTTCGATCTCTTTCAAACGGTGGAAATGTCAAGTTCGGGAACAACTCATTCGGCACGATAAAAGGCTATGGAATGATAACAAATGGAGACTTCACGATTAGAAAGGTTGCATACGTTGAAGGACTACAGCACAACCTCATCAGTGTATCTCAGCTTGTTGGAGGTACCGGTCTCAAGGTCTCATTCGACGAGGAGGGTTCGGAAATAATAGAAAAGAAAACAAAAAGAGTTATTCTCAAATCAGAGCGCAAAGGCGAAATGTTTCCCCTGAATCTCAAACCCATCAAAGGAAATCTAGCTATCTGCCTATTATCCAAAGCACAATCTGACGAAAGCTGGCTGTGACACCGAAGGCTCTCTCATCTCAACTTCAAGGATATCAACAAACTTGTCACCGGAGGTCATGTTCGAGGTCTTCCATTGCTCAAGTACGATCGAGAGCATTTATGTGCTGCATGTGAAATGGGAAAGCAGAGTTGTCAAAGTCACCCATCGATTGTAAACACTAAGTTTGTTGAACCACTAGAGTTAATTCACATTGACTTGTGTGGTCCATCATCTATCGAAAGCATCGGCGGTAGCAAGTATATTCTTGTCATTGTTGATGACTTTTCACGTTTTACATGGGTGTTCTTTCTAAAGCACAAATCTGAAGCCACTCTCAAGCTAAAGATGGTTATCAAGCAGGTTGAAGTGCAGCTGAGGAAAGTCGTTCGCAACATCAGAAGCGATAATGGGCTGGAATTTAAAAATAAAGAATTTGAAGATTTCTTGGCCGAAAAAGGAACCAATCACAACTTCTCAGCTCCCTACACCCCTCAACAAAACGGGATTGTCGAAATACGAAACCGATCTTTGTGTGAGGCGGCCCGAACCATGCTAAGTTTTGCTTCTTTACCTTTATATTTTTGGGCTGACGCTATTGCTGTAGCATGTTTTACGCAGAACAGGTCATATCTCAATAAGCGCTTCACTCTCACTCGTTATGAGATCATCAACAACAAGAAGCCAAATGTCAAATTCTTCCATGTATTCGGCTCACGGTGCTTCATCTTCAATTCTAAAGAACATCGTAACAAGTTCGACGTCAAAGCCGATGAAGGAATTTTTCTGGGATATTCTCTCACTTCGAAAGCCTACTAGGTATTAAACAAGCACTCTAGGAAAATAGAAGAAACTTATTATGTGACTTTTGATGATAGCTATGTCAAAAATCTGAAGGTCACCGAAGACACAGTTGGAGAAATTTTTTCTCAAACAGGCCAAGTCATAGCCTCGATCGCAAATTTATTTGAGAAGTTTGTTGAGTTATTCGATGAACCAGAGAAGGCTACTCTCTCGGAAGCTAGTGCAGCAGACAACAAAGTAGATCATCTGAAGCAACTCATCGAAGATGCTGCCAAGCAAATGAATGAAGGAGGGTCAAGTCCAAACGAACCTCCACAGCACAATGCTTCAGTTGAGGGGGAGGATCTATCTTCTTCATCACAGCCGTGCTCATATGTTGAGGGGGGAGAACTGTTCTCCAATTGCTCCCGAAAAACCAGGTGTACCCGAAAGCCAATCTGCACCAGAAAGTCCTATGGTACCCGAAAGCTCGACACCTCCCAGAACTCCTGTCGCTCCGGAAACTCAAGATACACCGGAAAGCTTATCTGTCGAGGGGGAGAATGCAGATATGTCTTATGACGATGATAGTCAATCTGAACTAGAAGAGCTGGTAAATGCAGAATTGGATCCATCTTATGATCCAAATTACCCTCCTCTTGTCAAATGGACCAGAGATCATCCTGTTTCACAAGTTGTCGGTAATGTCTCTGAAAAGGTCCTGACCCGATCACAACTAAAGGCAAAGCAAACTTCCTTATTTTCAAAAGTAGAGTTCTGTATTTTTAACTCTTTCTTCTCAAAAGTTGAACCAAAGACAGTTAACACTGCTCTTGATCACTCCGATTGGGTTCAAGCTATGCAAGACGAACTTAACGAATTTGAAAGAAACAAAGTTTGGCGCCTCATTCCAACTCCTCAAGATGCCTCATTTGTTGGTCTCAAATGGGTCTTTAGAAATAAGATAGACAAGGAAGGCAATGTGATAAGAAACAAAGCACGTCTAGTGGTGAAAGGATACTGCCAGGAGGAAGGAATTGACTATGAAGAAACTTTTGCTCCTGTAGCTAGGTTGGAATCCGTTAGAATATTTCTTGCCTATGCTGCACACAAGAACTTTGAGGTCTACCAAATGGATGTCAAGTGCGCATTTCTAAATGGAGAACTTGAAGAAACGGTGTACGTAGAGCAACCTCCAGGATTCGTCAATGAAAAATACCCCAATCACTGTTATGTTATGGACAAAGCGGTATATGGACTGAAACAAGCACCGAGGGCCTGGTATGAAACGCTAACTAAGTTTTTAAAGATGTCCAAATTCAAACAAGGTTCGGTTGACCCAACCTTCTTTCGGAAGAAGGAAGGTAACCACCTTATGATTGTTCAAATCTATGTCGATGATATCATCTTTGGCTCAACGAATCCTAGCTTAATGGCTGAATTCAGAAAGCCGATGGAGACTAAATTTGAAATGAGCTCAATGGGTCCAATTAACTTTTTCCTTGGTTTAAATATTAGACAGGGACCCGAAGGTATCTTTATTAACTAGGAAGCCTACACCAAGACTCTCCTTGCGAAATTCGGCATGATGGGAGACTCAAAGGTTAAAGTTCCAATGGCGTTCGGCACCAAACTCACTCCTTCCTTGGATAAGCCAGCAGTTGATATTACGCTATATCGCCAGATGATCGGCTCTCTAATGTACCTTACTGCTAGCAGGCCTGATATAATGTTTTCTGTTTGTTAATGTGCTAGATTTCAAGCGAATCCTCGTGAACCTCATATGCTTGCAGCGAAGAACATACTCCGGTATCTTAAGCGAACTACCTCTCTAGGCCTATGGTATCCATCCAACTCAGGATTCTTTGTTCAAGCCTACTCCGACGCAAACCTTGGAGGTTGTGGACTAGACAGGAAAAGCACCACGGGAGGCTGCCAATTCCTCGATGGGAAGTTGGTTAGCTGGCAATCAAAGAAACAGACGTGTGTATCTATGTCTACCGCTGAAGCAGAATACATCGCAGCTGCCTCCTGTACATCACAAGTGATTTGGATCCAAAGCCAGCTCCGGGACTATGGACTCAATATGAGGTATCACTTCATTAAGGATCATGTGGAACACTCCAAGACTAGTGTAATTAGGATTTGTCATAAACCAGTGCAACACTCCAAGACTAAGCACATAGCACTGAGGTATCACTTCATTAAGGATCATGTGGAAGATGGGAACGTCGAAATTCACATTATTCGAACCACTGATCAACTGGCTGACATCTTCACCAAAGCTCTTCCTGAAGCATCTTTCAACAAAATCCTACAAGGGCTAGGTATGATGGAATCAGAGTCAGTACCAAAGATTTCTTCTCGAAACTAAAAGTTAGAAGCTAAATAGACCGAACGTTCGGGTTCGGGTCTTATGTAGGCTGAAATGAACCGAAATGAACCGAACGCTCGTGTTCGGTTGTAAAATCTGACTTTCACTTATCACTCAAAGGTAGTTTTCTTGGTTGTATATCTTTTGTATTATTTTTCCAGATTCATTTATCTTATTTTCAAAGTTCTTTTCTATTTCAATCTTATTTTTTTTGGCAACCGATATAGACCGAACGTTCGGGTTCGGTTCCAACATTTTTTCTCACCCGAAATAGACCGAACGCTCGGGTTCGGTTCCAACATTTTTTTTCTCACCCGAAATAGACCGAACGCTCGGGTTCGGTTCCAACATTTTTTTCTCACCTGAAATAGACCGAACGCTCGGGTTCGGTTCCAACATTTTTTTTGTTTTGTTTGTTTGTCTTAATTTTTCTCATTATTATTTAATTTTTTTATTATCAAAACTTCCAAAAATAATCTTTTTTTAAAACTCTCAAAACACCAAAAATATTTTGTTATTTATTTTCTTTTTGGCTCTATTTTTTTTGTTGCGTTCGATTATGGGGAAATTGTTTAATTAGCTAAGTGTCCCTAGAAGCATGCTGCTGTATGTGTCTAAAGTCTCACCTGATTCTGAATAATAGCTTTAATGACTTGGTATAAACAAACCTTGTCTTCCCAATTAGGCTCTCATATTTATTCTAATCATGAGCTACCTAACTCTCTTCTCACATGAGATAAGAGTTTTCTACTTGGTCCTTCTATTCACAGCAGAGGTACTTTGGTTTCTTTACAACATCTACATTACATTTCTCCATCTTATACGTTTCACCAACGTAACCCTTGAGACTCTCAGACACTCCACTGAGGTTTATGGTTACACAATTTCTGTGTTTATGATCTTAATGTCGTGCCACTACGCGCTAAGTGAAATCCAAAATTCAATACCCAATATGCATTGACGGTGAACAATTAATTTGCTCTAGTTTTCACTGATGAATTGACGAACGTACCACCATGACATCTGAAATTTTTTTCTTTTGTGTGATTCCTATGAAATTGTTAAAAACAATAACATTTCTTCCCTTGGGATCCAGTTTTAATTTTTGTTGAGATTTTATATATTTCCTAGTCCAATTAAATTATCTCACACCTACTTGTTCAACAGACTACACCGGTCTCACAAGTACTTCGTTCGATTTCTGTCTTATATCAAGATCAGGAACTCTGAATTGAAGCGAAAGCCACCCACATAAACCTATTTAAAAGAAGCCTTTCAACACTTCTTAACAAGTGTATGATCGTTATTCAACGGGAAATCACACAGACACTTTAAGGTCTCTCATGACTTTGAAGGAAGAGAATCGTGCCCGGGATCCATTGTTTCGTGTCTTTATTGACATCACATAATCCCACAAAAAGTGTTGTTTTATTTCTTCTTATTTTTTACACACTCCGCACGAAAATCTTTTTGATTTTCCAAAATTCTGGTTTCATTTATTTCAAGGGGTTTTAATTGGCTTTGTTATTATAAAAGATTATGGTGGATTTTAATCCACGTGGACGAATTTTTAAAAGATGCCGCTACAATTTACAGGGATAAGATGATGACATGATGACTCAGGCGGGAGTCCAATCGAATTGATTTCAAACGGCGCAAAAGGGGAAGCGTGCGAATCGGAACCGTTTCATCTCCAAACGCCGCCTGATGGGAAGGCGTGTAATCAGGGACTGACACTCTCTCTCCTGCGTGATCATCGCCAGCCCCAACTGTCACGCTTCAGTCACCTCCGAAAAACCCTTCGTTTTTCGATCGAAGATTTGGAAAGATTTTTCTCTCTCCTTTACCATCACTATAAAAGGCAGTGTACACCACCATTTACCTCTTTATCATGCCTATATTTCCAGAGAGTAAGCAATTCTTCACCATTCACTGTTCATCATCTTCTCCATTTTCTTCGAAGCAATGGCAGATTCTTCTTACGTTCACGCAACATCCCACATTTTACCCATTCGCCCACAACAAAGCTTGATCATCGATTTAACCCCTCAATCGTATGACGCATTCATGTTTCCCATCATAGAGTGCCTGAAGTTTTCTCTAATTGCTCCTGCTCTTTCCAGGGCTGAGACTGTTCCGATGGAGTTTTTGTCACAAATCTTTGCCACCGCTCACTACGACAAAGTCGTCGATAGAATCTTCTTCGATGTCTTTCAACACAAAGCATCGATTTCCAAGCAGCGGTTTTGCTCGTTGTTAGGGTTTGCAGCGGATTCTTCCAGGGTCAATCCGGAATCCATTCCCATGGGTCATCTGTTCAACATGTTCTACAACAGGGGATACACAGAGGTGCTAACTACGGTGACGAAATTCAAAATGTCCTGCTTACCTCCACAGTGGAATGGGATGTTCACTGTATTGTTCAAGGGTTTGTCTGAACGAAGTGCCGGGTCTGATGGAGCCAGTCGCTTATTTCTCTCCATCATGTATGGGATCTACAATGGCATCAACTTGGATTATAGGTCGGTCCTTTGGCAACAGCTGATTCAGAGTCTCTCCTCAACTTCCCGTCACTCAGAGATTTCTTATGCCAGGTTTTGGACTATTATCACGAAATGGGTGATGGACAAGTACCACGTCCCCATTGTCGCTGGTGCTCTAATGTCTTCGATCGGTACCTTTCATACCACGAAGATCATTGTGTCGGATGCTTCCAAGTTTCCCTTCAACGGGTCTATTCTGGAAACCATGTATGGGGATGTTCCTGCTGATACCCGGATTATCAGGACGTACAAAGAATTCAAGCCTTCAAGTCTAAGGGATCTTACTCCGGAGGTGCTGAAATCAATTCATGACGCTGACAAGCCTGCTACACACGGCAAGAAGGCTGATAAGGGAAAACAGGTGGCCAAGGGAGAAAAAGGCCCCTCTCCAAAGAAGAGGAAATCGACCAGGTCTGCTCAGTCTCCACAGCAGAAAAGGAGAAAAACCCAACCAAAACAGAAGCTGTTTATCGCTTCCTCATCAAGCGAGTCTGAGGGTGCGAGCTCTGATTCTGAAGGCTCTGAACGTGGTAACACTCCACCACGATCTCCAACCCCTGAAGTTTAAGTCCCTATCTCTCCTATTTTCTCTCCACCTAAAACTATTCCTCCTTCCATTCCCCCCATAACCCCCACTACACAAATTCCAACCACTTCCATCCCAATACCACCCATATTTACTGAAGCAACCACAACCACCACCGCCGAAGTACGAACCAACGTATCTGATATGGGGGTTCATACTGAAGCATCAAAATTCACTCCAGCACCCGAAACCACCCAAGCACCCGAACCCACACCTACACCCGGACAAACAACTCAACCCGAACCTACCCATACTACCGAACCACCATCTTCTCCTGGTCATGCATCAGAAGGTGAAGAACCATTCCTTGGCGGGGAGGACATGACCTTCGACTTGGTCTAGTTCAGTCCGTTTCAGGTTCAAAGTGACGATGATGACGACGCTCCTGTCACAAAGAGGCATCTCAAGGAGCTACATGACAAGCTTGATTCGCTCATCGCCTCCTCTTCTACTTCTCAGTCATCCCTATCTGAAGCTGCAGTTCAGAAAATTGTTGACTCTTTCTCCAAAGCTCAGCAAGCTTCCCTTGCTTCTGCCACCACCGCCATCGATGCGTCTACAAAAGCCTGTTGAAGTCTTTACAGGAGAGTGCCGACGCCGCCAAGACTACACTGGAACCTATTGTCCACCAGCTGGCAACATCCGTCACAACTGAGTTGAAGTCCTTCGCTTCCCTTCATCAAACAATTTCTGACGACTACTCAGCTTTCCGCGCAACCATTGAAGAGCGTCTCTCCAAGCTTCATGAAGACTTAGCTGCAGAGAACACTCTAATGGATGCTCTTGCGAGGAAGACTACTGCTCTGAAGGTCAAGAGCATTCAACTCTCTAACTCTCAACAAGAGATTGAGTCTCTTCGATCTGAAAGATAGGTGATAAAATCGTGTGTTTCGGATGTCACTCTGCCATCTCCAACATCCTTGAAGCACATGCTCCCATTCTCAACTACTCTGTGAGGCGTACCCTTGCAGAAAAGCTCACTCCCGCCGCTGCCCTACTCAGCAAAATCGAAGGGCTACTTGATTTCGTGTCCATTCCAAAACAAGGGGGAGAGAAGGAATCGATGTCTCAACCACCTCCTACCTCAAAAGCAACTCACACAACCGAACCTCCTCCAGTGGGCCAAGCCTCCGGTTCTGGTGTGAAAGACAAAGGCAAAAAGATTGCTGAGGAGAGTGAAGATGAAGATAAAGAGACTATCGCCGACCTGTTGAAGCGTCAAGGTCGAGACAAAGAGGCTGATGTTAGTGCTCGTGTGGCAAAAGAGGCTGAAGAAGCCGAACGTAAACAGAAAGAAGCCCACGACCTTCTTGAGAGTAGGAAAACTCTTTTTCCTTCTTGGACTCTCGAGAGGATGATTAAAGAAGCTATTGACACACCAAGTATATTGTGGCTGGAACCAGTGATCTCTTTTGATCGTTCCAATACTGTCGACTCTCAGTTTGACATGCCACTGACCCGAAAGACGTTTATCTTTCATGCCTTCTCCAACATTGCAGAGTTCCCTCATCCTCATCTACAGGTTGATCGGGACTTAATTAATTTTTATCTGAAGGCTGCTCAACCCCAATATCAGACTTGGAGCGCTCAAAAAATTGTCAACGTTCGGGTCTTGAAGCCGTACAGTGAAGGCAACTTCATCAACGTTCGGTTCAAGGTACTTCAGGGATCTGCCAAAACCGAACATGCTATTTCCCTTGCAGATCTTCCCAACCTTAATCCCCATGATTGGATCATCTTGCACAACATCCTCCTCACCAACGAAGCTGAATATGGTCCGATCATCGACCACTTCAAGAGGATGCTCGTGTGCTACATCATGGAAGTTGCACTGATGGATTAGGAGATTGCGATCGTGTTTAAGAAGAAACCTACAATATCTCCTGTTGGCTCTGCCAGTGATCTCAATCTGATGCAGATGGGTAAGATTGACCCGAAGAGGAACTCGTTCATGTTTACTAGGAACGAAGGACAAAAATGTCTTTTCGCCTTGGCTGACAAGCACCTCTACACCACTGCCTGTTTAGAGCACGTTTTGGGGATCATCCACAGATGCAAGCAGAACACAGCGGATGATGTCAAGTACTTTGATGACATGATTCAGTGGTACATTCGGTTCAGACAGACTATCCTGGCGCTAATCTCACGTCTGTTTGATACTACGAAGAAAGTTCCCGCTACAGGCCCAAGCAAGAAGAAGAAGTAGTCTCGCTCCAATTTAACGCAAAGGGGGAGATTGTTGGGTCGTGTTTTGTACTAATTGTTTCGTCTATTAGGCTTGTTAGCTAGTCCAATATGTATCTCCGGTATGGGCCTGTCCATCCGTGAGTTTAGTAGGGTTTAGTATATATAGGCGCTTGCATGCATCTTAGAAAAAATACGATAGAATAGAACGATCAGAGTATTATTCAGCAAGTTTGTTATTATCATTCTTGTAACCCTAAAATCCTCTACAGCGAAAGTTCTTAGTCGAGCTCTGCTGAGGATTGTTTGATCTAATCATTCGACATATCTTGATCCATACTTGTGTTATTTATTGCTTTTGTGTTCATCGCATTACCTATTAAGAAGATCTAATCGATCATTAAGTTTGTTAATAACTTATCAAACCTGTATAGTATGTTCATTCAAAACACATTCCAAATAAAAGATGAGACACATACACATAACACGTATTTCATAGAGAATAAATCATATCTATGAGATAGAAGAAAGTGAATATACATTCACACATATAACAACAAAATATACACATAACACGTATTTCGTATAAAACACTTCGTAATTATGCATTAGAAGAAAGTAACTACACACTCACATGATCAGAAGACGATCACACAGCACTACGGCATTCTATATATCTTCGGAATCCTTGTTTCAACCACTACAACTTTATGTAAAAATATCGGGCTTATCTCACACTTTAATTTTGACGCTTATTTTTATCCTTTATTAATTATATCTTTGTAATTAAGTAATAAGCACACAAATACACATAATTCACATAATACTCAAATATTTGAACATTAGTACTTCAAAAAAAGTTACAAGGGTTAACCTAGACTATTACATCAACGAAAATGTCTTGCCTGGAAACGCGGGCGTTACAGATATCGGGTTTATCTAACGTTTATTTTCGATGCTTCTTTTTATTCTTAACTTATTAAATCATAATAGGTAAGTAAATAAGCACATAGTTCACATAATTCCTCTTTACTATTTTAAAACGAGTTACAAAGGTTAACCTAGACTAATACATCATCATTAATGCCTAGCCTAGAAACACGGGCGTTACACTGGTATATAACACAATAGGGTCGGTTGTGATGGTACACACGACTCTGCTCTGTTTGTCTCGTAAGTTCTTCTTTTGAAAACTTATTTTATTATTAAAATTTCATCAAATCCTTGGTTTGAGTTCAGATACGCCCGAAGGTGCACCCGAATCCCTTAAACCCAGGCTCTGATACCAACTTGTAACACCATAAAAATTAAAACAATTTTTCGCATTTTCAAACACATTTTTACAAAGTCATTCATTCATAAAATGTCATAATACCATGTCTTTGTTTCACAAAATATCTCCCAAGATCAAAATACATAGAATCCCATGTGTGTTTGCGAATCAAGCCGGCGCCTTCCCACGGTCATCACTAGTACTTGAAACACATAACACTGTAAGCATAAGCTTAGTGAGTTCCCCAAAATACCACTTTAGCACATAATAGCCACTCGAGGCTGAAACTCTGTCGACCCTCTGGTCAATGCGTCTCAGTGGGGCCCTCCAACCCCAACTCTCTGTGGGCCCTCTGGCCCTAACTCTAGGAACCAGAAAGTCCCAACTCTGTAACTCTGAATCATGCATATCACATATCACAATAAATCACAACACATAAATAACATGCAAATACACTGGCATATAACTCTATAGTACTCTGTCACATAACTCTGTTACCACACTAGGTAAAGTATAGTGAGAAGACTCACCTCAGGCGTCTCTATAAATCTATGACTCGATGGAAAATATTGCCTAGCCTCCGCCTATTCACATAAATAAATACTCTTATAAATATAACTCTCGAGACTAGACTCAACCTGCCATTGGCACCCTCAGAAAGGTAAAAGACTATTTTACCCTCCCCTCTTGTCACAAGGACTCCATTGATGACCAAACCCTAAAAGTCAACAAAAGTAAACGGTCCCACTTTGACCCTACTCGCCGAGTGCACCCTGGTGACTCGGCGAGTTCTCACATGTCCTTTAACTCTTTGTCCCATTTGACACGCCGAGTCCCTCCCTATGCTCGACGAGTCATACCAGTAATGAATCGTGTGGCCACCCCGACTCAACTCGCCGAGTCTCAAGAACAACTCGGCGAGTACCGTCTTGAACTCCAATCCTCTAATTCCCTCCTGACTCACTGAGTCATCCCCCAACTCGGCAAGTCTACTCACTGAACAATTGACGTGAAACCCTAACCCTACTCGCCGAGTCTCAAGAACAACTCGGCGAGTTCATGCCATGCACAAACTCTACTGACCTCCTGAGGTCAGATCTGTTTCCCCAAACCATAGATCTGGCCTCCCCAAGCATGAATGTCACGTAAAGTTCGAAACTTGATGCTTGTACAACCACAACAAGGCGTCAAAAGGAGATTTAGTCCCAAAAATGGCAACCTAAGTCCAATAACTCCAAACTGATCCATAAAGCTCCAAGGGTTAAGGTATCTGGACCTCTTTGAGTCCAGATCCAAGGCACAAACTCGAAGAGGGACTAATTGCTCCACATAATCACTCTCCAAAGTGGGGGGGGGGGGGTAGAAAACCCTAACTCTAAAGATTAACACCAAAACTAAAGGAGGTTCAAACTATTACCTCAAAATGAAGTCTCTGAACTCTGGAACTATTTGAATCGCACCTCCTCTTTGCTCATGTCACCTTCTTCTTGCTAAACCAAAGGTACAAGGATCAAAAAGTGACTTCTTCTCCCTCACAACGATTTAACTCACTTAGGGTTCTCTCAAGGGACTGGTAGCCGCAATGGGAGGCTATAAGTGCCCTTAAATAGGCTCCAAACCCGGGGAATTAGGGTTTCATTAAACAGCGTGGACTCGCCGAGTCCGGACGTGAATCCGGATGAACATCTGCAACCTTACTCGGCGAGTCTTGGCTCCAACTCGTCGAGTTCCTCCACAATTTCCAAAATAAATAAATAAAACAATATACCTGGGAAATCAGGATGTTACAATTTTCCCCCACTAGAATCAGACTTCGCCCTCGAAGTCTCATTCTAAAAACAACTCCGGATGCTGCTCACGCATCTCACGCTCCGGCTCCCAGGTAAGCTCTGACCCTTTCCGGTGTTGCCACTGGACCTACACCAGAGGCACCTCTTTGTTCCTCAGAACCTTGATCTTTCGATCCCGAATAGCCACCGGTCTCTCAACGTAGTTCAGGCCCACATCCACCTGAATATCCTCTGATGGCACCACTGCCGACTCATCGACTATACACTTCCGCAGCTGCGACACATGGAAAGTGTCATGGATCTGACCTAGCTCTGCAGGTAGCTCCAACCGGTAGGCTACCCTGCCTATCCTTGCGATCACCCGAAAAGGACCGATATATCGGGGCCCCAACTTGCCCCTCTTCCTGAATCGGATCACTCCTTTCCAAGGAGAGACCTATAGGAGTACAAAGTCGCCGACCTGGAACTCGAGCTCGGACCGACGCCTATCCGCATAAATCTCCTGACGGCTCTGAGCGGTCAGTAACCTCTGCCTGACCTGTTGTATCTGCTCAGTCGTCTGAAGCACGATCTTGGTACTACCCATAACACGCTGCCCGACCTCTCCCCAGCAAATGGGGGTCCGACACCTTCTCCTATACAACAGCTCAAAGGGTGGCATACCAATGCTCGAATGATGGTTGTTGTTGTAGGAAAACTCTACCAAGGGCAAATACGTGTCCCAACTCCCACCGAAATCCAACACGCATACCCGGAACATATCCTCAAGCGTCTGAATCATCCGCTCGCTCTGTCCGTTAGTCTGGGGGTGGTATTTGGTACTAAAGTGCAACCTAGTTCCCAATTCCTCATGAAATTTTTCCAGAATCTGGAAGTGAAACGCACATCTCGATCCGAGAAAATCGAGATCGGCACTCTATGCCGCGATACCACCTCCCGCACGTACATTTCTGCTAACTTCTCTGCAGAAGAGCTCTCACTGATAGCAAGGAAGTGGACGCTCTTCGTCAACCTGTCCACAATCACCCAAATTGCATCGACTCCCCTAGTAGTCCTTGGCAATTTGGTGATAAAATCTGTCACACCCCCCTAAAGCGGAAACACAAGATATGACAGCGATAACAGTTTCATTGCAAAAGATAAAGATACATCACCATAATAGTATTTAAAAGTTTACAACCCATAGCTTAAAAAGAAACAAAGTACAAGTTTTCCAAAATAACATTGTTCATAATATAACTTCATAATAGCTTCAACACGATGCAGCATGCTCTTTATATCCACTTACTAATTATTTCTTGAAAAGCAGGTAAAACGAACGTCAACTATGAAAATAGTTGGTGAGTTCACAAGTTTATAAAATCGAGCTTGAAATAAGGCATTTCGTAAATACAAGTACATTGTTTTAATGAGAAACAAAGTTGATTTCTATAATTGATAAATGAGTTCATTGCCATAATAAATAACAAGTTTATTGCTATAATGAGTAAAAAGTTTTGTTGCTAAAATAAGTATTCAAGTTTCATTGCTAAAATAAGTATACAAGTGTCGTTGCTAACATGGGAATACAAGTTTCGTATGTGCATAAAGAATAGTGTGTGCATCAAGTTTCCATTCATGAGTTCACAACCCAAACCTAATGACCAAATCGTGCCCTATTGACTACTATGTGTATCGCAAACATAGTGTATAAAATGGTAAAATGCACTCAAGCGAATCGTGCGAGTGAGGAGTTGTCTACCACCTGATAGCGCTATCCATAATAACCATAGGCTCAAAAGAGTTAATGAGTTGTGTCTAGAGATTCCAGGGACTTAACCGCGATACAGTCGACATGAATTAAAGTAACATACACATACATACGAAATATAGCAACCAAGTTTCATACAAGTCAAAATAAATACAACGAACATAAAAAGTTTAGGACATGCTTTTCCACCCCAAAACATTTAAAAACCGAAAATAAGGGAGTGCGTGAATACTCACAATGTTTCGTGTAGGTACAAGTGGTGCCTCGGAATGCACCAACGTCTTACTACCGGGATCCTACGACATCAAACACACACTAGTGAGTTTCCATGTCGAAATCTAATGCTAATATACTAAACTCTACATATAGTGAAATGCCAATTTATGTTTTAGTATTGAATTTTAGATTAATTGGTTACACTCTTTCTAAAATAATGAAATTCTACAAGTCGTGCTTTGGAATATTAATTTTCCAGATTTAGTAATATAAATTAAAGGTATTTCTACACATTTAAAAGTGTTTTATATTCCTAAAAATGTAAAATATTATCAAAAAGTTTCCTAAAATTGTCAAAACTTGTATTTTCATTGTATATACAATAGAGGTTTTCCAGAAAATCTTCCTTGAATTTTTGATATGGTTAACTATTTTTCAAATTTTTAAGTCTTCTTAACAACATAAATTCACGAAAAATAGCATTCAAAGGATAAAAATTCTCAAACTTTTTATTTTACTGTTATTACACAATAGTAAGCTGGAAAAAATATAAAAATGGATTTCCAAGCTCTTTAATTATATTTTATGATTTTTGAGCATTTATTCCAATAAAAATTGAAATAAATAGAAAACAGTTTCCAAAATTACCCAAACTTTTTATTTAACTGATATTATACATAAATAGACTGGGAAAAATATAAAAGATATTTTTCAGTGGGTATTTCTATTTTTCTTTGTTTTATACCTTTAAATAATCATTAATTGAAGAATAAATATTAAGCAGTTAAAATAAATTAACAAAAATTTTTGCAATATCATTACAGTATATGTAATCTGGGAAAAATACCAAAAGTGGTTTTCATAATGTATAATCCGGTTTTGGGTATTTATGTGTATTTAAGTGTATTTAAGTGTATTTAAATTTAGAAAATAGTAGAAAAATAGTTTACAGTAGATAAAAATCATCAAAAGTTTTATGTAACCTTCTACTGTACAACATGATGTTCTGGTAAATTTTCATGAATTTTGGATTTTTCCTATTTTTAGGCCATTATAATTACCAAAAATCGGGAAAAATAGTAAGGCATGATAAAAAATTCTGAAATTATTTTTCTGAGTTACCCACCACAGGTAAAGGCTGCGAAAATTGTTAGATACAATTTTCTCACTCTCTAAAGTGGTTTTGTGATTTATTATACCCAAACAAAAAGAAAATCGGAAATCATACCAAACAGTAACAAAAATCGAAGAAATTTAATGAGGGATCATTATTCACCATAAGGGTCATCCATCAATTTATTCCGGATTTATCGACCTCTGGAAGTATTTTATGTGATTTATGCCCTTGATTTCTCGCAATAATTTTTAATAAATCAAAGAAATAATAAAAGCTCTTGGTATTTTACATATTATCACATGCATGTGAGGGCTTTTAAAAGGAAAAATTTTCAGAATTTATTCAGAAGGGAAATAGGGGTATTGAACCCAAACAAGTTAAGAAATGTTGCATATAATGGTGCATGAGATGTAAATGTGGCTGAAGTTCATGAATTTGAGTAGCCCATTCAGTGAGGTTTTAAGCCACGAAATTTCAGTCATCATTCACTGGATATGTTAAGTTTCTAAATTATTTTTCCCCAGATTTATGGTTGGGTTTAAGGCCATTGATCATGCAAAGCAAAAATGGTGATCACAAAAAAAGAGCTATTTGCGCAACCATTTTGTAAAAATTTCCAAAAATCGGATATTTAATATTTTACAGTGAGACCAGTTGGGTTCGAAAGTTAACTCGTGGAACTATCCAATACAAAAAGAATATCAGGATTTGGTTAAGAAATGACCGAGTTATGGTCGTTCAAAGCTGAACAATGTAATCTGGCAGATTGCATGTTTGCTTCGAGTGCATTCTTAGGGCATTTTGACAAGAACAACATGCATGCTTCTGTTAAGGTCCGATTTCTAGCACATGCATGGAGTGAATGAGCATCCAAGATGTACTACAAATGGTTTAAATGCTTTTGTTCATGCAAGAACACAAAAGAAATGGAGAAGAAGATGTAATATTCGGTTTTGAAGTCACATGAACACATGTGCATCTTTTTCACTCCTTGCATGGGTTTGATCCCGGATTTTTACCATCTCAAACACATACATTGTGTTATGGTGAGAATCTACAAACCACAAGGGAAAATTAAGGATTTCTAGCCATGGAAGGGTATAGAATCCGAAGAGTATAGAAAACCATGAAGAAGAGGAAGTAAAATCATGAAACCATGCGGGAGGATTGTGTTGTTTACCTTGGTTTTGATCTTGAGAGAAGCAAGAACACCTCAAGGCTTCCTTAATCTCGAGATTATGGCAGAGAATGGAGGATTTTCTGATGTGTAGGAGTGGTCTTGGAAGTGGGAGAGTTTTCTTGGAGAATGAGTGTGAGATGGAGTGTGTAGGTGGTTCAAATGAGGTGTAATGATGGGTTTTAAGGCATGGGGGAGAGGGAAAAGCCTAATGGACTAAACTTTAAGAGGGATATGGTATTTTTATTGGCATTTGATCAAATAATAATAGCCTCCCTTGAATTTTTATAAATCTAGATTTTAAATTTTATAAAACTCAAACATTTTCATAATCTCCTAAGGTTTTAATTATTGGGTTTTGTTGAGGTATTTACACTTGGTAATGACTTCCAAAAATTATATTTGTTGAACTAATTTATATAATGATAACCTATCATTTAATTTTATTTTTATAAAAGAATCAATTTATCATAATTCAACAATTTTAACAAGGATTCATAATATGTGCTTGTAAGAATTTGATATTCATGGATTTTACTTTTCGTTCACATTTCGAATCATGAAGTGTATGAATTTGCCATCAACTTTATAGTTGGTTCATATTATGATCTAATTTTTGTTCATATTAGCTTGTGATACTTAACCTTGTTAAGCATCAATTTGTTCCAATATGAAATTTTTAGGGTTTTTGGAATATTGTTTGATATTCACCATCACATTGAAGCATAATTAGAATACTTTAATTTATTTTTAGGGTTTTATACCCTTTTTCAATTATAACAAGTTTGAAGTTTCATTCTAATTATAGCATTGACATTTTCTATTGTAGTTAAGCAACTTACTAGAATCGTAAGTCTCAAGTATATTAGTCCTAGATCTTAGTTGGATCCTAGTTTATGCAAGGTTTTGACTTACTTTATACTACTAGGCCATGGCATGTTGTGCATGAATGGTTTTTATAAAGATGCATGAGTCCGAGAATGACCTGAATTGACAGTTGTCACAAAATCCATAGAAATCTGTTCCCACTTCCATTCGGGAACCTCCAACGGCTGCAACTTACCATGCGGTCTCTGGTGCTCGGCCTTAACTCTACGACAGGTTAAGCACCTCTCAACAAACCACGCGACATCCCTCTTCATACAGGGCTACCAATACTCCCTCTTCAGATCTAAATACATCTTAGTGGCCCTAGGATGGATCGAGAACTTCGACCGATGAGCCTCTTCCATCAAAATGGTACGCGTCCCTCCTACAAACGGTACCCAGATACGCCCCTGAAATGTCATAAGCCCCCGGATATCGGTAACGAACTCCGTTACCATCCCGACAACGCGCTCTCTCTTTTGGCTCTCAGGCTTCACAGCCTCAGCCTGGGCCCCACGAATAGCATCCAAAACCGGGGTCATCACCGACAATCTCAAACATACATCTCGCAATGGGGCGCTCTCCGCCCTACGACTCAGTGCATCGGCTACAACATTGGCCTTACCCGGGTGGTACAGGATCTCACAATCATAATCCTTGACCACGTCCAACCACCTCCTCTGCCGCATATTTAGGTTGGGCTGATCCATCAAATACTTCAAGCTCTTGTGGTCCATGTATATCGTACACCGAACCCCGTACAGATAGTGACGCCAGATCTTGAGGGCGAACACCACTTCCCCCAACTCTAGATCATGGGTGGGATACCTCGTCTCATGAGGCTTCAGCTGCCTCGATGCGTATGCTATCACATGCCCTCTCTGCATCAGCACCGTTCCCAATACCAAGATCGACACATCACAATACACCACAAAGTCCTCCATTCCCTCTGGGAGGGCTAACACCGGGGCTTCGCATAGCCTCTGGCGAAGCGTCTCAAAGGAGGCCTGCTGCTCTGACCCCACGAGAAAGCGACACCCTTCCGGGTCAACCTGGTGAGTGGCACGGTGATCTTGGAGAAATCTTTGATAAATCTCCGATAATAGCCTGCCAACCCTAAGAAACTCCTGATCTCGGAGGGTGACCTCGGCACCTCCCAACTCATCACTGCCTCAACTTTGGCCGGGTTGACCAAAATCCCTTTCTGGTTAACGAGGTGCCCTAGGAACTGGACCTCTCGCAACCCGAAATCACACTTGGAGAATTTGGCATAAAGCCTCTCCGATCTCACAACTCCGAGGATCTCCCTCAAATGCTCATCATGCTGCTCTCTAGATCTCGAATACACCAAAATGTCGTCGATGAATACAATCACCGAGCGATCCAACATCGGCCTGCACACTCTGTTCATGAGATCCATAAACACTGCCGGGGCATTGGTGAGTCCGAAGGGCATCACCACAAACTCATAATGCCCATAACGAGTCCTGAACGTTGTCTTATGAATGTCCTCATATCGCACCCTCGCCTGATGACACCCAGACCTCAAGTCGATCTTGAAGAACCAAGATGCTCCCTGCAACTGGTCGAACAAATCGTCGATCCTCGGCAACGGGTAGCGGTTCTTGACCGTCAGCTTGTTCAATTCCTGGTAATCAATGCACATCCGGTGTGAACCATCCTTCTTCTTGAAAAAAAAGATAGGCGCTCCCCACGGCGAGCTGCTCGGCCGAATAAACCCCTTTCCCAGCAACTCCTGAAGCTGCGAGGATAACTCCTGCATTTTTGTAGGTGCAAGGCGATAGGGCACCTTGGTGATAGGCGCGGCCCCCCGGAACCAAGTCAATACTAAACTCCACTTGCCTCATGGGAGGCACGCCCGACAATTCCTCTGGAAACACGTCCGGGAACTCACGCACTATCGGAACCTCCTCAACTGACCTTGGTCTCTCTGAATCAACCCGCGTATCCATCACATACGCTACAAAACACCTACAGCCCTGCTGTAGACACTGCCTTGCCCTAGCGGCAGAACAAAAAGCTGACCCAGAATGTGTACCCTCGCCGTACACCGTAAGAACTCCCCCACTAGGGTCTCGTATGGTCACCAGCTGCCGCTCGTAGTCGATAACAGCTCCAAATCTGCTCAACCAGTCCATGCCCACGATGACACAGACATCCCCCATCGCAATAGGAACTAAGTCAATCGGGAACCCAACACCGAAAATCTCGAGCTCACACCCTCAGATCACCTCTGTGGCATACACCGCCCTCTCGTCAGCTATAGAAACTCTCAGACGTCGACTCAACGCCTCACGACTAACACTGATGAGCTGACTAAAAGCCAAAGATACAAAAGACCGACTCGCACCCGAGTCAAATAACACCAAGGCAGGTACAGAACTCACAAGAAAAGTACCTACGCATAACATAATATAAGCATAATATCTCAACATCAAAATAAATACATGAAAGAATACATACCATCCACGACATCGGGCGCTGCACGGACTTCCTCGGCAGTCAACTGAAAGGCTCTCCCTCGTGCCTTCGGTTCCTCGGCCTTCACTGGCCGGCTCTCAGTAGCTCTGATGGCAGCAGGGGTAGATCCCTGAGATGCTCCCTATGCTGATCCCCGCAGTTGTGGACACTCTGCCTTCCGGTGTCCGGTCTGGTTGCAGTGAAAACGTACTGCAAACCCCTTGGGGCAGTGCTTGGCCATATGCCCCTGCTTGCCACATTTGTAGCAAGACCCTGCTCTGCACACCCCATCGTGGCTCTTGCCGCACTTTCCATACGTGCGGCCCCTCTGGTTCCCTGATCTCGAATCAACGGGCTTGGCCCGCTTGGCTACCGGCTGAGACTGTACCGGTCGCCGATCCCTCCCCTGAGACTCAACCTCCTCGCTAGCCTGGGTCTCCAACTCTATCTCCCTCTTCCGGGCATTTGCCTAAAGCTCGGAAAATGTCCGGTATGTTGAGTTCGCCACGAACTCTCGTATATCCCTCCTCAAAATGCTTAGATATCGGCTCATACGCGCCTGCTCGGAGGACACGTGCTCTAGGCAGAACATCACCCGCTTATGAAACATCCTCGTAATCACCGTAACAAACTCAGTACCCTGCTTGAGGGTCAGAAACTCTTGGGACAAACACTCCCTCTCCATCTAGGGAACGTAATCATCTCAGAACATAGCAATGAACCTCTCCCAGGTCACTGCTGCAAGCTCGGCAGGCGTATAGTGCGCTGTCACAAACTTCCACCAATCCTTCGCTCCCAAGCGAAGCTGTTTCAGCGCGAACTGGACTCTCAAATGCTCTGGAGATGAGAAAGTAAAGAAACACCCCTCTATGTTTGAAATCCATCTCATCGCCGCAATCGGGTCCTGGGTCCCATCAAACTCCGGTGGTTTTGTGTTGCTGAACTCTCGGAACAACAACGCATCACCACCCTGCGGCCTAGTCGTAGCTATAGCTACAGTGGCTGCAGCAACAGCAGCCTCAGAAATAGCATCGTACTTCTCATGAAATATCTCTATCAGCGTGGTCTTGATAGACCCAAACATCTCTAGTATCTCTGCCCTGATGGCCACAACCACCTCCTCCTGGATGATCCTACGGATCTCCTCATCTCTCGTACCGCTGGTCCCCAATGTGTGGCGCGTCCCAACCATGATCTCCCTCTCTCTCAAATACAACATAAGAATAAATATTAGGGACTCGCTCGAGTATGCTCACACTCGAATAATCTACGCTACTTGTCCCTTGGTACCCCAAGGGTTCTTACTTGGACTGTGCACTGACCCGGTGTCTTCAGTAGTACGGGCCCAATACTACCGTCCACACCGCATCAGCATTCACCCCAAGTCCTCCTCCCAGAGTCCCAAGCCCCAAGTACTCTACTCTCTCTGATCATTTGATACTCGCTAGCGGGTCTCTTACAACCCCCTCGCTGCTACCTAAACACTCTGAAGTATTCCTAGCAGCAAGACTCCTAGACTCAGGCATCATATATCAGGCCACTCTAGTCCTAATAAGAATACCTAGTCCACTCTAGCATGCATAGCATAGCTCATCATATAACATATCACATCATATCTTATAACACTTATAGTAATGGTATTTTGGGAAATCACCGTTCGGGCGCTAGCTGTTCATACACACGACTCTGCTCTGTTTCTCTCGTAAGTTTTCTTTTGAAAACTTATTTTATTATTAAAATTTCCTCAAATCCTTGGTTTGAGTTCAGATACGCCCGAAGGTGCACCCGAATCCCTCAAACCCAGGCTCTGATACCAACTTGTCACACCGTAAAAATTAAAACTATTTTTCGCATTTTCAAACGCATTTTTACAAACTAACTCATTCATAAAATGTCATAATACCATGTCTTTGTTTCACAAAATATCTCCCAAGATCAAAATACATAGAATCCCATGTGTGTGTGCGAATCAAGCCGGTGCCTTCCCACGGTCATCACTGGTACCTGAAACACATAACACATAACACTCTAAGCATAAGCTTAGTGAGTTCCCCAAAATACCACTTTAGCACATAATAGCCACTCGAGGCTGAATCTCTGTCGACCCTCTGGTCAATGTGTCTCAGTGGGGCCCTACGAACCCAACTCTCTGTGGGCTCTCTGGCCCTAACTCTAGGAACCAGAAAGTCCCAACTCTGTAACTCTGAATCATGCATATCACATATCACAATAAATCACAACACATAAATAACATGCAATACACTGGCATATAACTCTATAGTACTCTGTCACATAACTCTGTTACCACACTAGGTAAAGTATAGTGAGAAGACTCACCTCAGGCGTCTCTATAAATCTATGACTCGATGGAAAATATTGCCTAGCCTCCGCCTATTCACATAAATAAATACTCTTATAAATATAACTCTCGAGACTAGACTCAACCTGCCATTGGCACCCTCAGAAAGGTAAAAGACTATTTTACCCTCCCCTCTTGTCACAAGGACTCCATTGATGACCAAACCCTAAAAGTCAACAAAAGTAAATGGTCCCACTTTGACCCTACTCGCCGAGTGCACCCTGGTGACTCGGCGAGTTCTCACATGTCCTTTAACTCTTTGTCCCACTTGACACGCTGAGTCCCTCCCTATGCTCGACGAGTCATACCAGTAATGAATCGTGGGGCCACCCCGACTCAACTCGCCGAGTCTCAAGAACAACTCGGCGAGTACCGTCTTGAACTCCAGTCCTCTAATTCCCTCCTGACTCACTGAGTCATCCCCCAACTCGGCAAGTCTACTCACTGAACAATTGACGTGAAACCCTAACCCTACTCGCCGAGTCTCAAGAACAACTCGACGAGTTCATGCCATGCACAAACTCTACTGACCTCCTGAGGTCAGATCTGTTTCCCCAAACCATAGATCTGGCCTCCCCAAGCATGAATGTCACGTAAAGTTCGAAACTTGATGCTTGTACAACCACAACAAGGCGTCAAAAGGAGATTTAGTCCCAAAAATGGCAACCTAAGTCCAATAACTCCAAACTGATCCATAAAGCTCCAAGGGTTAAGGTATCTGGACCTCTTTGAGTCCATATCCAAGGCACAAACTCGAAGAGGGACTAATTGCTCCACATAATCACTCTCCAAAGTGGGGGGGGGTAGAAAACCCTAACTCTAAAGATTAACACCAAAACTGAAGGAGGTTCGAACTATTACCTCAAAATGAAGTCTCTGAACTCTGGAACTATTTGAATCGCACCTCCTCTTTGCTCTTGTCACCTTCTTCTTGCTAAACCAAAGGTACAAGGATCAAAAAGTGACTTCTTCTCCCTCACAACGATTTAGCTCACTTAGGGTTCTCTCAAGGGACTGGTAACCGCAATGGGAGGCTATAAGTGCCCTTAAATAGGCTCCAAACCCGGGGAATTAGGTTTTCATTAAACAGCATGGACTCGCCGAGTCCACTAATGGACTCGCCGAGTCCGGACGTGAATCCGGATGAACATCCGCCAACCTACTTGGCGAGTCTTGGCTCCAACTCGCCGAGTTCCTCCTCAATTTCCAAAATAAATAAATTAAATAATATACCTGGGAAATCAGGATGTTACATCTACCATGTAATTTTTGGTTTTTCACTAAAGAACCTATAAGTTGAGCTATAATTATCGTGCTTTGAGTGTAATTTATATTTATGTTAATAGTCGTTATTATGAGCTTATAAATAAGATTTATTAGTAATATCAGTGATTATATTGATCGGTCTACTTACGGGAGTAATATGTAGGCTTGATCTGTGAGGTGTTGAAAGTGGATTCCCCAAACGGTACATATTTTCCCAAATGGATCCTACATCTAATATGATCTTACATGGTTGTTCCTTATCAGATATAAGTTAGTATTATTTTGTTAGTATTGATAGATTTTAGAAAAACATTATTATGAATAACCTTCATAAATATGAACGCAACAGTGAGGCTTAGTAATATTCGTATTTATGTCATGAAAAAGGAAAATTGAAGCGTCAGTCAAGGATCTGACATTCCCAGGAGACTTTCACCTTAGTCAGGTAAGCGCATAGTTACTTTCAAGAACATGATTTAACACAAGTATTTATTAAAATTATTGTAACACCCTATTCTAGGTCTTTCCATGATTAAGGGTCGAGAGTCGATTTTGTAAAAGCTATGGGCCTTGAGGAGCCAAGTTAGTCCTTGAGGAAGGAGGTAATGATGGTTGAGAGATCTAACCTTAGAATTGTGTTTTGGGCCGAAGAGCAAAAAACGGAAAGTCACAGGCTGGGGCCATGCATGAGATATGGATTTTTTCATAAGTTTTTAGTCCAAGATATCTAGATAATATTGTGGGGCTCTTCAATGCCTTTTCATGGGTATAAAGAATGTTGAAATCGGAGTTAGAATAAAAACATTATGCCCTTCGGAAGTTAGGAGGTTTTTAGGCTAAGCCTAGTACACTGGGCGTACATGATGTATGTCGGACGTACTAGCTTAGATGGATCGCAAATGCTCAACATAGTAAACCGGGCATACAAGGAGGATGTAGGGCATACGCACTCATGTGCCAAACAGTAAATTAAGAGTTTTGAGCCCAATTTAAGCTTCATAACTCACCCAAACCCTTTCCATTCTCATCCTCCACCTCCTAAATGTCCTCCCTTGAAACCCTAACACTATTTTGAGCTTTATCAGCAAAACAAGGTGTTCTTGAGTGCCATTGAAGGAAGAATGTAACACCCGGAATTTAAGGAGGAACTTTGGGTATAAATCACCTTTTGGGATTTGACAAGGCGTGTTGGAGGCACCAACATGGTGTGTTGAGATAAGAAAAGACACGGGTCTTATTAAGAGCAACACGACGTGTTGCCTCCACGAAATCGACGTGTTGGTTGTTGGAAATGAAACCCTAATCTTCTGGGTTTTGCTCCCTATTTAAAGGAATGAGATGGTTAGGTTTTTTCACCCTCAACCCCCATCAGCCCTCAAGCCCTGAAGGAAATGCAAAGCATCTTTCCCTCTCATTTGTGAGCTAGTGTGGTGTTTTTGGATCCAAAGAAGGAAGTAATTGGAAGAAGGGAGGCAAGATCCAGCAAGCAAGTACCTCATCTTTCAGCTTGGCACTCTCCTGGACCTTTTTAAGTGTCCAAGATCCGATTTTTATCATTCCATGTTACTAGATCTTGGGTTTTGTCTCTTTGGCTTCATATTCGTGAGAGTTGGAAGGGTTAGATCCCATAAAGTTTGCAACTCTATGAATCCCTATGAGAAGGTGACCTTCTAGAGTATTGGATCTGGCTTATAGTTGAGTTTTGATGTCATGCATTGAGATTAGTTATAATCCTCATTATTGACCTAATTTGGGTTCAAGACATGCATTGGACGTGCATGTCCATAAAGCACCGATCTTTGGGTTGGTTTTAGTGCTAGAACCTCTTCAGGAAAGTATTTGGCATCAACTTTAAGGATTGAGTGCTTATTGGTTAAGTACTAGCCTCTTTTGGCCTTATAGATGGATTTTGGACCCTTTGGAGTAGTCCCGGAGAATAAAGTTGGAAACTTTATCGACCATCATATTATTTTGGTCCAGATCTGAGCTATAGAGCTTCGGGAATTGAAGGAAATAGCTTAATGGATTTAGTTGTTGGAATTGTGGTAAACACGATGTGTTGGCTGGGGTTTCCCGACTGTTTGGATGCGGAACGAACACGACATGTTTGCAAGGCAACACAGCGTGTTGGAGTCAACATGGACTGTTGAATTTGACTTTTGAATTTTTCCAAGTTTGAGCTTGATAGGTATTTTGGGTATTTTGGGATTTTAGGGTTTTGATGGTTATTGCTCATTTGGATGGGTAGGTATTGGTTGGAGATGAGATTTGAAGTCGGGACCTCATCAACTATGGATCAGATTGAGAGATGAGTGTTCCTCACCGTACTTTTGGGCCGAAGGCACCAAGGCTGACCCTTTTGGATTGTTATCCTGATTATTGCATGATTGAGTATTGTAGTGATTTGTTAGATCTGGATCCTAGTATATAGGATGATGTTATGCTTATTGATCTGTAAGATCTGTCTGTTCATTATTGGTTGGTTAACTGCATGATTATATGTTATATATATATATATATATATATATATCGACACGGGGTATGCGTGTTTAGGTTGAGGCGGATCTTCTTTGTGCTGAAGGCTAACAGACCCAGGTTGCCCAGGATAGACTGAAGGCCAGTGGGGCGTACCAGTCAGGCTGAAGGCTCGGAAAAGGGTCCATATAGGCTGAAGGACCAGTGTGGTGTGCTAGTCATGCTGAAGGTTCTGTGAGCGGTCCAGATAGATTGTAGGCTTGTGGGGCGTTCCGCACAGACTGAAGGTTGTGTGGCGTGCCAGATGGACTGTAGGCCGGTGGGGGGTTCTAGTCATTGTGAAGGCCTTATATGCATGATGTTTGTTGTATATGTTATATGTTGTGTGTTGGTACTTAGGGGGAACTCACTAAGCTTCGTGCTTACATTTTTGGTTTGCCAACTGAAAAGTTTTCCATCCAACAATTCACATCCACTAACAGTGGTTTTCCGATCAAGTTGACATACACATAGGTCCACATCCCAATAGGCTGCAATAACTAATATAATGTTTTTAAGATAACAAAGACTTGAATATGGAGTCCGATAAAGATGTCAAAAAATGTTATTTACCTCAATAAACATTATATTAGGTCGCCTTATATTCAAATAGAGTATATAACTTACTATGTTTTGATATGTCTTTAAGTTAACAATTAGATTAAGAAGGACGTAATCTTGAGCCGAAAACCACTACAACTTTGGCATTTGAACAATTTTCTTTTGTAAAGAGAGACAAAAAAACTCTTCATGTAAGATTAACGATTGATAAAAAACGCATTCCCTGTTCGCTTATTTGTAGACCAAGAAAGAACTTAGTCTTCCTTATCATGTTTATAAACTTACTCATCATCAAATATGCGAATTATTTATTCAATTTAGGATCTATATAAACAAAATGATGTAATTCTACATGAATTTAAACAAGCATCAATTGATCACCAACTTTTCTCCAAAATAACATGGTTCTATATAAACAAAATGATGTCATTCTACAACTTCCTGCCGCGAAGAAAACTCACACATTTATGAGCATATACATCTTATGGCAACTTGCTCTACACTCCCTACTTAACCAAATCTTGAACCAAAGTCTCACATACCCGGACCACAAAATCCTATGACCATTTTTCTGAAACATTAAACTTTAATAGAACGATGAATCTCTAAGAAGAAAACCCCTAATTCTACTTCACATAGGGTTCGAACTACCACAAACTGACACTTCAATCAGACCAAAACTCAAACTGGCTCAAGCAGATATGTAGCATCCCTGACCATTGGAATGTATAACACAATACATGATTATCTTCCGGATAAAGACCAAGCAAAATCAAAGAGATTTTGAATCTCAGATTGAGACCTCGGAAGCTACCTAATCATAACTACCTCTAACATCAAGAATCCCATGCAGATGTATAAGCAATACTTCTGATAGTCCATTCGTAACACCAATTCTATATCTAGAAGAAAATGGACTACCACACACTCTGCCTATAAATCCCCATCAAAAAATTCATCGCAGGTATTATTTATAAATACAAGAAGCATCATTTTCTTAGTCATGGTATATCAGAGACAACAAAAATTGTTGTTCCCAATCCGCCTCCCTTGATCACTTGAAATAATCAACTAGCAACTGACCTAACTAAATTCAAAGAAATCTGACCCTTGATCTTATCCTAAGGCAATCATACCACAATAATCCTCTTATGCATTCCCACACAGCTAGCCACGAAGAACCGCAACCATTTAGCCTCATGATGGGTCTACATCTAAACTCTGAAAATCACATGTTTGCTCTGTCTTTCCTATGAAAACAAAAAGTTGGAAGAGCATACACCCCATAGTAGAGGGTGACATCCCAATCCACCTTCCAATCACTTAGCCTCCGACTGCAATCCTCGAGTCGATTGTCACAATCGCTTCCTACTTGAGTCTCACAACTCAACTGTCACTACCTTGAGCAAGGCCCTCGAGACCTCCAATGTCAACCAACTTACCTAGGTTTGTACCATTTAAACACATACTGACATGGAAATTAAGGCCCAAACAATCACCATACCCATTCCTCATACCGAATAACAAAAACCAAAAGGCCTATAAAGATGGGAACACACTACAATGAATCATGGTGACAACCCATGCTATCTATCCCAAACCATCTCCTTAGATTCCTTGATATTTTCCTTGATTTGAGTACGGATCCTATGCTTTCAGTAGTATGGGCTACCTTCCCTGCCTATTTGTAGTTTCCTCAAGAATCGTTCCAGATCCTCTAAGTAACTACTCATGTCCACTACTGTCCGATCTAGCCACAAATACCCGACCTCAAACAAGTACACGCTTGCTAATCCTCTTATTTTCTCCTTTTAGGATCCCTCTTCCAAGAGTACTCACACAAGCACATTCTAACATTATTCCTAGGCTATCCTAGGGTTCCCTTCACACCACTCTCAGCTTTCAGTTGCAAAAGAAAATCCCTCTAACAGCTTCTAACTACCTCACGAATAAAATTACATGCCATAGGTACTATATAATTCTTGGGCGACAAGGTCTCACACTACAACAATTAGACTCAAACAAGAGTTGCACAATAGAGTTAAACCTAACCTTCTAGAATTATCTAATTCCTGAAACATGTAACCTAACGTATTCACTTAATATTTAGTCAAAATTATTTGAGGTCTCTAAAAGCACAAATCAAGCAACATTCGAGCATCGAGTAATCTAAATCTATGCCTCACTTAAACAGGCAATTATATCCAAAAATCTGAAATTCGTACTAGCATGAAGTTCCACAAGCTCAATCAAAAGACATATAAAGGCATCTCTCCTAGCATTCTATCATGCATATCTTGAGCAGATCCTTAGCCCTAATCTAGCTTGTAATTACCATAAAAAAACTCATAAGAAAACATTAAGTATAATACGTGTATGGGTATTTTGGGAAATACTTACTTGAGCTCGGATGATTGGACGCTTTGCACCCCTTGTCTTAGAAAACCTTTTTAAGAAATCAATTTCTTTTAAAAGATTTTAAAAATCCTCAGTTTGAGTTCTGACACACCCGAGGATGTACCTGAATCCCTCAAACCAAGGCACCAATACCAACTTGTAACATACCAAAAATACCAAGTAAATATTTTATTTTTAAACGAGTCAAAACCATTCATTCATTATCTCAAAGACAATCAGAATAACAGTAATTCATAAACATTTAGTGCGGAATAAATCTGCAGGGGATGTAGTGCGATCTAGCCAGACCCTTCCTTTTGAAACTAGAAGTACCTGAAAACATTTTAAACATAAATTGAAATATAAAGCTTAGTGAGTTCCCAAAAATACCACATACCATACAAGCAATGCGACCCGCCTAATGAGTATTAAGGGCCACGTCCAAACTCACATAACGAACCGTGCCCAATGTGTATAACGGGCCTCGCCCTAAATCGTATAATGGTCCCCGCCCAATGAGTATGGCGGGCCTCGCTCTAACTCGCATAACGGGCCCCACCCAATGAGTATAACGGGCCTCAACCTAACTCGCATAAAGGGCCCCGCCCAACATACAAAACATGCAAGAATCACACAGATAACTAGCATACATCAACATAATCTAGTGGACCGACATTGGTGTTTTCAACCCACAAGTACAAAGAACACGATGATTTGGGTGCTAAAAGATGCACTCGATCATAGTAAATGAGTAAAAAAAAAGTAACTAGTCTATAACTTCATACATATCTCACTCATTAGTCACTATGAACTACATTTCTCAAGCACACCTTTACAAGTGGTATGTAACCCACTATATATAGAGGTGTTTATAGTCTCTCTCTCTCTCTCTCTCTCTCTATCTCTATCTCTATCTATCTATCTATCTATCTATCTATCTATCTATCTATCTATCTATCTATCTATCTATCTATCTATCTATCTATCTATCTATCTATCTATCTATCTATCTATCTATCTATCTATCTATCTATCTATCTATCTATCTATCTATCTATCTATCTATCTATCTATCTATCTATCTATCTATCTATGTATCTATCTATCTATCCATCTATCTATCTATCTATCTATCTATCTATCTATCTATCTATCTATCTATCTATCTATCTATCTATCTATCTATCTATCTATCTATCTATCTATCTATCTATCTATCTATCTATCTTTCTATCTATCTATCTATCTATTTATCTATCTATCTACCTATCTCTCATGTCACAAGGCATCACTACCACATGCAAGTGGTTCTATAAGAGTCAAACCATTACAAAGTAATTCATGCATCACTTTGCACCCCAACATTCTCCCCCCCCCCACAAAGTCAGGGATGGATGACCCACTTCAATCTTCCAAAAATAAGCAAGTTCATGAACCAATCTTCAAGCGTCACACATGTAGAAATGAACTTCAAACCTTCAATTCTTCAATGACCTTTCAATCCGGTTTCTAAAGTGTGAGACCTTCCAAGCTGAGATTCAAAAGGCGATTAGGAGTACCCAAGGCTCCACAAGATTACCCAACTTTCAGCATAAAAACACGCCCCAAAAATCTTTAAGAAGTCCAAACACATTATGAAATAATCACTTCCGAATCTCACATTGAATTACTTCCGAAAATTCATTTTCTCAAGGTCACTTCGATCTTCAAGTCCACGTAATATGAAAATTTTCAACTTTCGAATTCCCATATTTAATTCTCTCCCCCTTTTTATAATCTAAAAATGATTAAAAAACCAAAAGGAATCAGAAAGCACTCAATTCGGAATTTTTCTATACAAAACTCCCCCTTAACACATGGCATAAACGTTTTGCATAACTCCTGAAAATCTAAAAAAATATCTCAATTTTCGAATTCAATCACGGACCGACTTTGCCGAAATTTCAAAATTTTAGGCAGAAATTGTCAACTTCGAAATTCTGCAGTGATCCGGTGTGCCAAAAACATCCTCATATGTGAGAGTTTACCCCAATTGTGAAAGTGGGCATAAAATGTTAATTTGCATTAACTGCAGGGGCCTGTTTTGAAAATATTCCTATTTCTCAGAATTTTTGGCCCAAGGTCAAAACTAGGTAAATTTTGCCATTTCGCATAATCTATAGGGATTCAAAATTAAAATTTAGCATTTAAAACCATTTAACAATGTTGAAGGTAGGTTAGTATTGCCAATTCATTAATAGTTGAGGGATTCGAATGACACTTTCTGTTTCTTCTTCACTGCATTCGTTATCAGATTATGATCAAGGAACTTCGACCATAGCAAGTCGATACCCATAACGAAGGTATCTTCGACTTCTAAACACTCGATTTTGACACCTTCCCAATCGATATTCAAATCAACGACCATTGATCTCAAGCCACAACCTTCGTTGTTAAGCCACAACCTTCGTTCGTGATGCAAACTATAAACCCATAGCGAAGGTACCAAATCTCGATCCATAGATGTCGAACTCGTCTATTTTCCATTCGACATCCAAATCAAAATCACCTTCATTATCAATCCTTCCCAGTTGATCCTACACACCGAAATCCTATTCACAAATCAAACCATTCGACATCAACAATTCGTAATTAATATCTTCCCAATCGATCATTCGTTCTCAGCCTTGCACAGTCGACATCAAAATAATCAACCCCAAATCAAAACACCAAACCAAGACCCATAACACAAATTGTTTGATGCAAAAGATTCCAAGAACCAATTTCAACTCCAACATTGATCTGTTAACCACAAACACAGACATTCGTTCTCAAGCAATATACAGTCAACGTCATGCGATACCAAAAATTGATTCCGAACCAAAATTGACCTTTGATGTCAAAATTTAGTCCTCTCAAGATTAAGTCCCCTTCATTCGACATCAACATTTACCATAAACATCTAATTTCGAAAACAAACTCAATAGTCGAACACAAGCATATTCACTATGTTCACACCAAGAACTCCAACCCAAGCAAATTTCAAAATTAAACCCCAAATCAAGCTTGATTTCGACATCCACAACCCATGTTCAATTTGTATCAAACAATTCTAACCTTCAATTCACAAATTCATAACTTGAAAATTGAGTTTGACTTCTTTCGAGTTTGACTTTTCGAAATCAAAGGTCAACAAACACAAAATTGATGAATCTAATATCAAATTTCATTTCAAAACGTGATTGTTTCACTATTATTCATCACATTCAAGTGTTCTTGGTCAATCAAACATTCAATTTTTTTATATCTTAGCAATAACTTGATCATAATCGATTTTTTGATTGAACACATTACATAAAATCGATTCACAAGTCCAACTTAACAATCAAAGCTAATCAATTTTTAGAGATAAAGAAACGAAAATGAAGACATAAGAACAACTTTAAGAAATCGTGAGTCAAGAACATCTTGACGTACAACCATTTTAAGCATATGACGAAAACGACTCAATTAGTGAATAAGATGTATCGAACTGATTTAGTGAATCATTAGGCTCACACTTGATTTATGGGCTCAAAAAGTTATGAATAGTTGTGGTTTTAATTTTGGGCTCAAGAAATGAATTCGAACGTTATAGATGCAAAATATTTGTTAAGAAACATGTTTTAATGAACAATGAACAATAGTGGAAAATTATTGGGCCAAAACTTGATTCAAATGAACATTAGCAATTTGAGTATTGAATCGAACAATGAATAGGATTGGATCTAGCTTGATCAATAAAAAATTATTAGATCATAACAAATGGGTTTTTCAAAAAAAATTGATGCAATGAGTCAAAATTATCAAAACTTCAAGAATGGAAACACTAATCAAAGAGATTTAGAGAAATCATTGAGAGACTCAGCATAAATATTCCAATATTGTTGAATCTAGCCAAACCGAGAATCATTTCTTCAAAAAATCACTTTGATCTTTGAAGACCCGCTCTGATAGCAATTGATGTGGATTATAAGCGTTTAATTTGGCATGTGCAATTAAATGAACACAAAGAACACGGTGATTTGGGTGCTAAAATATGTATTCGATGATAGTAAATGAGTACAAAGAAGCAACTAGTCTAAAACTTCATAAGTATCTCACTGACTAATCACTATGAACGGCATCTCTCAAGCACACATCTACAAGTGGTATGAAACCCTCTATATATAAACGTATTTACATCTCTCTCTCTCTCTCTCTCTCTATATATATATATATATATATATATATATATATATATATCATGTCACAAGGCATCACTACCACATGTAAGTGGGTTTACAAGAGTCAAACCATTACAAAGTCATTCACACATAACTTTGCACCCCAATAGACTCACCTCAATCCCAAGATAATCGAATCTTACAATCGCCACTACTACAAGATCATCTTACACTAACACACATCCAAAACAACCCAAATTAATGATTAAGGTGATAACCCATGATCAAAAGTCCGTTCCATACACTCGTACTACAGTAAAAGATCATTCTACCCTTTCCAAGATAGCCCTAACCAATCATGACCCAAAGCCTAAAAATGGCCCATGTCCACCTCTGGGATTATGCCATGCGTACTGTCTCCTTAAACCCAGCGTACCAAGATCTCACCAAAAGGAAAACTATTATTTCCCATTACGCGTTGTGTACGGCTGGGTTATTGTGACAACCCGAAGTCTGCTCCATCGCCGTAACCCGTTTTCGTCCATAAAATTCATCTTTTTTGAACTGTTTCCGTTTAAGCTTTTAAATTAAGTCATTATTTTTGAGACTTCTATTATGACTTAATTGGTATCCGAACACATTAGAAACTTATGAAAACATCCCAAATTATTATTTAGAAAATTATTAGTTACGACCACGTTGAGTTATGGCAAATTAATCGGGTATGACCAAAAGCTCTGTTTAACGTCGGTATCGGGTAGAATTTCTCCGGGCCATAAAATCAACCTCTATAAAAAGGATTGAGTTACATCATTTTGAAGCTTTTTCTTTCTCTTAAAACACTTTCTCTCACTACTCTCTCTCTAAAAAAAACTCGAGTTTGATCCAAAAACCCCTCTTTCAAGCTTCAATTTTGTAAGTAATCTATCCTAGCTTGTTATTAAGCTTTCTTATCATGAAAATATATGTTTGAATCACCTAAAACACTCAAAAACCTGTGTTTAAGGTTTAAGAACCCTTCCAAAACCGTGAACATCCCCTAAAGAGGGTTTTGAAGCCCCAAAACCCTTCCAAATCACTTCTAGTGCTTAGTTATGGCTTAGAAACTTGCATGAATGAGCTTAGGACCCCAAAATCTCACCAACTGAGGTATGGACATGATTTTACGGCCCAAGAACATTCTTGGACCGTAAACCCTCATTCATGGACCATAAACACCTTTTTAAGGTGTTAAATTGCCCTTAAACACCTCCAAAGGCTTCCATGAGCTTCCATGAGTGCATAGAACCTTATATTCCTTCATGAGATGCACCAAAACACACATAATGATTCACACTTGAGTTTACGGTCCAAGAAAATTCTTGGACCGTAAAAACACCTCCTTAGACCATAAACTCCTCCAATGGGTGTTAAAGTGCCTTTAACACCTTGTATGGCTTGGAATTGGACCTAGAACTTTGTATGCTTAACCTACAACCACTAAAACACATGAATCATGGAAAAACATGAGTTTACGGTAGTAAACTCATGTGTTTAAGGTAGTAAACTCCCAAGAACATCTTCATAGACCGTAAACTAATTTTCCAAGGTCAATTCAAGTCCCAATCACTTCCTAACCCATGGAATCAACCATAGAACCTTCCCGTGTGCATTGTAAGACCATTTGACATCTAAGAACACACCACCCATGAGTTTATGGCCGTAAACACATGGGGATATGATCATTGGACCGTAAACTCCCTTAAGGGCTTATTCTTGAAGAGTAAACTCCATAATTAGGCCCTACACACCCTTAGATGCCACCCGGGTCACTCCAAACACTTGAATTAAAGTGTTTTCGCACCTCGGAATGTTTATTCATTTTAAATTAGTATATCAAGGCCTAATTAGATACATTTTATGTATTTCATCATATTACATAGGAATCTTGTGCGTTTGCAAGCCCCGAACAGACGTTTAGCATCCTAGCTGACACATTCCTCGTCCGGTGAGTTCATACCCCTACCCTTTTTCAATGTTTTTCAATGTTTTCAGGGGGGAATACAAGCAAAAGTACAAGGAAATATTGTACTCAAACTTATGATTTTATTTGATCTATTTCATATTTCGTATGCTTTTAACATGGAAAACTGTATTAATCAATCGTTCAACTTGCAGAGTAAATCGTCATGTTATATGTGAAGCTCGTTTTAAAATGTTATATTTTATATTTCACAAATGAGTTTCCATATAATTGTTGTTAAAAGCATGAATCTTAAAGCATTAAAATGTTCTTGATATAACTCCCCGTAGATACGAGAGTGCAAGACTAATAACGTTAAACTTAAGAACTTTACCACTCCCTGTAGATACGAGAGTGAAGGGATAATAACGCACAGTTAGAAACAGAGCGAATACAAAAGTACAGCTAGGAATAGAGCGAATACGAAAGTACAACTAGGAACAGAGTGAAAGTACAGCTAGAAACAGAGCAAATACGAAAGTAAAGCTAGGAATAATACGAATACGAATACAAATACGAATACGAATATGAATACGAATACGAATACGAATACGAATACGAATACGAATATGAATACAAATACGAATACGAATAGGAATAGGAATAGGAATAGGAATAGGAATAGGAATAGGAATACGAATACGAATACGAATACGAATACGAATACGAATAGAAATAGGAATAGGAATAGGAATACGAATACGAATACGAATACGAATACAAATAGGAATACGAATAGGAATAGGAATACGAATACGAATGCACGCCTTTGGATACATTCGAGTGTAGGACAACTAGGATATCAGAATACCTAACTAATACGACAAGTATGATAGATACTTGTACATTACATTTGGATTCAATAACTAAACTTTACTTTTAGGAAAATAAGGGTTTTTTCTGGGATAACTGAACTGTTCTTAACTAGACCATGTAACTAATGGATAATTAAACTTTACTTTTAAGGAAAATAAGGGTTTTTCCTGGGATAACAAAATGTTCATAATCGGATCGTATAATAAACGGATAACTCAACTATACTTATAAGAAAATATGGGATTTTCTTGGATAACAAACCATTCGAAAAACCAAAGGAAACTTGTACATTTTCATAAAACAAACCTCTTATGAACTCACCAGCTTTATGTTGATTTTCAAACTGCTTGTATTCTCAGGTCCATATTAGACAGGTACCGCGATCTTTTGGAGAAGACGGAGCGCTTATCAGACTCATCTTAGCTTTTGTTCATATGATATATATGTATGACACTTGTAACACTTTGATTTCAAACAAATGTAATAACTCTATGTAATGTATTGTTTTGTGTTTACTATGCTTACTATGTACATTGGTTGCGATATACATGATGTTCTCCGCCTCGGAACGCTTCCGCCTTAGGTTTCGGGGTGTGACAATTACGCTGTGCGTAATCCCGCTGATACCAAAACAACTTTTAAGCAATATTTACATTAAGATCTTTCACTAAAAGCTCAGATCTTATTCCTTCTAGCTCCATAATGGATAAATTTTCCAATTTTATCAATTAGGATGATCCAAACAAATAAGATATATTCTTTAAATCTCAAAGGGGGCAAAAATGCATTTTTCTCAACTTAATCCATTAAGTCCAAGTCTCCAACCTACAGATCTGAATCAATATGATGTGTAGATGGATAAAGTTTCGAACTTTATCCATAACAAGGTCACAAACTTTCAAGATGTAAATTTTATGCACTAAAATGACCAAAAAGTGGCAAATATAACAAATTACTAGATCTATGAAACCAATGACCAAGTTAGAAGCTTCTTACTGACAATAGTCTAGGAAGGATGTAATCTAGTTAGATCTATACTTGAACACTTCTTCTATACACTTTGCCACCACCTTTCTCTTCAATATTCAGCTTTCCAATGGAGAAATAAGCTCATAAATGATGCCAAGGTTCAAAAACAAGTGAGAGGAGGCTAGGGTTTCTCAACGAATGATAAGTTAGAGCCCTTAAGTACGACTCAAAATTGAAGATTTAGGTTTTTGATATGCCCAGATTAAACCCTGTGTAACCATAAATTATGCCCTGTTTAATTCATTAAATCCCCGTTACACCCTGCATAACTCTTAGTTACGCCCTGCATAATCCAAAATCCTCAAATTCCACTTCAACTTTAAACAACCATAACTTATTTGTTTCAACTTCATTTTCGGCGTTCTTTACATGAACGGAAAGGTATTGAAGATCCCCACAATCCTATCTAATTACTTTTGACTCAAAATGTACCGAACTAAAATCCTTATTTCATGAAAGAAGTTCAAAACATCTTTCTTCCCATTTTACCCTTTGACTCAAAAATGCAAACCGGGGGCTTGGATCTCATAACCAATATTATCAACATCTAATATGGTCTAAACCCTATTCGCTTGAAGCCCAAGGCCTTTAATTGATCCATTTATTTCCCATAATCTGGCAATAAAAAACTTCTCAAAACATGATGTTACAATAAATGTCAAATATTTATTTATAGTTTATAATTATAAATGTTAAATAGTTATTTATAATTATATAATTATAAATAATGAAATAGATGTGTTATTGTCAAAAAAAATTATATACATCTGTCTAGACTATTACACATATTGGTTTTATGTTGGTTAAAACCTGGTTTTTACTCAATTTATAAGTGCTTTGCTGCCTGATTTTGTTACAAACTTTATACGATTACTACGCATGGTTGAACCTTTTGTCTAGTAACTTTACTACTTAATGTTAAATGTACACACTTACTCACTTTTATATTTGTTTAAATCGGGGAGACTGCATGGGATATCCATTCATCAACTAAGAGCAAAAACTTAGTAAAGACCTCATGCCCTATAATTTGTTAATCCTAAGAAAGTGAAGAAGTTGTGTATAGATCTATATGGGTTGACACCCCCACCGGTCGTTGCTAGAAACAAACTTCTCCAACGAGTCATAACGAATGATAATTGTCCATTTTGTTTACGACGTCGATGAAGCATCTAGAGAACTTGCTGTGGTGCATCCCAATAGTGCCAAGCAGCGGATGTAACTCGTCATATAGCTTGGTTATAGTCTCATGGTAGCACCGAGTACACTTTAAAAGCACTCGTATAAGTTGAAATTATACTTATATGTAGTCTCAACTCACACATGTATAGTTTACAAGTATCTATATTGTATATAATTTTCACAAACACTTATATGCTAATTACAAAAACCTTTTATGTTATATATTTTATATAAGTTTCATAAACACAACACACTTACTTGTACGGTTGACAAGTACGTTTACACATAAGTCAGATAGTACTTGCACAAAACACACATACTTTTATGGTTTACAAGTACGATTACACATAAGTCAGGTAAGCACTTATACACTGTAAAGAAATCCTTTTTGGTTATAAAAAGTTCATTTTTATATAAGCTGGATAAGCAACTATATACTGAATAAACATACTTTTTTATAAAAGTACACAGAGTCAAAACATGTGAACTCACCAAATTTATCTTTATGTATGCTCAAAATGCATGTATTCTCAAGAACATAAGAATCAATAATATCACACACACAGTTAGGAACACTCATGGGAGTTATGTTAGCAACCACATTTTAACACTTTATGTATTTAAATGCCTACCTATTAAGGCATGTATCGTTTATTAAATTATCTTGTAATGGTACAATTAATATAATGTACTTTTAGAACGAAGATGATGTAATTTCCTTTTGAAAAATTAATCGAATTTTGTATTTCATATTATTTTTGTAACGTTCAATGTATACAATGAATGTGATCAATGAATAAGTCGCAACATCTCGACGTTTCCACCGTCGGCCGGGGGTGTGACAGATTGGTATCAGAGACTAGTTGTTATAGAAAACTAGTATCTTTTTAGGAGATTACGACTATAGCTTAGGGTTGACACTCACATTAATTTTATCCCTTAAACCTAAGTATAAAAGTATTTATTAATTATATTATGGATACGCTACTTATAAAAGAGGTGTCTAAGATGGACATGGTGGAGGGATGCTTGATTTTAGAACGACTATATGCCAAAAATGTTCCTTCCCTCTGATTGACTTGGCCAACTAATCCTTACTTGGTAGCCTTCAAGGATCAAACAAAAAAAATAATAAAACGCTCAGACATAAAGAACATTTATAGAATTATATATAAACCCCGAACAAGTATATATATATATATATATATATATATATATATATATATATATATATATATATATATATATATATATATATGTGTGTGTATAATCTACAAAGAAACTATCTGGAACTCATGGTTTTAGATCATATACTTTAGCTAAAGTTCTATAGTACATGGTTCGTAACACAACTAAATGTAGCTTGCGCACCTACATTTTCTCAATCCACCTTCTTAGAGCTATAACACCTTCGTTCTAATACAAGTTTTCAGTCTATAGTTCATGAATTCACCATGCCAAAATCTTGTGCAATGAAAAGTCTATTCGAGTACACCTACCCAACAGAGAAGCCCTAATCACCTATGGATACAAATCAAGGAAAAACTTCAAAATTATTTCTTGCACCAACGCTCAAAAGATCTACACAAAAAGTATTATGCTTTCTTAGCGCATGTTGTAGATAAAAAGATCAAAAGAAAAGAAATCAAAGACATAGCTCAGATATGTGACTACCTTGATATGCTTCCTGAAGATCTACATAGGATACCACCAGTCTGACAAGTCGAGTTTCGAATCAATTTAATTCCAATAGTAGCACTAGTAGCAAAGTCTCCTTATTAGTTGGCTCTATCAGAAATGCAAGTGCTCTCTAGCTAACTCCTAGAACTTTTTGACAAAGGATTTATCATACCTAGCTTCTCACCTTGGAGAGCACCATTCCTATTTGTCAAAAAGAAAGACAGATCCTTTCGAATGTGCATTGATTACAGGGAGTTGAACAAACTAACGATCAAGAACCATTACCCACCCCCAAGAATCGATGATTTATTCTACTAACTTCAAGGATGTAGCTATTACTCAAAGATAGACCTCCGATTGGGGTACCACCGGCTAAATGTACAGGAAGGACATGTTTCGTATAATTAACTTAGGACTTGGTACAGTCATTACGAATTCCTAGATATGCCTTTTGGGTTGGCCAATGCCTCATCACTGTTCATGGACCTTATGGGCAGTGTTTGCATGCCATACTTAGACAAATTCCTAATTGTATTTATCAATGATATATTGATATACTCATGAACCAAGGAGAAAGATGGCCAAAACTTACAACTTATCCTAGAGCTTCTATGAAAAGAGAACTTGTACGCCCAATTCTCTAAATGTGAATTTTTGATTAGAGATGTACACTTTTTGGGCCATGTGGTCAGCAACAAAAGGATCCATATCGACCATTCAAGATTGAATAAATTAAGATTCGGGAAGCACCAACGATGCCAACATAAGTGCACCAATTCTTAGGCCTTGTTGGTTACTATCGAAGATTCATCAAGAATTTCTCCAAGATACGCGAACCCTCACAACCTTGACACAAAAAGACACCAAGTTTGACTGAGAAGACAAACAAGAGGCTGATTTCAAGAATCTGAAGCCAATTTTGTGTAGTACACCGATCATATTCCTTCTAGAAGGAATATAATACTTTGTTGTATACTATGACACGTCACATAAATGGTTAGGATGTGTATTGAAGCAAAGGGACAAGGTTATTTCTTACGCTTCCAAACAACTTAAAGTGCATGGTAAAAACTACATTACCCATGGCCTTGAGTTGGCAGCTGTATTTTTTGCCTTCAAGATTTGGAGGAAAAACATGTACGGTGCAAAGTGTACCATCTTTACAAATCACAAGAGTCTCCAAGACATCTTCGACCAAAAACAACTCAATATGAGACAACGAAGATGGTTCAAACTAATAAATATTTATGAATGTGACATTCGTTATCATCATAGCAAGGAAAATATTGTGGCAGGTGCCTTGAGCCGTAATGAGCACATTAAAACTCGTAGGGTAGGATCTTTAACAATGACTAGCCATTAAAAGAAGAGAACATTATGGGTGAATCGTTACAGGGAATGAATAAGCAATTTGAGCTTAGGGATGAATGGAACACAATATTTTATAAACCAATTTTGGATGATAAGGTTCGGTCACATCAGAAGATTAGTCTTGGATGCATCTCACGGATCAAGATATTTCATTCATCTGGGCTCCGGAAAAATATACTTAGATTTGAAAAGGCTATATTGGTTACCAAATATGAAAGATGAGATTTCTACTTATGTGGGAAAATGTCTTACCTGTTCTAAGGTAAAGGTAGAATATCAGAAGACCTCGGGTCTGTTACGATGATTAGAAATTATCGAGGAGCATATCTCTATGGACTTCACCACAAAACTACCTAAGACATCAAATGGTTACAACACCATCAAGGTAGTTATCAACAGATTAACCAATTCTGCCCACTTCCTACCAATCAAAGAGACAGATATGATGGAGAAGTTGACTCGGAATTATTTGAAAGACATTGTCAAACTAAACGGAATACATTTATCTATCATCTACGATATGGAAAGTAGATTTACATCAAGATTCTAACAATCACTATAAAAGTCTTTGGGAACCCGACTGGATATGAGTACAACAGATCATCTGCAAACTAATGGTTGGAGTGAAAGAACCATCCAAACACTTGAGGACATGCTCTATGCTTGTGTGATAGATTTCAAAAACATATAGGATACTCATCTACCATTGATTGATTTCTCCTACAACAATATTTATCTCACTTGCATTAAAGTTTCACCTTTTGAGGCCTTTTATGGATGTATGTCACACCCCGCTAAAGCGGAAACACGAGGTGTGTCAGTATAAAGGGTTTCATAGCAAAAGTTAAAAGATAACACCAACCATAGTATTAAAAATCATTACAAATTTACAATGGGTTTGAACAAATTTTAAAAGAAATTAAAATGTAAATTGAAATTCAACACATGCGAATGCTCCTAAAAGTGATGTGTCCCTACGTGCCACTTATTCGATCATTCTTGAAAAAGCATGTAAAACGAGCGTCAACCATAAAAATAGTTGGTGAGTACTCACAAATAAACAAAATAATATTGGTTCCATAAATTGAAATCAAAGTTTTGATAAAAGTTTTCGATAATAAAAGTATATTGTTAAAATGAGTAAATAAGTTCTTTGTCATGATGAGAGATCAAGTATGTTGCCCAAATAAGATGCGACACTCATATTCTCATGGAAGATAAAGTTCGTTACTCAAACGAGTAAACAAGTTTCATTGCTAAAATGAGCAATCAATTTCGTTGCTACTAGGAGCAAAAAATTTCATTGTTAAAACATGTATATAAGTTTTCAGTAATAAAAGTTCGTTGTTGTAATGAGAAACAAAGTTCATTGCTATAAATGATAAACAAGTTTATTGCTATAATGAGAAACCAGTTGATTCCTATTATTGATAACAAGTTTATTGCTATAACGAGAAATGAGTTTGTATGTGTATGAGCAAACAATGAGTCTCAACCAAACCTATGACTGAAGCCCTATCAAGATCTATGCTTATCGTTCCATAGATGAATATGGTATCATGCACTCCAGCAATAGGGCGAGTGAGGAGTTGTCAATTCCTAATAGCGCTATCCATAATGACCATTGGCTCAAAGAGTTAATGGTTAGAGATAAGGGAAGGGCCTTTGTACGATAAGTTCTCATGTTCCGTCTTGCATAGACATACATAGAGAGACATAACAATACAATAGCAATCGTGTTTGATACAAATCAATTTAAATACAACATGCAAATAGTAGTTTTTCTGGACATGCTTTTCCACCCCAAAACATAAAAACTAAAAATAGGGAGTGCGTGAATACTCATAATGTGCAAAAATATAGCAACCAAATTTATACAAGTCAAATAAATACAACGAACATAATTAGTTTAGGACATGCTTTTCCACCCCAAAACATAAAAACCGAAAAAGGAGAGTGGCGAATACTCACAATGCATTAAGATGATGCAAATGGTTCCTTGAACTACACTTCACTCGTACCACTATCGTTTTCCTACAACGATGTTACACACTAATGAGTCTCTAATCGAAATCTAACACTGGTATACATACTACTACAACAAAATTATGCCAATATTGTGTCAAAATTTAATATTGATAAGTTACAAACATTTTTCTGTGGAAATTAAGTTTCAAAGAATCAATTGTTATATAACAATTTAAGTGGAAAATTTTCCATTACTGAAATGTTAATATTTAACATTTTAGAGGCGTTCCAATGATTAAATATTCAAAAACTAAATCAATTTAGTTCTAAAATTTCCCAAACTTTTCATTTCAGTTTTAATTGAAGTCAAACACCTCAAGATAAATTTTCTTGACTTTTTGATTTGTCTAATTATTCTTCACAATTTAATTCCTTGAATAATCATAAATCATAGAAAAATAGTAAAAAGTTATTAAAAATTACCAAACTTCAGATTTTGGTTCTAACTACATTAAAAGACTTCCAGATAAATTTTCATGGTTTATAGATATGTATAACCAATTTTCTTATATTTAATTCTCTAAATAGTTAAAAATTCATGAAAAATAGCAATCAGTTAAGAAAATTCCCTAAACTTCTTATATTACTGCCATTACACATATGTAAGCTGGGAAAAATATAAAACTGGATTTATAAACTGTTTAACCCAGTTTTATGATTTTTGTGCATTTATTCTAATAAAAATGGAGATAAATACAAAAAAGTTTCCAAAATCATCAAAAAAATTTGTAATACTGTTATTACATATATAGAAGCTGTGAAAAATATAAAAGATATTTTTCAATGAGTGTTGCTATTTTTCCTTGTTAAATCCTCTTAAATAATCATTAACTGAATAATAATTATTAAACAGTTAAAGTAAATTACGAAAAGTTTTGTACACTTCATTTACAGAGTAAATAATCTGGGAAAAAAAATACTAAATGTGGTTTTAATATAGTGAAATCCGATTTTGTGTATTTAAGTGTATTTAATCTTAGAAAATAGGAGAAAAATAGCATACAGAAGAGAAAAATCATCAAAAATTTTATATAGTCTCCTAAGGCACTACAAGGAGTTCTGATAAATGTTCATAATTTTTGGATGAGTAAAACTATTTTTCCTGTTTTTAGTCCATTATAAATACAAAAATCAGAGAAAAATAGGAATACATTATTAAAAATTTTGAAAATATTTTTCTTAGTCTTCCACAGAGGGTATAAGGTGCGAAAATTATTATATACAAAAAGGAAATTCAAAACCGTATTAAAAAGTAACAAAAACTGATTAAATTTAACTAGGGGTTGTTATTTAGCATAGGGCTCATTCACGAATTTACTTAGGATTTATAGACCTCAGAAAGTATTTTATATGATTTATTTCCGTATTTTGTTGCAATAATTATAATAATTCGAGAAAAATGAATTATCTTCTGGAAATTTACAGAGCATCTTATTTTGTTGATGGTAATCTGGGAAAAATCGGATTTGGTCAGAAAAGGAGTTTTAAATATTTATTTGGAAATAAATCCTTCATGAACATATTTCAAAGCTTTTAACAACATACTTTGATGGTCTAGCATCTAAGCTTGAAGATCATCACATGCATGTTTGTTTGAAGACCATTCATGAGTTTGAAATGTTCAAAAATCGTTTTTGAAAGACAACTTAGAGTGCATGTGGTGATTTTCCACCAAAACTTGTAGAAAAGTGCATTTTCATGATTTTGACTTAGGTTTAGGTCCTTGGATTTCACCATTTACAACATGCATGTTTTTTTGGATGAAATCCTACCACCATCATCCTAAAAACTGAGGTGAATAAACATGCACACATATTTTTCTAATAGAAAGGTGTAGAAGAAGAAGGAAATGCAAGAAAAACCTTAAAAATTTGAAGGAAAACGAAAGGAAATCGTGTTCTACCTTAATGAACACCACTAGATGTTGAAGATTTTGAGTTTGAGATGTGTTCTTGGACTTATTCTCTGGAAAATTTCGTGATTATAGAGAAATGAAGAGAAATTGAGTGGTGGTGATGAAGAGTGTGAGAGAGAATGAGGGGTAGAGTGAGAGAGAAGATGGAGTGGTAGACTTAATTGATTATATGTTGGGAAGAGGAGACAGAGGAGAGATCCGACTTTTTAATGGAGAGAGGGTCTCCCTCTTTTAGATTTTATAAAATATAACTTTATTTTATAAAAATATCAAGTTTTTATAAAATATGCACCTAATTCTAAATTTTCCTTCACAAAACCTTGATTTTTGGCTTAGAAAATAAGGTTAAATACTAATGACTTAAAATTTTATTTTCCTTGATTATATTTACTTGAATTTAATTATTTTAAGATAATATTATAAGTTTCATACCTATTTTTATAAAATTCTTGATGTTAAACTTTATAAAATTTAGGTTTTAGGGCATTTAGGGTTTTGGAGTTTAATAAACTTTGAATATCAAAATAAATTGAATATTTGAGACTTCAAATTATCTTATGGTATTATAACTCTTTAATAGCTATAAATAATGTTTGTAATTTATTTTTTTATCGGTTTATTGGCATTCTATGTAGTGATTCCGAGATTCAAGCGAAATTGAGGAATCAAGTATACTAGTCCTAGTCTTCAACTTTGACTTAAGTTTCTATGAGACTTTGACCTAATTTCTACTTCTAGGTCAAGTGCATAATGTGTATATATGATTCATGAAATGGTGTTTGAGTTAAAGAGTGACCCAAATATGGATGGTCACTACACTTAAGTAGTAGTAGAATTCACATACCAATGTGAAATCCAAGCATATTATCAATTGTTTCTAATTCTTTCCAAGTTTCTAATAGGTTATATCTTAACTTCTAGTTACTAAGTCTAGTATGGTGGTGACTTGCAATGTTCTTTGATTATTTCGGGTTTATTTCCTCAAAGGAAGAACCCAATTCTTTAGCTATAGTCAAATTAATGTTTCCTTAACTCGAGTTCTACAATTTAGATTGCGAGAAATTAGGATCATGGAAATCATGATCCAAACATGGCGAACTAGTCGAAAAAGATCATTTAGTTAGATATTATCTGAATTAGGAGAGCTATAAGTTGTGTTGAAGCACTAACTGCACTGAGTGTTAAATCCGCATTGATCTTTAAGTCGCGTTCTAAATTAGCACTAAGTGAAAATCCGCCGACTAGTAAAGAAGAGATTAGGAACAATTTGTTCACTTCCGGATTGGCTACTACATCTGGAAAAGATATATTTTAAAATAAGAAGGGGTAGCATGAATGAATTGGAAGCGATCGAGGGTAAGTTCCTAAAAATACGTACTAAGGGTAGGCAACGAAGTTTTGGTACATCTCAAATGTAAAGGCTATTTAAGTGTCGCCTACAAAATAAGTTACGAAATGATTGAGGATCTCCGAGGCTATAATTACTACTACGATTACTCTTACAATAATAGAATTATATTCGAAGAATATATATATAATTAGAGAGTCATTGTTTGTAATGAAGGCGGTGAAAGTTTATCATATTTTAAATCACATTGTGTAGATAACATTTTAAGTGTTTAGAAGTGATAGAAATCTCACTGTTATCAAAATGTGTGTTTAGAAATGATAACTAATCTCATTATAATCAAAATGTGTAATAATTCCAAGATAATGAAGATATATGTGTGGCGATCAAACGAAGTAGTAAAAATAATAATAATAATAATAATAATAATAATAATAATAATAATAATAATAATAATAATAATAATAATAATAATAATAATTTAGAGTTAAATGTTTAAGTCGTCATTAAGGAAATTTTTTTCTTATAGAAATATTGATATTATGCTTTTTGTAAAAATAGACTAATTGTCTAAATCTACAAATATAAGTTTAAGAGGAGTCGGAATACTTAAAAAAAGTTTAAGAGTTAGGGACTCACTAAAAATTGCAAAGTAGAATACTATTTTAAGAAAGGTGTAAAAAAATGTCAATCTTTGGAAATAGTGCATTCATAGTTTAGTGTTTCTACAAAAACAGTCATTTAGGGAATAGATAATCGCAAAATTCAAAACTTTTGATGTATTTAAAGAAAAGAAGAAACATAAGGATACATATCATCCACATATATTTTTCGGATATAGAAAAATTATAAGCATAAAGGTATTCAGATGAAGCATGAAAGTAAAGACGATGAAGATGTCAGAGAAGAATGAAAGTAAAGACTATGAAGCATACTACCTGCGAAAGCTAGAAGAGATTAAGAATAAGAAAGTTGCTGCAAATAACACTATGAAAGTTCTTATTGTGCAGGAAAATGTTGCAGATGACGAATTTGGTGGTGTTGAAGTCTGGTCTATTGATTCAAAGGATGAAGAAGTGAGAAATCCTACACATGGCAGGGCTTTCGTGGCGAAAGAAGACGAGTATGCGACTGAAGTAAAGTGTTTGATGGTGATAGCTAGAGTGTCACAGATGAGGGGTTACACCACTGATGGGGATCAGGATGAAGTGAAGGAACGAGAGGACAGATGCTTCGTTGCCAAACCTGTTGGTGACCTGATCAATTAGTGCGACCAGTTGATCAAGAAGGTACAATCTATTCTCGAATCATTAAAAATCCCTGTCACAAACTATGAAAAAGAATTGAACGGATTAAAAACTAAATTTTCTAGTTTAAGTGGTAGTTTAACCCAAAATCGCCTCACAAATTCTAACCTAAGTGATCAACTCAGCAGGGTGTCTTTGAAGAGTGAGGAGAGGCGAATGTGGATTCAAAACAAGGAGAAAGAGTTAATTAGAATTAAGGATGAGACAATTTATTTGCAAAGGGATAATTTAAAGCTTTTAAAACAGAGACATATTTTTTGTTTAATTGCTAAACTTTTAAATTCCAATATCACTTAGTTGCATCTAGATTGTGAAATAGGCAGGAAAATTAACAGTATGATTCTTCCCTTCCTTGAATTGAAGGAGGATAAAATTGATGTTGATGTTTATGATTGTGAAGTTATTGTCTCGTCTGATGAAGTTTCTCATGGCTATAAAATTGGTTTTGACAATATTGAATCTTTTATCCAGTCCAAAGACCACAAGGACATGCTTAAAAATTATTGGACGAAAATGATAAATTGAAAATTAAAACCGAAACTATGCAGAAATTTGACTCGTTGAATGCCAAGTTGAGTTCAGAAACAAAAATTAATGTTAAAATACTTCTGAATTTGATGAGGATGATGATATGAGTGAAATATCTGTAGAAGATGAGGTAGACTATTCTGAATTTGTTAAGAGCGAACCCGAATCAACCAAAAATCTCATTTCTAAAAACTCGGCTGAATTCGCTCATTTGTCCCAAAATAAGTCCAAGGTTATGAAAGAAAAGGATGTAGTGTATCGGAAGGTTTAAACCACGCCAAATCAAGTTTATGCAGTTACCGACATTACACACAAGCAAACAGCCGAACTCACAGCATTAGTAAACGAAGATAATGCTGAAGGATGTGATAATTTTTTCTGGTCGGTGCCAATAGACAATGCTGATGAAACGATCAGTCTACTTGAGAGAGCATCATGGAGGGTTAAAGGCAGATATGTGGCAGAACCACTTAACAAGCCTACACGTTTGATATACCAACAACCAGTGGTACCAAAAATATTCCAAGTGAATCAGTCAAGGCAACAAGTGAAACTTCCTCGTTAAAGAGCGAAACTCATAATGAAAGATCGAAACCGAAGGTTAACACATAAAAGTCCCACACAGGTGTCTGAAAAGAAAAAATAATGTAACAAGAGATACTAGAAGAATCTTAATGAATGGCAAGAGTTTTGGCAGTCCTAAAACCCAAATTACGTTAGATCAGACAAGAGTTCAACCGCTAAGGATAAAGGAGTATCAAAAAATCAATCTACTTCTTGTACTCAATGCTATTCATGTAGCCAAGCAAACCGAAAGGGAAGTTTCGGTCCCTAAAATAGATGCGAAAGAAACCAAAGGAGTGGTTTCGATTCTCAACTCAACAACCGAAGGGTCAACTTTGGTTCCTCATCCACAAGCGAAAGGACCCGAAAGCAAGGTTTCGCTTCTAAAACACATTTCTCTCACTCAAAGCACAATCCTAAAGAAGATGTGAAGGGAAAAAGGAAGATCATCTCAGGAGATGAAAAGAAGATAAATGCTAACCTAAGGAAACAAAACCAAAAGTTATAAAACAATAAATATTCAATTCTTAAACCTACGGTTGAAGCGTCAAAAGATAATAAAATCAAAGCTTTTACAATCAAAAAAAGATGAAACAACCCTAATAAAACGAACTTACTTGGTTAATTCTTCTATTGTTATACCCTATTCTGTAAAAGGCTCACAAGGATCCAAGAAACTTTAGATTCCTAAATCTGCTTGATTTTTGCAGGTTATACGTGACGAGCAGTTCGACGACGAATGGTAAATTGATAGTGGCTGCTCACGTCACATGACAGGGAGAAGGGAAGAGCTTTGGGAGTTTCGTGCTCTGAAGGATGGTGGATGTGTCAAATATGGTAACAATTCCTTTGGCACAATAAAAGGTTATGGGATGATCACAAATGGAGATTTCTCAATCAGAAAGGTGGCATATGTTGAAGGCTTGCAACACAATCTAATCAGTGTTTCGCAACTAGTGGTAGGAACTGGATTGAAGGTTTCGTTTAATGATGAAGGGTCAGAAATAACAGAAAAGGAGACCAAGACTGTTATGCTGAAATCTCAAAGAAAAGAAGAAATGTATCTACTGAACCTCAATCTAATACGAGGGAAGCCATCTATATGTTTACTAACGAAAGCGCATCTTGATGAAAGTTGTCTATTGCATCGAAGGCTCTTGCACCTCAACTTCAAAGACATCAACAAGCTGGTTCTTTGTAATCATGTGCGAGGACTTCCACTTCTCAAGTTTGGCAAGGAAGACTTATGTGCCGCCTGTGAGATGGGAAAGCAAAGTAAAAAAATTCATCCAACGATCGTGAACACGAAAGTTATATCACCTTTGGAACTTCAACACATCGACCTTTGCGGTCCTTCTGCTATTGAAAATGTTGGTGGTAGTAATTATATACTACTAATTGTTGATGACTTTTCTCGTTTCACTTGGGTGTTCTTTCTGAGACAGAAATCAGATGCAACTGCAAAACTCAAGGATTTTATCAAACAGATTGAACTTCAACTGTGAAAGTTGGTTTGCAACGTTCGTAGTGACAATGGGCTTGAATTCAAAAACCAAGTGTTTGACGAATTTCTTGCTGAAAAGGGAGTATCACACAATTTCTCTGCTCCTTATACTCAACAACAAAATGGGGTCGTTGACAGGCGAAATCGCTCATTATGTGAAGCAGCCCGAACTGTGCTCAGTTTCGCATCGTTACCCCTGTATTTTTGGGTTGATGCTATTGCCACTGGTTGCTACACCCAGAACTGATCTTTACTCAATAAGCATTTCACAATAACTCCTTATGAGATTCTAAACATCCGCAAGCCTAACGTCAAGTTTTTCCATGTGTTTGGTTTAAGATGCTTCATCTTCAATTCTAAAAAGAACCGAAATAAGTTTGATGTGAAGGAAGATGAAGGAATCTTTCTTGGGTATTCGCTAACTTCAAAAGCTTTCAAGGTTCTAGAAAAATGCTCCAAGAAAATCGAGGAAACGTATTACGTGTCGTTTGATGATAACTTCGTGAAGAAACTCGCGACCAGCAAAGAACTAATGGATGAAATCTTTCCTCAAATTGGTCAAGTCACCATTCCTATCTCCAACTTATTTGAAGAATATGTGAAGCTCTTTGATGAACCAGAGTCTGCTATTCTCTCTGAAGCGAAAGCAGCTGACAACGAAGTAGACGAAGCTGCTAAAGTCATGGAAAGCGACCCTTCAAGTTTAGGTGGACGTCAAGTATCTACCATCTCTCAAAAACCTGGTGAATTTTCCCATTCTACTTTCCAGGGGAGAATTTATCAACCACCACACTCAATGAACGTCCAATCGAGGGGGAGAATTCTGAGCCTGAAGCAGAAACTGCTTCATCATTCGAGGGGGAGAATGTTAATACAAATGATGAAGATGATGATACACAGTCAGAACTCGAAGAAGAAGTAAATGTTAAACTGGATCCCTCCTATGATCCAAATTACCCTCCCCTTATCAAATGCATGAAAGATCATCCAAAAACCCAAATCATTGGTGAATCATCAGAAAGTGTTATCACATGTTCTTAACTGAAAGCGAAACTAACTGCATTATTCTCTCAAGTGGAATTTTGCATGTTTAATTCGTTTGTCTCCAAAGTTGAACCAAAGACTGTTAAAACTGCACTCGATCACTCAGATTGGGTACAGGCAATGCAAGACGAACTCAATGAGTTTAAGCGAAACAAAGTATGGAGACTGATTCCTACACTAAAGGATGCATCTCTGGTCGGATTAAAGTGGGTGTTCAAAAACAAGATGGATAAAGAAGGGAACGTAATCTGAAACAAAGCTAGACTGGTAGTCAAAGGTTATTGCCAGGAAGAAGGAATTGACTACGAAGAGACCTTCGCACTTGTCGCTAGATTAGAATCTGTTAGCAAATTCTTTGCATATATAGCACACAAAAACTTTGAAGTTTTTCAAATGGATGTGAAGTGTGCATTCTTAAATGGCGAATTGTAAGAGACCGTTTATGTGGAACAACCGCCTGGTTTCATAAATGAAACATCTCCCAATCACTGTTACATTCTTGACAAAGCGGTTTATGGTTTAAAGCAAGCTCCAAGAGCCTGGTATGAAACTCTTACTCGTTTTTTAAAATGTCCAAATTCAAGCAAGGTTTGGTTGACCCAACCTTCTTTCGCAAGAAAGAGGGTGACCACTTGATTATTGTGCAAATTAGTGTTGATGACATCATCTTCGGATCTACAAATCCCGTCCTAACAGCTGAGTTCCAAAAGTTGATGGAAACTAAATTTGAGATGAGCTCAATGGGTCCAATTAAATTTTTTCTTGGATTAGACATTAGACAGCGACCGGAAGGAATTTTCATTAATCAGGAGGCTTACACAAAAACTTTGCTTGCTAAGTTTGGAATGATGGGAGAGTCAAAAGTGAAGGTTCCCATGGCGTTTGGCATGAAGTTAACACATATTCTTGAAAAATCGGTTGCTGACATGACCCTCTGTCATCAAATGATAAGGTCATTGATGTATTTAACAACTAGTCGACTAGACATTATGTTTTCTGTTTTTTATTATGCAAGGTTCCAAGCTAATCCACGCGAACCTCACATGATGGTTGTAAAGAATTTTTTCGATATCTGAAGTGAACCTCATCTCTTGGTTTGTGGTACCCTGCGAAATCAGGATTCTTCGTACAAGCATTTTTAGATGCTCATTTAGGGGGTTGTGGTTTAGATCGAAAATGCACAACTGACGGATGTCAATATCTCGATGGCAAACTGGTGAGTTGGCAATCTAAGAAACAAACATGCGTTTCGTTGTCAACAGCTGTAGCTGAATACATTGATGCAGCTTCGTGCACATCTCAAGTCATTTGGATTCAAAGCCAACTTCGCGAGTATTGCTTAAGTATGACAAGAATTCCACTCTATTGTGACTCCGAAAGTGCTATTCGCATATGTCACAACCCAGTGCAACACTCAACAACGAATCACATAGCACTGAGGTATCACTTTATCAAGGATCATGTGGAAGATGGCAATGTTGAGATTCATTTTTTATGATTCGCTGATCAATTGGCTTATATATTCACCAACGCCCTAACTGAAGCAAAATTTAATAGAATCATTCAAGGGCTGGGAATGATGGAAGCTGATTCTATACCAAATCCACTATTGCATTCATAAATCCATCACTGTGAATCGATGCGAACGTTCGCAGGCTTTCGCAGTCCACTATTCATTAACAGTCTATTTTATCAGTTCGAATCAATGCGAATGTTCGTAGTAGTTTGCATGGATCCTTTCATTCGTGGTTTGGTATTTCAAGTATCTTTTTGTATATTTTGTGTATATTTTCTTATCTCTTTGTCTGATTTGCTTATCTTATATCCGTTTTCAAATTTGTTTAGTACTACGAATCGGTGCAACGTTCACAGCCTTTCGCAGTCAACTGTTCATTACTTGTCTTTTCACTGCGAATCGGTGCGAACGTTCATATCCTTTCGCAGTCCATTAGTCACTATCAGTTTGTTCTTACCCTTATTTTCATAAACACTTCAAAAATCAAAATTAATTTGTTTTCTTTATTTTACTGCTTCTCAAAAACAACAAAATCACAAAAATACTTTTATCTTTTATTCATTTTCCTCTGCATACCAAGATCATAAATGAAGACGTTCGCATTGTCTATCTACTTGTATGATGGGGCAGGTATAACTCCTTTTACTTATGAATTAGCTAAGTGTCCCTAGAAGCATGCAACCTAAGCCTCAATGACTCGACTGTGAAGGCTTAATGAATTTGATATTACCAATCAATTATTCCCAATCAGGCTGCGAATTCACATCAGCCATGAGCTACCTTACTCTTCTCACATTGAGTTAAGAGTTATTTACATGGTCACATTCTCATTGCAAAGGTACTATCTTTTTCTTGTATCCATCTACTCTCTTCTCCATCACCTTCGCATTCATCAATATAACCCTTGAGACTCTCAGCAATTACCACTAACATTTATGGTTATGCAAACTTCTGTGTTAATGATCTTAGTTTCGTTCTACGACGAACTAAGTGAAACCCAAAATTCAATTCCCACAATGAATTAACGGTGAACAATCACACGCTCTAGCTTTCACCCAAGAATTAACGAAACCACTTTCGTGGGAAGTACCATGAAATCTCTTTTTATTTTTGCGTGATCTTTATGAAATTGTCTATTACCAATACATTTCTACCCAAAAAATCTAGTTTTTTTTTTTTTTTAAGATTTCAATATTATATCAAGTAAATTATAATAAATTCCTAAGCTACTCGTTCAACTGACTACACTAGTCACACGAGTACCTTTTCTAACTTTCGCACTTATGTGAAGTTCGTAGTTTGTTCAATGGATAAACCAACTTTACCAGCCTTATATAAAAGATGCCTTTCAGTGTTTCTCATCAAACAGTTGATTGTATTCAACAGGAAACCGAACATACACTTTTTAGTCTCTCTTGACTATGAAGGAAGAGATCTTTGCCTGGGATCATCAATTTTATGTCATCTATATGGCATCACAACATCCCACAGATAAACCTTGTTTTATTTCTTTTTCTTTGACACTCTTGCACGAAGATCCCTATGATTTTCAAAAGTCTTGTTCGTGGTTCTATTTAACTTTTAGGTTTGTAGTCATATGCACTCAATGTAATTTCCTTACTGCAAAAGAAGATAAGCCGACACGACAATTTTAAAAGGATTAGAATTCAAACACACGCGTGAAAAGTTGAACCGACCGCTATTTTTACACCGCGTGACGCATGCTTCTACTTGTCATATCTGTCAAATCGTGCTTTTTCAGGCGACGGTTCAGTTCTCGATACTATCTCTCTGGATTTCTCTCACCAAATCAAATCGTATAAAGGGATTTTTACGGTTCATTATTCCCTTACCACTCTCAAAATTCTCTCAAAAATTTTTGGCGATTCAAAGGCTTTCTACTGTTCATCTACTTCCTAGCTTCATCAATCGCGGCCTCCTCTGAAAATCAGTCTGTGCAAGATCAAACCGTTCATTCCACTCTTCTTACCATGAAGCAACATCAGAACTTGATCATCGACTTGAACCCGGTTAAGTATGGGGATTTTCTCCTACCCTTGATCGAGTGTCTGATGTATTCACCTCTTACCACTACTATGACTCAAGTGGAGAATGTCCCTTTCTCGATTCTGTCCAAAGCTTATACCACTGCCAACTATGTCAAGGATGAGAAAAGAGTGTATTTTGACATCCACAATCAAACCACTTTAATCTCCAAGACCCATTTCTGCAATCTACTAGGCCTTCTACAATCTGAGAATCTGATCAATCTAGAAACAATCTCCAATGCACCCATCTTAAAAATGTTCTATCAAATGGGATACAAGGAGCCACTCACAGTTGTATCCAAGTTCAAGAAACCTAATCTTCCACCAATTTGGAATGCTCTTTTCACAATTTTATTCAAATCCTTTTCCGAAAGGGTCACAGGCAGTGACTGTGCAAGCAAACTCTTTATGGGACTGATGTACGAGCTCTACACTGGTGCAAAAATCGACTACGGTTCGATTCTTTGGGCTCAATTCATCCAGAGCACTCACTCTATGACTCGTCATAGTGAGATCTCCTGTGCGAGATGTTGGACTGTGGTTGTCAACATGGCTATCAAGCGGCTCAAGATTACAGTAATGATTGATGCATTGATGGCTTCTATTGAAACATTCCACACAATAGGTATTATCATAGCAGACAGGTCTAAATTTGATTTTATTGGCTCGATTCCGGAGGCAATGGTTCGTGATGTTCCTCCATCAAGTAAGATTCTCGAAGGACATCATTCTCTCACTCCTTCAGGACCTCGTCCTCTCACTGACGAATTTCAAGTCGTTCTGGCTGAGGCTGACAAATCCAAGAAAGGGGGCAAAGGATCTAAGAAACCTTCCAAGCATGATTCTGCAAAAGAAGGACCCTCTGAAGCTAAACACCCTCCATCTCAGAAGCGAAAGGCTCCTTCAACTTCTACCGCTGCACCTAAGCGAAGCAAGCAACCCGCAAGAAGGCGAAAGTATCCCAATCCAAGTCCTTCTTAGAGTGACGACAAAAACTTAGATTTTGAGACTAAGTCAGAGATTCGCATTGAGGAGGATCCTCTTGTTCACAATGAGGATCTTGAACCTATTCGTACTGAAGAACAGGAACCAGTTCGCATTGAGCGTGAGGTAACTCGACCCGTTAATGATTATGTTCCTTCTCCTCCTTCCTCACCAAAAAACAACTACTTTTGTACCAATAACCATTGCTCTGCTCCCTGTTGTATCATCCCAACCACCCACAACAATTCCTGTTTCCATACCTGTTTTCACTAATTCTACGATTCCACCCCAATCCTCTTCGGTACCTGAATATTCAATCAACGTATCTGATATGGGGGCTAATACTTCTGGTTTTTCAACCCATGTTACCCCACCCATCTCTCCCATTCGTACTGATGATCCATAAATGCTTTTCGGAGATAATGATGATGAAGATTTAGAAGCTTTCTCTTTCAGTCCTTTTCAAATAAGGGTTGATAATAACGAAGATGTCTCTACTTCTAAAGCTGAGTTCAAGTCAATTAACTAGAAGCTTGATCAGCTACTTCTCGTATCCAACACTTCTAGTTCAGAAGCTTATTCGAAAGTTGTTGTTGAAGCTATCCTTGAGTGAGTCACGCAGGAGCATACTGCCAATTCCTCTTCTTTCTCACAGGAAGTTTCTGACTCAGCTGTTGTTTGCAAGGAAACGACCGAAAAAGTCGATAAACTAATTACTGACACAAGGGTATTCATGGACGAATACCAGGTTACCTACAACAACAAAACCTCCACAACAAACAAAGCTATTCAAAATGTTAGTGCCATGTTCAAAGCAGAAAAGGTGAGCTTTGCTGAACTTCGCACTGATTTTAAGTCCGATCACGAAGCATTCCAAGCCTCTATTGATGCGAAACTGTCAAAGCTTCAGGCAGACTTGGCAATGAAGAGCAAGATCATGGATGCCCTCGCACTCAAAGAGGAAAAGTGTAAAGTTTTGGAGACCAAACTTCAGTATACTCAACAGAAGGTCGATGATTTGCTAGCAGAAAAGGCAGTCATGTGCAGTTGCATTTCTGATGTTAACGGACTTCTATATGATATTATTGAGACCTGTGATCCTATGATTTCTATAACCTTCTGAAAGCATCTGCTTGAAAAGCTGAGACCGGTGTTCGCAATGATGCACTATTTGGAGGGTGTTTCGGCACCGATGTCGTTTCCGAAACAATGGGAGAAGAGAGCTCAAAAGTTCATACGGAGGATATCAAACCCAAAGTCTCAGTTAAACCTCCTATCATAAAGCAAGATCCAAAAGACAAGGATCCGTTATTCAGCAACGAACCAATCATTGATGACAGTGAAGACGAAGAGCCTGAGGAAGCTGAGCTTAAAAGGCGGAAGGCTCGCGAGGCAGAGATGGACAAACATGCTCGCATCGTCAGAGAGGCTGAGGAAAAAGAAAGAGCTGAAAAGGAAGCTTAGGCCACTCTTAAGAGTAAAATGTTGTTATTTCCAAAGTGGACCCTGAAGCGTATGCATAATCAATTTGTGGATAGGCCAAGTCAATATTGGTTGGATCCTATTGCTTCCTTTGAGGTTCATAACTCACAGGATTCACAGTTTGACCTTCCCATCACTCCGAAGGCGTTCAGGTTTTGTGCCTTCATAAAGGTTGCCAGTGTGCCTTTGTCGGATAGCATCGGTGATCAAATGTTGTTTAACTTCTACTTGAAACATATGAAGCCTAAGTTCAAGACCTGGAGTGCAAGAAAAATTGTAGTTGTGAAGGTTACTGGGCTAATCGAGACTGAAAGCTTCCTTAATGCGAAGTTTAAAGTTGCGAGAGGATCTGTATGTCAAGCATGCGAATTTACTCTTGCAGATTTACCATGCTTGAACCCCAATGACTGGATGGTGATATTCAACATTTTGCTACGAGAGAAGGAGAACTGCGAACCGGTGCTTGCCTATCTTCAGATTATGATCAAGTCCTACATTCAGGAAGTTGGGACGATGGATGTGGAAATTGTTGCGGGTCTAAGACAAAAACCAAGTACTATTCCAAAAGAAGCTCCGAAAGACTTCCAGAACCTCAAGCCCGGAAAGATTTACATGGAAGGATGGTTTATTGTTTATACTGTGAGAGATCGTCCAAGTGCAGATCGATGCAAGTTATACTTCCATCTTGAAGACAGACACCTGTTTGCAACTTCTTGTTTGTAGTTCATTCTGGAACTTGTTGCGAAGTATACGGGCAACAACAAAGATGATGTGAAGTGCTTCACTGATGTGATCAGTTGGTATATTCATGTTCGCAAGCTGTTGCTGAGTTTTATTCCTAAAGTCTATGAAGTGCAGAAGCGAATCTTGAATTAATGTGGCCATGGTTTCACTTAACGCAAAGGGGGAGATTGTTGAAGATATTATGTTGCGTTATTGGGCCAATGTTATTTAGTATATTTTGTATTCACGGTTTGGGCCTGTCCAACCGTTTTGTCTTTCTAGGGTTTAGTATATAAGGTGCATGCATGCATCCTTATCATTAACGCTTTTATAATTATCATTTATTGTATTGTAAAACCCTAGATCACCTCTACAGTGGAAGTTCTTAATCGAGCTCTGCTGAGGTGTGACTATATTGGAATCATTCAGCACTATTTTGATTCAACTCATGTCTACTTTGTTTGATTAGTCATTTTCTATTAACCTGTTGAGGATCTAAATCGATCTTAAGAGTTTTTCAACTCATCACAAACCTCAAGAAGTGTCAGTCCAATGGCACTCTTTCCTTCCCTCTCAAAGAACTAGTTGTGATCATGGATGAAGAGAGCAAACGAATTAAACAAAGTCAGATTCTTATAGTAAAGGGTTCGATGGAACTCTCTACAAGGACCATCATTTAGTTAGTAAAGTGAGGATAAAATAAAGTAGAAATACCCCCCCCCCCCCCCAACAATTTAATGATACCCCAATCACAAGCTGAATTTCAGGACGAAATTTTTTTAACAATGGGGGAATGTGACAACTAGTAAAATTAGGTCATCATTCACCAGTTAGAACCACTACGAACCCGGAGTGTAATAGACCTATGTACTATATTCTATTCTTTAATGCGAATGAAGTTTTTACACTTGGAAATACATACAAAATACCACTTTTAACTTCGATTAATCTAGATCCCTATGATACAAACACTATTCACAATACATAGGTAATCAATTAATGCATTAAAAATAAGATTTATGTATTAAGTATTATTATGTAAAAATAGCACTCTAGTAATATAGAGCATGAGAACACGATTCCATGGATATAAATAACGTCGAAATCGAAGATTTGACGCAAAAGTTACAACCATTTAACAAAATCAAATTTGTATTATAATATTTAGTTTCCCGTAAACGAAATGTTTTGTTAAGTAAAAATGATAACATTTTCCGAGTTAGACAATAGCCTAATACTTGATTCATTTTCGTAATTTCATTCACACGAAATCTTGATCATTTTATGAAATCAATCGAAACGCTGAGATCAGAAAACACTTGATTAACGACTTCAAACACATTTTTGACATAAAAACGTCTTTCGATAGATAAATACATTTACATATTCCAAACAGTAATTTACAGGACATAAAACCAATATTCTCGAAAAATGTGAGATGTTGTTTTTCGTTGAAAAATGGTACGAGGATGGAGGAAGCGAGATGTGTCACCATTAGAATGGTGACACTTATCACCCAAGGGATGGGGCCACTTGGCCATTTTGTGTAGCTCCAATGCCCCTATAAATAGAGAGAGGGGGATGCCGTCTCTCAAGAAACGGATACCTTTCTATATCTCTTGCAATCTCTATCTCTCGACAACTCTTTCCAGTGCAGATTGTTGCCACCAATCGTTGCATCTCTGGCATGAGCCACCCCCTACTCTACCAACTTTTTTTTCTCGTCGACCACCGGAGCTTCAACCAAACCAGTTGGTCCGCCGATCAGCAATTCGGACCCAATAAACCACAACCGAGAACTACCCCAATCCGTCGCCAACGAGGTTTTCCGGTGACATTCTGGCGAACTCTAACGACAAACAACTTTGCGTTTCTAGAATTGTTTTGACCCGATCTACAACCCTTGTAAAACAGTTTTTTTTAAAGAAGAGTTGTCTGTGTCGTTCCGAATCCAGATCCCGATCCAAACTTCGCAACGGTTTAAAAGCATGCAACGAAAGTGAGTTTCAAGGCCCCAATTTTAAACTCTTTTAAAGCTTTTTAGGGGAGAATACATGCGATATATATTTCATGTTTAGTAGCTATATAAATGTAAAATAGTTATTTATAGTTTTATAATTATAAATGTTCAATATTTATCTATAGTTATATAATTATAAAATGTTAAATATTTGTTTTGTTGTAAAACAATATATACATCTATTTAGACAATTCAACATTGGGAATTTTTGGTTATATGTTGGTTAAAACCTTGTTTTCATTCAATTTACTGTCGTTATGTTGCGCGCTTTTTGCTACAAATTTTATACGATTATTACACACAATCGAACCTTTTGTCTAGTAACTTTGCTACTTAAATTTTATGGCACACACTCACCCGCTTTTAGATTTGTTCCACTTAGGGAGTCTACATGGGTTATCCATTAATCAAATAAGAATAAATATTAAGTAAATACCTCTTCCCTAGAACCAATACTCCTGAGCGAATGAGGAAGTTGTGCATAGATCAATACCGGTTGACACTCCCACTTGTGGTTGCTAGCTAAAACCTTGCCTAACAAGTCATAACAGGTGATAATTGTCCATTGTGTTTACGACGTTGATGAAGCGTATGGAGAACTTGTTGTGGTGCATCCCAATAGTGTCAAGAATTGGTTGGAACTCGTCATATAGCTTGGTTATAATCTCATGGTAGCACCCAGTACACTCTAAAAGCACTAGTATAAGTTGAAATAATACTTATGTAACGCCCGTAGATTCGGGCTAGTGAATTTAGAGATAACAAGCATTAAAAATGACTTTTTGATAGGAGATTATTTAGGATAAATATCTTAACCAAAGTTATAGTATATGTCACAAGTATTTCGTACATATAAAGAACTCTAAAATTCGACTTATAAAGAAGAAATTATGACCTGTTTAAGTTTTGCGACTAAACTGGCATAACGCTGCATATCGTAAAAAGTGAATTTTTGATAAGATACTTTTAAGCCCTATAGGTCTAAAAGAAACTTGTAGTATACGTTAAACCTAGAGCGTGCATACAGAAAACGTCCAAATTTGAGTTCATTTGAGGAAATTATGAATTTTTTAAGCATAACTATTTTATCTGCATCATACTATCACACCCCAAAACCTGAGAACGGAGGAATACGTTCTGGGGTGGACGACGTAATGTATAGTATCATAACAATTGCATAATAGTAAAAACAAGCGACAACAACCATTACACTAATATAGTGATTATAAATACAAGCGTGTTCTGCACAGTTAATAGACACCAAAAGTATAAACAAAAATAAAAGATGAGTCTTGTATACGCTCCATCTTCTCAAAAGCTGCACCAGTACCTGTCTATCTTTAACTTGAGGATACAAGTTATTTTGAAAACGAGTATCAGCATAAAGCTGGTGAGTTCATAAGAATTTAGTGTCATTGTTTGTATAAAAGTGTTTACAATCACATAATGTAAAAGTTGTAATTACTGTTTGAGAATAGTAGAATCCCCTAGAAAATCCTATATTTTCTAGAATTGAGCATTTGTAAGTTGAATCCTTCGAGTGTGTAAAAGTATTTCCATTGAAACTTTCAGTTATAAAAATAAGGTAATGAATTTCATTGAAGTAGCGTAAATGAGGAAAAGTATTGTCGGTTAGCTGTAGTAGTGTTGCAAACTTCAATTAGTAATATATATTTATTTACTTCGGGAAGTTAGCTTAGACTTTAAATCTTAGTGTGTTAATTTGGATATGGATGTGATCTCTCATGTAACCAAACTGAATGATAATAGAGGGTCCGATGACCTTCCCGGTCATATGTAGTGTAGCGATGTAGTGCCACCCCTAGGCCTAGTCGGCTCGAACTGTAGTTAACAGTAGGGATGTAATAGCGTCTGTCCTGTATAGATCTATACATGTAGTGTTGCTTTCCTTCCGGAAAACTCTGGTCACATGGTAATTGCGCAGTAGAGTGCTGTATAGAGGGATAGTGTGTTATATTCTGGATTAGTGTATTCTCTTGTATTATAGTATATTAACTTTTAGTATAGTATATAGAGTGTTCTCTCTAACATGCATTAACTTGTAATACTAGTTTTTATAGTGTGTATCATAGTAATAGAGGTAACGAGCAGTAGTCTTAACTATACCTATTATAGTTAAATAGTGTGTGGGATTGCAAGCCTTTGATTTACAAAGGTATTGAATAAGATGAAGACTTTAATATCTAACACAAATATATATGATATATAACTAAGAATTCAACGACAGTCGGACGGATAACAGTATACCCTAAGGCCACAATCAAACAAGAACAAGAAATAAGACAAGTTATCGGTCCTAAGTCCTTCAAGTCTTACTTATATAAATATATTGGTGTAGATATAGTTTAAAAGAAGAGTAATTTAAAACAAGTTTGAAAATAATTTGATGACAATTTAACATAGAAAATGCGTCTGATGATTATCTAAAACAGTTTTATTGACAAGTAGCTAAAAGTATAGAAAATCCTTTTTGGGTGCAAGTTATAAATCACATATGATTTGATACTAAAACTTGTTGCTATTAACTTGTATCCCCCCCCCAAAAAAAACAACATGTAAAAACATTTGAAAAGGTTAATTAAGGGGTATGAACTCACTTGTAGCGAGTATATCGGGTTGAAGTGCCGAATGAGCGTTTGGTGTCAAGTAAAGACTTGAACACACTCTATGACCCTAGTAACATATGAAGACATATGTGTTACAAGTAATTAGTGATTAAGACACTAATTAAACACATATAGACATCCTAATGCGAAGAAAAACGCTTTGGTCAAGGGCTAGGAGGTTATTGGGCTGCAAGGAAAGAGTGTTAGGCCTCACTATGGAGTTTACTCCTCAAATACTCACCTTGGGTGAGTTTACGGCTGAGGGACCACTTCCCCCATGAGTGTATGGCCGTAAACTCATGGGAGGAGTGTATTTGTGTGCTTTCAAGTCTCTTGTATCACTAGGAAGGGTTCCAAGGTAAATTCCAAGGCTTAAGGGGTGTTTAGGGTTCAAAAGGGGCAATCCCTTGAAGTTTGCGGTCCTAGGACCTCTCCTTGGGAGTTTACGGTCGTGAACCCCATGGTTTACGGCAGTAAGCTCTTGAACACACCTTATACTTTGATTTTGAGGTCCTTAGCTCACTCCTACATGTTTCTAGGTGAAGGTATAAGGCTAAATAGGGGTTTTAGGGCTTGATTTGCATAGTTTGAGGGAGTTTACGGCCTAAGAATGTTCTTGGGCCATAAACCCTCTTTCAAGCCTCCAAACTTGGTGTTTAATATCTAAAACACTTCAAGGTTAAGTTCTAAGCTAGTTTCTAAGCCTAAGGAAGGGATTTGGGGCATTCTTAGCACAATTTTAGGGGTTTACAGCCTAAGAGTGTTCTTGGGCCATAAACTCCTTGTTCTTGGCCTTCTTGGACGATTTTCAAGCTATATTGACATGTAATGTGTTTTAGAACAATCTAGGGTAAGAGAACTTACAGTTTGGGAGCTAAAACTTGCGAATTTTTGGAAGAATCGGGCCTTGAAGAGAGAGAGAGGAGAGAGAGAGAGAGTGACTAGAGTGGTAAAAAGTTCCATTTAGGGCCCACTCAACCCTTATATAGGGGTTGGGTTTGTGGCCAGGTGGGAATCTACCCGATACTGACGTTAAACGGGGTTTCAATTTTTACCCGATTAAATGGTCGTAATCTGGCTTAGTCGTAAACTATAATTTTTCTAAATAAATTTTGAGGGTATCACTCGTGTTTTATTTATTTCATATCGACACTAAAATAAAATAAAGTATTAATTGGTTTGTCTAACACAAATGTTAACGGAATCTTAATAATAATAATGAAAATAAAATATTCTATTAACGGAAACAGGTTACAGCGACAGAATAAATTTTGGGTTGTCACATCATCTCCCTGTTAGAGGAAATTTCGTCACGAAATTTAGAATTCATGCAGCTAAGATATTACAACATAACTAAGCGAAGAGATGGGGATATTTAAGTTTCATTTGATCCCCGGGCTCCCAAGTGAACTCCGGTCCTCGTTTAGCATTCCAGCGAACCTTCACAATTGGGATGCGACTTAGTTTCTTTCGTTTGACCTCTCGGTCCATGATCTCTGCAGGCTCTTCCACGAAGTTGAGGCCCTCGTTGACCTCGATCTCGTCGAGTGGGATTACGAGAGTCTCGTCGGATATGCACTTCTTTAGGTTTGAGACATGGAAGGTAGGATGTATGTTATTGAGTTCGCAAGGTAGGTTGAGTTTGTAGGCTACGGGGCCGATTCTGGTGAGAATCTCTAAAGGCCCTATGTACCTTGGGTTCTGCTTTCCACGCTTTCCAAAGCATATAGTGCCCTTCCAAGGTGAGACTTTCAAAAGGACTCGGTCTCCCATCTAGAATTCAAAAGGTTTTCTACGTTTGTCTGCGTAGCTTTTCTGTCGATCCCTAGCGGATTTTAATCGTTCGCGAATCTGTATAATCTTCTCGGTCATTTCTCGAATGATCTCCGGACCCGTGACTGCACTGACAGGAACTCATGCTTTATCTAACTGAGTGTCACCCACCTCAGCCCAACATAGAGGGGATCTGCACTTCCGGATGTAGAGGGCTTCGAACAGAGTTGCCTTGATGCTCGTGTGATAACTGTTATTGTAAGAAAAATCGACAAGGGGTAAGTGGGTATCCCATGCCTTACCAAAGTCGATCACATAGGCCCGCAGCATGTCCTCCAGGGTTTGGATAGTCCTCTCACTTTGCTCGTCGATCTGCGGATGGTAGGTTGTACTCATGTCCAACCTCATCCCTAAGGCGCTTTGTAGTGATTGCCAGAATCTTGAAGTAAACCTACTATCTCTATCAGAGATAATAGATATAGGGACACCATGCAGTCGTACGATCTCCTTTATGTATGTTCTTGTGAGTTTCTCCATCTTGTATGTTTCCTTGATGGGCAGGAAGTGTGCGGATTTGGTTAATCTGTCAACGATGACCCATATGGTATCAAGCCCACCCGCTGTCTTAGGTATCTTAGTTATCAAATCCATAGTGATCCGCTCCCACTTCCACTCCGATATCTCCGGTTGCTGTAGAAGGCCTGAGGGCTTCTGGTATTCGACCTTGACCTTAGCACAAGTAAGGTATTTACTTACAAAGGTAGCAATCTCCGCTTTCATATTAGGCCACCAGTATGACTTTTTAAGATCCAGATACATTTTATCTGACCCTGGGTGGACAGAGTATCGAGTGTTGTGGGCTTCCTTCATGACCAAGTCTCTAAATCTACCGTGACGCGGTGTCCAGATTCGGTCCATGAGATATAAGGCTCCGTCACCCTTGACTTCCAAGTTCTTATACATTCCTCGCAGGGATTCTCCCGCCGCATTTTCAGGCTTCAACGCTTCGAGCTGAGCTTCCTTGATCTGTGCGGAGAGATGCGAATGGATAGTCATTGTTAACGACTTGACTCTTCGACCAGAATGTTCCTTCCGGCTTAGGGCGTCCGCTACCACATTGGCTTTACCCGGGTGATAACGAATTTCGCATTCGTAATCATTGAGTAGCTCAAACCACCGTCGCAGTCTCATGTTGAGCTCCTTTTGGTTGAATATGTGTTGTAGGATTTTGTGGTTGGTGTATATTGTGCTCTTCGTACTGTACAGGTAATGTCTCCAGATCTTTACGGCGAACACAACCGCTCCTAATTCGAGGTCGTGCGTGGTGTAGTTGACCTCGTGTGTCTTCAACTGTCTTGATACGTAGGCAATGACCTTGCCTCATTGCATCAGAACACAACCAAGCCCCTGATTTGATGCATCGCAGTATACCACAAAGTCTTATGTCCCTTCGGGAAGGGATAATGTCGGTGTGGTGCAAAGGGCTCGCTTCAGGGTTTGGAATGCCTTCTCCTGTTTCTCTCCCAAATCAAATGTCATGCCTTTCTGAGTCAATGTGGTGAGGGGTTTCACAATCCGAGAGAAGTTCTGAATGAATCTGCGGTAGTAGCTAGCGAGGCCTAGAAATTGACGAATTTATGTAGGCGTCTTCGGTGCTGACTAGTTTTCAATAGCTTTGATTTTGGATGGGTCCACGTGGATCCCCTCTTCGCTAACCACGTGTCCTAAGAATTCGACTCTTCGCATCCAGAATTCGCATTTCGAGAATTTTGCATATAGCTTCTCTGATCGTAGGGTTTCTAGGACTTGTCGTAGGTGATTGTTATGCTCCTCCTTACTTCGAGAGTAGATGAGTATGTCATCAATGAAGACGATGACGAACTGATCCAAGTAAGGATGGCACACCCTATTCATTAAATCCATGAATAATGCGGGCGCGTTGGTCAGTCCGAATGGCATTACTACGAACTCGTAGTGTCCGTAACGAGTTCGGAAGGTTGTTTTCAGAACATCCTCCTCAAGCACTCGTAACTGGTGGTACACGGACCTAAGATCAATCTTGGAAAAGCAACTCGCCCTTTGCATTTGGTCGAATAGGTCGTCTATACGGGGAAGAGGGTAGCGATTTTTTACCGTCAGTTTGTTGAGTTCTCTGTAGTTGATGCACATACGGAATCATTCGTTCTTCTTCTTCACGAACAAGACCGGTGCTCCCCAAGGTGAGAAGCTTGGTCTTATGAAGCCCTTGCTGAGCAGCTCATTAAGTTGACCAGACAGTTCGTGCATCTCAGCAGGCGCTAGACGATAGGGCAATTTAGCTACGGGGGTAGCCCCTCGGATTAGGTCGATTCTGAACTCAACCTGATGTCTGTGAGGTAAACCTCGCAGTTACTTTTGAAAGACGTCGGGGAAATCCCATATGACGGGGAAGTCTTTTAGATCTTTCATTTTCTGGCTCGTATCGACAACGTGAGCAAGGAATGCGCGATATTCCTTATGCAAGTACTTCTGGGCTTGAATACTCGAGATGATGCGAAGGCTCATACTGGGTTTGTCTCCGTAGATTAACAGGGTTTCGCTATTTGGTAGATTTAGGCGGATGGCTTTGTTGAAGCATAGGATATCAGCGCGATGGAGACTCAACCAGTCCATGCCAACAATGACATCGAAACTCTTGATCGATACTGGGATGAGGTCGATTGGGAATGGATGATCATCTAGCGTGAGGGTGCAACCTATGTAGATTTCGTTAGAGCTCTCTGTTTTTCCGTTATCCATTTCTACGACGAATGTTTCTTTTAGTGGTTGTTTGGATTGCTTAAGTAAGTGTTTAAAGTTTTGGTTTATGAAGCTTCTTTATGCACCACTATCGAATAAGACACAAGCATAAGAGTTGTTGAGAAGGAACGTACCCGTGACTACTGTGGGGTCCGCTACTGCTTCATTGTGGCCAATACCGAGTAGTCTTCCTGTTCCTCCCGTATTCCCGGCCTTCGGACAGTTTTTCTTGAAATGGTCAACTTCACCACAGCCATAGCAGGCCTGGCTCACTCCCGAACCGGATACTTGGGAGATAGGTTTGGGTTGGGATCTGCAAAACCGGACGGTATAGCCCTTCTAGTCGCAGTTGGTGCAGTGCAATTCACGGCAGGGGCCATTATGATGGAAGGGGCACTTGGGACACTTGGGCAGGTTTCCAACATAGGTTTTTGCTGGTACCGGGGTAGCAGGAGTGGTGGCAGCATAGAAAGCCACCATCTGTTGGTTTTTGGAAGAGGATTGAGCTTTCTTGTCCCTCTTTTTGTCCCACCGTTTCATCTTGTTGTCGGATGTCTTGGGCGGTGCAGTGGCAGTTGTTGTTGCTGTTGATGGAGTAGAAGGAGTTTCATAATCAATCAACCTGTGGGCCAACTCCTTGGCCCTGTCAAAGGTTGTAGGATGTGAAGATAGAACGTTTCCTCGATACAGGGGCACTAAATCTCAGATGTATCGTTCGATTTTCTTGCTTTCATAAGGGATCATTTTAGGGCACATAGCTACCAGGTCGCAGAATCTGGCTGTATAAGCCACTATGTATGTCCCCTTCATCTTGAGGTTCCAGAGTTTCTCCTCAAGCTTCTGAACCTCACCTCTAGGGCAATACTCCCTTCTCAGTAGGTCCTTTAGTGTGTCCCAGCCCATAGCATTGGCTGTTACTAAAGAGAGTGAATTGACATGGCCATTCCACCATGTCAGGGCCCTTTCAGTGAAAGTGGCAGCAGCGGACTTTATTTTACTTTGTTCAGGGCATGAGCACATTTCGAATACAGCTTCAGTTCTTTCCATCCATTGGGACAGAGCAAGGATTCCTCCGGTACCATTGAAAAATGTTGGTTTACAGTTCATGAAATCCTTATAAGTACACCCCTGTGTACATCTATGGATTTCGCCATGTATGGAGTTGGTGCCCATTCCGGCTCCACTAGCATCGCCCGAATTCATTTGGGTCATGGCTGCCGTCACAGCTGCGGTCACAGCTGTCTGAAACAGTACTGGATTGAACTTCGGAGAAGGATGTGGAGGATGTGGGGTTTGAGTCACAGGTTTGCCTCTGTTCGGGCGCTTGCAAGGAGGCATCTTTTACTGAAAGTTCATAGAGATGATGACAATAGTAAGAGTCTATTGTAAGTATGATAAGAGTGTTTCATGAACTAAATTATCATAGCCCAATAATTAGAGAGAGTCATAGCAATAGAGTAGTTAACTGCCAATTTTACTGGTATTAATGATGTAATATAAGTTTAGGAAAACTGACCTAACAGTAGGTCTTACATCAAACCATAAGGGAGAATGTTAGCAGTCTAGAGTCCTAATTAGAGTACTTTCAAAGTTAGGAATGTTTACAGCCAAGTGCTCTACCAAGCATAGAAAGGAAAAAAGGCTAGTCCTTAAACAAAAGAGGGAGATAAGTGGACATCTTCTACTGGCGATGGGTATCCCTTGGGCGAACCCTAAGATCAGCCAGTTGGCGCACAACTTCTTGAAGATGTCTTTCATGTGCTCTCTGACGCGCCCGGGGTTCCCTGACTTCGGCTCGGGATGCAGCTAGCTGTTGCTGCAGAGCTTCATTGGTCCTCCTCGTCCTATCCATAGCTTCTTCCAGTTGGCAAATGCGAACAGTGTTGAGGTTAGAGCTGGCATCAACTTCCACAACTCGGCCAATAGCTGCTTGACCTTGCTCGATGTTCCTGGCAATCCTTCGGACCATGATGGGCAAGACTCGGTTTGCTGAACCTCCCTCGCTTATGTTGTAGAAGCTTCAGTCTCCATTGAAAGGTAAAGGCTGACCCTGCTCATCGTTCCATTGGTTCAAGGTTATTGCCCACATGGGAGTGGGACCTTGAAATGTCGGACGCGGGTTAGGGTTTGGAGCTATTAGGGGCAGGTTGTTGACTTCTGGCTCGGAGTCGGAGCTATCCGAAAAGCCTTCGGCATGGTGATCATCCAACGGGATCGGGTGACATCTTATGGTTCCTCATCGTGCCATCCTTCATTGCCTTTGCTCGGATAATACGGATTGCCGAGAAGGTGGAAGCCAGCCATGCTATCTACGCGAGAATGGGGAAGGAAAGGTTAATAGACGTACTAATCTAGGATACTTATAAGATGATCGTTATTAGTCGACCCAATACTTGCATAGTGCATACCAATTACATGTAACCGAAGCAAGATAGTCCTTTGAATAAGCGACCCTAACTCCAGATCCCCAATCAAACAAGAACATGAAATGAAGCAGAGGTCACAGATTCTAAGTCTATAGCGCCCTTGTCACATGTAACCGTGGTGTATCCACTTAGCAACTATTGCCCTACTAGTAATGACCCTTTTAGTTATCACATATGTAGTTAGTAGAAGGCAAAATACTCCTATAGTATTCTTGTTCTAACGTTCTTGTGGTAGTGTTGCTAAGTTTTTAGACTTGTTGCAACACCACAACCACTCTTAAGCACATGCTAGCCACTTCTAGAAAGATGTAGTTGATCAGGCTACATCCACCCAGATGTGACTATATGTCTCTAAGCTTAATTGTGTTGTTCAACAATCTTAACACTTTTGTTCTGTTCTAGTATGATACTGACCCTTCGTATTGGTGAATATGTATATATATATATATATATATATATATATAAATATACTTAATTAAATATTTTAGTATTTAAAAGTATATATTCTTGGTCAGAGTGTTTTAGTCCCGAAGTGTTTATAGTTCATATATCTTTTATGGGTTGATTTACTTGATTCACTATAAACAATGCTCTGATACCAATCTGTCACACCCCAAAACCTGATAACGGCGGAATACGTTCTGGGGTGGAGGACGTCATGTACAGTATCATAACAAGTGCATAATAGTAAAAACAAGCGACAACAACCATTACATTAATATAGTTATTATAAATACAAGCGTGTTCTGCACAATTAATAGACATCAAAAGTATAAACAAAAATAAAAGATGAGTCTTGTATACGCTCCATCTTCTCAAAAGCTGCACCAGTACCTGTCTATCTTTAACTTGAGGATACAAGTTATTTTGAAAACGAGTATCAGCATAAAGCTGGTGAGTTCATAAGAATTTAGTGTCGTTGTTTGTATAAAAGTGTTTACAATCACGTAATGTAAAAGCTGTAATTATTGTTTGAGAATAGTAGAAACCCCTAGAAAATCCTATATTTTCCAGAATTGAGCATTTGTAAGTTAAATCCTTCGAGTGTGTAAAAGTATTTCCATTGAAACTTTCAGTTATAAAAATAAGGTAATGAATTTCATTGAAGTAGCGTAAATGAGGAAAAGTATTGTCGGTTAGCTGTAGTAGTGTTGCAAACTTCAATTAGTAATATATATTTATTTACTTCGGGAAGTTAGCTTAGACTTTAAATCTTAGTGTGTTAATTTGGATATGGATGTGATCTCTCATGTAACCAAACTAAATGATAATAGAGGGTCCGATGACCTTCCCGGTCATATGTAGTGTAGCGATGTAGTGCCACCCCTAGGCCTAGTCGGCTCGAACTGTAGTTAACAGTAGGGATGTAATAGCGTCTGTCCTATATAGATCTATACATGTAGTGTTGCTTTCCTTCCGGAAAACTCTGGTCACATGGTAATTGCGCAGTAGAGTGCTGTATAGAGGGATAGTGTGTTATATTCTGGATTAGTGTATTCTCTTGTATTATAGTATAGTAAATTTTAGTATAGTATATAGAGTGTTCTCTCCAACATGCATTAACTTGTAATACTAGTTTTTATAGTGTGTATCATAGTAATAGAGGTAATGAGCAGTAGTCTTAACTATACCTATTATAGTTAAATAGTGTGTGGGATTGCAAGCCTTTGATTTACAAAGGTATTGAATAAGATGAAGACTTTCATATCTAACACAAATATATATGATATATAACTAAGAATTCAACGACAGTCGGATGGATAACAGTATACCCTAAGGCCACAATCAAACAAGAACAGGAAATAAGGCGAGTTATCGGTCCTAAGTCCTTCAAGTCTTACTTATATAAATATATTGGTGTAGATATAGTTTAAAAGAAGAGTAATTTAAAAGCAGTTTGAAAATAATTTGATGACAATTTAACATTGAAAATGCATCTGATGATTATCTAAAACAGTTTTATTGACAAGTAGCTAAAAGTATAGAAAATCCTTTTTGGGTGCAAGTTATAAATCACATATGATTTGATACTAAAACTTGTTGCAATTAACTTGTATCCCCCCACCCCAAAAAAAACATGTAAAAACATTTGAAAAGGTTAATTAAGGGGTATGAACTCACCTGTAGTGAGTAGATCGGGTGGAAGTGCCGAATGAGCGTTTGGTGTCAAGTAAAGACTTGAACACACTCTATGACCCTAGTAACATATGAAGACATATGTGTTACAAGTAATTAGTGATTAAGACACTAATTAAACACATATAAACATCCTAATGCGAAGAAAAACTCTTTGGTCAAGGGCTAGGAGGTTATTGGGCTGCAAGGAAAGAGTGTTAGGCCTCACTATGGAGTTTACTCCTAAAATAATCACCTTGGGTGAGTTTACGGCCGAGGGACCACTTCCCCCATGAGTGTACGGTCGTAAACTCATGGGAGGAGTGTATTTGTGTGCTTTCAAGTCTCTTGTATCACTAGGAAGGGTTCCAAGGTAAATTCCAAGGCTTAAGGGGTGTTTAGGGTTCAAAAGGGGCACTCCCTTGGAGTTTGCGGTCCTAGGACCTCTCCTTGGGAGTTTACGGTCGTGAACCCCATGGTTTACAGCCGTAAGCTCTTGAACACACCTTATACTTTGATTTTGAGGTCCTTAGCTCACTCCTACATGTTTCTAGGTGAAGGTATAAGGCTAAATAGGGGTTTTAGGGCTTGATTTGCATAGTTTGAGGGAGTTTACGGCCTAAGAATGTTCTTGGGCCATAAACCCTCTTTCAAGCCTCCAAACTTGGTGTTTAATATCTAAAACACTTCAAGGTTAAGTTCTAAGCTAGTTTCTAAGCCTAAGGAAGGGATTTGGGGCATTCTTAGCACAATTTTAGGGGTTTACAGCCTAAGAGTGTTATTGGGCCATAAACTCCTTGTTCTTGGCCTTCTTGGACGATTTTCAAGCTATATTGACATGTAATGTGTTTTAGAACAATCTAGGGTAAGAGAACTTACAGTTTGGGAGCTAAAACTTGCGAATTTTTGGAAGAATCGGGCCTTGAAGAGAGAGAGAGGAGAGAGAGAGAGAGTGACTAGAGTGGTAAAAAGTTCCATTTAGTGCCCACTCAAGCCTTATATAGGGGTTGGGTTTGTGGCCAGGTAGGAATCTACCCGATAATGACGTTAAACGGGGTTTAAATTTTTACCCGATTAAATGGTCGTAATCCGGCTTAGTCGTAAACTATAATTTTTCTAAATAAATTTTGAGGGTATCACTCGTGTTTTATTTATTTCATATCGACACTAAAATAAAATAAAATACTAATTGGTTTGTCTAGCCCAAATTTTAACGGAATCTTAATAATAATAATGAAAATAAAATATTCTATTAACGGAAACGGGTTACAGCGACAGAATAAATTTTGGGTTGTCACACATACGCTATGTGTCAGCACCAGGCGAAGCCTTGGTGCCTACGCAAGGTCATGACGCAAAGGTTAATTTCACAAAGTGAAGATCCCCTAGACAACTTATAAATAGAGCCAAAAATCACTCCATTCTTCACACCTTTCAACTCCATTATCTCCCAAACCCTCCAAGGTCCCAAGACCTTTTCCGTAACGCTTCCTAATTGTTAGGAGAGAGTCCTGGAGCGCCAAAAAGCTCTAAGAAGAAGAGCTTTCAGCTTAGAAGTTATGCCCGCGTAGAGCCCGGTTCCTCGCTAAACCCCTTGTAAGTGAGTTATGCTTACCCTACTTTAAATATAATTTATATTTAAGTTCATTATCGTTATTATGAACCTATAAACAAGATTTAACACTGATTCCAAGTCGCTATACTAATTGATCTACTTATGGGGATGATGTCTAGGCTGTGATTTAGTGAGGTGTTTAAAGTGGGCTTTTCAAACAATATACTTTGCATACCAAACGGACCCTACCTCCAATATGATCCTACCTGGTTATTCTTTACTTGATAGATCTTGAAGTAGACTTTAAGTTAATGATGAATCTAGACTTATAATTAGTCGCAATAAATAATAGACTAAAACTTAGTGATAATGATACTAGGTTTCGTCAAAGGAAAAGACAATTTCTAGAAGCAAAGCGCTGTCCGAGTTTCAAGTCGTCACTTTAACAAGTGAGTGTATAGTCCCTTTCACGAACCTGATTAAAGTATTAAATATATTTATGTATGAAATATTTGATATTGCCAGAAAGACGTGTTAAGAGCATATCTGAAAATTAATGATGATTTAGGATACAGAATAAACCCAAATTAATTAATATGAATATTAGGTAGTATATTCTTATGACTATGGGTGAGATATACACAGAGGGTAAAACTTTAAAATTTGTTCCTAGTCCGAGAGTTTGGAGTGGGCATAGTCATTTGTCATTGATCCGAAAGCATGGATTAGACATATCTGATCCGAGAGTACGGGTTAGGTAAGGCTGTTAATTTTAGATCCGAGAGTATAGATCCAGTCATTGTGAGGATCAACGGGGTGGGGTAAAATTTCTTATATGAGGTGAAATTGTACATTGCGAGTTCTAATATATATATATATATATATATATATATGTGTGTGTGTGTGTGTGTGTGTGTGTGTGTTTGTGGGATTGAAATCACTATGCACTCACCAGGTTTCTCAACCTATCCCACTAAGTTTATTGTATCACCGGTAGCTATATGAAAGATACATTTTGCTGAGAGATTCAATGAGTATTAGGCCACTAGTTTAATTACTATAAGGTTTGTAATACTTCGTTATACTTATGTTTCTGTATTGACAATGACATACCAATACTTTAAATAAAAATACATTTCTTCAGAAATGTTTTGATAACATCTTTATCATGTTTTCTGGGAACAAATTCTGCAATACTATTTTTCAAAAAGGATACTCTGATTTTTAAATAAGCCTAAACAAATCAGTCTTTTATGGCCGTGAAAATAAGGATGTCACAACTTATATGTAGTCTGAACGTATAGTTGCACGGTTTATAGGTATATATATTTTATATAAGTTTTATACACACTTATATACTAATTACACAAACTATTGTTGTTATAAAACTTATATTATTGTTGTTATAAAACTTATATTTCAGTATAAATAAACACTTGTAAACATCAAACCTACTTGTACGATTTAAAAATACGATTATGCATAGGTCAGATAGTACTTATACACAACACACGTACTTGTACGGTTTACATGTACGAATACACATAACTGAGGTAAGCACTTATGCACGGTAAACAAATTCTTTTTGGCTATAAAAAATACATGTTTATATAACCTAGATATGCAATTATATATTAAAAAAACATACTTTTGTTATAAAAGTATACAACATCGAAACCTATGAACTCACCAACTTTATATTGACATATTTTCAAAACACATGTATTCTTAGGAACAAAAGAAACTAGAATAACACACACACCTAGGAACACTCATGGGAGTATTTGTTATCAATCACAATTACATACTTTATGTATTTAAATACCTACCTGTTAAGGCATTTATCGTATTTTTGATTATCTAGTGATGGTAAAAGTAATATTATGTATTTGTAGAATGAGGACAATATAATTTCATTTTGAAAAATTAATCGAAGTTTGTATTTCATATTATTTTTTTACTGTTCAATGTATGCAATGATTGTGGTCCATAAATACGTCGTACAGCCCAATGTTTTCACCGCCGTCAGCTGGGGGTGAGAAAAATATCTTAAATGTGAATTTCATGATATTATAAGTTATTCAGTGATATTTAACCAGTTATCTCTATTGGATTAGGTGTCTGAGCTCATAACTATAATTGCTATGTACTTGACTCGATAGTAGCATGGTTATTTTGGGTTGCCTTCACCGGAGCAACTTGACAGGGTGGATATTTGAGAAATATGTTATTTGTGATTTATTAATATATATTATATGAATAATATATTAATTGAGAAATCATATTATTTAATTAGTATTTAATTTTAAATTAATTTAGTGATCAAAAGAGACTGATTAAATTTGCGTGGACTGATTAAGTAAATCAGTAATACTTATAGTTTGGGCTAATTATCCATGTTGATTAGGGATGGGCTAAACATATATGAAAGTCCATGAAGGTTTAATCCAAAGGGCTTATGAAATATGAAGATTCATGGTGAATTAGGGTTTGCATGGAAGAAACCCTAGCGATGCCACACTATAAAAGTAACCCCTTAAATCCTAAAACCGGCGAAGGCATCCTTTACATAATCGATTTTGTTCTTCCTAGCCTCTCTCTCATAATCCTCCTCTTTCTTTTGGTGTTTGTGACACATTAGAGGCATCAAATTTGAGGTGCTAAGCTTTTGAAAGGCCAAGAACTACAAACTACAAATAAGAGGTATTCTTCTAACTAGGTTTTCATGTTGTACATCTCCAATTGCATGCTAGTTAGGGTATATGCTTTGGAAAATGAAATTACATGTATAATTAGAGAAAACTTATATCCAAAGCATCTAGGGTTATATGTGCACCATACGTAGGTTATAGTACTTAAAACCCAACAATGGTATCAGAGCCTAGGGTGTTTTCTGTTATATTGATGCATTGGTTGATTTTCAAAGCTGAAAAAGTCACATTTCTGGTCTCTGACTGATGGACTCGACGAGTCCAATTATTTGAGTTGACGAGTTCACTCACACACTGAAAAATCAACGAGTTCAGTGCCTGCACTCGACGAGTAGGATCTTTTGCTTGTAGATTTTCTAGTTTTTTTTTTTTTGCCAGAATTGGATTAGGATCATTACCACAAAATGTTTTGTATCATAATTTTTTGTTTCTTTATAGGGTGATGATTATCCTTATCTAATTAAAATACAATTATCAAATTTTAAGATAATAAGTTGATTATTTGTATTATTTGATTTGAATTGCCTTGCTATGAGAGTTAAATTAGGTCAATTTGGTAAATAATAACTTATACGATAATTTTATTAGTTAAATTTGATCTAAAGGTTTCTTGAAGAGTTTCATAACTTGTCCTCAAGTTATAAAATATGAAAAGTCTCATTCATGAAACTTTAACTCCTTAAGTTATGGAACTCAAGAAGTTTTGAAGAGTTTCAAAACTTGCCCTCGAGTTTTGGAATTTGAAAAGTCTCATTTATGAAACATTAAAATTCCAAACCCTATAATTTTAAATGTTTAAAATTCAACCCTTATACTATTATAACATTCAAAGTTTAATACTTATATATATATATATATAAGACAATTCAGTCTTACCGTTAGTAGTCCTCATTCACAAAGTCGATCTATAAGAGGGGTATAAGGAAACTGCCTAAAAAATGTTGGTTAAATGGGTGTCCACTCTCACCCACCACTTCCTTCATTGGTAGATGGTCGTTATCCAAATGGGTAGGATAGGACATTAATTATCATTAAAAAGTATAATGATAATTATAAAGTAACTAAATGTTTTATAAATTCCCCATCTTAGTTACTTTAGGGAAAATGTGAAAATGGTGTTATTCCATGAAATTGCACTTTGCACCTTACCAAGTCATTAGTGGAGCGTATGTGGTTAACCGGCACACTAATTTAGGACTAGCAAGGGTGGCAAAATGTTTGTCATGGATCAATGGAGTGTGTGTGGTTAACCAGCACATTGACTAGGTGATAAATGGCATCAAGAGTACCGAACACATTTGCATGGTTATTCACACCTTGTTTGTGATCCTCGGTATCCCAGTCACAAACTTGAAGGGCACAATCAAATTTAAACATGCCATTGAAAAGTTCAATGACTCTCAAAAGAATTTAGGAATTTTAGTTCATTTAAAACTTAATACTCTTTTTCGTTTTTTGTGGTGGAAATTGGTAAATCGTCATTTACCTACCTTCAAATATTTTGCAATTGGATTACGGCATCCCTTTTCCGAATTGTGAAATATTATGTTGGGTCCTAGACTTAATATTTCATTTGGGTAATATGTTAAGGATTCTTATCTAATCAAAACTTTTCCTTTCTTTTCAGATGTCTTCCAACACCGCTTCTGGCTCCAACCCCTCCAGTTCTTTCTCCCTCATGAACTTGTGTGGGAGGGTCATTTTCGATGGATCGAATTTCAATGACTGGATTCGGAACATTCGGATGGTCACTCATTACCAGGACAAGGAATATATCCTCAATAAAGAGCTTAAGGAGGTGGATGAAACAACTTCTACTTCTGAAGAGGTTGCTGAATATAGGGCTCATGAAAAGGACGCGACAAAGGTGTCGTGTATCATTCTTACCAATATGAAATCTGAACTCCAAAAGTCCTATGAGGACTACCATCCGTTCGAGATGCACCAAGACTTGAGGGAAAGGTACCATCAAAGTGCTCGACAAGAAAGGTATTCAATCATTTCCTTCATGATAACAACAAAAATTGTTGGGCTGAAGATTATTTTGAAGTATTGCGTCTTTGGGCTCGATAGTTTATTTATTTTATATTCCGGTTTGGGCCTGTCCAACCGAGAGCCCTTTATGTTTAATATATAAGTATATGCTTGCATGCATATTAGGGAAACAGTTTTAGAGAATAACGATTGATACGATAATTCTAGAGCGTAACGATAGTATTTCCAGATTTCTTTAATCGTTCTTGTAACCTACCAATCCTCTACAGTTGATGTTCTTAATCGAGCTCTTCTGAGGATTTTGTTTTAATCATTCGACTCGTTTGATTCACACTTGTCTCGTTCTTATTTTCATGTTCTTACAGTTTTATATTTATTTGTCTGTTTGAGATCTAATCGATCTTCATAGATTTAAAGGTTTTAAATCTCATCAATTGGTATCAGAGCAGGAGGCTGTGTAATCAATACACATCTTTTCTGTGAAAAGGTTTCAATTAGGGTTTTTCCGCAATTACTGATATTTATTGAGCTGTCATCTCATTATTGACGTATCTCGATATTTATTGTTTTTCCCTAATCTGCTTTATTACAATTCTGATCTTTGAACAGGTTTTTTCGATCATAATGGACGAGACGCAATCAAATCCTATTAATATTTCCAACAGCATCGGTTCGACGACAAAGATTCCAATCTTATACACCCATGACTATGAAGTATGGGCACATCACTTCGAAGACTACATAATTGGATCTGAGGATAATGGGTACCTCATATGGGAAGCCATCATTAATGGACCGTTTTCTCATTCTGCAACGTCCAGGATTATTAAGACACAAAAGGAGTACAATGATCTGCTGAAGGAAGTTAAGGATATTGCACAAGACGAGAAGGACAAATTCCAGTGCAATATCAAGGCGTTAAGGTTAATCAGATTTGCCCTTCAATCCGACACCTTTAGATTGGTCAGCTCATGCACGACGGCAAAGGAAGTTTGGGATAGACTTCGCGAACTGTACTCTACAGACGAAGATCTTGAACATTCTATCCAAACCTTGCTCTTATCTGAGTTTGGAGAATTCAGGCAAGGAGCCGAAGAAACAGTGACCCAGACGTTCGATCGCTTCAATCATCTTCTCAGCAAGATGATCAAACATGACATTGAAAGGAAGCTTATCGAGCAGAAGGTTACTTTCTTAAATGGTCTGAGGTCTGAATGGAGAGCAGTGGTGTCTACAGTCAAAGCCCATGAACAGTTTAAATCATATTCTCTGGCGAAACTGGTGGGTATTCTCAAGTCCCAGGAGAAGATAGTACTGCAAGAAAAGAACGTTGTGTCAAGCCTTGGTTCGTTGGCCCTTCTATCAAAGAGTAAAGCTGTGATGGAGGATGAAGACCTTAACTTGGAAGAGTATGACCTCACGTCTGAGGATTATGCTATGATGGTGTCTAACCCCAAAAGGTTCATAAAGAAGAGATTCCCCAGCAATAAAAATCGAAACTGGCAGGGGAGTTATAGTTCAGAAAAAGTCAACAATGAACCGAAGGTTGAAGAGGCCAAGAAGGAACCGAAGGTGGATGGCGATTCCGGAGTAAGCTGTTACTACTGTGGTGGGAAAAACCACTATGCTAAAGATTGTGTCCTTAAGAAAATGGCAGAAAAGGATGATGGAATGGATGAGGAAGATGTGTTGCAGAAAAGGTTGGATGATTTGAGAAAGAAGAAGTCTACTGCTAACCCTTCTATTAATGCTCTTATTGTGCAGGGTTCGGTTGCTGATGACGAGTTCGGTAGCACTGAAGTTTGGTCTACTGACTCAGAAGACGATGAAGTGAGGAAGCCTACCCATGGAAAGGCTTATGTGGCAAAGGAGGAGAGCAGTGGAGGAAGATGCTTCATGGTATCTGATGTATCTCAGATGAGAGGATACAACACCGATGGAGGAAGCGATGAACCGAAGGTGCAGGAGGACATGTGCTTTACGGCCAAACCACTCAGCCAAAAGTTCAATGAGCTTGATGAACTGATAAAGAAGGTACAATCGGTTTTTGTTTCAATTAAAGTACCACAATCTTCATATGAGAAAGAACTTAAAAATGTTAATACAAGAATTTCTCATCTAGATAGTAGCTTAACTCAAACTCGAGTCACCAATTCTAACCTAACTGATCAATTAAACAGGGCGACATCGAAAAGTGAGGAGCGGCGCATGTGGATCGAGTTGAAGGAGTCTGAATTAGTTAAAATTAAAGACAAAAATATTTATTTACAAAGAGACAATTTAAAGTTGTTAAAACAGCGGAATGTTTTTTGTTTAATTGCAAAACGTCTTTATTCTAATATTACTCAACTTCACTTAGACTGCAAAATAGGCCAAAAGATCCATCGCATGATTTTGCCCTTCCTGGAATTTAAGGAGGATGAAATTGATGCCGAAGCTTATAACTGTGAAAGTGTGATATCATCTGATGATGTTAATCCGACCTACATGTATGGACTGGACAAAATTGAATCTTTCATCAAATCCAAGGACCACAAGAATATGCTTAAAAACCTTTTGGATGAAAATGATAGACTTAAACTGAGAACCGAAACCATACAAAAATTTGACTCTTTAAACGCCAAGGTAAGCTCAGAAAACAAAATTGATGTTGAAAATGCATCTGAGCTTAACGAGGACGACAACATGAGTGAAATTTCTGTAGAGGACACGGTTGACTGCTCAGAATTTGTAAAAAGCGAACCTGAAAACCACAAGAATCTAATTTCTGAAAATTCAGTGGAGTTCGCTCGATTGTCCCAACAAAAGTCCCCAATCTTAGTAGAGAAAGAAGTTGTGTATCAAAAGGTCAGGACTACTCCAAATCAAGTATACAAGGTCACTGGAGTAACCGAACATCAGACAGCTGAACTCACGGCTATTGTGAACGAAGACAATGCTGATGGCTGTGATGAGTTCTTCTGGACGGCTCCAATCGATAATGTTGATGAAACAGTAGGCCTGTCAGAAAGAACTTTCTGGATGAGTAAAGGTAGATACATACTTGAACCCTTGAATAAGCCAGATAATTTCGACGAGCCAAGCACCAGTGGTACGAAAGACATTCCTAAGAAGGATGAAAGTTCGGCAAAAGAAGAAGTTCCCTCTACTCCCTCGGTTCAAAGTAAAACTCCTTCAGTTCAAAAGGAACCAGCCAAGGAGAAACCGGAAACGAAAGCTAATGTTCATCATCAACCAAAGCAGATGAGGAATAAGAAGCGAGAAAGGAACCTAAGATACAGGAAGAATCTCTCTGAAAGGAGACAATTCTGGCAATCCCAGAATGCATACTTCTCACATCAAGACAAGAATCTGAAGTATGAAAACAATCCTGTTGGAAAGCCTGAGAGCCACACTAACCGAAAGCAAAGATTCGGTTCAAAGAACGATTCCAACCGAAAGCAAACGTTCGGTTCTGAAGTTAAAAGAGAACAAAACTCTAAGGTCCATCCCTCTAATGATCAAAAGCAAAAGGGTCACCTAGAGTCTCAAGCCAAGAAGTCGTCTCAATCTAAACCCATTTCTTCTAGTTTTTCTAATTCTTCTACATCCACCAATTCATCTCCATCTTGCTCTAAAGCTAATTCTGTTCGTTCTCAAAAATCTCATTCGTCAGCTGAACAAAAGGGCAAACAGAAGGTTAATGAACCCAAACCAGAGTCCAAACCGAACGCACCCAATCCTAATAAAATAAAAGTATTTACCATTAAAAAGAAAGATGAAACAACGCTTATAAAACGAACATATCTAGTTGACATCTCTCTTACTATTCCAGTTCCCATGAAAAGCTCACATGGACCCAAGAAACTTTGGGTTCCTAAATCTGCTTAACTTTTGCAGGTTATAAGTGACGAGCAGTTCGACGAAGAATGGTACATCGATAGTGGCTGCTCACGTCACATGACAGGGAGGAAAGAGGAGCTCAGGGAATACACATCTCTTGCAAATGGTGGCAATGTCAAGTTTGGAAATAATTCTTTCGGCACCATAAAGGGATACGGGATGATAACAAATGGTGACTTTACTATAAGGAAGGTGGCTTATGTAGAAGGACTCCAACACAACCTCATCAGTGTATCTCAGCTTGTTGGAGGTACAGGTCTCAAAGTCTCATTCGATGATGAAGGTTCTGAAATCATAGAGAAAAAGACAAAGAAAGTGATTCTCAAGTCGGAGCGAAAGGGTGAAATGTTTCCTCTAAACCTTAAACCCATCAAAGGAAACCCAGCTATATGCCTATTATCAAAAGCTCAATCTGACGAAAGCTGGTTGTGGCACCGAAGACTCTCTCATCTCAACTTTAAAGATATCAATCGACTTGTCACTGGAGGTCATGTTAGGGGTCTTCCATTGCTCAAGTTCGACAGAGATCATTTGTGTGCTGCATGCGAAATGGGAAAGCAGAGTCGTCAAAGTCACCCATCTGTAATTAACACAAAAATTGTTGAATCACTCGAATTACTTCATATCGATTTGTGTGGTCCTTCATCTATCGAAAGCATTGGTGGTAGCAAGTATATTCTTGTTATTATTGATGACTTTTCACGATTTACATGGGTGTTCTTTCTAAAGCTCAAATTTGAAGCGACTCATAAGCTGAAAATGTTCATCAAGCAGATTGAAGTTCAGCTCAAGAAGGTCGTTCGAAACATCAGAAGCGACAATGGTCTTGAATTCAAGAACAGGGAGTTTGAAGAGTTTCTTGCAGAAAAGGGAATTAGTCACAACTTCTCAGCTCCCTACACACCACAACAGAACGGAATTGTCGAAAGACGAAACCGATCTTTGTGTGAAGCTGCCCGAACTATGCTAAGTTTCGCTTCCTTACCTCTTTATTTTTGGGCCGACGCTATTTCTGCTGCTTGTTTTACACAGAACAGGTCCTATCTCAACAAGCGATTCACGCTCACACCTTATGAGATTCTAAACAACAGAAAGCCCAATGTGAAATTTTTCCATGTGTTCGGCTCACGGTGTTTCATCTTTAACTCTAAAGAACACCGCAACAAGTTCGATGTCAAAGCCGATGAGGGAATCTTTCTGGGCTACTCTCTCACATCCAAGGCGTACAGGGTCCTAAACAAGCGTTCGAGAAAAATCGAAGAGACATACTACGTGACCTTTGACGATAGCTATGTCAAAAAGCTACAGGCCAAAGAAGATACCGCTGGGGAAATCTTTCCTCAAACTGGCCAAGTCACAGTCTCGATCGCTAACTTATACGATAAATTTCTGGAGCTCTTTGATGAACCAGAGAAAGCCTCTATCTCAGAAGCAGGTGCAGCAGACAACAAGGTTGACCACATGAAGCAGATTGTCGAAAAAGCTGCAAGGAGAATGCATGAAGGAGGATCGACTACTGATGACCCTCCATCCAACAATGCTTCAGTCGAGGGGGAGCCAAGCTCAAACGTCGAAGGGGAGCCAAGCTCACATGTCGAGGGGGAGCCGAGTTCTACAACTCCAACCGAAGGTACTTTTCCAACCGAAGGTACCTCTCCAACCGAAGGTGCTTCAACGCCTGAAAGCTCAGCACCACAAGAAACCCCTGAACCTCAAGTTTCTCAAAGCTCATCAATCGAGGGGGAGCATAATGATATGACGCCTGATTACGATAGCCAATCTGAGCCAGAAGAAATGATCAATGTTGAACTAGACCCAACCTTTGATCCGAATTACCCTCCTCTTACCAAATGGACTAGAGATCATCCTATCTCGCAAGTAGTTGGTGATGTATCTGAAAAGGTTCTGACCCGATCACAACTGAAGGCAAAACAGACATCCTTATTTTCAAAGGTTGAGTTTTGTATTTTTAACTCATTCGTATCAAAAGTTGAACCGAAGACAGTTAACACTGCCCTCGATCACTCTGACTGGGTTCAAGCAATGCAAGACGAATTGAACGAATTTGAAAGGAACAAAGTCTGGCGCCTCATTCCAACTCCTCCAGATGCTTCGGTTGTTGGTCTCAAATGGGTCTTCAGGAACAAAATGGACAAGGAAGGTAATGTAATAAGGAACAAGGCTCGTCTGGTGGTAAAGGGATACTGTCAGGAGGAAGGGATAGACTATGAAGAGACTTTTGCTCCTGTAGCTAGGCTAGAATCTGTTAGAATATTTCTGGCTTATGCTGCTCACAAAAACTTTGAAGTTTTCCAAATGGACGTCAAGTGTGCATTTTTCAATGGAGAACTCGAAGAAACTGTATATGTGGAGCAAACTCCTGGGTTCGTGAACGAAAAGTATCCAAACCATTGCTATATTCTGGATAAAGCTGTGTACGGCCTCAAACAAGCTCCGAGAGCCTGGTATGAAACGCTAAAGGAAGGTAACCACCTTATGATAGTTCAAATTTATGTCGATGACATCATCTTTGGCTCCACGAATCCCAGCTTAACAGCTGAATTCAGAAAGCTGATGGAGACTAAGTTTGAAATGAGCTCAATGGGTCCTATTAACTTTTTCCTTGGTTTAAATATTAGACAGGGACCCGAAGGCATCTTTATCAATCAGGAAGCTTACACGAAGACTCTCCTAGCAAAGTTTGGTATGATGGGAGACTCAAAAGTCAAAGTCCCAATGGCATTCGGCACCAAGCTAACTCCATCTCTTGACAAACCGGCTGTCGATATCACGCTCTATCGTCAAATGATAGGCTCACTAATGTATCTCACTGCTAGCAGGCCTGACATCATGTTTTCTGTGTGTTATTGTGCTAGGTTTCAGGCAAACCCACACGAACCTCACATGCTTGCAGTGAAGAACATCTTACGCTATCTGAAGCGAACTGCCTCCTTAGGTCTATGGTATCCTTCCAACTCAGGCTTCTTTGTTCAAGCCTATTCTAATGCTGACCTTGGAGGATGTGGACTCGACCGAAAAAGCACAACTGGTGGCTGTCAATTCCTTGATGGGAAGTTGGTCAGCTGGCAGTCCAAGAAACAAACGTGTGTGTCCTTGTCTACTGCCGAAGCGGAATACATTGCCGCTGCATCCTGCACATCACAAGTAATTTGGATCCAGAGTCAACTTCGAGACTATGGACTCAATATGAAGAAGATCCCACTATATTGTGACTCTGAAAGTGCAATTAGGATTTGTCATTACCCAGTGCAACACTCTAAAACCAAACACATAGCACTGAGGTATCACTTTATCAAAGATCACGTGGAAGATGGAAACGTCGAAGTTCACTTCGTAAGGACCACTGATCAACTGGCTGACGTCTTTACCAAAGCTATTCCTGAAGCATCATTCAACAGAATACTGCAAGGGCTAGGTATGATGGAATCAGAGTCAGTACCTCACACTACCTCTCAACCTCAAACGTAAGAAGCGAAACCAACCGAACGTTCGGGTTCGGTTAAACCATGTGTCTCGCTCATCTCTTCAAAGGTAGTTTTTCTCTGTTGTATATTTCTTGTACAATTTTGTTTTTCTTTGTGTTAAAAGTATTTTCCAATTGCATGTCTAAATTCCTTGGTTTCTTAAAATTTACCAAAACCGAAGCCTACCGAAGGTTCGGGTTCGGTTTCTCAAAATTTTCCAAAAACGAAACCAACCGAAGGTTCGGGTTCGGTATTTCAAAATTTTGTTGAACCGAAACCAACCGAACGCTCGGGTTCGGTTTTTCAAAATTTTCTGGAACCGAAACCAACCGAACGCTCGGGTTTGGTTTTTCATATTCTTTTCCAAAGTTTTTTTTAAGTCTATTTTTTTTCTTACTTATTTTTTTTATTCCTTTTATTTTCTTTTATTTTTGTGTGTTCGTTCGTTTATGGGGATATAATTGCTGAATTACTTAAGTGTCCCTAGAAGCATGCTGCTGTATGTGCCCCAAGCCTCATAAGATTTTGAATAATAGTCTTCATGACCTGGTATACACAAACCTTGTCTTCCCAATAAGGCTAACACATTTATTCTAATCGTGAGCTACCTCACTCTCTTCTCATATGGGTTAAGAGTTTCCTACTTGGTCCTTATTTTCGCAGCAGAGGTATTATTATCTTCTTACACCATCTCCATTTTATTTCTCCACTACATTCGTTTCATCAACGTAACCCTTGAGACTCTCAGAAATTACCACTGAAGTTTATGGTTACACAACATCTGTGTTTATGATCTTAGCCTCGTGCGACTACGAGCTAAGTGAAACCCAAAATTCAATACCTAATGAATTGACGGTGAACAATTAATTTGCTCAAGTTTTCACCAAAGGATTGAAGAATGTACCCTAATGAAATCTCAAATTTTCTTTTGTGTGATTCCTATGAAACTGTTAAACACCATAACATTTCTTCCCTTGGGATCCTGTTTTTATTTTTCTCTGAGATTTTATAATTTTCCAAGCCAATTTAATATAAAATTCCAACCTACTTGTTCAACAGGCTACACCGGTCTCACAAGTACTTTGTTCACTTTCTTTCTTATTTCAAGAATAGAATTGCTGAATCAAAGCGATAGCCACCCTTATTTAGCCTAATTAAAAGAAGCCTTTCAACATTTATTAATAAATGTTTGATCGTAATTCAACGGGAATCCACACTAACACTTTAAGGTCTCTCTTGACCTTGAAGGAAGAGATTCGTGCCCGGGATCATCAGTTTCGTGTCATTATTGACATCACAGAAAATCCTTAAAAGAGTTGCTTTATTTCTTTTTCTTTTACACTCTTTGCACGAAAATCTTTGATTTTCCAAAATTCTGTTACTAATTTTTACAGGTTGTATTATTAATTGGTGGTTAATTATGAAGTTGTGGTCAAAAACAATCCACGTGGGTATTTAATTCAAAAGATGCCATTTAAAAAAAAAAATAAGACGCAAGGTTGCTGACTCGGCGGGAGTTAAACGGATTAAAATTCAAACGACGGTAAAAAGGGGGCGCGTGTGAATTTGAAACGCCCTTACTTTTACTGACATTAAGGACGCGTGTGCGAAATCCAAGCGACATCCTTCTGGCATTTAAAGGCGCGTGAGGATTTGAACCGGTTTTCTTCTGAAACGGCGCTTGTTGGGTAGCGTGATCCTAGGAATCTGACACTATCTCTCCTACGTGATCATCGCATAGAAGATATGAAACGATTTTTCTCTCTCCAATCCCTCACTATAAAAGGCAGTATACACTCTCATTTACCTTTTTACTGCTTCCGGATTTTCTTCAGAGCAAAAACTCCTAAAAGCTTCACTGTTCATCTTCTTCTTCTAATTCATTCAACGATGGCGGAATCATCTTCAGTGCATGCTACCTCACAAATCCTTCCTATTCGTCCGCAACAATGCCTAGTGATCAATCTCAACCCCCTGGCGTATGACTCCTACATGTCGCCAATCATCGAGTGCCTGAAGTACTCACAAATCGCACCGGCTCTATCCAGGATCGAGTCCGTGCCCATGGCATCTCTCTCGCAGGTTTATGCGACTGCTTATTACGAAAAAGCAGTTGAGCGGGTGTTCTTCGAGATTGCTGAACACAAGACCTCCATATCTCGACAACGTTTCAGCACAATGCTAGGGTTGGCTGTTGACCCCTCAAGAATTAATCCGGAGACGATTCCGGTTGGGTATCTGTACAATATGTTTTACAACATGGGGTACACAGAGTTCCTCACCTCCGTCGCTAAGTTCAAAAAGTCCTGCCTGCCGCCACAGTGGAACGGCTTGTTTACCGTCCTATTCAAGGGCTTGTCGGAACGGAGCTCAGGATCCGACGGTGCCAGTCGACTTTTCTTGTCAATAATGTACGCAGTCTACAACGGGGTCAACTTGGACTTTGGGTTGGTCCTCTGGCAACAGCTCGTCCAGAGCCTTTCTTCCTCATCACGACACTCTGAGGTGTCGCTGGCCCGGTTCTGGATTTTGATCACCAAGTGGGCGATGGACAAGTTCGACATTCCCACTCCTGAAGGTGCATCGATGTCTTCTATTGGTACGTTTCATACCAAGCAGATCATCGTCTCGGATGCATCCAAATTCTCCTTCATTGGCTCTATTCCGGAGACAATGTATGGGAAGATGAACCTGATCATAGTGAATAGGAAATTGTCGTCTGTCACCAAGATTGGAGTTTATTCTTTATTGCTTAGTAATGGGTTAGAATTAGATTTGAATAATTGTTGCTACTCGTCCGATATGGCGAGAAACATTATTTCCTTTCATGGTTTGTATAAACAAGGTTTTATATTTTCATTTAATAATGAAATTCGTTCTATTAATGCTTTTTATAATGGTAAATTTTATTTAGAAGCATTGCCTTGTAATGGTATATATGAAATTGGGATGGGTGTAGACAACTTAGGAAATAATGTATTGCATATTGATTCATCCAATGATTTGGATAAAGCATGCTTGTGGCATTGTCATCTTGGACATCTTAAGAAGAAGCGCATAGCCCAACTCCAAAAGGCTAGAGTGTTGGAGTCATTTGACATAAAGTAGGATGACACATGAGAATCTTGTTTGCTTGGAAAGATGACCAAGTCACCTTTCACGGGTACTTGTGAAAGTTGTGAGGGTTTGTTGGATCTCATATACACCGATGTGTGTGGACCCTTCAGATCTGCCACAAGGGATGCTAACCGCTTCTATGTGACTTTTACTGATGATTACAACAGATATGGATATGTCCAGTTAATCAAGCACAAGTCAGAAACCATTGAAAAGTTTAAAGTGTTTAAACAAGAAGTGGAGAATCAGCTGGGCAGGAAGATAAAGATGCTCCGATCTAATCGAGGTGGAGAGTATCTTAGTATCGAGTTCCACGACTACCTTAAGGAATGTGGAATTGTGTCACAATTGATGCCTCCTAGGACACCACAACTTAATGGTATGGCTGAGAGGCACAATCGAACCTTGTTGGATATGGTTCGTTCCATGATGAGTCGAGCTTCGTTACCTTAGAGACTGTCGCTCATATCCTTAATCTAGTCCCAACTAAGAAGGTTGCCAAAACACCTCACGAATTGTGGACAGGGAATGTTCCCTCGTTAGCACAAATCAATTTTTGGGATTGTGAGGCTTTCGTAAGAAGAGAGACTCACGTAAAGCTCGAACCTCATAGGGAGCGTTGTATTTTCTTCGGCCACCCACAAATTTTTTTTGGATATCTGTTCTATAGACTGAGTGACAATGTTGTCTTCGTTGCAAGGAGAGAGATGTTTTGAGAGAGAGAACTCATATGCCAAGAGGACAGTGGGAGGCAAATTGACCTTGAAGATCTTCAAGAGTTAAGTGATGAAGGAAGCTCAAACACTAGCACTCAACATGAGGTGGAAATTCCTATTGAACCAGTTGACGAGCCCTTACCTCTGAGACGCTCCAGTAGAATTAGAATGGCACCACAGTTTTATGTTTTTCATATTACTACAAAAGGTAACATGTTTATCGGTGATAGTACACTGGTAAATTTGGATGAGCCATCTAACTATAAGGAAGCCATGGCAGGTCCCGAGTCTACAAAATGGAAAGAGGCAATGGACAGCGAGATTCATTCCATGTCTGACTATCAAGTTTGGAACTTGGTTGAAAATGTACGAGGTCGTAAGACCACCGGGTACAAATGGATCTTCAAGAAGAATACCGACATGGATGGGAAAGTACACACATATAAGGTGTGATTGATTGCGAAGGGCTTTACTCACACTCATGGAGTTGACTATGACGATACCTTCTCACCAGTAGTGAAGATTAAATCTATAAGGGTCATGCTAGCCATAGTTGCATATTATGATTATGTAATATGGAAAATGGATCTCAAAACCACTTTCCTAAATGGAAAGTTGGATGAAGATGTTTACATGAGTCAGTCAGAGGTTTTTGTCAATGCAAAATACCCTAATAGAGTATGTAAGCTTGAGAAATCCATTTATGGATTTAAACAACCATCTCGCAGATGGAATCTTTGTTTCGTTAAGAAAGTCAAAGAGTTTGGATTTTCGAAAAGCGAGGATGAGTTATGTGTGTATGTCAAGGCTAGTGGGAGTATATTTAGCTTTCTGGTGTTGTATGTAGATGACATACTTCTCATAGGAAATGACATCCCAACCTTGCAGGAGGTTAAGTCCTGGCTTGGGAAGTGTTTCGCTATGATGGACCTCAGGGAAGCTGCTTACATTCTAGGGATAAGGATATTGAGAAATAGGAGTAAAAGACTAATAGGACTTAGTCAAAATGCCTACTTGGATAAGGTGTTGAAACATTTCAGCATGGATAATTCCAAGAAAGGAGAATTTCCTATCTAGAGTAATACCAAACTGCGTAAGACTTAGAGTCTGAGTACCGATGTCGAAATAGCAGAAATGAGTTGAATACCATATGCTTCCGCAGTTGGCTCGATCATCTATGCTATGACATGTACTCGCCCTGATGTAGCCTTTGCTTTGAGCATGGTTAGTCGATATCAAGGGAATCCAGGTAAGGCTCAGTGGACGGTAGTTAAGAACATTCTTAAGTACATGCGAAGGACTAAGGACTGGGTCTTTACCCTCGGTGGGAGAGATCACTTGAGACTGACAGGGTATAGTGACGCTAGCTTTCAGACCAACAATGATAATTTCTGCTCTCAGTTAGGCTGGGTATTTAATCTAAATGGAGGAGCAGTAACATGGAAAAATTCCAAATAGGAGAATGTAGCTGATTCAACGTGCGAATCAGAATACATAGCAGCCAACCTAGCATCGAAGGAGGCAATATGGTTGAAGAACTTCATCGGAGACCTTGGGGTTGTACTAGCTGTAAAGGAGCCTATGGATATTTTCTGTGATAACGAGGGTGCGGTTGCCTTAAACAGGGAATCAAGGGATCATGGCAGATCCAAGCACATCGACAAAATATATCACTTCATAAGACATCGAATAGAAGAAGGACTCCTCGTAGTGAACAGGGTATCGTCAGAGGAGAACCCAACAGATCCCCTTACGAAAGGACTGAGTAGGGTTAAGCACTTGCAGCACGCCAGGAGTATCAAGATAAATGACGATATTAGTTTTAGTGATTAGATAGATATTTAGAAACTTGTAATAGCTAAAATGTAATTGACATTTCATTTTTGAATAAAAGGATTTTTATTTATAAATAAAGTTACTATCTTGTGTCAATTGTTTACTATTGTTTCAATTTGCATGTTTTGACTTCCATAATAATAAGATTATTCAAACCATCCACAGTCTATCATACTTTTGAAGTAGGTATTGGGACAAGACTATCATGAATTGTCTTGTAGATTGTCTAAAGTGTTTAGGCATAGCAAAAGTTTGCTACAACATTCATGAGTGCTCCTGAAATAAGCTTTGAGTATTGGATTAATCCCACGCTCACATGAATCACTTCATGGAATTTATCACGAATGATTGTGAGACAATAATATCCTATAGTCTTCAAACCAAGATATATGAGCTGTGGATTACAAGTTGGTTGTGCATTGATAGTACGACAACGCATTAGTAACTTGATGTTATAAAACACCTTGTTGTGTATAATTTAACAAGTAATTAGTACAAGCATATAAGTCAATGTTTATCTTTTCCTTTTATCGTAACAGTATTATAAGCAATATCTTGGGCCCCTCGATGATTTTGTTTTGACTTATGTGTCGGGACCGGTCAGGACTCAATTGATGTGTTAAATTAAGTTTTATGTCAAACAAATCAGAAATCGGAAAACAAACTGTTGGGCAATGAGTATGAATTTATTCCATGTCCTTGTCCACACGATATCTTATAGAACAGAGGATTATATGATTCCTTATCTAAAGGATGTGTCATTGACTAGGTCTGAATTCGACAGCGACTTTTGAGAGCTACGATTGCTAATCGGTTTTTGAAGTTATATTGGAATTTATAGTAATTAGACTTATCCAAGTGGGAGACTGTTGGATTAGGTGTCTAAGCCCATAACTATAATTAGTATGTACTTGACTCGATAATAGCATGGTCCTTTTGGGTTGCCTTCACCGGAGCAACTTGATAGGGTGGATATTTGAGAAAGAGGTTATTTGTGATTTATTAATATATTATATGAATAATATATTAATTAAGAAATCAAATTGTTTAATTAGTATTGATCAAGAATTAATTTAATGATCAAAAGAGACTGATTAAATTTACGGGGACTGATTAAGTAAATCAGTAATACTTATAGTTTGGGCTAATGATCCATGTTGATTAGGGATGGGCTAAACCCATATGAAAGTCCATGAAGGTTTAATCCAAAGGTCCTAAGAAATATGAAGAGTCATGGTGAATTAGGGTATGTGTGGAAGAAACCCTAGCAATGCCACACTATAAAAGTAACTCTTAACACCTAAAATCGGCGAAGGCATCCTAAATATCTATTAAAACACATAAAAGGTTTTATAGGAAATGAAGTCTCCTAACTTAACAATTCGAATTGGAATCATGTATGGAGGATGAAACCATGTTTTGAAAATTTTAACAAGATGATTAGGAGTTTGATGTTTAAAATTAAGGGATAAATTTATTAATTGATTAAGAAGATGGTTTATGAAGTTATTATGCATTAAAAACATATTTACCATTACTGATGTCATGATATCTACACGAGCTTCTTTATAGCACTTGTGATATCCAGATGAATTAATCATTAATTCAAAAAGTAAGACTTAAAAAAGATGAAATAATAAAATTAATATATTTTAGTTGACTAACAGTATTTGGTAAATTTTGGTAAGGTTTAGGAGCAAGAGGAAGAAAGTGTTGCCTTCAGAGTAAAAATCTTGATTTTTGGGGTTGCGTTGTGTGTTACACAACCATGTAACTCCCCATGCAAATGCAAAAGTTATATAAACATGTAATGATTTAAAGTTATATGACTGTGTAATGATTTGTAAGTTTCAAAAATGATTTTTAAAGCCTGACCCCTTAGCCTTTTACCTCTAATGAACCCAAACCTTTCATATACAGTCAAAACAAGTAGAATGAGACTAAGAAAGTTATGTACAATCTCAATGATATTTTGGTTATTTTGTAACAAGTTGAATATTTATATGTGTCACACCCCAAAACCGGAACGACGGAAACGTTCGGGGGTAGAGGACGTCATGTCAAGTATCATGAGATATGTATATGGTAAGCAAGTAATAAACAACCATTTCATTTCAAAAGAAAGTGTTTACAATGTGTGTTCACAAAACATAGAATTCATACATAAATAACAAAACAAGACTCGAAGTTGTAATGTTTCATCTTCTAAATCCCCAGCACGAGCACCTGTCTAATAGTCTCCTGAGAATACAAGTTATTTGAAAGAGTTGATCATCAATTAAGTTGGTGAGTTCATAAGATTTTAGTGATGTGAGTAAGTTGTAATGCGTTGTTGAAAATGTTTATGTAAAAGTGGTGTAAGCTGTAAAATGTATACGTAAAAGCGATGTAAGCTGTAAGTTCTATTTTGAAAAGTTCGCCTGTTCCTCTAGAAAATCATATATTTCCTATCTGAATGAAAGTTAAGTAAAATGACACTACAAGCCTTTCTATGGGTACTAAGTGGGTACAAGTTATAAAAAAACTCAGAGTAAACAAACAATCGATTGGGCGCATCTGCCCTAAGCTCACAACCCAACGGGGAACAAAAAGTGAGGCGGATAGCACACGTTCCATTGGTTGTTAGATCGTTGTCATATATAACCCTGGTGTATTCACTTGTTACTCATGGAGTTATTTGTAATGGTTCCTTTATATCTAATGAAAAGTTCTTTTAAGAAAACCTATATTTCTTATAGTAAAATAGTGACCACAGTGACTACTTTTATGATAGCTTAGTTATACTGCTATATATAATCTGATATCGGATAGAAAGTTAATTGGGTGAATCTGCCCTCAGTCCACAACCCAACGGGGAACAGGAGGTAAGGCGGAAAACACACATTTAACTATCTATTGGGTATTAGTTTTATATATAAACATGGTGTATAAACTAAGGTATTATAGAGTTTCTCACCTAAAGTCTTTTAAAATTGTACTGACTTAATAAAATGGATTAAGCCCTTATCTGGTAAATCTCTAGTTTTGTATACCAAAAGTACTGACTTTGAAAAGTATGTTTTGTACTAGAAAAGCTATGTTTTGACTCTGTGTCCTATAACCTGATCCATACCTGGTACCCATATGATGACTTAATGTATACTAAGCATAGATATATATAGAATCGGGTAGATAATAGATTGGGTGAATCCGTTCCAAGCCCACAACCCAACGAGGACAAGAAATGAAGCGGAGAGCACACATCCTATTAGCTGTCGGAACCTATTGGTACATATGTATCCTATGGTGTATACATTAAGGAATCATAAGGCTAGCATTATAGTCCTAACTTTTAAAAGTAGCCTTCTACTAAGATATGATTGTTTTGAAAGTAGTCTTCTACCAAGACCCGACTGTTTTGAAAGTAGCCTTCTACCAAGACCCGACTGTTTTGAAAGTATCCTTATACCAAGACCCAACTGTACGACAGTAGCCTTCTACAACAATGTAAAGTGGTAAGATCTTGTGCATGTGGTTTATCAATCACATGTGATTGATATGATAACTGGCATGTTTAACTTGTATTCCCCCCCTATAAAACATTTAAAAACATTAAAAGGTTCATTTAGGGGTATGAACTCACCTGGTGTAAGTAGGTCCGACGAAAGTGTCGTTTGGGCGTTCGGTGTCACGCAAGGAGTTGAACACACACAATGACCTATTTAACATCTGATAACATATGTTCACATACAATTAGTATATTTAATACTAATTAAACAAATATACGCGCTCAAAGGAGCGGAAAACACTTTAGCTAAGTGTTTGGGTGTCCCGGGTAGCGTTTAAGGGTGTGAATGGCTAAGGAATGGAGTTTACTATCCAAGAATACCCCCTTAATACATAGTTTACAGCCCAGGGACTTCTCACCATGGGTTTACGGCCTTAAACTCATGGTGATGAGTTCTAGGGTGTTTAATGCTTCTACTTGCATCATAGAATTATTCTAAGCATTTTTCCACAAAGGCATGAGTGGATTCAAGGCTCCTAAGGGCTCTATATGGGAGTTCACGGCCTAGGGACACTCCTAAGGGAGTTTACGGCCGTAAACTCTCACCCTTAGAGTTTTGGGAAGTTTAAAGCCCCTAATGCCTTTCTAGTGATTTCTAATGAAGTGTGATGCTATTTTGGAGGATTAAATCTACCATTTGAATGAGTTTTGGGGAGTTTACGGCCTAGGTACTTGCTTGGGCCGTAAACTCCTTTTTACCCCTCCATTTCATGTGTTTAAGTCCTTAACTCCTTCCTAGTATTTTATAGAAATAGTCTAAGGTCATTTGGGGGATAAAAACCAACATTTTGGCTTGGTTTGGGGAGTTTACGGCCTTGACACATGTCTGGGCCATAAACTCTTATTAATCCTCCAATTCCTAATGTTTAAGTGATCTAAACCTAAGAGAATAAGCCCCTAATTTATGTGTGAAGCCTAAGGGTGATTTGGGAGTGTTTTTGGGGCATTTTGACAAGTTTATGAGGGGTTTACGGCCTAAGCATGTGCTTGGGATGTAAACTTTCATTTATGCCCTAAATCATTGTGTTTTGATGTGTAAACACTCCTAGGAAATTCCCTTAATTTATTTCCAAGCTTAAGGGCAAGTTTAAAGGCATGTTTGGCACCATTTTAGGGGTTTACGGCCCTAGAGTGTTCTTGGGCCGTAAACTCCTTATCCCATGCCTTCTTGGGTGGTTTTTGGGCTATAACTACAGCTAGTAATGTTTAGAACAAGCTAGGGTAAGCGGACTTACAATTTGGAAGCGTTTGGTTGCGGCTTCGGGGCGAAAATGAGTCTAGAGAGAGAGTATAGAGAGAGAGAGAGGGTGGAAAAGCTCCAAATGGAGTTTACTCCCCTTTATATATGGGTGGGAGTTGGAGCTCAGTGGAATCCTACCCAATACTGCTGTTATACGGGGCTTTTGGTCGCACCCGATTTAGTGGTCGTAATAATAAAACTTGACATTTTCCAAATAAATGGAAATGTGTGTCTTGTGTTTATATTTCCTTTTATCACGACTTAACGGCATGTTAAATTGCAACCAAATGGAATGTTTATTAAATTGATGCCCTCTAAGTAACGGAACTTTTATACAGTGGAAAATCCCGTTAACGGTAACGGGGAAATGTAACGGAACAACTTGGCTTGTCACAGCAACAATCCATATACATGATAGTCGGCACATTATGTGGTTAACATGGTCTTGTATTGTTATGTTATAATCTATATCCTCACCTGAATCTCTCAACAACTTGAGACATATTTTATATTATACAATCATATTGATGATGTAGGAAGTAGTAAAAGAAGAAAAGTAAATCAAAAAACAGAGAACACTGGAGATGAGGACGAGGAGGGTGACTTGGTTAAGAAATGAAAAGTGCTATGTCATTGTGTACATATGGCTTGTTCATGTAAACAATGATATATATTTAAATTAACAAATATGTCATTTAAGATACATAACAGGAACATAACGTGTTACATTATCTAATTGCGTAACTTAAAACTTGGTTGTATATTTTTATAAAATATAACATCTTTGCATAAATTGGAAAAAAAATGTTACCTAAATAAGGAATTTACCCTATTTAGAATACATCTACTCTAATAAATAAAAAAAAATTGTCATATGTCATACTTTCATTCATTTAGCCACATGTCGTTTGGTGGTTATTTTAGAGAGGAAACTTCATAAATGGTCCCTATGCTTTCTAGAAATGTGTCATATAGTCCCAAAGTTCAAAAAACCTCTCAGATAGTCTCTATGGTTTCAAAACTTTTAACAAAAGGTCCTTATTGCTCACTCCATTAACTTTTGTCCGTTAACTAAAGAACATTTCCGTCATTTCACTACCACAAAGACCATTTATGAAGTTTTGTATTATTTAAAAAATGAAATATATTATATAATATGATCTCTATCTATCTATCTATCTATCTATCTATCTATCTATCTATCTATCTCTCTCTCTCTCTCTCTCCCTCTCTCTCTCTGCTAAAAAGAAAAAGGGAAAAACAAGACATATTTGTTATTCAGACAAATTATTTCTACACGATACACAAATTTATTACTAAATCTACATTCTTGTAAATGGTTTACATTCTTTTTGAAGAACATTTACACAAATGAAAATAAAAATCAAGAAACTTACCAATTTTCCTACATTTACAAATGTAACAAATAACATGTATGCCATCATCAAAGTCCAAACCAAGGAAGTTTAAGGTGAAATTTACCCTAAAACCTATATGAACAATAGGCGCCATATTTTTTTGTAACTTGATGATGAACCCAATTGACGTGAAAAACAAACAAAACCCTAACCACAAATTAATTTCAATCAGAAATTCATCACTATCTAACAATAATCAATAATTCGATAACATTTGAAAATTCAATGAGATGATACTTTGAGATTAAACAAAAATTGAACGGAGTAATTGAAGAACTGCAAAACTTTCAATTGTAAGAAAGAATGAAAATTCAAGATTGTAAAGAAATCATGAAATTTATCTGATTCTGGTTATAAATTCAATGGGAAAAAACTTTGAGATTGGGTGATTTATTGAACCATGTCTTCCAACTGTCATAACTCTTTCTTGTAATTCCCAAAGGCACATGTATTCCATCATCATCGTCATCCTCTTCCTTCTAATATTTTTTGCACAGCCAGAAGTTCCCCACTCGAAATGATCCAATTATGTCCCATGGACTTAGAGTAAAAAAATGAAAAAATTAAATACATTAGATACTTGATTATTATTCGATGGATTCAACTACTGAAACAATATAATGGAAGGTACCTTTGTGTTTTCTCTTTCTTTGATTCTACACCTACAATTGCATTTTCACAAACATTTTGATCTTCTTCTTCATTCTTTTAGGGTTTGACTATAAGCCCACATCCACAAGCAAACCTCCATCCACCTCCTATTGTTCATTGAGAAACAAGTCATCTAATGTAATGTCCGTGTTTCCTTCTAGATTAAGTCATAGTCTATAATCGCTTTGGTCAAGCATTCTAATCGTTATATGAATGAATAAGAAAGGATTATTCATATATTTATTTGCTTATATGTGCTATAGGACATTAGGTGTATTTAATAAAAAAATAAATAAAATTAAAATGTGCGTCGAAGAAAAAATATTACTTAGGACAAATAATCATAACTAATTTGTACTATACGTTATAAGGATTACAAGGATATAAGGAGCATTCAAATCCTAAGTCATATGAATAAGTTATGTTTCTCTGAAGTTTCACGATTAAACCGGTACGACTCTGCGTATCGTAAAAAGTAGATTTTTGATAAATTACTTTTTAGCCATAGTGATCTACATGAGAGCCTTAAGATTCGTTAAACCGAGAGCATGCATATAGAGAACGTCCAAAACTAACTTCGCGAGAGGAAGTTATGATTTTTCTAAGATTCGACATAGTAATATTCTGCTCAAAAATCGAATTTAAGATCGTTCGATTTTAGCCAAGATGATCTAAACGAGAGCTGAAGAGCTCATTAATAGGAGTTCACCAATAAAAAATCTGTTGAAATCGGACTCCGAATGAGAAAGTTATACTTTTTATACGAGATTTAACAGTCTAAGAATGTGTGAAAAATATAAATTCAAAATTAGCCGAAGGAGTCTAAATGAAAGTTGTAGATGTTGTTGAGAGCTTTCCGGGGATATAAAAATGTCAAAACGGAGTTTGTATGAAGAAGATACACAATTTTGAAAATCTGAAAAATGGTACTTGTGCGCGTCAGGAGCACTATGCGCCCAACAAGACCACACAGGCCTACCCACTTTGCGCCATGTATCAAGCCAGCATTTCTCCACCTCACTATGTCCTAACCAGGAGCGTTTTGTTCCCCATTTATGCATGGAGTGCATCCCAATAAATCACCCTATAAATAGCAGTTGATTCCTTCATTCCTTCTCACAACATTCCATCGACTTCTCTCTGAAATTTTTGTTATTTAGCCCATTTTTCCCTTCATTTTATTCTCCGGCAAAGCCATGTGATGCCCCTATGTACTCATCCATGCTTTGTTCCCCATCTACTCTAATAAATTAAGTTTTTTTGGCCACTTATCACACTCTCATTTAATTTGCCAAATGTCATTTTGTGGTTATTTTGAATTAAATTTTTTTCCACATGTCATTTTATGTGTTTTTCTATTTTATTAAATCTCACATAATATTTTAATGTAAAAATTGCAATAAATATAGTAATAAATGAATATCACTTTCATTAATCAACTTACCTTTTAATTTCAAAATTCCTAAAATTAAAGCTCATTAGTTTCTTTTGTTTATTTATTTAAATGTAAAAGATAAAAAACATTTTCATTATAATAATTTATTATTTTCTTATTTTCTTATAAATTCAAAATTCTCAAATATTTTGACATTTATATTTAATGTTTTTTTAAATTAATACATGTAATACATTGGTCTCACAACTAGTATCCACTACAAAAGACTTAATATTCTTGGTTTGAAATGAATTTTTATTGGATATCTAAATTCTTTGATTATTATGGATTGTTGATAAAGATTTTACAATATTGGATTTAATATATATTAAAAAATATTTCTTATTAATTTGTTAAATTTTAAATTAATCTAATAAATAAAAAAGAAACTTATAGGCTAAAATCTGTTTACATCATTTTATTCATGAACATGAGTAAATGTAAATTTGAAATATTCTTGTAAGCAAAATATTACAGATTTAACAGTTATAAATAGGGATAATGACTTAAAAGTGTAGTATATTTTTTTATTTGTATATATTTAGGGCGTGTTTGGCACGTAGCTATTGGAAGCGTTTGGGAGCTTCTAGCTTTTAGCTTTTAATAAAATGCTCTAGTTTAAACAAAAAGCTCCGTTTGGCAGTACGAGCGTTTAGCTTTTAGTTTTAACAAAACGTTTTGATTCTAAAAGCTACTTCATGTAGCGTTTAACAAAATGCTCATGAGCTTTTGAAATCAATTTCCATAATTAACCTTAAAAATATATTTATGTTATAAAATATGATCAAATAACAAGATACATTAGAGATAAAGAAAGACATGAGAATAAAGAGAACTTTTATTCCAATATTTGTGATCAAATCATCAAACTTCACAATACATAATATTCACTATTTATACTAAACAAAGAAGATGAAAAGGTCATGTATGATATGAATGCACATTATAGTGGTGCATAACTACACTCACAAAACTCATAATAATGTTTGCTATAATGCTCACTAATTATGGAGAGTAATGGAGATATGGAGAATCCAATAGTCATTCTATAAATAATAATTCATAACACTCCCCCTTGAATGACGATTGTATCGTGCCTCATTAAAACCTTAATCGGTAAAACCCTTTATTATGGAAAAATAGTACATGATTAATAATAGATATTGGAAACAATTTCCTCATTAAAAACCTTGCTAAGAAAACCCAGTGGGAAAAACTTAGCTAAGGAAAAGAGTACAATATGTTTCCAACTCCCCCTAATTAGCACATCGCTTGATTTTCTTGAAGCACCACATAGCAATGTTTCGTACCATCTTTTCAAATTTCGATGTAGAAAGTGCTTTAGTAAACAAATCAGGAAAGTTGTTACTGGATTGAATTTTCTAGATGTTGATGTCACACTTTTTTTTGAAGATCATGAGTGAAAAACAAAACTTTGGTGATATATGCTTGGTTCTGTCTCCTTTGATAAATCCTTCCTTGAATGGAGCTATACAAGTTGTATTATCTTCATATTGTATGGTTGGAACATCCCTGTTTGAAGTTAGACCACAATTCTTGCAAATATGTTAAGTTAAAATTCTTAACCAAATACATTCATGACTTGCTTTATAAATTGCTATAATCTCTGCATGGTTAGAATAAGCAACAACTAAAGTTTGTTTAACAAAATGACAAGAATTTACGTTACCTCCACAAGTGAATAAATAACATGTTTGGGTTCGAGATTTGTGTGGATCAAATAAATATACCACATATGCATAACTAATTAACTTCACATTTTATGAATTTGATAAGTATAAATTCATATCCATTGTACCTCGAAGATATCAAAGAATGTGTTTGACTCTATTCCAGTATCTTCTTGCTGGACAAGAACTATATCTTGCTAATAAGTTTAAGACAAAAGATTTATCAGGTCTTGTATTAATAGTAAGATGTATTAGTGCACCAATAGCACTAAGATATAGTTCTTCGGGAACAAGAAGATTTTCATGTTTTTTATGATGCTGAAAATTGGTCCTTTTTGGCATCTAAGTGCCTTACCACCTTCGGGTTACTCATGGATGTGAGTTATTCATATAAAACCTTTTTGCCACCTCTTCAAGATATTATTGTACAAAAACTCCATTTTTCTGTGCTTAATTTGAAGACCCAAATAGAATTTCATCTTACCAAGATCATTCATTTCAAAAATTTCTTTCAGACAAGAAGTGACCTTTTCCAATTCTCTAGGAATTCCAATTATGCTCAAATCATCTACAATAACATCAATTATGATAAATTCTTATCTGGATCTTTTTATGAATACACATGGGCTTAATGGATCATTTTGATAGCACCCTTTCAACAGAAACGTACTAAAACAATTGAAGCACATACGGCTAGATTGTTTCAATCTATACAAAGATTTATTTAATTTTACCAAATATACTTCACGAGAATTATAAGTTTGTGCTTCTGGCACCTTAAACCCTTCTGGGATTTTCATATAAATATCATTTTCAAGTGAACCATATAAATTGCCAGTAAATACATCCATTAGACACATCTCCAGTTTGGCATATGTTGTTAAACTTATAAAATAACTAAATGTAATTGCATCAACTATCGGAGAATTTGTTTCTACATAATCAATTTCGGGTCTTTGGGTAAAACCTCGTGCAACAAGTATTGCTTTTTATCTCACAACTTCATTTTTCTCATTTCTTTTCCGCACAAATACCCATTCGTGTCCCACTGTTCTTACTTTGTTTGGTCTATGGACTACAGATCCAAAAACTTTTCATTGAGTAATAGAATTAAGCTCTTTGTTTATTTCATCTTTCCATTTTGGCCAATATTTTCTATTCATACATTTCTCAATAGATTTAGGTTCAAGATCCTCATTTTCTTTATAATCGCGCGCAGAACATGATATGAAAAATTATCGTCGACGTCTATCTTACTTCGGTTCCATCTTATTCCTGTCATGACATAATTTATTGAGATCTCATCATTTTCATTTTTTCAGGTACCTTATTTTCTTTTGTTATGTCATTGGGCTCTTCTAGAGCTTCATTAATTTTTTCAAGAGATTCTGTTTTCTCTTTTGGACCATCAATTGTATTTGCTTCATTTCATTTTCGAGGATTTTTATCTTTGGAACCGGTTGATCTTACACGCTTCAGGCGTGCCTAAGATTCATTTGCAGTTGTATTTTTTTCTTTCTGGGATATCAATTCTAACTGGAGTAACTATAGCTGGTACATGAGACTTTGTTACTCACTTAGGGTCAGTGAATGCTTCTAGCAATTGATTTGCTACATTTTGTAAAGGAATTATCTTTTTTATTTCAAGTTCACATTGACTTGAACGAGGATCTAGAACTGAAAGTGACAATTCCTTTCAAGAGATTTTATTTTCCAGCTTCTTTATTTCTCCCCCTAATGTTGGAAAATATGATTAATCAAAATAATAATCATCAAATATAGTTGTAAATAAATCTCCAATTGATGATTTTAAATATTTTAGTAAAGATGGAGATTTATATCTAACATAAATTCTCATTCTTCTTGAGGACCCATTTTTGTGAAGTGAGGTGGAGAAATGGGTATATAAATTGTACATCCAAACATCCTTGGATGGTAAATATTTGGTTCCTGACCGCAAACCAGTTGAATAGGGGAGAACTCATGATAACTAGTTGGCATTATGCATATAAGTGATGTTGCGTCTAAAATTTCATGCCCTTATGTTGATTAGGAAGTTTATAATGCATTAGTAATGGTCTTGCAATTAATTAAAGGTGTTTAATTAATAAATCAATTAGACCATTTTGCGTATGAACATATGTAACAGGATGTTCAATCCAATCGACATGCAATAATCGTTAATAGCTTGTAATGAAAATTTTGCAGCATTGTCAAGTCGAATTATCTTAATTGGGTAATCGTGGAAATGTGCCCTTGGGCTGATTATTTATGCAAGTAATATTGCAAAAACCAAATTACAACTAGACAAAAAGCACACATGTGGCCATCTAGTTGACTCATCAATTAAAACCATAAAATATCTAAATGGTCCACATGGTAGTTGAATTGGTCCACATATATCCCTTTGCTTTTTCTTTTCTAAAACTACGACTTTCATACCCAACTCTGTTCAATGATGGATGGGAACTTAATTTTCCATGAGAGCATGCAACACAAGACAATTCATTATCTTGAAAAATCTTCTGGTTTTTCAAGGAATGACCACTTGAAGTTTCATTTATTCTACATACCATAATTGATCTGAGATGGCCCCACCGGTCATGTCGAACTTTGAAGGTATTATCATACCTTTTTTATTTTCAATAGTATGAATAATTATAATATTTGTATAGTACAATCCGGAGAACAATACAAATTATTTTTCCAAAAAACTTGTCTTACCCGTATCATTTTTGTAATGTGGAGATAATTTTTATTACCATCATTAGTTGTTTCAATATGATATCCATTAGACCGAATATCCTTAAAACTTAATAAATTTATTGATGATTTTAATGAAAATAATGTATCACCAATTGTAATTATTGTCACTTGTGGTAATACTATATTCGCTCTTCCGGAGCCTTCAATCTTGGTGATTTAGACGAAAATAATGCATCACTAATTTGTAATTAATGTCCCTTGTTGTAATATTTTATTCGCTCTTCCGGAGCCTTCAATCATTTTTGCATTACCTGTTATTATATTAACATTTGCTTCTCTAATTGATAAGTAAGGAAAATATTTTTTATTATTAAAAATGTTATGTGTTATTGCATTGTCTGCAAGAAATATATCTTCATTATTTCTTTTGCGAATATTCATGTTTCTTTTCAATAAATAAGTAAGACATAAGAAACATTCGACTTAGAGAAATAAACTAATATTTTATTAATTTGGGAAGATTGTTACGACATCATTTCTCATGAAACGAATATGACATAAAAACATAACAAATGTCATGAAACAAAACAACACATTATTCTGATCAATCACCATCCATATCACCACTTGTCCCATCTGGGTAGACAAGAAAATCGGCAACATCCAAATGTGTCATTTCTGGTTGATCTTCATGAATATCACGATGAATAAAATTTGTTTTGATATTTTATTTTTCTTTAGATTTTAGATAAGTTTGATAAAGATCAACAAAATGTTTTGGTAAACGGCATATACAAGACCAATGATCGGTCATTCCACATCAGTGACAAACATTTTTAACTTTCTTTCTTTTTTGCCTTCACCACTTTATCATTAGGATGTGGATTTTTGTTATTTTCCAACTTCTGGTGGTTACTTGTAATCTTGTTATTTTTATGATAATTATGATAACCTCCACGACCTTGGTTAGACCCATGACTATTATGATTATATGATGCTGCATTCACTTTAGGAAATGCACTAGAACCGGTCGGGATTGATTGCTGATTTTTCATCAATAACTTATTTTTTGTTTAGCCACAAGAATAAATGAGATTAATTCAGATTCTTTTTGAAATCTTTCTCACGATATTGCTACTACAGGAGCATGTTGGTGGCATGGAAAGTAGAGAAAGTTTTCTCTAGCATAATATAGTTTTCCATAGTGAAAATACTAATAGAAATAAAGACTTGTATCTTAAGGAATTTTTAGTTAATAAATTTCATACAATAATATGTAATCATTGTACATGTGAAATTATAAAAAATACATACCTGAAAATAACAAGAGCGATAAAGAGTTAGAGCTCTATGGTAGAGTCGTGCTGATAATGTGTTATAAAATATGATCAAATAACAAGATACATTTGTGACAACCCGAAAATTTCTAGCTTGCATTCTTCATTTCTTATCAATAATAGAATTGTTTTACTATCTTGTAGTACTATTTAGGGTCTTTTGGAGCGTTCTAAACGTGTTATAATCAAGGTTGGAGTGTGGAAATGGGTTAACTCAAAGTGTAGGAATCAAAAAGAGGCCAAACACTCAAACACATGGAGTGTGCGGCCACACACTTGAGTGTGCGGCCACACACATGTGTTTGCGGCCTCACACCCTTCCCAACCGCACACTCCACCTATATATACCACATTTAGTCATTTTTTGAACACTTCATACACTTCTTCAAGCATAGAACGCGAAATCCTCTCAAGTATCATTCATTCTCCTTGAAGATCTTCATACAAGGTACCAAGAACACCAAGAAACACCATCTGGCCGCACACATGGCAACACACACCATCTGGCAGCACACATGGCCGCGCACAGGGCCGCACACATGTGCTGGAAGCACACTAGGCCGCACACCTGGCTGCACACACACATATAGTGTGTATTTTGGCCATACACCCTCTTGTATAGCCTTATAAACCCTCATACAATCATATATGATTGTAACACTTCATTATAAGTGTTTACTAGTCCCTAAGGTGGTCCCAAAAATCATTATTCAGTTGTTCATAACACTAATTATATTCATATATATGTCAATATATGCTAAATAGGATTCGCGTGTGTACTCAAGCCACCACTTGATACTTAGCAACTGATCCAACGTTTTCATCAGAACCACTCACTACAGGTGAGTTCATACCCCTGAATGAACCTTTTAAATGTTTTTACATGTTTTATAAGGGGGGGGGGGGGGGGAATACAAGTTAAACATGTCAGTTATCATATCAACCATCTGTGATTGATAACCCGCATGCACAAGGAGTTACCACACCGTAAACTGTTTTACCAAGTAGGACACTATTAATGGTTTTCTAAAAGGTTTTCACTTGTCAAGTTCTTACTTATACTGCTCTATCAAAATTTCATTTTCAAACTGATTTATGAAAGGTTTCCAAAGAATTTCTAAAGGTTTTAAATCAAACTTCTTTCATAAAGGAATACCAAGTCGTGATTTTCTTATTATATAAAGGATTTCCAAAGTTTACGTCTATGTTTTTATACTTCTACTTGGTTAAGATACCACTGCGTTATTTTTGTTTAGATAACGTTTCCACTTTGTGAATCACTTATAACTGATGGACGCTTATACTTGTTCACACTCTTACTCAGTGATACGTTTCTACTTCACTTATACTTGATATCGCTTCTACTTCACTTATACTCGATACGCTCCTACTTCACTTGATGTCACGTTTACTTCGAGATACGCTTACACTTGTTAGACACTCCTACTTCACTTGTTGAACGCTCTTACTTCACTCGTTAGACACTCCTACTTCACAAGAATCACTCCTACTTGTTACACACTCAGTAGTAGATAGATGTATGTATGTGCTTGTATAGGTACATATAAATAATGATTGAAAGACTTAGGAAGGCTCGTCCGCCCTATTTCCTTTTCTTCGTTGAGATGTGGTCTGGTGGGATCGGATGGCCGCCCGACGGTCGTTTGATTCATTAGTTATATATTATGTATACGAGTATGGATGTACAGGTATGCTTTAGTCAGTTCAGTTATCATGTGACAACCCGAAATTTCCATTTGTACGAACATTATCTATTCAATAGAAGCTAGTCCAGTTTCAGTAATTTTCAGACTTTTCCGAATAAGTTGTTTACAGTAGGGTTTACGTTTAAGGAGATATCAGGAGAGTGGATACTCCTACGTTTGTGAAAGTTGAACATTCCAAGTTTCATAATGTTATATTCCAACTTCTGAAATAAAAATATTTTCTGTCAAAATATTTCAGGACTATAAATAGATTTCTGAATTTATTTAATTCATTATTCACAATTTCAACTAGAGAAAAGCCATTTTCTCTCTGACGGATCTTCGGGTTTTCATCCCAGATTGTGAGTCTACTTTCCTAGATGTGTTTTATTACTTGTTTTATGCTTTATAACATAGATTACATGTCTAAAGTACAAGATCCGGCAGCTTACGGCCCAAGAACGTTCTTGGGGTGTAAACTCCAAAACAAGGCCTAAAAGCTACCTAGTCTCATTCCCATGTTAGGTATCTAATTAAGGACAATATGTATGAACATTAGAGGCTAGAATTCAATTAAGAACCACAAGTTATAGGAGTTTACGGCCAAGGATATGCTCTTGGGCCGTAAACCCCTTTTTCAAGGGCTAAGAGTGCTCTAAACACCCCTAAGGCTTTAAGACAATTACCCTTTGATACTTGTAACTTGAATGGGGAGAAAATTACATCAAAATCATCCCTTAAAGGGAGTTTATGGCCAAGGAACATCTCTTGGGCCGTAAACTCCAAGTGAAGGCACAAATGTGTGCCTAAAGTCCCCTTTAGCCTTAAACAAAAACATAGAAGCTATCCTACATGTGCAAGTGACTTAAAAGAATTAAAACCAACACCCCATAGGAGTTTACGGCCGTAAAATCTAGGGGATATGGTCTTTAGGCCGTAAACTCCTCTATGGAGCATTCTAGGGCCTTAAACTACTTCAAGGATTATTCCACAAATGCTACGCTTATTCTAGGACTAGTTTAACACTTTAAAACACCCAAAACCACCAAGTGTGGAGTTCATGGCCGTAAACTCAAGGTTTTACGACCGTAAACTCCAAGGGTGGGGTTTGTTGGGTGGTAAACACTTATTCAAGGTTCTTGGAAGCTTTTTAACCCTTTTGCCTTGTCCCATATCAACTTAGATGCAACCACTAGGACCTATAACACTTATGCAAAGTGTTTACATGTTCCTAAATGTCCCAACTTATTTTTGTTAAGTTATTATCTGGCTAATTAGTTATATATATGCTCATTATATGATAACTAGGCTCGTGCGTGTGAACAAGTCTCCGTTTGCCACCTAGCACGGTATCCGATACTACAATCCAATCTACTCACCACAAGTGAGTTCATACCCCTTTAATCAACCTTTGAAATGCTTTTAAATGTTTTAAATACTTTATGGGGGGGATACAAGTTAAATACTTATAGTTATTGCATCAATCACATGTGATTGCATTAATCACATGTGATTTATAACTAGAAAACCAATGATTTATTCAAACTGTTTATCAAATTGTTTCACTTCAAAATGTTTTACAAACTCTTTTACTTATCAAATGCTTTATTAAACTTTAGTTTATTCCTTATAAAATTGCATGCCCATATATGTATAGATATATAAGTAATGTTGAAAGGGCTTAGGAAGGCCATCCGCTCTATTTCCTTTTCCTCGATTTGGATGTGGTCTGGTGGGATTTCGGGTGACCATCCGAGGGTCGTTTAAATATTAGTTATATATCATATATACATGTATAGACATAAAAGTACTTCCATATTCACACTTATCAGTACATCAATAGTTAGTTACCATCGGGGTAACACAAGAGCATATACAACTATACTAGAAGGAGAACATATACAACTATACTAGAAACAGAACATATACAACTATAGTAGAAACAGAGCATATACAACTATACTAGAAGGAGAACACATACAACTATACTAGAAACAGAACATATACAACTATACTAGAACGAGAAACATTACATATACATGAACACGTTAACAATTGTGATCCACTGTGTCGGAGCATGCGTTAAATTTCATGGCCCAAGTTGTAGCCAGAATTCTCTTGGAGGGAGAGCTTGAGTTTGCGTATAGATCTATACTGGATTGACTATCCTACACCTTGCTGCTAGCTACAGCCGGACCTGCAGGTCTACGGGTGCCAAACGTCATTCCGTTATTACGACCATTCATTATGTCGTTGTTCCCAGTCGATAGCATGGTGCAATTTATCACATTATACCTTAATATAAATCCGGTTTAAGGTAGTTAGTATAGCAGTAGTTCTTATTATACAAAACTACAGTACTATAATGATTTACCCATTACATATTTTAGTGATAACCTCACTTAAACATTAATGTACTAACTATATTTTGTTATATGATAGTTACACTTGGGAAATTACACACTTTTACAACAAACGAGCATACAAAACAGTTAAGCCTTGGTAGAAGGTTACGTTAATAGAAAATATAGGTTTTTTCTGAGAGAATCAAACTTTTACAAACACTTTCAAACACTTACTTACATTTTTACAAACTGATACATTGAGACAGATTCAAACATTTTGACAACAAACATTGACACTAAAATACTTATGAACTCACCAGCTTAATGCTGATAAACTCTTTCAAAATAACTTGTATTCTCAGGTCATCAGTAGACAGGTACCGAGGCCAGCTTTTGAGAAGATGGAGCGTATCCAAGACTCATCTTATTATTTTGATTTACATTATTTTGGTGTCTATAACTGTACAAAACACGCTTGTATTAAAATTATATATTCAATGCAATGGATGATGTTGTTTGCTTATTTACATTTACTGTGTTGTGATACTGTACATGACGTCCTCCGCCCCAGAACGTTTTCGCCGTTCTTGGTTTTGGGGTGTGACAGATTGGTATCAGAGCATTGTTTATAGTGAATCAAGTATATCAACCCATAAAAGATATACTAAACTATAAACCCAATAGGGATTAAAGCACTCTGACCAAGAGTCTATACTTTAAATATTAAAATATTTAATTAAGTATACTAGTCTACATTCATACTAAAATCAGTGTCACAATGACAAGAACAAAAGTATTACAATTGTTGAATATCACAAGTGAGCTCGGGGATGTATGGTCAGTCCTGTGAATGGCATAGCCTGATCAACTATGCTGGTCCTAGGAGTGATTAGCATATGCCCTAGAATGGTTGTGATGTGTTAACAAGTCTAAAAACTTACCAACAATACCACAAGAAGATCAGTAGAACTTAAAATTAAAATACTATAGGTGTATTTTGTACTACTAGTTACATGTATACTATATTCTTATACCTCTCTTCTCGCGTAGATTAAATGGCTGGATTCCATCACGGCGACCCGTACTTTCCAAATGAAGGCGATGCAGGGTGGATCGAAGAAGAGCCCGAAGATGATCATCCAATCCCTTTGGATGATCACCTCGCAGAAGGATTTTCCGATGGATCTGACTCCGAGCCTGAAGTCAACAACCTACCGCTAGTAGGTCAAGCCCCGAACAACAATCCCCGACCAGCTTTTCTAGGTCCTACTCCCTTGTGGGCAAGCAACTTGAATCGCTGGAGTGATGAACAGGGTCAACCCTTACCATACTTTGGGGACCGAACCTTTTACAACGTCAGCGATGGTGGCTCTGCTGACCGAGCTCTACCTGTCATTATCCGCAGAATAGCTCGTAATGTCGAGCAAGGTCAAGCAGCCATCGACCGGGTCATGGAGATTGATGCCAACTCTGGTGTCAACACATTCCGCATCCGCCGTCTTGAAGAAGACATGGAACGGACCCGGAGAACCAACGAAACCCTACAACAACAGTTGGATGCCTCCTGAGCTGAGGTCATGGAACTTCGAGCCCATCAGAGAGCTCAGGATCGACACCTTCAACAAGTGTTTCGTCAAGTGTTAGACCTCAGGGCTCGCCCGAGGAATTCCCATCGTCGTTAGATGATGTCTAGTACATCTTTGTCTTTTGGTTAAGGAATAGCCTTGAACATCTGTGCTCTAAGTAGCACTTGTCTGTAAATATTCCTAACTTTCAGTACTCTAATTAGGAATCTAAGAACTGTCAAACTTTCTGTATGGTATGATGTAAGACCTACTGTTAGGTCGATTTTCCCTGAACTTATTACATCAGTAATGCCAGTAGTTTTGACATCCATCTATCTGTGGGAAAATCTATATACTGGTGTTTTCCTACTAATATTCCTTGTTGCGATTTCAAACACTCATTCAACTGTTGGGCTATGGTTAGTTAGTCCATGTGTCACTCTCACGTTGCTTACAAATTGATTCTTACCCATTTTCTTATCTCTATAAACTTATAGCTGAAAGATGTCGCCTCGCAGATCTACCAGGAATAACCCTACACCTCCACCACCTCCACCGCCTTCACCGCCTCCGGTCATCGATACTGCAGCCCTGAACGCTGCCGTAGCTGCAGCAGTGGCAACTTCCATGGCTCAGTATCACTCATCCGATGCCAACAGAGGTGGAACCCCTGTTGAATCTATTCCGGTCGAAATCCCTGTGCGCTCGAGAGAGTGCTCCTACAAGGATTTCACCAACTGCAAGCCGAAGTCCTTTCATGGCACCGGCGGAGTCATTTCCCTCTCGCAATGGTTCAAGAAGACTGAATCAGTCTTCGAAATATGTTCATGCCCTGCTGCGAGCAAAGTCAAATATGCTGCATGCACCTTTGAGGGAAAAGCCCTAACGTGGTGGAACGGCCACGTTAAAGCTCTAACACTTGTCGTGGCTAACGACATGGGCTGGGAAACGATGAAGGACCTCATGATTGAGGAATACTGCCCAAGGGGCGAAGTCCAGAAATTGGAACAGGAACTCTGGAACCTGACCATGAAGGGCACCAATGTGATCGCTTACACTGCCCGATTTAGCGAACTGGTGGCCCTCTGCCCCAATATGGTTCCCACTGAGGGGAAAAAGATCGAACGGTACATATGGGGGCTAGTGCCTCCGTATCAGGGGAACGTCCTAGCATCGAACCCCGCTACCTTCGACAGTGCCAAGCGATTGGCATAACGACTCATTGACCATGGAGTCAAAACCCCTGCGACAACAACAACCCTAGCCATCTCGGAACCCTCCAAACCCGCTGACACTAAGCAGAAATTCTGGGATGAAAAGAAGAAGCTGCGAGCTGCCAAAAAGTAGCAAATTGTGGCAGTGCATGCCGCGGTAACCCCTACTGCTGCTACTGCTCCGGGGAAGCAGTATGCTGGAAGTTTGCCTAAGTGCAACAAATGCAACTTCCACCACAACGGCTCCTGCCGTGAAATGCAGTGCTCTAACTGCTACAGGAAAGGACACACCGTCCGTTTCTGTAAATTCCTGGCACAACCGATCTCCCAAGTCCCTGGCTCTGGCGCAAGCCCAACTTGCTATGGATGTGGCGAAACAGGCCACTTTAAGAGGGACTGCCCCAAAGCGAGAAATGATGGAGGAGCTGGGAGGGTACTAGCTATAGGCCACGGGGAAGCAGTTGCTGACCCGACAGTGGTGACTGGTACGTTCCTCCTTGATAACTCCTATACATGCATTCTGTTCGATAGTGGATCGGAGCGAAGCTTCGTAAACCATAAATTTACTCGCATGCTTAAGCAACAACCACACGCACTTAAAGAACAATTCATAGTAGAAATGGCTAATGGGAAACTTGAGAGTACAAATAGCATATACTTAGGTTGTATCCTAACTCTAGATAACCATTCATTCCCAATCGACCTCATGCCGGTCTCAATAAAAAGCTTCGACGTTATTATCGGCATGGATTGGTTAAGTCTTCATCGCGCTGACATCATGTGCTACGAAAAAGCAGTCCGACTAAACCTCCAGTCTAACGAAACTCTTATAGTCTACGGCGACAAACCTGGTGCAAGTCTTCGCATTATATCGAGTATTCAAGCACAGAAATATTTGCGTAAAGAATACCACGCATTCCTTGCTCACGTCGTCGACACGAACCTCGAAACGAAAGAACTAAAGAACATCCTAGTAGTGAGCGACTTCCCCGACATTTTCCCAGAAGAGCTACCTGGATTACCTCCGCAACGACAGGTCGAATTCAGGATCGACTTAGTCCCAGGAGCTACCCCAGTAGCCAAGTCGCCCTACCGTTTAGCACCAGCGGAGATGCAGGAACTCTCTGGTCAACTTAACGAACTGCTCAGCAAGGGCTTTATAAGACCAAGTTTCTCACCTTGGGGAGCATCGGTCTTGTTCGTTAAGAAAAAAGACGGATCATTCCGTATGTGTATCGACTACAGGGAACTCAACAAATTAACGGTCAAAAATCGTTACCCTCTGCCTCGCATAGATGATCTATTCGACCAATTGCAAGGGGCGAACTATTTTTCCAAGATTGATCTGAGATCCGGGTATCACCAGTTACGAGTGCTAGAAGAGGATGTGCCGAAGACAGCCTTCCGGACTCGTTACGGACACTACGAGTTCGTGGTGATGCCATTCGGATTGACCGATGCGCCCGCAGTCTTCATGGATCTGATGAATAGAGTATGCCGACCTTACTTGGATCAGTTCGTCATCGTTTTCATTGACGACATCCTGATCTACTCCCGAAGTAAGGAAGAGCATGGCGATCATCTGCGACAAGTTCTAGGAACTTTACGAAAGGAGAAAATTTATGTGAAGTTCTCGAAATGTGAATTTTGGATCCGAAGAGTCGAATTCTTAGGACACGTGGTAAGTGAAGAGGGAATCCACGTGGACCCATCCAAAATTAAAGCCATTGAGAACTGGTCAGCACCTAAGACGCCGATAGAAATTCGTCAATTTTTAGGTCTTGTTGGCTACTACCGTAGATTTATTCAGAACTTCTCCCGAATAGTGAAACCTCTTACAACCCTGACCCAGAAAGGCGTTGCCTTTGACTGGGAAGAGAAACAAGAGAGAGCGTTCCAAACTCTCAAGAGAGCCTTGTGCACCGCGCCAATACTATCCCTTCCCGAAGGAATAGAAGACTTCGTAGTCTATTGCGATGCATCGAATCAAGGGCTCGGGTGTGTTCTGATGCAGCGAGGTAAGGTCATCGCCTACGCCTCGAGACAATTGAAGACACACGAGGTTAACTACACGACCCACGATCTTGAACTAGGAGCAGTGGTGTTTGCTCTGAAGATCTGGAGACATTATTTGTATGGAACGAAGAGCACTATCTTTACCGACCACAAGAGTTTACAACATATTTTTGACCAGAAGGAGCTCAACATGAGACAACGACGGTGGGTCGAGCTACTCAGTGACTACGAATGCGATATTCGTTATCATCCGGGTAAAGCCAACGTAGTAGCAGACGCCCTAAGTCGGAAGGAATATTCTGGTCGCAAAGTCAAGTCATTATCAATAACCATCCATTCACACTTGTCTAAGCAAATTCAGGAGGCTCAACTTGAGGCCATGAAACCTGAAAATGTGACGAGTGAATCCCTTAGAGGAATGGACAAGAATTTAGAAGCCAAGGGTGACGGAGCCTTATATTTCATGAACCGGATCTGGACACCGAAGCACGGTGGTTTCCGAGACTTGGTCATGACCGAGGCACAAAACACTCGGTATTCCGTCCACCCAGTTTCAGATAAGATGTATCTGGATCTTAAAAAGCTATACTGGTGGCCTAATATGAAAGTAGAGATTGCTACCTTCGTAAGTAAATGCCTTACTTGCGCAAAGGTTAAGGTCGAGTACCAGAAGCCCTCTGGTTTACTGCAACAACCAGAGATTCCAGAATGGAAGTGGGAGCGGATCACTATGGATTTCATAACCAAGTTGCCCAAGACAACGGGTGGACTTGACACCATATGGGTCATCGTCGATAGATTGACCAAGTCTGCACACTTCCTGCCTATCAGAGAAATTGACAAGATGGAGAAACTTACGAGAACATACATTAGGGAAATCGTACGGCTACATGGTGTACCTATGTCCATTATCTCCGATAGAGATAGTAGGTTCACCTCAAGATCTGGCAATCACTGCAACATTCCCTAGGAACAAGGCTGGACATGAGCACAGCCTACCATCCACAGACCGACGGACAGAGTGAGAGGACCATCCAAACACTGGAAGATATGTTGCGAGCCTGTGTGATTGATTTTGGGAAAGCATGGGATACTCATTTACCCCTTGTCGAGTTTTCCTATAATAACAGTTATCACACGAGCATCAAGGCTGCTCCATTTGAAGCTCTCTACGGCCGAAAGTGCAGATCCCCTCTGTGCTGGGCTGAGGTGGGTGATACCCAATTAGCTAGGGGGCAAGCTTCCGACAGTACTCTCACCGGTCCGGAAATCATTCGGGAAACGACAGAGAAAATCATTCAGATCCGTGAACGATTGAAAGCCTCTAGAGACCGACAGAAGAGCTACGCTGATAAACGAAGAAAACCTTTGGAATTCCAGGTGGGAGACCGAGTCCTTCTCAAAGTCTCACCCTGGAAAGGCTTGGTACGCTTCAGCAAGCGTGGGAAGCTTAATCCGAGGTACATAGGGCCTTTCGAGATTCTTGCGAGAGTCGGCCCCGTAGATTACAAACTCGATCTACCCGACACACTTCGTAACGTACATTCTACATTCCACGTATCTAACTTGAAAAAGTGTCTGTCCGACGAGACTCTTGTAATCCCACTCGACGAGATCGAGATCAACGAGAGCCTCAACTTCGTGGAAGAACCAGTAGAGATCATGGACCGTGAGGTCAAGCAGATGACGCAAAGCCGTATCCCTATCGTGAAGGTTCGCTGGAACGCCAAGCGAGGACCGGAATTCACTTGGGAACGCGAGGATCAGATGAAGCTGAAATACCCTCATCTTTTCGCTTAAATGTTGTAACTTCGTATTTGCTTAAATTCTAATTTCTGGACGAAATTCCTTCTAACGGGGGGATGATGTGACAACCCGAAATTTCCATTTGTACGAACATTATCTATTCAATAGAAGCTAGTCCAGTTTCAGTAATTTTCAGACTTTTCCGAATAAGTTGTGTACATTAGGGTTTACGTTTAAGGAGATATCAGGAGAGTGGATACTCCTGGGTTTGTGAAAGTTGAACATTCCAAGTTTCATAATGTTATAGTCCAACTTCCGAAATAAAAATATTTTCTGTCAAAATATTTCAGGACTATAAATAGATTTCTGAATTTATTTAATTCATTATTCATAATTCCAACTAGAGAAAAGCCATTTTCTCTCTGACGGATCTTCAGGTTTTCATCCCAGATTGTGAGTCTACTTTCCTAGATGTGTTTTATTACTTGTTTTATGCTTTATAACATAGATTACATGTCTAAAGTACAAGATCCGGGAGTTTACGGCCCAAGAACGTTCTTGGGGTGCAAACTCCAAAACAAGGCCTAAAAGCTACCTAGTCTCATTCCCATGTTAGGTATCTAATTAAGGACAATATGTATGAACATTAGAGGCTAGAAATCAATTAAGAACCACAAGTTATAGGAGTTTACGGCCAAGGATATGCTCTTGGGCCATAAACCCCTTTTTCAAGGGCTAAGAGTGCCCTAAACACCCCTAAGGCTTTAAGACAATTACCTTTTGATACTTGTAACTTGAATGGGGAGAAAATTACATCAAAATCATCCCTTAAAGGGAGTTTATGGCCAAGGAACATCTCTTGGGCCGTAAACTCCAAGTGAAGGCACAAATGTGTGCCTAAAGTCCCCTTTAGCCTTAAACAAAAACATAGAAGCTATCCTACATGTGCAAGTGACTTAAAAGAATTAAAACCAACACCCCATAGGAGTTTACGGCCATAAACTCTAGGGGATATGGTCTTTAGGCCGTAAACTCCTCTATGGAGCATTCTAGGGCCTTAAACTACTTCAAGGATTATTCCACAAAGGCTAGGCTTATTCTAGGACTAGTTTAACACTTTAAAACACCCAAAACCACCAAGTGTGGAGTTCACGGCCGTAAACTCAAGGGTTTATGACCGTAAACTCCAAGGGTGGGGTTTGTTGGGTGGTAAACACTTATTCAAGGTTCTTGGAAGCTTTTCAACCCTTTTGCCTTGTCCCATATCAACTTAGATGCAACCACTAGGACCTATAACACTTATGCAAAGTGTTTACATGTTCCTAAATGTCCCAACTTATTTTTGTTAAGTTATTATCTGGCTAATTAGTTATATATATGCTCATTATATGATAACTAGGCTCGTGCGTGTGAACAAGTCTTCGTTTGCCACCTAGCACAGTATCCGATACTACAATCCAATCTACTCACCACAAGTGAGTTAATACCCCTTTAATCAACCTTTGAAATGCTTTTAAATGTTTTAAATAATTTATGGGGGGGAATACAAGTTAAATACTTATAGTTATTGCATCAATCACATGTGATTGCATTAATCACATGTGATTTATAACTAGAAAACCAATGATTTATTCAAACTGTTTATCAAATTGTTTCACTTCAAAATGTTTTACAAACTCTTTTACTTATCAAATGCTTTATTAAACTTTAGTTTATTCCTTATAAAATTGCATGCCCATATATGTATAGATATATAAGTAATGTTTAAAGGGCTTAGGAAGGCCATCCGCTCTATTTCCTTTTCCTCGATTTGGATGTGGTCTGGTGGGATTTCGGGTGACCATCCGATGGTCGTTTCAATATTAGTTATATATCATATATACATGTATAGACATAAAAGTACTTCCATATTCACACTTATCAGTACATCAATAGTTAGTTACCATCGGGGTAACACAAGAGCATATACAACTATACTAGAAGGAGAACATATAAAACTATACTAGAAACAGAACATATACAACTATACTAGAAACAGAGCATATACAACTATACTAGAAGGAGAACATATACAACTATACTAGAAACATAACATATACAACTATACTAGAACGAGAAACATCACATATACATGAACACGTTAACAATTGTGATCCACTGTGTCGGAGCATGCCTTAAATGTCATGGCCTGAGTTGTAGCCAGAATTCTCTTGGAGGGAGAGCGTGAGTTTGCGTATAGATCTATACTGGATTGACTATCCTACACCTTGCTGCTAGCTACAGCCGGACCTGCAGGTCTGCGGGTGCCAAACGTCATTCCGTTATTACGACCATTCATTATGTCGTTGTTACCAGTCGATAGCATGGTGCAATTTATCACATTATACCTTAATATAAATCCGGTTTAAGGTAGTTAGTACAGCAGTAGTTCCTATTATACAAAACAACAGTACTACAATGATTTACCCATTACTTATTTTAGTGATAACCTCACTTAAACATTAATGTACAAACTATATTTTGTTAAATGATAGTTACACTTGGGAAATTACACACTTTTACAACAAACGAGCATACAAAACAATTAAGCCTTGGTAGAAGGTTACTTTAATAGAAAATATAGATTTTTCTGAGAGAATCAAACTTTTACAAACACTTTCAAACACTTACTTACATTTTTACAAACTGATACATTGAGACAGGTTCAAACGTTTTGACAAGAAACATTGACACTAAAATACTTATGAACTCACCAGCTTAATGCTGATAAACTCTTTCAAAATAACTTGTATTCTCAGGTCATCAGTAAACAGGTACCGAGGCCAGCTTTTGAGAAGATGGAGCGTATCCAAGACTCATCTTATTATTTTGATTTACATTATTTTGGTGTCTATAACTGTACATAACACGCTTGTATTAAAATTATATATTTAATGCAATGGATGATGTTGTTTGCTTATTTACATTTACTGTGTTGTGATACTGTACATGACGTCCTCCGCCCCAGAACGTTTCCGCCGTTCTTGGTTTTGGGGTGTGATATATGAGTCTCTACCTCTAGTTCAGCACTTACATTAGAAACACACTACCCACTAATTGGAAGTCTCAACCCACTATTTGGGATGCATCTTCAGGACACGGCCTTCTCCGTCGTCTAGTTGGTAACCAGAGTCTCCTGTAGGGAGAGCGGACATTGTGTATATAGATCTATATGGGATTGACACCCCCACACCCTGACTGCTAGCTACAGTCCATGGCCCACCAAGCCAAGGGGTGACAAATGTCATAATTTATAGACGCTTGTAGGGCGTCAGGTACTCTAGTGTCGGTTAGTATGGTTACGAGTATCCCAAGTTGCCTTATAATTCATGGCCTTAAGGTAACGGTATTATACCAACAAATTACATTGTATGCTGGGAACCCACTCTCAGAGTCACATTTTTTTTAGACCTTGCTAGCTGTATTTTTCATTTGATACTGTCACACCCCCAAACCAGAATGGCGGAAACATTCGGGGGTGGATGACTTCACGTAGTATCACAACCATTGAATATTGTAAAGAAAGTAACACAACCATCACATATATAATGAAAACGTTTGTTGTTGCGTTGTACATATTAGCAAAAGAATAGTACAATGAGATGATAAATGTTCAATAATAAAACATCCTTAGTATTCCCTTCGCCAAAAGCTGGTGGTTACCTGTATTACTGATTCCCTGAGAAATACAAGTGGTTTCGAAAAAGTGTCAACAATTAAGTTGGTGAGTTCATAAGTGTTTTGCATTGAAAAGTATGTCCTTTTTTATAGTAAATCGATGAATGAGGTTTTCAGAAAATCCAATATTTTCTATAAATGATTTGAAAAGTTTCCCATGTTGGAGTGCGTTTGTGTTTTCCATACTTGAATAATAGTGATAAAATTTGTGTTAACAATAAAATGGAAAACTGAAATGCATATATGAATCTCGTAAATCAAACTTGTTTTTATACTATTATGTGAGTTTTATAACCATGCTATTGACACTGATGGCCTGTAACAACGTTCTTCAGGCGTTGGAACTGTTATGACATTTGTCACCCCAGGCCTGTCGGCCTAGCTGTAGCTAACAACTTAGGTGTGGGATTGTCAATCCCTTATAGATCTATACACAAGTATCACGCTCCCCCTACAAGGGATTATGGTATATAGTACAGGACTTAATAATGCATACTCGAACGTACGTGAAGCTGTCTCACATTACTTGGTATAAACAGATTTACGATAATAAAGACTTTACTTCTTTTGAAAGCATTTCATTTGTCGAGATGTATATGTAAAATGTATGAATCACTTGAATACTACACTCATTATAGTTTCTCAAAAGTATGTTCCCATTTGGTAATAACAACTTGGTGATATAATAGCCCTTTAAACATAAAGTTATTTTTGTATCAAAACCCTATAAGAACGATATTATAAAAATGATACTTTGATTTGTAATGTACTTGTATTCCCCCCCCCCCCCTAAAACGTGAAAAGAATTGAAAATTAGGGGTATGAACTCACCCGTTAAGTTTGAAGAGAGACGCTAGGGTTGATCAGAACTTCGACCGCGGATGGTTGCGTCGTCGGGCTCTTCGGGGATCTGTGCAGCGTAAATCTTTCGTCGGGGGCTCGAGTGCGGAAACCGAGGTCGTGGAATGGTCTCTGGAGCTTAGAAGTATGGGAGATTGACTGAGGAATTGAGAAAGGTGTGCAAAAACTCGAAGCTCAAGTTCTCTATTTACAGGCTGGGAATACCTCGTACGCGGCGCGTACCTCCGAAGTACGCTGGGCGTACTCGGTTACGCGGGGCGTACTCGGTTACGCGGGGCGTAATAATGCGTCATGGCTTACGACTCGGGTCTAGCTAAGCGTAGCTTGGGCGGGCCGATGGGACTCGACTCTGGGTCTAGTACGCGGGGCGTACTCCCATATTACGCGGGGCGTAATCCTGGCTTCCGACTTATAAATTTCGTAACTTTCGCGTACGAGCTCCGTTTTTCGCGTTCTTTATATTCACGTGTAGGTGAGATTATGCTCTACAACTTTCATTTAGACTCTGTCGGCTAGTTTTGACTTTATTTTTAATGATATAATTTTAATAGGCCGGGCCTCCTAAAGTTCGTTAAAATTTCATAGGTTCTTTATTCGACGTCGATTTTCGTTTGTCTTTTTATCGTTTTATTACTACTGTGGAGATCTTCAACTTCCGTTTAGGTGGCGATAGCTAAATAACACTCGATCTCCAATTTGAGTTTTTAGCCCTCTACTACTGTTACAAAACTTTGAAAATCCGTAACTTCTTCATACGAGGTCCAATTTGGGCGATCTTTTTATGTATGCTCACCTTTCAACGAGATCTACGACTTTTGTTTAGATACTTAAGGCTAAAAATGCATTTTATTGAGATTCTACTTTTTACGTCAAATAATGTTTTAACGTCATGTCGTAAATATACGAGTGGTTATAATTTCTTCAATATAACCCGGTTTTGAGCGTTCTTTATGTTTTTGGAAACCTTGGCATGATATCTAATATTTGATGCATCCCAACTTAGATACTTGAACACTTTATTTTCGAGGTTAATTTCGTTGTTTTTAGCTTTCGAGTGTTTACAATGCTTTTTGGGAAAAATAGGATTGTCACAGATATTGTCTGGGGTCTGTATCCTCTGTTTTAGACCTTACTAGTTGTATCTTTCATTTGATACTGTCTGGGGTCTGTATTCTTTGTTTTTAGACCTTGCTAGCTGTACCTATCATTTGGTACTATATGGGGTCTGTGTCTCCTTTTGTTAGACTAAGCCAGGCGTACCGTTCATTCGATACTCTCCTGGAGTCTATGATTGCTCTTGCCTTAGTCAGCAGTCCTCACTGCTGAGGCATACGTCATTTTCCCTAATATTCTCTGACTTTCTTAAAATAAGCAAATCCCGTATTTTGATAATGAAAGTGTTTAAGGGAAAACTACTTTTTACCACATAACTCTGACCAGTCTTGGTAGAAGACTGCTTTTTAAATAGAAAATATAGGATTTTCTGGAAAGGACTCTATTTCATTGTATACTTGAAAACTACCACTTATATAAAGTTATTTGATTAAAATGTCACTTAACGCTTATGAACTCACCAGCATTTGTAAAAATGCTGATACTCGCTTTTCAAATAACTTGTATTCTCAGGTTAGCATTAGACAGGTACATCCCAGGAGCTGTTGATGAAGATAGCTTAGTACTACGTTGTATTTATTCCATTACTTGTATTTCTATGATGTATTGTAAACCATGAAAAACTAGTACTATTAATTCAATGTTTTGTTGTACTTTGATTACTATAATGCATGTGTTGTGATACTTGACATGACGTCATCCACCCCAGAACGTTTCCGCCGTTCCGGTTTTGGGGTGTGATAGATTGGTATCAGAGCATTGTTTATAGTGAGCTAAGTATATCAATTCATAAAAGATATACAGCCTATAAATACAAAGGGGATAAAACACTCTGACCAAGAATTATACTTTAAAATATAACCATATTTTACCAAAGTATAAGAACATCCAAAACCTAAACGCTCGAACACAAGTATCACAAGAAGAACGAGAATAAAAGTCTTCGGATGTTGAGCATTACCGTCAAACCTAAGCAGTTATGTAATCGTAAGCTAGAATAAATGTAACCTGATCAACTACATTTATTCGAGATGCGATGAACGTGTGCTTGGGAGTGATAGTGGTGTTGCAACAGGTCTGAAACTTACCAACTAGGAATGCTAGAGCTAAACATAAAGTTAAAATACTATAGGATTATTTTGGAACACTAAAGACTCACATAAATCCCAGAATCATAATCAGAATATAAGAAACAAACAAGAATTAAAATACCATAGGGTATTTTAGGATCCATAACTAACCTTGTATGAAGAACTAAAAAGATCCTTATTGATATACCTACAATTACAGAAAGTATACTCCCAAGGTTATATATAATAAGGATCCCATAGACTAAGAATGTGTGGTTTCGCCCTATTTCCTTTTCCTCGTTGGGATGTGGATCTAGAGTAGTATCACATATTCGAAGGCCTATTGGATCTAAGCTATATATGATTTGTATACTCTGTGTAATCGTAGTAGGACTCGATATGGATCATTCGGTGAAATGTTAATAATCTCTTAGGATTCTTTAAACATTTCCATTCTCGCACGAACCCTGTAGAAAACCCTATCCACTTCAGTGCTTAACAGAAGAGTTGAGTCCGACCCCTAAGAAGTTCATTGAGAAGATTTCCAGATAGGAAACGAATGAACTAGGTCAAGACTATTAAATTCACCAAGTGCCTATATCTTTTAGGGACATCGGTGAGAAATTCGACTAAACTTCGGAGATTCCCAGCCATCCATCATGAAGTGGTGACACTCAGAGTCGGAATCAGAAGGAAGGCGGGGTAGAGATTCAATATGTACATACGAGGAGAGAACCTTAGGTAACTACCCGAAGGAAACCAACGTCGACTTCAGTCAAAGCTACGAGGTAGACAGAGGGAGCCAGTACATGGAACCCAAGAAGAGTCTTACCCTCATGATCGTCATGCTAATACACCCTTAAAATAATAAAATTTAGTGAGTTAGTGGTTACACTACTCACGCTATGTGTTAGGTAAATCGTCATTTCCCGTTGCCAGTCACACGATTAGAGCGGATCCCCGCACCTCTATTGAGAGTATTTAGCCATAAGCCTTCATGAGCCTCTCTTTCTGCGGTTTCGTTCCGAACTGTTCTCAAATCTCTCCAGGCCGAAGAGTGAAACCGTTCCCTAGTATAAAGGTAACGTAGTAGGAATGACTCGCACCTTATGGTCTTTTTCCGATACTCATACTCCTACCTTGCATACCAGGACTACATCACAGGGATGTAAGTCGACACTCTGACAACCAGTACCCGAGGCACGGGAAAAGTTATGCCTAATACAGTCAGGACAGATATGTCCAGGGCTAGCCATCGTCTCTCATCATCTTGTATTCCTTTCCGTGTAGGAAAAACCATGCCACCAAAGAAGCGCAACCAATCCACAAGCAAGAAACCTACTCTCTTATTCGATGAAGCTACGTTCCAAGCTGCAGTCTCGGCAGCCGTAGCAGCTGTCATGGCTCACCTAAATGCTAACAACGCCAATGTTAGCAAGGGCCTTATCGGGATTTCCAATCCTAACAATGGACAGCAGCAACCAACACCTGCATACCCAGCCGCCCAAGAACCTCAATCAAATCTACTGAAGAGAAAGATCAAGATCGAAGAGGGAAGTACCTCAGCTCAATGACCTTCCGAAGGGTAACGAGCTGAGATGGTTAAATTCCCTGCCAACCCTTCCATCCCTACAACTAGGAGACCATACTTAGGAAACCTTCCCCGTTGCAGCAAGTGCAGCTACCATCATCATGGTGTTTGCCGGGAACTCTATTGCACTAGGTGCCACATGTTGGGGCATACTGCTCGCGTATGCAGAACCCCGGTTGAGTTCATTACATCAACCACCAATGTGGCGACCCGTACAGTTTGCCACCTATGTGGTGAAGTGGGACACTTCAAGAAGGACTGCCCAACCGAAGGAAAAGACAAAGACATAGGAGGAGTCTAACTCTAATGCTTAGGGAGAAGCATCAAGGAACCTAGTAGATTTTGGTACGTCTCTCGATCTCAGATAACTATCGCAAAACATTAAAAGGCTAATTCAATGTAAATACTTCCACATTTAGGCAAAAGTCGCAGCACTATTAATAAAATTTAAAATTTTATCAGGTAAAACTATAATGGCTAAACATATACGCTACAACCATGTATAGTTAAGATGGAAAGACCTAGAGTGAGTGAAGGCCGCCTTATTTCATGTTCCTCGTTTGGTTGGGGATTTAGGACAGAGTCGCTCAGTCAACAGTCCTCCCCACCTTAATTATACATGACTAGTATATGTTAGGCGATTATAGAAATGCCTTGTGAAAATCCATTCATAAAAAGGTACTCCACTCAGAAACCCTTACAACACTCAATAGTTCCGCGTTGACTCTATCGGTCCAAGTATCCATGACAGTGATACACAGGACGAAACCCGAGAAGCCTAGAACTTGTGTGCCTGTTCGTCGCATGACTCTATCGACCCTCACTTCATATCATGTCGGAGTGTGCCAACTTCGACGACACTATCGATCATGGTTTGACTTCGTTCAACCATGTGTTCATCCCTAGTGTTGTGTAAAAAGAACTTTCTCCATAGCCATGTCGGTAAATAAAGGTTCTTCAGAACCAAAAACATAACGCAAATGATCAAACCTAATATGATCCATCAGACGTCCCTCTTATCTCAAACCTTTCGAAGTACCCAGGAGAGGGGTACCGCATGCTGTTAACCAACTTTCCTTAGACAGATAAGAACCGAAGCAAAAGGCACTGCATGCTTTCCGGAAGACGATAACCACCCGAAGCATACCTAGTAGATTCCCTAGAAAGACCCTTCATCCTATCCCATGAAACGGGAGCTAGAGTCAAGGGAACCCCTACAGAATGTGCTACTATAATGACCAAAAATCCAAAGTTGTTGTCATTCCGCTGGAACCAACATAGTAGCTAACATCCTTGGTTGATAAAAAAACCTGAGTCGTAAGAGTCAAGACCATTGACTGCGACCATCCATTCACACTCAAATCCTTGATTTGAGTATCGCAGCGGATGTCCCAGAAATCCGAAAGCTGCGATGATTAAACTCTGAGAAGAATGGACGAGAGGATTTAAGTTCCAAGAAATGAAATCCTATACTCACTAGATTTGACCTAGACTGAGAGAACTCAGAACCTTTGGAAGAGTAGTTGTTGAAGATGTACGCACTACCCAGGCACTTCGTCCACCTTGTTACAATTAAGTAGTGCCTAGAACCCCCCGCCTCCTCGCATGGAGGAAGTCACCGTCACCCTGTAGACGATGGACTGCATTCTCCAAAGCGAACACTAGAATACCGAGAACCACAGGATAACCTTTGCAGCCAAGAATACTTGATCAAAGTGCGAAGGTAGTTGCGTTAAGCCTCATGACCCAGATCCCGAAGAGATTATAGACTCGACACCAGCCTTGGTGTTAGTCGAGGGGTTATGCTAGAGCACGCACTTTCCACACTAGAATAAACCAAAGTCTTAGAGATTCATTGGACTATTAGGTGTTCCACGAATACTATCTCACGTAGAAATTGTAGAGCCACCTCCTGAGATAGTCCAACACTCATCTGGTGGAACCCTATCTCCCTAACCCTAAGGGTCTCCATATCTCATGAATCAGTAGTGCAAGTTCATTTTTGCACGAGCTTGAGATAGACACCCTACAGCAGACAGATAACCGTAGACACGCAACCCATCCGATGACCTAGAAAACCTCTAAAAGTCAATTGACAGGGAACACGAAGCCAAAGACAACTCGAGCTTCCTATGAACCAACCTCAAGGACTACACTACCAGTACGAGAGAGAACATTAGGAACTTCGGAATGGCGATCACGCCAGTGATGAATCTGCCATAGAAGTACACTATATTCTAGGTACTGAAAAGCTCTACCCTTCCGAGAGCCTAGGACCACCCGAGATCCTTTATGGAGATTTGGTCCAGCCTCCGTCAGACCACTACTACTTTCGGATATTCCACAAGCTCCACACCTCGATCGATCCACTTCTGAGAATAGATATGCGATTACCCGACGTCACTCTTCGTATCCCACTCACCCCTATAGAAACCATTGAGAACCCTAACCTCGTAGATACACTAGGCGAAACCCACTAACTACACGAGACGGAATCCGCATGCCGTAGGTGAAGGTTTGTTGGAATGACAAACACAGAACAGGGTTCACTTGGGAATGCAAGGACAAACCGAATAGGAAGTACCTTCCTTCTTCTATCATTCATACCAATTACCTTGCCTAGACCTGAATTTCGGGACGAAATTCCCTTTTACGGGGGGATGATGTGACAACCCGAAAATTTCTAGCTTGCATTCTTCATTTCTTATCAATAATAGAATCATTTTACTATCTTGTAGTACTATTTAGGGTCTTTTGGAGCGTTCTAAACGTGTTATAATCAAGGTTGGAGTGTGGAAATGGGTTAACTCAAAGTGTAGGAATCAAAAAGAGGCCAAACACTCAAACACATGGAGTGTGCGGCCACACACTTGAGTGTGCGGCCACACACATGTGTTTGCAGCCTCATACCCTTCCCAACCGCACACTCCACCTATATATACAACACTTAGTCATTTTTTGAACACTTCCTACACTTCTTCAAGCATAGAACGCGGAATCCTCTCAAGTATCATTCATTCTCCTTGAAGATCTTCATACAAGGTACCAAGAACACCAGGAACACCAAGAAACACCATCTGGCCGCACACATGGCAACACACACCATCTGGCAGCACACATGGCCGCGCACAGGGCCGCACACATGTGCTGGCAACACACTAGGCCGCACACCTGGCCGCACACACACATATAGTGTGTATTTTGGCCATACACCCTATTGTATAGCCTTATAAACCCTCATACAATCATATATGATTGTAACACTTCATTATAAGTGTTTACTAGTCCCTAAGGTGGTCCCAAAAATCATTATTCAGTCGTTCATAACACTAATTATATTCATATATTTGTCAATATATGCTAAATAGGATTCGCGTGTGTACTCAAGCCACCACTTGATACTTAGCAACTGATCCAACGTTTTCATCAGAACCACTCACTACAGGTGAGTTCATACCCCTGAATGAACCTTTTAAATGTTTTTACATGTTTTATAAAGGGGGGGGGGGAATACAAGTTAAACATGCTAGTTATCATATTAACCATCTGTGATTGATAACCCGCATGCACAAGGAGTTACCACACCGTAAACTATTTTACCAAGTAGGACACTATGAATGGTTTTCTAAAAGGTTTTCACTTGTCAAGTTCTTACTTATACTGCTTTATCAAAATTTCATTTTCAAACTGATTTATGAAAGGTTTCCAAAGAATTTCTAAAGGTTTTAAATCAAACTTCTTTCACAAAGGAATACCAAGTCGTGATTTTCTTATTATATAAAGGATTTCCAAAGTTTACGTCTATGTTTTTATACTTCTACTTGGTTAAGATACCACTGCGTTATTTCTGTTTAGATAACGTTTCCACTTTGTGATACACTTATACCTGATGGACGCTTATACTTGTTCACACTCTTACTCAGTGATACGTTTCTACTTCACTTATACTTGATATCGTTTCTACTTCACTTATACTTGATATCGCTTCTACTTCACATATACTCGATACGCTCCTACTTCACTTGATGTCGCGTTTACTTCGAGATACGCTTACACTTGTTAGACACTCCTACTTCACTTGTTGAACGCTCTTACTTCACTCGTTACACACTCCTACTTCACAAGAATCACTCCTACTTGTTACACACTCAGTAGTAGATAGATGTATGTCTGTGCTTGTATAGGTACATATAAATAATGATTGAAAGACTTAGGAAGGCTCGTCCGCCCTATTTCCTTTTCTTTGTTGAGATGTGGTCTGGTGGGATCGGATGGCCGCCCGACGGTCGTTTGATTTATTAGTTATATATTATGTATACGAGTATGGACGTACAGGTATGCTTTAGTCAGTTCAGTTATGAGTCTCTACCTCTAGTTCAACACTTACATTAGAAACACACTACCCACTAATTGGAAGTCTCAACCCACTAATTGGAAGTCTCAACCCACTATTTGGGATGCATCTTCAGGACACGGCCTTCTCCGTCGTCTAGTTGGTAACCAGAGTCTCCTGTAGGGAGAGCGAACATTATGTGTATAGATCTATACGGGATTGACACCCCCACACCCTGACTGCTAGCTACAGTCCATGGCCCACCAAGCCAAGTGGTGACAAATGTCATAATTTATAGACGCTTGTAGGGCGTCAGGTACTCTAGTGTCGGTTAGTATGGTTACGAGTATCCCAGGTTGCCTTATAATTCATGGCCTTAAGGTAACGGTATTATACCAGCAAATTACATTGTATGTTGGGAACCCACTCTCAGAGTCACATTTTTTTTAGACCTTGCTAGCTGTATTTTTCATTTGATATTGTCTGGGGTCTGTATCCTCTGTTTTTTAGACCTTGCTAACTGTATTTTTCATTTGATATTGTCTGGGTTCTGTATCCTCTGTTTTAGAGCTTAGTAGTTGTATCTTTCATTTGAGACTGTCTGGGGTCTATATTCTTTGTTTTTAGACCTTGCTAGCTGTACCTTTCATTTGGTACTATCTGGGGTCTGTGTCTCCTTTTGTTAGACTAAGCCAGGCATACCGTTCATTCGATACTCTCCTGGAGTCTATGATTGCTCTTGCCTTAGTCAGCAGTCTTCACTGCTGAGGCATACGTCATTTTCCCTAATATTCTCCGACTTTCTTAAAATAATCAAATCCCGTATTTTGATAATGAAAGTGTTTAAGGGAAAACTACTTTTTACCACATAACTCTGACCAGTCTTGGTAGAAGACTGCTTTTTAAATAGAAAATATAGGATTTTCTGGAAAGGACTCTATCTCATTGTATACTTGAAAACTACCACTTATATAAAGTTATTTGATTAAAATGTCACTTAACGCTTATGAACTCACCAGCATTTGTAAAAATGCTGATACTCACTTTTCAAATAACTTGTATTCTCAGGTTAGCATTAGACAGGTACATCCCAGGAGCTGTTGATGAAGATAGCTTAGTACTACGCTGTATTTATTCCATTACTTGTATTTCTCTGATGTATTGTAAACCATGAAAAACTAGTACTATTAATGCAATGTTTTGTTGTACTTTGATTACTATAATGCATGTGTTGTGATACTTGACATGACGTCATCCACCCCAGAACGTTTCCGCCGTTCCGGTTTTGGGGTGTGACAACATTATAGAGAAGAAACACATGAGAATAAAGAGAACTTTTATTCCAATATTTGTGATAAAATCATCAAGCTTTACAATACATAATATTCACTATTTATACTAAACAAAGAAGATGAATGGTCATGTATGATATAAATGCACATTATAGTGGTGCATAACTACACTCATAAAACTCATAATAATGTTTGCTATAATGTTCACTAATTATGGAGAGTAATGAGGATATGGAGAATCCAATAGTCATTCACTAAATAATAATTCATAAAAATTTATATATTTATTTATTTTTAATCATTTGTCTTTTTATGTAATTTTATATATTTCAAAAGCTTCCAGCTACTTTTGCCAAACATTCATATAACAAATAAAAGTTATAGCTTCCCGCTACCAGCTACCTGCTACACCCTACCAGCTAACCGCTACCCGCTTCTAGCTAACAGCTACTTTTTCCAAACACGCCTTTAATCATTGACTTTTTTTCGTCCATATTTATCTATTTAACTTGTTTAACTGTACACATTTAGTCATTATGGTCGTCTACTTCAGGTAAGCCGTTTTGTACACATTTAGTCTTTAATATATATATATTTTTTTATACATTTAGTCTTTAATATTTTGTGTTGCAAAATAAGTTATTGTTCTTTTTGTACACATTTAGTACTTCTGACTGGTTTTTTTAGGTTTTTCTCACAACATCCTACGCGAGACAATCATTAATAAGGTATCCGAGGATGTTCATGCTTATGGCCACCATAGCGTCGGCTGCTTGGTTGTTTAGTTCTTGTGATTTAGCTTAGGTCTTGGGTTCTGAACGTTAAAACTTCTTCAAACGATCATAGATTTTAGCGATCTTTATACAACTTTCATTTTGATTACTTCCGTTAAAAAGTAATACATTTTTACTTACGATCTTTATATCCATGCGTTCTTTATGAATGTATGTATGAACGTTTTTTTATAAAATCAAAATTAAAAATATATTATTTTTAACATGAATTATCTAAACGGAAATTTTAGTAAACTCAAATACAAACATGTGGATATAAAGATCATTTTTGTGATCGTATGAAGAAGTTACAATGTTCATAACACAAGACCTAAGTCAAACCACAAGAACTAAGCAACCGAGTAGTCGATTTCACGGTGTCCATAAGCATGAACAACCTCAAACACTTTATTAATGATTGTCCTGCATAATATGTTGTGAAAAAAAACCTAAAAAAATCAGTCATAAGTATTGAATGTGTATAAATATAATAAGGATTTATTTTGCAAAGAAAAAATATTAAAGACTAAATGTGCAAAAAAGATACTAAGGATTAAATGTATTCAAAATGAGAAATATATTACATTTTTAAGTCATTTTTTTCGGTTTACCTGAAGTAAGTGGTCAGACGCTAATAAGGACTAAACGTGTATAGTCAAACAAGTTACCGAGATAAATATAAACAAAAAAATCTAAATAAAAAATAGGTAAAAATCAAAAAATATATTATAATTTCTTATCGTTATCACTTATAAATAAATATTGCACCTTTTTACTAGGCAAACATAAAATAACATACAAAATGGGAAAAGGCGAGTAGCCTTCTGCCCGATCTAATAAAGGGTTAAAATATATTTGCTGGAATCATTTCAGAAAGAATGGTTGGTCCCACAAATAGAAATATAAGGTGACGATCCTTTTATGAGAGAAAATAAAAGCGTATTGAGTCCTACTTTATTCTCTCCATGTTTAATATGATAGATAATTGGATGCATACGGTATGAACTAGGCTAAAACTCGTATAGGATACTGGTTGACAACTTAAAATAACAGAAAAAAATTATAATAAGGGATCGATTTCCCATGAATAAACAGACAATAATACTCAAATCTATATATATATATATATATATATATATATATATATATATATATATATATATATATATATATATATATAAACCAAAATAATAATAATAATAATAATAAATAAAACACAATTAGTATTTAAATCATAATTTAATCGTATACCTCATATATTTTTTGCTTTATAAAATCATTACAAAGCTACATACAGTAGTGATTTTTCGGTTGTTTAAAAAAAATTCAAAGAATCCTTTCAATTTCAAAAGGTTTGAGTTTAAATTTCCTGTTTGTTATTCCAAATTTGTTCGGTCACCAATGAGGTTTTATATAAAACATAGTTAAATCATATACCAATACATACTTTCATTATGTAATTTAGTATATATATTAAGAGTGAATAATATATACTTTAGAACTTACTATACACAAACTTATGATCCTAGCTTCTTAGGTCATGATCCTGAACCAAACACTTCTTTGTAACACCGTAAATTTTCAAACCAAATTTTTCAATTTAAACTACATTTATCTCATTTTCAAAATTCACAAAAGTGCCACAATTATCAATTCATCAAAGCACATGTCCAAAATTGTATATATCACAAATCTAGGATCCTCTCAAACATAAATCTAACTCCGATGTGTGTACAATCAAGTCGGCGCCTTCTCGTGATCTTGAGAAGTACCTGAAACACATAGCACATAACATGGTAAACACGAAACATAGTGAGTTCCCCAAAATACGACACACATCACATTAGCCACTCGCGACTAATTCAATACGACCCTCCAGTCAGTGTATCTCAGTGGAGACCCTTCGGCCCCACAACTCGGATGGACCCTCCGGTCCAAAATCAATTAGCTCATAACAATCTTACTCAACATAAATCACAAAGACATAATACAGAATATCACAATACACAAGTAAGCACATAAGACATCTTAGTCACACAAAGATACCACTCATGGTAAGTATAGTGAGAAGACTCACATCGCAAGAAATTGGATAATCTTGAACTCAAATCACCGGTCTACCCTCCGCCTAACACATACGACAATTATCCCTAATTAATCATGGCTCTTAGGAAGCTAAGTTAACCCTTCTACAAACTCACAGAAGGGTGAAAGACCATTTTACCCCTCAATGGCCTTAATAGTCCACAAATTGACCAAACCTTAAAAGTCAACCAAAAGTCAACACCAGCGAGTACGTTGAGCGTACAAGATCTCTACGTTGGGCGTACTCCGATGCCACGCATGCATTGGGGATTCTCAACCCTACGCTATGCATATTGGGATTACACTCGGCGTACACCCCAGTTTTGCTCTTTCTACTCTTTTGGTCTTAATAAGTTAAGACCATGGCTCATTTCACAGATCTGGACTCTTTAATAGCTCTTATTCCAAATAGTTAGTAACTTTAAGCCTTTGCATGGCTGATAAGGTCACAAACACACAAAATCCTCTCTCTCTCTCTCTCTCTCTCTCTCTCTTAACTCAAAATGCTCATATCTCATGCATGGTTTGATTCTAACGTCCAAGTCTTGATTTTTATGACACTACACCACTGAATACACTCAAAGGGGTTGATCATAGTCTCTGGAGCACAATATCTCATAAAGTCTCCAGCTTTTGGGACAAAAACCCTAAAATACTCTAGTATGATGCACAAAATGAAAGAGTGAGAAAGCTTGAAGATTTATACATCTATATGAAGCTCCCAAGATAACTATGCTCAGATCCAAGGGCCTGGACTCTCACTCCTTCTCCAAAGCTTCTTCTTCACTCCAAGAACACACAAAATCACTCAAAGGCTCTCAAATGCACTCACAAGCTCTATGAACGAATGTTTAGGGTTTCAGAGAGTTTGTTGTCTGAGAATGGTGCCCAGGAATGAGGCCATCATATCCTTTATATAGGGACACACCCTAAATTAGGGTTTTCACTTTGGGCCTAGTATGCCCAGCGTACCCTCTGGTACGCCTAGCGTACTAGGTGGCTTCCACGTCACAAACATGCATTTGAGTACGTTGAGCGTACACTCGTGTACGCCCCGCGTACTCATTTACCACCTTTTCTCAATAGGGGCTAAACTTGACAATTTACTAAAAGAACAAGGGCTTAAGGTATACCTAGACTTGGTGTTGGATTAGGGTCTAAGTCCATAACTATAATTAGTATGTACTTGACCCGAGAGTAGCATGGTCCATTTGGGTTCCATGGCACCGGAACAATCTAAAGGATGGATAATTGAGAAGAGGTTATTTATGGTTTATTAATATATTATAAGTTCTAATATATTAATATGAAATCATATTATTTAATTAGTATTGAGCAAGAATTAATTTGAAATTAATTTCGTGATCAAAAGAGACTAATTAAATATATGGGGATTGATTATGTAAATCATTCATTCTTATAATGTGGGCTTAGGATCCATAGTTCTTTGGGTGGGGCTAAACTCATGTGGTGACCCATGGATGATCCATGGAGGTTTAAACCTATAGAGCATGAGGAATATGGAAGGTCATGCACATTAGGGTTTGCATAGTGTAACCCTAATTAAGCCACACTATATAAGAACCTCTCTAGCTCATGAAATGGACCACTAGTGGTTACACAAGAAGGCAAGCCGATTTTATAAGTGCAAGTAACCTCCTCTCAAGTTCCTCCATTGTTGGTGGTATTGTGTGATTCCATTTGAGGTGCAACACTTGGGGTACTAAGTTCCTAAAGGTCCAAGGTTTCCAACTACAGGAAAAGGTATGTCATTCTACTAGTTTTTGTATTACATATACTTCATAGTATGCTAGTTAAGATGAAACCTTGGAAAAATGAAAGTTTGCATGTATAATAAAGAAAACATAGATCCAAGGTTTCTAGGGTTGCATGCACACCTTAGGAGTGTTAGAATGCTCAAAACCCTTCAGTGATATCAAAGCCTAGGGTTGTTTTCTTTTATACTTGATGCTACTTGTTTTCAAAGCTGGAAAAATAGATTGTTTGTTATCTGGACTAGTCCACTGGGGAACTCGATGAGTCCACCCTATATACTGACCAACTCGCTGAGTCAATTCATGCACTCAACGAGTTGGTGCCCCTGGATGCAGATTTTCGAGTTTTAAAGCTGGAATTGGACTAGGATCATTAACCTAAACTCTTTTTGAACTTATAAACCTGTTTTTGACGTGGTAATGATCATGCTTATCCAATTTAAAAGATAGTTGTCAAAGTTTCATGTTTTGTATTAGTTTATATGATTAGGCTAATTACATGAAATTTGTTTGATATGAATTGTCTTGTTCTTATGAGTTTAATTTAGAACATTGAAAAATTGTTTGTTTTTGTAAGTTACAATTTTTGATCTAAATGTTTTGATGAATTCCATAACTTGTCCTTAAGTTATGGATATGAAAAGTTTTTCCTTATTAAAGAGATCATTAAAATCAAAGGTTATGAACTTGAAGAGTCTTTTTTCCATAAATGGTTTTATGAACTTTATAACTTGTCCTCATGTTATGGATTTTCAAGAGTATTTTCATTCAAACCTATATTAAACTCATAAAGTTATGGATTCCAAAAGTTTTTTAATAGTTCAAAATTTGCCCTCATGTTTTGGAATTTCTAAATGTAAGAGTCTAACTTTTGAAACATTTAATACCAAACCCTAGAATTTTAAAGTTTAAAATTCTACACTTATACCGTTATAATATTATAGGTTTAATATTTACATGTATAAGAACAAAGTCATTCTTACTGGTAGTAGGCCTCATTCACGAAGCCGGTCTATTAAGGGGGTATAAGGTTACTACCTATAAAATGACAGTTTAATGGGTGTCCACTCTCACCCACTGCTTCCTTGACTGGTCAAGGGTCGTTAGCTGAACGGGTAGGATAGGACTCTAATTCTCCCTTCATTAAAACTATAATGATAAATATAAAGTAACTAAACACTTCTAAATTCCCAAATCTTAGTTACTTAGGAAAATGTGAATATGGTGCTAACCCATGAAATTGCACTTTGCATCTTGTTAAGTCGTTAGTGGAGCGTGTGTGATCAACCGGCACACTAATCTGGATTGGCAGTGTGTGGAAAAGGGTAGCTTGATGTTAATCATAGATCAATGGAGCGTGTGTGGTTAACCGACACATTGATTAGGTGGTTGTAACATTCGGTGTACCAAGCTAATTTTCATGGTTATTCACACCTTGTTTGTGATCCTCGACATCCCAGTCACAAACTTGAAGGGAAAATTGATATTTAAACATTCCATTGAAAGTTTCAATGAATCTCAAAGGACCTAGGAATTTCAATTCACCTAACCCCTAAAATTATTTTTCGTTTTTTGTGATGGAAATTGGTAAATCGTCATTTACTTACCTTCAAATATTTTGCAGTTTAGATTACGACATCCCTCTTCCAAATTGTAAAATATTGCGTTGGGTCCTAGACTTAATATTTCATTTGGGTGTTATATTAAGGACTTAAATCAACTCACTTGAATTTCTCCCATTGTAGATGTCTAGTTCAGATAACTATGGTCTTCCCAAATCTCTTGGAATAATCTTTCCTCTTGAAGATGATGTTCCACGGTTGGATTCTGGAAGTCATACTTCACTTCCTCCACCTCCTCTAATTATTCTCCCTAACCCACAAGCTCGAAGACTTGAAAAAATTCAAGGTAACTCAAGCCCTACTTGCAATGAAACTTGAAGATGGAAGCCATGTATGTACTCACGTCTTGGAGATAAAATCACATATTGACAGGCTAAGAGTATTAGGTATCGTTTTCTCGAGGAAATTGGCTGTTGATTGGGTTCTTCAGCCACTTCTTGAGTCATACAATGAGTTCATTAAGGACTATTATGTAACAGACCACGACATGACGATTATTGATCTTACCTATTTGCTTGTTGGTGTTGAATCAACAATGATTTGGCGCACTGGAAAAGCAAATATGATTGGAAGATCTACTTTCTCAAACGTCCATGGGCGTTGACAATGGAAACATTGGAAGTCCAGAAAAGTTTTCTCTTCCCAATGGAAAGGGATCGGCCATGGTTAACCCGGTTGACCAAAAGGAAAAGAAAAAGACCAAGTCTGAGATACTCTCATGTACCATTCCCAAAGAGTCTATATGTTTCTATTGCTAAGAGAAAGGACATTGGTTGTGAAGCTTCCCTGACTACCTGAAAGATCTGAGAAAAGGTAGAATCGAAAAGTTTGACTCTACTTCAGGTAAGTCTATTGTCTAACTCTACTAAGTTCCTAATCGCTGATTCTTAATACATGATGTGACAAGCTTGCATTTTGATGTTTTGTAGGATCACGTAGAGAGAAGGAAGCTTAAAGGAAGAGTATGTTGAATCTGGTCACGAAGATGGATTTCAATCGCATGGTTCGAGGATCAGATTTTAGAGCTGCTGCTTAAGAGTTATGATAGATTGCTTAGAAATATGTAGTAACATAGTTTTCATTCGTAATTCCATTGTAAGGAAATTTTTTTCCGCATTTTTATAAATAAATAAAATTTTGTTTTATTTTTTTTATTATATCTCCTTGCAATGGCATTTGTGAAAATTGATGTTTGTATGTTTCTATGTTAGCAATATGAATTTGATTCTTTCATTTGTGGTAGTGTCAAAATTTGCCAAATAAAGAAAGATTCTCATCACCCAAGTTTCAGTGGGATAGAAACTTGGAATCATGCAAGTTGTATTGCATGATGAATGAGAATTTTCATCTTTAGTAAATTAAGACTAATTCCTTGTTCACATGCATACGTGAGTCAAGTAAAGGACTAGCGGATCGGGTACACTGGGTGTACACTAGTCAAGATCCACCACAAAGAACATTAAGACTATTCATCATGATTTACTAAAGTTTAGTAAATATGGAATGCTTACAAGTATAAGTATAATTCTAAACATTGGAAAAGTTTCAATGTATGGCAGGACGAATAAGAAGAATCAAATTTGGCAGAAAGATAAAAGTTTCTCCAATCTGAAAAGATGGGAGAGTACTTTAGTGTCGTGTTTTATGATCATATTAATGTTTATGGAAAAACCATATCACAATTGATCCTCTAAAGACATCTTAGTGCATTTGTATGGCTAAGAAGAGGAATCGTGAATTGTTGAAATAGTTTAAATCAAGAAGATGAGTCATACTTCGTTCCCAAAAAAAGTCTTAGAGTCATACTCCAAGATTGTAACCTTCGGTGACATAATCTTAGGAAAGGTTTAAAACATTTATCAAATGTAGAGTAAAAGTTTTCTACTCTTGTACATTTGAAATTGGTAGGTTGTGATGAAGACCAACTAAGGCCAATTATGTGAAGTATTTGTCTTCATAAGGATCCGCACTAACTCTTGAATATTTGTTTTGTCAAGGAATGATTCATGAAAAAAGAATCTTATATGTCAAGAGGTCAGTTGGAGTATTAAAGATCTTGACAAGTTTCAAGAACTAATAAAAAAATAAACCTATTGTTAATCACTAGCACGCAACTTGAGGTTTATAACCTATCGTGTTGACATGTTCTTATTTTTGTGCTCATTCTAGTTAAGTTGACTATGCATGTGAGTTCTATGAGTTCTCAGTTGTTTGCATAACAACTTGGAAGCAATAGTAGGCCCTTGTGCTGCCAAGTGGCAAGAAATTATGATTGAACAAGTTCAGTCCATATGAGTTTGGATTTGTCACTGACCTTGTCTTGTGATTATGGTTTTATGACAAAGTCACATGGATAGGAACATACATGCCACAGAATCTAAGTGTCATAAGGTTTCTCTCCGACTCATGAAAATGATAGTGAGGAAAATCTTTCACTAAGTAGATTTTAAGGAGATAGAATAGCTGTTATATTTGCATTCTTAAATTCAATTCTGATTACGACATCCTTTTTCATAATTTGAATTGTGAGAAAAGGCAAAGGATCTAAATATTTCAGACTTATTGCTATAATTTCTAAAATTGTTTAGACACACATGTGATCTATCTAAGGAAAGGTGTATGAGTTTGAGAAGCCTAGATAAAGTCTTATCGAAGCATCTCATATCAGAAATCTGAGCTTTGGTAATGAGAGTCGATAAGTATTGATTTCTAGAAGTCCAGCTAATTTCTAAATACATGTCAAAGCTAGTGGGAGCATAAGTGTTATGCTAATAGTGATAATAATTATTATACTAGTGGGAGCATAATTATTATGGAAAGTGTTGCAAGTTGGCAATGTTAATTATAGAAAACAAAAGTTTCAAGTCGCAAAGTCGTAGGGTTTGAAAGTTGTTTTGCTATAATTTAAGGAGAGGAATTCATACTTCATTTCAAATCTAAAAGCTTAGATTGAGATTTTAATCAATTTTAGTCAAATATATATGAATGTTATGTTGAAATGATTCAACATAAGGAAATTATATGTATAAAAATGTTAATTGCATTCTCAAAATTTGATTATGATTACAACATCCCTCTTCATAATCAAAATTATGAGAACATGTCAAATAGAAACATTATTGCAAAAGACTGATTGAGTATAATGTCTTTATGTTAGACATTATGAATCGTATCCTGGGTATAGGATCGATTGCATATGCTATAATATTCTTGTGTTCTAATTTTCTGAATGCCTAGGTGTCACACCCCGAAAACCAAAGGCGGAAACATTTTCGAGGCGGACTCCACGTTGAGTATCAAATCCAATGCACATAGTAAGCAAAGTAAACAACCATTACAGTACATATAACAGTTTACATTTGTTTTAAAAGTAAAGTTGTACAAGTGTGATACATAGTATATATGAACAAAAGTAAGACGTGTCTTCAACGCACTCCGTCTTTGACAAAAGGGATCATTGGGTACCTATCTAATGCGGACCTGAGAATACAAGCAGTTTAAAAATCAGCATAAAGCTGGTGAGTTCATAAGCGGTTTTGTTTACTGAAAATTATCAAGTTTCCTTCTGGTTTTCTGAAAAAGTTACAAACCCAAGAAAATCCCATATTTTCTTAAAAGTAATGTTTAGTAATCTATTATATTACAAGTCTGGTTATGTTCAAATGTTATCCCCAGGAAAATCCCATATTTCCTAAAAGTGTGTGTGTGAAGTCTCCTGAAAGTCTGATTACCCTTTAATATACATTAGTTTTAACACATATATAAAACTAATAATTAAGTGTAAAGTGTTCATAATCTTGATTGTGAGTTCCATAACCATACTACACACTAGATATGACTCGGGCCAGGGTTAGTATCTCTTTATGACTTTCGTCACCCTTGAACCTTTCGGTTCGGCTGTAGCTAGCATCTAGGTGCGGGATAGTCAGTCCTGTATAGATCTATACACTCAAGTCACGCTCTCCCTCTTTCCGGAGATTCTGGTTATAGGGCTAGTCCTCCACTCTCGTGTCTAGGGGAAGTGTAACAAGGACGTGTCTCCAATCTTAAGATTTATGAATTTAAAACTGAAATTATTAATATGGAAACCCTGTTTTCATTAGTCCTTTACTGTCATGTCAAGGAGGAGTACTATTAAGGACATAACTAAAGTTCTAATGATACCTGTCCTTCACACTCGCGTCTAGGGGGTGTTTAATTAAGGACAATACAATAGATCAATGATTTCAACTGTAAAAGTGTGAACAATCAATTGTGAAAAGTATAATACTATATAATAAGAATTGAAATTGGTTTGAACAACAACTCTGCAAGTAAAAAAAGTTTGTTAATATGTTTCAATTCTTAAAAGTGTGCAAATTATGAAACCATTTAAATGAAATAATGAATTTACGTACAAGATATTCTTGTACTTTTTGCTTGTATTCCCCCTAAAAACGTTGAAAAACCATTGAAAAAGGGTAGGGGTATAAACTCACCGGACGCGGAATGTGTCGACTAGGATGCTAAACGTCGAATCGAGGCTTGAATACGCGCGAGGTTCCTATGTAATATTAAATAATACAAAAATATATCTAAATAGATTTTAATTCACTAATAAGATATGATTTTACACTCCAAGAAGCGAAAACACTTCAAATCAAGTGTTTGGAGTGACCCGGGTGGCATTTGAGGACACATAAGGCTTGGATATGGAGTTTACTCTTCAAGACTAAACTCATAGAAGAGTTTTCGGCCCTAAACACCTCATCCACATGAGTTCATGGCCGTGAACTCATGGATGGTGCTTTTGGGTGCTAAATGGCCTTGAATCATTTGAGAATTAAATCTAGGTTTGAGTTTAGGGCATGGGGAAAATGATTTGAGTATTTTTAAGGACTTTTGAGGAGTTTACGGCAGTAAACTATGTGTTTACGGTTGTAAACTCTAGAGTACCATTCACAAAGTGTTTTGGGGGTCTCAATTCAATCACATGTGATTCCAAATAATTCTACAAGCCTTGTATGGAATTAAGGGTGACATTTGACATGGTTTTAGGAGTTTACGGCCCATGACCCCATCTTATGGCTGTGAACTCCTTAGGGGTTGTTCTAACCTGTTTTACGGTCCTTAACTTGATTGTGGTTACTTCTAGAATTTATCCCAAGGCTTATGGTGTGTTTAAGTGGCATCTTAACACATTAAAATGAGTTTACTCCCCATGCATAGGATTTTACGGCCCAAGCATGTTCTTGGGCAGTAAACTCATGTTTACTCCTTAAAAATGATGTTCAAGGTGTTCTAAGTCCAATTTGGTAAGCCCCTAAGTCATATCTAAGATCCAAATGAGGTTTGGAAGGGTTTTATGGCTCAAAAACCCCATTTACATATGTTCACGGCCTAAGGATGTTCCAGGGCCGTAAACACATGTTTATGGTCCTAATCCTCATATTTTTCACGAATTTGAAGGCCAAAGGTGTTGTACTAGAAGCTAGGATGATTACCTTGAGGATTTGAAGCTTGTTTTGGATGATTCTTGGACCTAATATTTGGTTTGAGGAGAGAGGTTAGAGAGAGAGTAGTGAGAGAGTGTAAAAAGCTTCAAATGGAAGCTTAATCAACTTTAAATATGATCTAAGTTTTGGACATGGTGGAATTCTACCCGATACCGACGTTAAACGGGGCTTTTTGTCGCACTCGATTAAGTTGTCGTAATCCGGCGGAAACGATTCTAAAAATTTTCAAATCAATAATTTGGGCCAATTTCATGAGTTCCTAAGGGGTTTGGACACTCATTAGATTATAATAATCATATGAGTTTGAATAAATTAGCCCAAAAATGAAACCGGAACGAATTGCTAAAAACGGGTCTTACTGACGAAATGGTTTTCGGCGATGAATAACTTCGGGTTGTTACACTAGGGCATTTAGAGGGAAAAAGGAATAGAACCGGATATGACTAAAGTGGTTAAACAACTGTTAAGGACAATCTAAGGTTCGCCAAAGATTGGTCGCTTAAGGACAGTTGGAAGTATAGAAATGGAAGCACCATATTGACATTATTGTGAATAGACAAGAGTCAATTAAGAATGATTTGTCATATGGCAAATATGGAATGTTTCCATATTGGGATGTGAAGAATTGATGAGAAAGTTATAAACTTTTATGCAAGAAGGATGTTCAAAGGAATGTACTTTGAATTTGATACTTCACTTCCATGGAATTGTCTTGTAACAATCTCCAAAGGAATATTTTGTAATATCATTAGTCAAGTCTCTGTGACTTTTGGCACCTAGACATTACAAAAGAATCATTGCATGATAGTTTAGAATCTAACACATTCTAGCAGTGACAAGAATTTGGAATTCTTACACTTGCAATAAGGATTTAGAATTTTGAAATGAGCATCATTGAAATGTTTTTCAGTTGATCTATTTCACAATGTAAGGACCATAGACAAACATAGTATGCATGCTTGGTGCGTGGCATAACCATTGTTTAGACAAACATAGTGTGCATGCTTGGAGTATGGAATAACTATTGTTTTAATTCAAGTATTAAGTTGATTATTCGAAACATTATACAATGAATGATGAGTAATCAATATGGCTCAAAAGTTTTGGGGCCATATAGGATTAGGATTATTCTTGTGTTTCACTTTGCATGTTTTGACTTCCCGAATAACTAGTTTATTCAAACCATCCATAGTCGACTATAATTTGGAAGTAGGTATTGAGGCAAGACTGTCATGAATGGGTTTTTAGTTTGTCTAGGACAAGGTGGCTGCAGTGTTCATGAGTACTCCTGGAATAAGATTCCAGTATTTGATTCAACCCATGCTCATCTGAATCACTTCATGGATTTTATCACGAGTGATCGTGAGATGATAATATCTTATATTTTTGAAACGGAGACATGTGAGTTGCAGTTTCAAGACGTTTGCATATTGACATATGTAAATGCACCAGTAACTTGGATCTTATAAAACATATCGTTGTGTGCAATTTGATGAGTAAGTACAAGCAAGAATTTGGGTCGAAGTTTATCCTTTCCTTTTACCCCATGTGGATAAAAGCGATATATGTGGTCCCCTCGATGATTTAGTGATGACACCAGGCCTGGACTGATGTGATTTGATCAATTAGTTAGTCGTCATAAATTGGAAATCGGGAAACAATAGATGGACATAGAGAATGACTATGATCCATGTCTCAATCCATATGATATCTAGAATGGAGGAATATATATGATCCCTTATCTAATGGAGACGTCATTGAGTCGATCAAAGTTCGACAGCGGCTTTTAAGAGTTACGATTGCTAGTCGGGTTGGAGTCATGCTTGGAATGATAGTTATTAGACTTATCCAAGTGGGAGACTGTTGGATTCGTGTCTAAGTCCATAACTATAATTAGTATGTACTTGAGACAAGAGTAGCATGGTCCATTTGGGTTGCATGGCACCAGAACAATCTGAAGGATGGATAATTGAGAAGAGGTTATTTATGGTTTATTAATATATTATAAGTTCTAATATATTAATATGAAATCATATTATTTAATTAGTATTGATCAAGAATTAATTTGGAATTAATTTGGAATTAATATGAAATCATATTATTTATATCAAACATCAGTCAAATGCAATATGCTATTACTAATAACAATGTATTTAGAATAATTGACTGAGTAGATTGAAGCAAGCCCTAATTTAGAACATCATAATCATATTATATGAACATAAACACTAACTTAGGTACCTGAAAGGAATCTTATTTCATACTCTTATTTTATCCTTAACATGAACCCTGACTTAAATACCTAAAGAACTCTTATATCATCAGACTCTTTATTCATTTAGGACTTTCATCAAACAGGTAGAATGCATGTATAGTCTAAGAGAATTTGCTCAAAAACAATGACTTCTTGTACATACCTCATTAATTTTTATAGAAAGAGCACATAAAGACTCTAAGATTCGTTCTTGTTGTCTCCTTTTCTTTATGTATTATGTGCTTGAATGTGTAGAAAAAATATCTAACCTTGAAACTGATGATCTAACACTATGTATTTGAATAAAAAGGCATATTTTTATAGAAACTAAGGTAAATTTAATAAGAGTAATCAACATTGAAGTATGTTACATTGATTCCAACTCATATTGAAGTATATTCATATTCTTAAAGAGGACTTCATTCGTGGGAATGAGGGGGTGATATATCAGACTCTTTATTCATTCAGGACTTTCATCAAACAGGTGGAATTCATGTATAGTTAAAGAAAATTTGCTTAAGAACAATAATCAATTTATACATACCTAGTTAATTTGACAGAAAGAGCGCAAAATGACACTAAGATTTGTTATTTCAACTTGATTCTCTTCAAGTATTTTGTCTTGATTGTGGAGAATAATGTATTCAAATTCTGTTGAATGAAGATTGCAACAAAAAGATGATGAAATAAATCAAATCTTGTAATCGATGTCCAGAGAAAAAAATTCAAACCTGATTCTACTGAAAATGATCTCGATTAAAACTGTTGAATATAATTTGAAGTAACGATGAATTACTGAAATCTTCCTTAAATACTAACTAAAGGAACGTGAAGTTATTGAACTGGATCTCAAGTGATCATTGATTCTGAAATCTTGATGCATCATTGCTAAAATCTTCATTTAAAACATCAAAATTTATGATCGATGTGTTGAATTCTTCATACATCTTGATTGCTTCCAAACTCTTCACCAGATGAAACCAAAATTCCATTAAATCGAATTACACAAATCTTAAACAAATTGTTACGAAATAGTGATCGATTGTTGAAACCGATATATGTTTTATAACATTGAAACAAAATAGATCTCAATCTTGGGATAATATGAAAAACGTAATTCACAATCTAGGGCTTCCATGAACCAAGACGTCAGATTGTCATCAAACCTAAGGGATAAAAAGTAGAACAATGACTAAGCTACCCCTCATAATTTGGTTAAGCGCCTTAATCAACATTAATCAGCACTAATCACGCTTTATTGTTAAACCATTAGATCAATTATGATCAAAGGCTGAAAATTGGTCCCCTTGTCTCACAAAATATAGGTGGTCTCAAATGAATCTCTACCTATATATATATATATATATATATATATATATATATATATATATATATATATATATATATATATATATATATATATATATATATATATATGAGGTTAAATAGAGAACCATTATTAATGAGGAATGAAGGATCCAATCGTTAGCCACGAAAAGCGATCAACAACCAAAAGAATGCATGTACACTTATACATCGGACACACATACACTAGATTATAAAATAAAACCCATCTTTTTAACAAAAAAATTCAACACTTTTTTCATTTAAATTTTTTTAGGCACGTTTTTATCGAGAAAAAAAAACGGAATATATCATTGTTCACGATTTTCCGTCCTCTTTCCATAGAGATTCATGTTGATATATAAAAAACAAATTTTTTTTTCCGAAAAAGCACACTTTGTTTTGTTGCTTTTTTCAATATGTAAGTTATTTTTATAAAAACATATACCAAAAATCTTAATTTTTGTCCTCTATTAATAAACATCATCAACGATTAAAAAAATCTCGGTTATTTAGATTCATATTCTAAATCTAAACTGTAAATATTTTAGTTTTAACATTCACAATATAAATCTCACTTACTATTATTCACATTGTGAATTTGTTCAGATTCAAAATGTGAATCTGGGCTCACAATGTTAATCGGAGCAGGTTCATAATGTGAATTTGTACTAAAATTTCATTTTTTTACAACAATATGAAAGAGTACCAAAAATTATGAATTTTAATATATTTATTAAATGTTTTCGATAAAAAATAAACCTTAACTTTTCAAATAACAAAGAAATGAAGTGAGTTTTTTTTTTAAAAAAAACATTTTTTGTATATCAATAGGGATCTCTATGCAAAGAGGACGAAAAATCATAAACAATGGTATATTCGATTTTTTTTTTCGTTAAAAAACATAGCTTAAAAAAATTTAAAGGAAAAAAAAGTGTGTTTTGTTATAATCCGGTGTATATGTGTCTATTGTAAAAGTTTATAACCCTTCGTTTTCTCATTGATCGCTTTAAATTCTGACGCTTTAGACTGGTTCCTTGATTCCTTAATTAATAATGGTACTCTATTGAAGTTTTTCATATATATATATATATATATATATATATATATATATATATATATATATATATATATATACATATATATATATATATATATATATATATATATATATATGATGATGATGATGATGATGAAGTATTGAATCAAGTAATGAAATCAAAATCAGAGTAATAAGAATTGAGAACACATAATGTAAATAAGATCTTATTTCAGCTCATATTATGCTTCACGATTACAGAGAGAATATAGACAAGACAGACTCCCAAAACTCTTATCTAACTCTAAGTAACATTCCCTATTTATAGGAAAACAGTAAAGCATACAAAAAATTACAAAGGACTAATATTCATAGATTTGACATAAAATGCCTTTGCAAAATAACATAACATTTCGACACCTTACAACACTACTTCGACCCTTAGAATCTCCCCCTTTGTAAGCAGTGTCGAAATCAATTGATCAAAACTTGAGCAGCCAAGTGTAATGTTCTTTGAATTTCAACATACCAATTCATCACTTTCTTTAGTTCAGCCTTATCTCCATCGTTATTCTTCTTACAACTATTCATACGCACAATTAAGTTTGTATACTGAGCTGATGTATATCTTTCAACTTCACTAGTTTGGAAAAGAACTTCAATGGTTTTCCCTTCTTACTCTTCCCAACATATAGTAAGCCAAATGGCTTCAAACATATTTCACCATCCACATACTTCTTCAACTAAGCTTCACTCATTGTCTTGGTTTGAGGAACAGTAACTTCTTTTTCCATTGTTGCAGCTAACTCAACGTCTATCATAGCTAGACAATCATAGTAATTGTCTACGAAAAGTTTTATATGACACAGACCCAATTTTAACACATCCTTGCTTGTGTTTTGGAGTTTAGAAGCATCCAAATCCTTGAGTATATATGCAACTTGAATCAAATCATTCAAGTTCATTAAAGGGAAATTAGCAATGGAAAACTCGAAAGGTACTTTATTTGCCCTCACAACGTGATATCGAAAACTTTGCAACATATTTTTGAACATTTCACCTTTCGATATACCGAGTACTTGAACAATTTTCACCAAAGACCAAACCTCTTCTTGTTCCTTCCCCAACACCGCATGGAACCTCAGCTTCATGTGAGAAAAATCATCCTTGTTCTTGAATCTATTCACAACCTTATATTGAGCAGTGAGAAATTGATGGGTTTTATACAAACAATCCTATGTGTGCATGCAACCCTAGAGTTAGATCTATGTTATCACTATTAGTTATACAACATTATGAACACTTGAAGAACCCTAAAAGGCTTCTAAGAATTTCGAAATCCACAAGGAAAGACGAAATACATACCTCTTGTTGTTATATTATAATAACACCTTAAATCTTGAATCTTCTTGTCTTTGAAAGCAAGTACCACAAGTGTCGTACCTCTAATGGCTCACAAACACCAAGAGCAAATGGAGAGGATATAGAGAGAGAAGAGGAAGGTAGAAATCGACCCTATGATCTCTTAGAATCAAGTGTGTACTAATTCATGAGGCCTAGGGGTCTTTATATAGGGTTGAGATTAGGGTTTCAGTCCTTATCCTTATCTAGTTGCTTGCCCACCAAGTAACAATAAGATAAGCCTTGAAAGCCCTTATCTTTGGACGATTTCAAGGATCCATATCCTCTTGATTTCGTCCAACCCATATTTAGGATAATCCTTACCCTGCTTTGTAACTATCACATAATTACAATTCAGCCCCTCTAGTTTAATTAATTACATTTGATCACAAAATTAATTCCTAATTAATTATTGACCAATATTAATTAAACAAATATGATTTCTTCTTTAATATATTATTCTTATAACATATTAATAAATCATAATATCCTCTTTCTCTATTATTTCTCTAGTCAAGTTGCTTTGGTGAAGGCAGCCCAAAAGGACCATGCACAATCGGGTCAAGTACTTACCAAATATGGTTACGGGCTTAGATACTAATCCAACAGTCTCCCACTTGGATAAGTCTAGTAACCACAAATGCAAGTACAACTCAGTTAGCAATCGTAGCTCTCAAAGACGTTGTCGAACTCTGATCTTATCAGTAACCTGTCCTTTAGATAAGGGATCATATATTCCTCCATTCTAGATATCATATAGACGTGAGACATGGATTGAAATCATTCTCTCAGTCTATGTGTTGTTTCTCGATTTCCAATTTACGAAGACTGACTAATTGAACAAATCAAATTATCCCTAGCCCGGCCGAGCATTTACGTTTTTCATCACTAAATCATTGAGGGGCCCACAGATATCGCTTTTATCCCACTTTGGGTAAAAGGAACGGATAAACTTCGACTCAATGCTTGCTTGCACTCACTCACCAAATCACACATAACAATAAGTTTTATAACACCAAGTTACTGGTGCATTTACATATTATCAATGTGTAACCGATTCGCAAGATACAACTCACACATCTCGGTTTCAAGAATACAAGATATTATCGTCTCACCAATCGCTCGTGATAAAATTCATGAAGCGATCCAAGTGAGCGTGGGTATAATCCAATGCTCAAAATCATATTCATAAGCACTCATGAACGTTGCAACAAACCTTTGCTATGTCTAATACACTTTAGAAAATCTACAAACCAATTCATGACAGTCTTCATTCATACCTACTTCCAACGTATGACCGACTATGGTCCGTTTGAATAATTCGATTATTCTCAATTATTCTGGAAGTCAAAACATGCAAAGTGAAACACAAAAATAATACTAATCCCATATGGTCCCAAACCTTTGAGTATAAATAAAACACCTTTATTTAATCACCATATTGATTACTCATTATCCATTGTGTAACGTTTCAGATAATCAACTTTATAACTCGAATTATAACCACAGTTGTCCCATGCCCCAAGCATGCACACTTTGGTTTACCTATGGTCCTTACTTTGTGAAATAGATCAATTGAAACTTTTCAAATGCAACTCATTTCACAATCTCCAATCCTTATAATTAGTGTAAGAATACCAAATTCTTGCCACCTTTTAGAATATGTCAAATTCTAATATTTTATGCAATGATCCTCTTGTGAAGTCACGACACAAAAATCACAAAGACTCGGCTAACGAAATCACAAGGTACTCTATCAAAATTGTTACAGAACAATTCTATAGATGTGATGTCTCTCACTCAAAGTACATTCCTTTTGAACATCCTTTTGCATATAATTTTCTAATCTAGACATAAATTCTTAACTTCCAGCTCCCAATTATGGAAACATTTCCATATTTACCATATGACAACTCATTCTTAATAGAATCTTATCTATTCATAATAATGTCGATATGGTCCATTCAATACCATACTTCTAACTACTCACAAGCGACCAATCCTCAGTGAACTTTAGATCGTCCTTTGATAGTTGTTTAATTATCTTAGTCAAAACCGATTCTTGTCCTTTTTCCCTCTTAATGCGCTAGACATTTGGAAAAAATTTAGAATGGTCAAATATTATAGCACTTGCAATCGATCGATTACCCGAAGCGTATGGGACACGATGTATAATGTCTTACATAAAGATACGATACTCTATCAATCTTCTGCCATAATATTTTATGTGTCACGTTCTTACAATTCGAACTATGAAGAGGGATACCATAATCATAATCGAAATTTAAGAACACACTATGTATCCTTTGACTAAATTTATTAAAATTTCTCAATGTAAGCTTTAGATTTTGAACGAAGTACAATATTCTCTCCCTTAATTATAGAAAAACAACTTTTCAACTCTTACAACTTTGCAAATTATAACTCTTGTTTTCTATAATTAATATTGCTAACTTGCAATACTTACCATAATAATCATGCTCACACTTACATGATGATTATTACTTTACCAGCATAACACTTATACTCCCACTAGCTTTGACATGTATTCAGATATCAGTTGAACTTCTAGAAAAAAAAATTCTTAAGTTCATATTTCTAATACTAGATGCTTCGATAAGACTTTATCTAAGCTTCTCAACCTCATACACTTTTCCTTGGACATCTCATATGTATATGTCTAAACGATTCTAGGACTCACATCAACAAGTCTAAAATGTTCAGACCTGTTTTCCATTTCTCACAATTCGAACTATGAAGAGGTATGCCGTAATCATAGTTGAATTTGAGAAACCCAAATCACATAATGCTATCTTCAAAATCTATCTTAGTGAAAGCGTTTCCTCACAACCATTTTCATGAATGAGAGAAACCTTATGACACTTAGATTTTGTGGTGTATACATTCCCATCCATCTGAATTCTTCATAACCATAATAACAAGATAATGTTAGTGACAAATTCAAACTTCTTATGGATAGAACTTGTTCTTCTTAATTTTTTGCCATCAAGGGTCCCATAATTACTTCCAAGTTACTGAACAGTCCACCCCTTCATTTCAATGTACTTTCCATTGAACAAGGTGCCTTTCCCCTATACAACCCATTGAGAACTCGTAGAACTCACATGCATAATTAACTCAATTGGAATGGCACAGAAACAAAATTAGTGTCAACATGATAGGTTGTAAACCTCAAGTCGTGTGCTAGGGATGATTGATAAGGTTTATTCTTGATTTGTTCTTGAAACCTTTCAAGACCATTAAGACTCCCTCTGACTTCTTGACATATAAGGTTCTCTTGTCATGAAACATTTCTTGACAAACAAATATTCAAGAGTTAGTGTAGCTTTTATCTAGACAAACACTTCACATAATTGGTCCTAGTTGGTCTTCGTCTTATCCAAGACATCACAACTTACCAATTTCAAATGTGCAAGAATAAGAAAATCCTTTTCCAAATTCTACATTTGATGAATGTTATAAACCTTCTTAAGAATTGTCACTCAATTCACAATCTTGGAGTATAACTCTAAGACTTGATGTTGGAACGAAGTATGATTGACTTCTTGATTTAACCATTTCCTCAATTCTCGATTCCTCTTCTTAGACATACAAATTGTACTAAGACTCACCTAGAGGATCAATTGAGATAACGTTCTTAATCATTAAGACTTATCATAAAACATAATAAATTGTAATCTCCCTTCTTCTTAGAATAGAGAAACTTTTATCTTTCTTCCTACTTGATTCTTTTTATTCGTTTTGCTATTGATTGAAAACCTTTCAATCAACTTAGAATTATACTCAATCTTTATAAGTATAATCATATTCACTAAACTTTAGTAAATCATGACGAATGTCTTTGTTACTTTTGTGGTAGACTTGATCAGCATACGACCTAGTGCACTCGATCTCTTAGTCCTTCATTTGACACTTTGTCAAAAAATTAGTCTAAATTTCCCAAATTTGAAAGTTTTCATTCATCATACAATACTTGTTGCACAATTCCAAGTTCATATCCACTTGAAACTTAGGCGATGAGAAATAATCCCTATTTGGTAAACTCTTGACACTTCCATAAATAACCTAATTAAGAATCAAATCCATTTTGCTAATAATAGAAGTACACAAACATCAATTTTTCATATATGCCATTGTAAGGATAAACAAATAAGATAAAACCAAAATTTATTTTATTCATAAAAGCAGCGGAAAACATGTCCTTACAATGCAAAATTCAACTGAAAAACTATGTAATCAAATACTCCTAACAAATCTATCATAACTTCCTAAGCTCAAAATATGATCTTCAAATCCATGCGATCGTAATCCATTTCTTCGTGATCAGACTCATCTTGCTCTTCCATCAAACTTCCTCTCTTTTCTCTAATCATGCAAATGTAATCTTATCACATTATGTATAAGGAATAGGAATTTAATGGATTAGATAGTGGATTTTATACCTGAAGTAGAGCCATACTTTTTAACTCTGTCATCTCTTAGACTCTTCAGGTCCTTTGGGCAGCTTCGTATCCATTGCCCCTTCTCTTGGCAGCAGAAACAGGTGGGTTCTTCTAGAATGTCCACGGAAGCATGGTTGGTTGAATTATTAGACAAATATGCCCCATTGCTTTGCCAAATCATTTCTGATTCAGCAGCAATAAGCATGTAAGTTAAGTCAATGAGGGTCGTGTCAAGATCCATCATATAATACTCTCTTTTGAACTTATCATATGATTTAGGGAATGACTGAAGAACCCAGTCCACAACCAACTTATTGGGAAAAGACGCACCCAACATAATCAACCTATCAATGTGTGATTTCATCCCTAGGACGTGAGCACACACGAATTTACCATCTTCATGTTCCATTGCCAATAAGGTTTCGGTGATCTTGAACCTTTCAAATCTTCGATCTTGTGGGTCGGGGAGAACAACAGGAGGAGGAGGAAGAAGTGAAATCAAGCTAGTCCACATTGATCCTTCACTTTGGAACGAGCTTTCACTTTCAACAGGAACACTTTTTCCTTGGGATTCGCGAAGACCACGGTTAGAATCAGACATCTACAAAACGGGAGATATTTCAAGTTAGTTAATTGAATCCTTAATGAAACACCCAAATGAGAAATTAAGGCTAGGATCCAACAACATTATTTACACATTAGAAGAGGGATGGCGTAATCCAACAAGCAAATAATTTGGAGGTAAGTGAATGATGATTCACTAATTCTTCACCATGAAAAACATAAAGGCTTAAGTTTTAAATGTATTAAGAATTCCTAGATTTCTTTTGAGATTCATTGAACTTTTCAATGGCATTTTTAAATCTCGATATTCCCCTCTTGATTGTGACTGGGATGCCGAGGATCACAAAGTGGGTGTGAATAACCATGCAAATCTACATGGTGCCCTCATTGTTACAGTCACCTATTCGATGTGCCGGTAAACCACACACGCTCCATCGAACTATGACAAACATTGATTCACCCTTTACCACCTTTGCTTAGAACCAATTAGTGTGCCGGTTAACCACATACGCTCCACTAACTTCTTAGCAAGGGTGCAAAGTGTAATTTCATGGGATTGCATCGATTTCACTTTTGCCTAAAGTAACTAGGATTGGGAATTTGTAAAAGCGTTTAGTTACTTTACGTAGATTCATTATACTTATTAATGAAGAGAGGATTGCCCTATCCTACCCATTCGGCTAACAACCCTCCACCAATAAAGGAAGCGGTGGGTAAGAGTGGATACCCATTAAACAGCCATTTTATAGGTCATAACCTTATACCCCCCTTATAGATCGGCTTCGTGAATGAGGCCTACTAACGGTAAGACTAGCATTTAGTTATACATATATAATATTAAACTTTTAATGTTTTACATAGTATAAGGGTGTATTTTACACTTTTAAAATACTAGGTGGTTTAAATTACACTTTTAATTAACCAATATCATTATGGATTTATTAACTCTCTTTTAATTACACACTTAATTAATTTAATAAAACCATAAGGGTTTAATTTGAACTTTTTTTCAAAATTAGGGTTTTAGAATTTAGACTTTCAAAATTAAACTTTTAATCAACAATTTAAATTCCAAAACTTGAGGGCAGGTTTTGAAACTTTTCAAAACAGTTAAGTTTTAATCTCACTTAAAAATTTTCGAATTTAAGACATTTAAATTAAAATTTTAAATATTAAAACTCTTGATTTAATAATTATCTTGAATTAAACTATTAATTTAAATTATCAAATCATAAGGGATTATCTAAATCATAAAGGATAATTACCAATTAAACAATTAATTTATCCTAATCGTTTTAATCCCTTTAAAATTCGAAAATCATGGGATAGGATAAATCAAAATCTTTAATTACCATATATAACCATTAAAGGATAATTACAAGATATAGGATAATCCAAATCCCTAAAATTTAGGATCTTAACTTGGGGAGGAGGCTAATTTCGAAAATCATGGGGTTTTCAAACCCTAGATTTCGAAATCTTGAGGCTTAAAGAAAGGATTTGAAAGCCCTTTCAAATTTTCGCAAATTAGGGTTAGGAAACCCTAATCTCGAAATTTCTTGCCTCCTAGGGTTTATTGGCTATAAACCCTAATATGTCAAGTTCATACAATTGTATAATACTAATTGAAAACAAGTTAACCAAAGGCTCTGATACCACTGATGGGTTTTATACAAACAATCATATGTGTGCATGCAACCCTAGATTTGGATCTATGTTATCACTATTAGTTATACAACATTATGAACACTTGAAGAACCCTAAAAGGCTTCTAAGAATTTCGAAATCCACAAGGAAAGATGAAATACATACCTCTTGTTGTTATATTGTAATAACAACTTAAATCTTGAATCTTCTTGTCTTTGAAAGCAAGTACCACAAGTGTAGTACCTCTAATGACTCACAAACACCAAGAGCAAATGGAGAGGCAAGAGAGAGATAGAGAAGGTATGAAATTCAGTCCTTATCCTTATCTAGTTGCTTGCCCACCAAGTAACAATAAGATAAGCCTTGAAAGCCCTTATCTTTGGACGATTTCAAGGATCCATATCCTCTTGATTTCGTCCAACCCATATTTAGGATAATCCTTACCCTACTTTGTAACTATCACATAATTACAATTCAGCCCCTCTAAATTAATTAATTAGATTTGATCACAAAATTAATTCCTAATTAATTATTGACCAATATTAATTAAACAAATATGATTTCTTCTTTAATATATTATTCTTATAACATATTAATAAATCATAATAACCTCTTTCTCTATTATTTCCATCTTCCACATGATCTTTTATAAAATGATAACAAAGAGTAATATGCTTGGTTTTCAAATGTTGCACAGGGTTGTGACAAATGTGTATTGCACTTTGTGAATCACAATACAACAAAATTTTCTTCATGTTGATTGCATAATCACACAGTTGACTTTGAATCTATATGATTTGTGAAGTGCAAGCTGCAGCAGCAACATACTCAGCTTCTACAGTGGAAATCAAAACACATGTTTTCTTTTTCGACTGCCAGCTTACTAACTTCCCATTCAAAAGTTGACATCCGTCACTTGTGCTTTTTCTATCAAGATTGCAATCTCCTAAATCAGCATCTAAAAAAGCTTGTATGAAGAATCTGGTTTTCAAAGGATACCATAATCCTAACAAAATTGAGCCTTTGAGATAACGAAAAATATTCTTGACAGCAGTGAGATGTGGTTCTCGAGGATTTTACTGATACCTGGCACAATTACAAAAAGAAAACATAATATCAGGTCGACTTGCTGTGAAGTAATGTAACGCACCTAGCATGCTTATGTATAGAGTTAAATCAACGGCAGGTTTATCTAACGAAGGTGTAAGCCTTATTCCAGTCGCCATTGATACTCATAACTTCGTACTATTCGTGAATCCGAATATTTCAAGCAGATTCTTGGTATATTTTTCTTGATTGAAAAAAATTCATTCTCTGTTTTGAAGAATATTTAAACCAAGAAATTGTTGATTTTTCCCATCATACTCATCTAAAATTTGCTTTTCATCAAATTTTCGAATTCATTCGACAAAGCAGGGTCAGTAGAGCCAAAAATAATATAATCAACATAAATTTGAACAAGCATTAGATGATCCCCTACTTTCTTTCGAATTAGAGTGGGATCAATTGATTATTGTTTAAATTTCGATTGTTTTAAAAAAGAAGTTAAAGTGTCATACCATGCTCTTGGTCCTTGTTTTAACCCAGAAACAACCTTATCTAATATATAGCAATGCTCAGGAAATTCTTCATTTACAAAACCTGAAGGTTGTTCAACATACACTGTCTCTTCGAGTTCTCCATTCAAAAATGCACATTTCACATCCATTTGATAATCATCAAAATCTTTGTGAGCTGCATAGGCCAAAAATATTCGAACAACCTCAAGTCTTGCGATAGGCACGGTTTCTTCATAGTCTATTCCTTCTTGTTGCAAATAACCTTTTACTACAAGCCTAACTTTATTTTGAACAATATTACCATCTTTGTCTGTTTTATTTTTGAAAATCCATTTCAACCCAACTATCAAAAATTCTTTTGGCTTAGGAATTAATCTCCAAACCTTGTTTCTTTCGAAGTAATCTAATTCAGATTGCATTGCAACAACCCAATTTGAGTGTTCCATTGCAACCTTAATTGTTTTTGGCTCAATTTTTGAAATGAAAAAGTTAAACATGCAAAACTCCTGATGAACATTTAGTACCTCATTCTTTGCACGAAGTTGAGCTCTCGTTAACACACCGTCTTGTGGATTTCCAAGAACTTGTTCCTTTGGATGATTTCTTGTCCATTTTACTAATGGTGGATATGTTGGATCAAAATCCAATGGTGCATCTTCAAACATTTCGTCATTTTCAGATCCTGCAACAAAATCATTGTCATTTGAGTCAAGAAAATTTTCATTATAATCATTATTCGACATAATTGAATCATTTTGCTCCCCCTCAATCGGATGCTTCCCCTCAACATCATTATCCAATATCCTATACTCCCCCACAAAAGAATGATCCACCTCAACCTGAGTTGTCGAATTCAAGTGCTCCCCCTCCACTTGATCATTAAGCATGCTTTCGCCATTTCTTGGAGAATTCGATGTTGAAATCAAATCTAAAGCATCTTGGGTTAATGTCAAATTGTCAAAATGCTTTAAAGCTTCAGGTATGTGATTATCAGTAGCGTTAACTTCAGGATCAACAGCCTTATCTGCAGTGCCAAAGATTAAATCATAATCAAAATCTGTCAAATTTGAAATTTTAGACTCAACATTTGATTCATTAATAATTGGCTTGTGCTCAAAGCATTTTTCGACTTGTTTAATATAACAATCATCAAAGGTTAGATTAAATGTTTCTTCCACTTTGCGTGTTCGTTTATTCAAAACTTGATATGCAGCCAAATTATGAGAATATCCCAAGAAAATTCCTTCATCAGCTTTGTACTGGAACTTCGAAAGATTATCCTTGAGATTCATGATAAAACACCTGCAACCAAAAACATGAAAGAATTTGACATTAGGTTTTCGGTTATTGATAATTTCATAAGGATTAATGTTAAAACGACGATGAATAAACGATCTATTTTGAGTAAAACATGCAGTGGAAACAGCTTCAGCCCAAAAATATTGAGGAAGATTCGCATATGTAAGCATTATTCGTGCTGCTTCACAGAGAGAACAATTTATTCTCTCAATCACACCATTCTGCTGAGGTGTATATGGTGAACAAAAATTATGCGAAATCCCTTGATCAACTAAAAACAAATCAAGAAAGTTATTCTTAAATTCAGACCCATTGTCGCTTTTGATTTTTCGAACTTTCTTCTTTAAGCTGATCTCAATCTTCTTAATAAAGTTGATCATTACTTGAGCAACCTCAGATGTTAACCTAAGAAAATAAACCCAAGTAAACCGTGAAAATCATCAATAATAACTAAAATGTACCGTTTCTTGTTGAGTGTTTAACAGTCGATGGTCCACATAAGTCAATGTGAAGTAATTCCAACGGTTCACCAATCTTTGAGTCAATAACCATAGGATGACCTTTGCGATGTTGTTTTCCTTGTTCGCAAGCTGCACATAAAGTATCATTATCAAATTTTAACACATGCAAACCTCGAACAAGATCATCAACTACCAGTTTGTTGATATTTCTAAAATTTAAGAGAGAAAGTCTTCGATGCCAAAACCAGCTAACATCAACTGAAGCTTTCGAGAGTAAACACAATGAGGGTTTTCCAACGATTGGTTTGATATGAAGAGTAAACATGTCTCCATATATTTTGGATTTGAGCAAAACTTCTTTAGTGTTAACATTTGAAATGATGCTTCTTGCTTCGTCAAACACCACTTGATTTCCAGTGCCCACAACTAGTTGTGAAACAATTATCAAATTATGTTCAAGACCTTTGACATATGCGAATCTCGTAACAATAAACTTCCCATTCGTGACTTTGCCATATCCTTTCACCTAACACTTATGATTGTTTCCAAATTTAACTACTCCTGCATTCTCCAAACTTCGATAATCTCGAAAATTCTCCTTCTTTCCAATCATGTAATGAGAGAAACCACTATTAATGTACCACTTATCATCATATTGCTCGTCACACAAAACCTACAATTAATGAAAGAATTTAGGTACCCAAGGTTGTTTGGGTCCTTGGTTATTAGTTTTCAAAACAAAACGAAATGAAGAACCTATAACCTAATCACGAAATTTTGATTTGAAAGTATCAATTAGGTTGACATCATTAGGTAAAGGAGCAGAAACATAAGTTTTCGAAGGTTTAGGATTGACACTAATATTCGCCTTTTTTTCTCAACATGTTTTTCTTTCGAAACCGGTGTCCAAGCTTTCTTAGAAATATTTGATTCTTTTGAAGATAAACTTCCATTTGAAGAATCATTCACATATTTGTCATAAGCTTCTTGAATTTGTTGTTGGGAAAATTTTCGAGATTAAAAGATTTTTCCTTTTCCTTCAAGTCAATGGTCGATATTCTTCACATTTGACGAACCCTTAGTGTATGAAACTTTCGAATTCTGCTTCCCAGATGGATTTAGAAAATTTGGTTTTTGTGTTATGATAAATTCGATTTTGAAAATTCTTTGAACGATTTGGTAGAGGAGTGTGTTTTAAAATTTGATTTTGAGAAAATCCTTGTTGTTAATGTGGAGAAAATCGATTTGTGAAATTTTGATTTTGGAATTTATGTGTTAAATGATTGAAATTTTTCAAAAATGATGTAGTGACTTGAGTTTTAGCTTTCGAAAATGTAGTTTGTGATATGGATTCAAACAATGATTTTTTATATTGAGCGGGATTTTTCTGATTTCTGAATGTGATGAAGACTTATTCTTAACAGATTTAGACTCAGTCTTTTCGAATGTTTTATTTGTCAAAGCGTTTTGTTTCTTTCGAGACTCAACAGTTTGCCAGAAAATTTTCTTCCGTGCTTGTCTTTTTGAAATTTCATTATCTTTCAAAATTCTATCAATTTGATCTTCAAATTCTTTTGAGTTGAGTTTGACAAATTGTTCAACTTTCTCCTCAATTTGTTTTGGAATTTCGCTTGAAACTTTTTGTTTTTCAACTCATTTTCTTTGAGGTTGTTGTCTTTGAAAAGTGTATGTATTCTTTGTGAGATTATTTTCAATAGCACCCTGATTTGCAAAAAATCCTTCACCAGATGTTTGTTTGTATTCTTCAACCAATTTGTTTATTTCTGGTTTAATGTTTTCGACGTTTCCTTTGGTCACAAATACTTGGTTTGGAAAAACAACATCATCTGTGCATTTAATGTTCGGATACACTACTTGATTAGTTTCGAGATAATGAGCACCCTTTTTAGTCATTACCTTGTCGAATTTTTCAATGTCACCATAAACCTGATCAACAACAATTCGAAGAATGATTGTTTCTTTCGAAACATTCTTTTCTGACTTTGGATTTATCAAAATCTCATCCTCGTCCTCATCATCACTACTATCAGTTTGACTATCTTTAACACTCAAATGATCGAAATCACAAACTTTCGAAGTATATGGTTTGTTAGTGTTAATCTCAACCAACGAATCATTACACTTTTCTTTTTCCTTTATACTTAGATGCAACATTAACGATAGGCAACTGAGAACAATCAACATCCTCAAAATCACTAATTTCGCTAATATTATCAAAATTATCTTCAATATCAGCAAAATTAGATTGAGAATTAGATGTCGAATTCTCAGTTCTTTTCAAAATTTTAATTTGTTCAGATTTGGTCAAGGTATCATTCACAATATCAACTAATTCATCTGCATCAAGATATTCGTCAATTTTCACAATTCCATAAGCATATCTATCATCAGGAATTTTATCAAAATCTGCAATTGTTTTCTCACAATCATAGGAAATGTTATCAACCTTCTCTCTCTCGTAAGCTAGAAAAGGTAATAACTTCCTATGTTGTTCCTTGCTTATATCGGATGAATGATGCAAAGCAGTTAATTTTGTGTAAAGTCTTTTAGCATAATTACAATATATGTTTCTCTATGCCAATAACAATTTGATTTCGCTACTCAATGTATCCCTATTACACATTATATTTGTAATCTGTAACTCTAGACTTTCTACTTTTATTTTCTTGAAATCTAACTGCTTCTGAACCTTTAGCAACTGAGAAGTTGATTTCTTAGCCTCGTTACTAGCAGAGATAACCAAAGTATCGAACTAAGCGACAGTATCATCAAAAGCAATTAATTATGAATCATATGCACAGTAAAGGAATACTAAAAGATTGAAGAATAGAACGTACATTTGTTGTCATTGGTGATTTATCTCCTCCTTTGATCATAAAACAACAACCAGTTACCACTTCGTCATTTTCTTCCTCAAATTTTGCATACATTTCCCCATGCGTAGGATTACGCATTTCCTCATCATCAGAACCCGAGGACCAGATTTGGTATGTTCCTTCATCATCATCCTCACCTTTCGCCATAAGAGAGATTCCTTTTGCTTTTTCCCTCACTTCCTCCACACGTTCGACATAGTATGCTTCGTCTTTCAATTTACTTTTCTTTTCTTCTTTCTTTCGAAGCATACAATCACTAGATATATGGTTTGCACCATGACAGTAGTGACAATCAATTCTGGAGTCTCCTTTCATCTTTTTCCCAACTTTCTGCTCTTCCACTTTAACATCACTCTTCTCACTCTTCTTTTTCTCTTCTCCTCCTGCTTTTGCCAAGAATTTTCCTTTTCCCTCACCAATTTTTATCTTTGAATTAAAATTGTTCTTAAAAAATTTCTTCACCCTATTATTCGAGTAAAATGCAACAGCTTCATCATCCAAATTAACCAAAAATCCTTCATTATCAGAATCTTCCTTTTCGACTAACTCTTTCTCATTAACTTTAGACATCAAAGCTAATGGTCCTCCAAGACTAATTTTTGATTCCTCAGAAATTTCATTTACTTCTCCTTCATGAGTTTTCAGCAGATTGTACAAGTCATTAAGCGTCGAAGTATCAAAACTCTGCTGAGTTTTCACCATCAATGTCACATTCCTCCATTCTTTACATAAACCCATGATGAATGTCAGATTGAACTGCATGATTGTTCGAGTAAATCCATGATGATTACATTTGTAGATTAATTCGTTCAATCGATCATAGTAATCTTCTATTGACTCACTATCCTTCTTTTTGAATTCTTCCAATTCAATCAAACAATGTGTCACAGAATTGATCTTAGTCTTTTCACTTCCTTGAAACTTTTCTTTGAGATTATTCCAGATGTCTTTTGCAGTTGTACAGCTTCTGACATAGTTGTAGACAACATGAGGCAATGCACCACGTAATTCTCTCATACATCTTTTTGTTGGGTTATGAGCATTCTAACGCTCCTAAGTGTACATGCAACCGTAGATACCTTGGATCTATGTTTTCTCTATTATACATGAAAATATGAATATTCCAAGGTATTACCCTATCTACCATACAATCTTTTGATACTTGGGTAATATAACAAGTTAGAATACATACCTCTTGATGTAGCTTGACTCCATGAAGCTTGAGAGCCTAGTGCCCCAAGTGTGACACCTCAAATGTTTCACACAACATCATCAACACTTGGAATAACCATGAGAATAGATCCATGAACTCTAGAAATCATCTTGTCCACTTGTGTATACACTAGCACCAATTTCACCAACCAATGGGGTCTTTATATAGTGTGGCTAATAGGGTTACACCATGTAACCCATGACTTTACCCATTCCTTATGCTCCATGGGTTTTAACCTCAATGGAGTATCCATGGGTCACCACATGGGTTAAACCCAACATAAGGAATCATGGATCATAAACCCACATATATAAGAATGAATGATTTACACAATCAATCCCCGTATATTTAATTAGTCTCTTTTGATCACTAAATTAAGTCCAAATTAATTCTTGATCAATACTAATTAAATAACATGATTTCATATTAATATATTAGAACTTATAATATATTAATATGTCACAAATGTCCTCACCTCACAAACGGTCTATCCAAATGTTCCAATATCATGCAACCCAAATGGACCATGCCGAGTCGGGTCAAGTACATACCAATTATATTTATGGACTAAGACACTAATCCAACAGTCTCCCACTTGGATAAGTCTAAAACTATTATGGCGTATGACTTCAAAAACCAACTGGCAATCGTAGCTCTCAAAAGCCGATGTCAAACTCTGACCTTGTCGATGAAATCTAACCTTTGTCAATGACTTTTCCATTAAATAAGGGATCATATATTCCTCCATTCTAGATATCATATGGACTGAGACATGGATTAAAATCATTCTCTTTGTCCATTTGTTGTTTCCCGATTTCCGATTCATGATGACTGACAGATTGAACAGATCAAATCAGTCTTGGCTTGGCCAAGAACTCACATGTATCATCATTAAATCATCGAGAGGCCCACAAATATCGCTTTTATCCCGAAGGTAAAAGGAATGGATAAACTTCAACTCATATGGCTTGTTCTACTACTTGTTGAATCATATACAAAGGCACGTTTTATAACATCGAATTACCAATGCGTTTTCATGCAATCAATGTATAACCAACTCATAGTAACAACTCATATCTCTAGGTTTGAATAATATAGGATATTATCATTTCATGATCACTCGTGATAAAATCCTTGAAGTGATTCCAATGAGCATGGGTTGAATCCAATATTCAGAACTTTTGAGCACTCATGAGTGTTGTAGCACCACTTTGTCCAACATCTTAGACCTCTACAAGCCAACCCATGACAGTCTTGATTCATATCTACTTTCAACATATGACCGAATGTGGATGGTTTGAATAACTTAGTCATTCAGGAAGAACGACCTCGTTATTCTAGAAGTCAAAACATGCAAAGTGAAACATAAGAATAATCGAATCCAATATGGTCTCAGAACTTATGAATATAAATAAAACACCTTTTATTTATCACCATATTGATTACCCATCATACATTGCATACTGTTTCAAACTATCAACTTTATACTTGAATTAAAACAATAGATGTCTCATGCTCCAAGCATATACACTATGGTTTTCTAAACACTATTCATGCCATACACCAAGTATGCACACTAAGTTTGTCTATAATCTTTACTCTGTGAAATAGATCGATTGAACATAATTCCAATGATTCTCATTTCACAATCCCAATTCCTTACCACAAATGCAAGGATTCCAAATTTCTGCGATTTACCTAAATCTGTTAGATTCTAAACTTATATGCATTGGTCCTCTTGTAATGATTATGCACAAAGTCACAAATACTTGTCAACAGACATTACAGAGTATTCCAAACTCCATGGAACCGAAGTCTCATATTCAAGTTCATTGCCTTTGAACATTCTTCTTGCATTAAGTTTCCTAATCTTACACAGATTTAATGAATAACTTCCACATATGGGAACAACTCCATATTCCCATTTTAACTATCACTCCTGAACAAGAGTTGCCTCTTTTCAGAATATGTCAATATGGTCCTTCCAAAATTAACACTATACTTCCAACTGTCCCTGATCAACCAATCTTTGGTAAACCTTAGAATGTACTCGACAATTGTTTAATCATTTTAGTGATATCCAATTCCAGATCTTTTCCCTTCTCAATGCCCCAGTCATTTGGAAAATTTTAGAAAGGATGAATATTATAGCACATGCAATCGATCCTATATCCGAAGCATATGGGACACGATTCATGATGTCTCACATAAAGACATGATACTAGACTAGTCTTTTGCTACAATATTTCTATTTGCCAAGTTCTCACAATTCAGATTTATGAAAAGGGATGTCGTAATCATAATCGAATTTTAGAACGCAAATAATGTACCCATATATATATATATATATATATATATATATATATATATATAGAATTTCCTTATGTTGAGCCATTCCAACATAACATTCATATATATATACTTGACTAAATTTGAACTTTTTCCCAATTGAAACTTTTGTTTTTTATAATTAACATTGCTAACTTGCAACACTTATCATAATTATCATGCTCCCACTGATATGAAGATTATAAGCATAACACTTATTCTCCCACTAGCTTTGACATGTACTCAGAAAGCAACTGGACTTCTAGAAATCAATACTTTATTGACTTTCTTACCAAAGTTCAGACTTCTTATACGAGATGCTTTGATAAAACTTAATCAAAATCATACACCTTTCAGAACTATGAAAAGGGATGTCGTAATCATAGTCTCAATTGTTTAGACCTTTTGCCATTTCTCACAAGTCCATGTTAGTGTGACGGTTAACCACACACGCTCCACTAACGACCTTGAGAATGCAAATATCACAACTGTTATCTACTTAAAATCTACTTAGTGAAAGTGTTTCCTCACCATCATTTTCATAAATCGGAGTCAAACCATATGACACTTAGATTTTATGGTATATGTGTTCCTATCCATGTGAATTTGTCAAAACCATAATCACAAGACAAGGTTAGTGAGAAATCCAAACTCTTATGGATTGAACTTGTGCAGTCTTAACTTCTTGCCTCCTGGCAGCTGAAGGGTCTGTCATTGCTTCCAAGTTGTTGTGCAACCAATTGAGAACTCTAAGAACTCTTATGCAAAGCCAAATTTAACTGGAATGGGCACAAAAATAGGAATATGTCAACACGATAGGTTATAAACCTCATGTAGTGTGCTAGTGTCAAACTACAGGTTTTTATTCTTGATTAGATTTTGAAATTCTTTCAATATCTTTAAGACTCCCACTGTCCTCTTGACATATAAGACTATCTTTCCAAATATTCAAGAGATAGTGTGGATTCTTTATCAAGATAAACACTTCACACAATTGGCCTTAGTTGGTCTTTGTTTTATCAAAAACATCACAACTTACCAACTTCAAATGTACAAGAGTAGAAAACATTTTACCCTTACATTTGACAAGTGTTATAAACCTTCTTTAAGATGTGTCACTCAAGTTACAATCTTGGAGTATGACTCTAAGACTTTTTTTGGAACGAAGTATGACTCATCTTCTGCCTTTAACCATTTCAACAATTCTTGATTCCTCTTCTTAGCCATAAGAAAGCACTAAGATGTCCTTAGAAGATCAATTGTGATATGGTTCTTTAATCATTAAGATGATCACAAAACATGATACTAAAGTACTCTCCCATCTTTTCAGATTTGAGAAACTTTTATCCTTCTGCCTAATTTGATTCTTCTCATTTGTTCTGCCATACATCGAAACTTTTCCAATGTTTCAGAATTATAGTTAAACTTGTAAGTATAACCATATTTACTAAACTTTAGTAAATCATGACGAATAGTCTTATTGATCTTTTATGGTGGACTTGACCAGTGCACAAGAATGTGTACTCGATCCCTTAGTCCTTCACTTGACTCACATATACATGTGAACAAGAGATTCGCCTTAGTTTTCCAAAGATGAAAATTCACATTGATCATACTATACAACTTGTATGATTCCAAGTTTCTATCCAACTGAATACTTGGGTAATGAGAATCTTTCCTTATTTGTTAAATTAAACACTACCACAAATGAAAGAATCAAATTCATATTTCCATTTTTGCTATCAATGGAATCATATAAGCAACAAATTTTCACAAATGCCATTGTAAGGATACTTCGAATAAATGGAATCAAAACTTTTACTTTTATTTTAAAGCTTTGCGGAAACACTTATCCTTACAGTGCAAAAGCATATGAAAAACTTGTTGTTATCTATTCCTAAGCAATATATCATAACTCCTAAGCAACAGCTCAAAATTCTGATCACTAAACCATGCGATCGAAATCCATCTTCGCGATCAGAATCAGCATATACTTCCTTTAAGTTCCTTCACTTTTCTTTGATTCTTCAAACATCAACATGTGACCCAGTCACATCATGTAATAAGAATCTCATAATAGAAACTTAATAGAGTTAGATGGTGGACTTTACCTGAAGTAGAGTCAAACTTCTTGACTTGATCAACCTTATGATCTTTCAAGTAAATAGGCAGCTTCGCAATCAATGCCCCTTCCTTTGGCAAGAGAAACATATGGACTCTTTAGGAATGATACATGGGACTATCATAGTCTTGCCTTTCTCTTTACCATTTGGTCAACCGAGTTGACTATGGTCAATCCCTTTCCTTGGGAAGAGAAGGCTTTTCTAGATATCCAATGTTTCCATTGTCAATATCCATGGTAGTTTGGGAAGTTGATCTTCTTAATCAAATTTGCTTTATTAAAGCTCAAAATCATTGTTGATTCAACAGCACCAAGCAAATAGATAAGATCATTAAGGGTCATGTCATGGTCTATTTCATAGTAGTCCCAAAGGTAACTCATTATGTGACTTAGAAAGTGATTGAACAACCAACTTTTTTAAGACTCTGAAACCCAACTCTCCCGGCTTGTCAATATGTGACTTCAGCTCCAATATTTGAGCACACATAGACCTTGCTTGCCAATAGGGCTAGAGTGACCTTGAACTTTTGGGTTAGGTAGAGTAATTGAAGGAGGTGGAGGAAGTGATGTTGCAAAAGATTTGGGAAGATCATAGATGTCTGAACTAGACATCTTTTGGGAGATATTCAAGATAGTTGATTTAAAGTCCTTAGTATAACACTCAATACGAAATATTAAGGCTAGGAACCAACAAAATACTTTTATAACTTGGAAGAGGGATGTCGTAATCCAAGCTATAATATATTTGAAGGTAGGTGAATGACAATTCACTAATTTCCACCATGAAAACGTAATAATTTAATTAGGTTTTACTTGAATTTGAAACTCCTAGATCTTTTGAGATTCATTGAACTATTCAATGGCATGTTTCAATGTCGAGTGTGCCCTTCAGGTTTTGTGACTGGGATGCCGAAGATCACAAAACAAGGTGTGAAGTAACCATGAAAATTACTTGGCACCCTTAATATTTACCCCTCAATCGATGTGCCGGTTAACCACATGTGCTCCACCGATGCTATGATAAATATTAAATTACCATTTGCCTACCTTGTTGAGTCCAGCTAATGTTCCGGTTAACCACACGCGCTCCACTAACCGACTTAAGCAAAGTGCAAAGAGTAATTTCATGGATTAGCACCTTATTCACTTTTTCCTAAAGTAACTAAGATGGGGAATTATAAAAAACATTTAGTTACTTTAATTTATCATTAATACTTTTAATGAAGGCAGAATTCTAGTCCTTCTTCTAACCATTCGGCTAACGACCCTCCACCGATCAATGAAGCGGTGGGTGAGAGTGGACACCCATTAAGCTGCCATTTTATAGGCAGCAACCTTATACCCCCCTTATAGACCGGCTTCGTGAATAAGTCCTACTAATGGTAAGACGACTTGCTCTTATACATACATACATACATATATATATATATATATATATATATATATATATATATATATTATAAAGTATAAGGGTTGAATTTTAACTTTTAAAATTATAAGGACTTAACTTGGAATTAAAGTATTCATAAGGAAAAACTTTACAAATTCCAAAACTTGAGGGAAAGTTTTGAAACTATTCAAAACTATTCAATTCCATAACTTATGTGTTTAAAGTAGTTTTAATTCAAAAAAACTATTCAAGTTCCATAACTTGAGGACAAGTTATGGAACACTTTAAACTATTAAAAGAATATGAATTTTCTTTATTCATAACCTATCGATATATTTATGAGTTTTATGAATCTTAAATGTGACTTTTCATATAACTTGAGGACAAGTTACAAAAACACATTTTAGAACCAACTCTTAGATTAATTTGGATTGAAAAACAACAATTTCACATAACTTTTCTATTAATCTAAGCAACTCATAAGAACAAGATAATTCAATCAAACTTTTCATGTAATTAGCCTAACCAATAAACTAATACAAAAAATTAATCTATTGACAGTTATCTTTGAAATTGGATTAGCATGAACATTACCACACCAAAAATAGGTTTATAAGTTGAAAAACAGCTTAGGGTAATGTTCCTAGTCCAATTCCAGCCAAAACAGTCCAAGATATGTTGTCTGGGGGTCCAACTCGTCGAGTGCACGAACCAACTCCGCAATTTGGATGAATTTAGCCTTGGATTCTTCAAGTCCCTTCATGGACTCGGCGAGTCTGCTAAGCAGACAGCAACAAACTTCGATTTTTCAGCCAATTTTGCAAGTATAACAAGAAAACAAGCCTAGGTTCTAATATCAATGTTGGGTTATGAGCATTCTAACACTCCTAAGTGTACATGCAACCCTAAATACCTTGGATCATTGTTTTATCTATTATACATGCAAATATGAATATTCCAAGGTATTACCCTATCTAGCATACAATCTTTTGATACTTGGGTAATATAACAAGTTAGAATACATACCTCTTGATATAGCTTGACTCCATGAAGCTTGAGAGCCTAGTGCCCCAAGTGTGACACCTCAAATGGTTCACACAACAACATTAACACTTGGAATAACCATGAGAAGAGATGCATGAACTCTAGAAATCGGCTTGCCCTCTTGTGTATACACTAGCACCAATTTCACCAGCCAACGGGGTCTTTATGTAGTGTGGTTATTAGGGTTACACCATGTAACTCATGACTTTACCCATTCCTTATTCTCCATCGGTTTTAACCTGCATGGGGTAACCATGGGTCACCACATGGGTTAAACCCAACATAAGGAATCATGGATCATAAGCCCACATATATAAGAATGAATGATTTACATAATCAATCCCCATATATTTAATTAGTCTCTTTTGATCATTAAATTAAGTCCAAATTAAATCTTGATCAATACTAATTAAATAACATGATTTCATATTAATATATTAGAACTTATAACATATTAATATGTCACAAATGTCCTCTCCTCACAAACGGTCTATCCAAATGGTCCGATGCCATGCAACCCAAATGGACCATGTCGAGTCGGATCAAGTACATACCAATTATAGTTATGGACTTAGCCACTAATCCAACACTTTTCTCAAGTTTCTTCAGTCTATCAGTTTGATCAGTAACACTTGAAGTTTCAGATGAAGATCCAATTGCTTGAACATTTGGTGGAGGAGTACTTTTTCCAGTAATACATGACCAAAGCTCTTCATCCAGCCCGTTCAAATAGTCTTGCATGCGATCAACCCACTGATCATAGTATTCGGGAATAAACATAGGAATCTTAGTTGAAGATCCTAGTAGATGAGAGTATGATGTCATTGAATTCAGGTTGAAATTAGCCATAATCATACAAATGAATTTTTCAGAAAAACTTAAGAAAATTTGGAAACAAATAGCTGAAACGATCAGAGATTTCAAGCAGGACACTCGATTCAACAAATCAGTTGCAGAATCGAATCACAACTGTAGATCAATAACGATTTTCAAAACAAAAGGTGCGGAAACTTTTGAATCCAAATTTTGATTCAAAAACCTTTTGATTCAGAATGAAAATCAGATCGCAGAGATATGATTCCTGCTCTGATACCAATTGATGAAGTATTGAATCAAGTAATGAAATCAAAATCAAAATAATAAGAATTGAGAACGCAGAATGTAAATAAGATCTTGTTTTCAACTCATATTATGCTTCATGATTATAGAGAGAATATAGACAAGACAGACTCCCAAAACTCTTATCTAACTCTAAGTAACATTCCCTATTTATAGGAAAACAGTAAAGAATACAACAAATTACAAAGAACGAATCTTCATAGATTCGACATAAAATGCCTTTGAAAAATAACATTACACTTCAACACCTTATAACACTACTTCGACCCTTACAATATATATATATATATATATATATATATATATATATATATATATATATATATATATATATATATGACTAGGTTATTGTGTTCTAACTAATTATTATGTGGATGTAGAATGATTGTGGACTAGTCATTTTAGTTATTTAAAGAAACTCATTCATCCATATTATTAAATTAAAAGAAAAATCAAATAATACCATTTTATTAAAAGAAGGGTAAAATTGTACATTTCCATTACTTTAGCAAACACAAATTTAAAAAAGGAATTTTTGAATTTTAAAGGATTTTTTTATTATTTTAATTTTGAATTCTGATTTTTTTAATTAACTTAAGTTTAATTATGTCAGAATGCATATTCTGTCATAATACAACTTCTAACAAAATACATATTCTAATTGAATGAACATAATGAAGAATATCAAAATTTTGAACCATGAGTTTGAAGAATAAGAACATTCTTAAAGACTAATCATCTATTATTAAAAATATTCAAGAAACTAATATAGAAAAATAAATAAATAAAACAAATTTATAGTAAAATTCTATAAAAATATATTGTCATATATTTATCACATTCTACAAGTATACAATGTTTTATAGGAATCCATTCTGAAAGAATCTTCATTCAATAAGAATACAATATTTAATATAAATCTTTCTTGCAAGAATCTTCATTCCATAAAAATACAATGTTATTTTTGAATGAATTTTCAATCTTATTATCGGTGTGGTGAATCTCAATTGTCATAAAACTATCTCTTAATTTCCACCTATCTTTGTTGTTCTAATTAACCTTGCTACATTTTGAGTGGTCCTGAAACAAAACGCCTACATATAATGAAGTTCACGAATATAAATACATACACCTCTCAACAAATAAGATGTAGAAATATTGGATCTTCTATGCAAAAATTGATATAAGAAAGAACAAAAAAAATCATTTTTCTTGTTAACAATACTTGAGGTAACATCAAGCTTTCTACAACATAACTTTTTCTAGCACTATGACATAAAAAAAACAATTGTTACTAAAAAATGTCAGTATTTTGTATAAAAAACATAACATTTATAACAATTTGCATAAAAACTTCACTTGTAGCAAGCAAGAATAATAAACCTGATATTAATGGGGTAGGAACAATTTGATTAAGCACAAAGTAATTAGTATGTTCTGTGATCCAAATACTGACATGTAATGGGGGATCCTCCTTAGAATGAAGAAAATATGTAAACACATGCTTCATTTATCTAGAAGATTGTGTTTATAAATCCTATATGCTGCCATTTTCAGAGAGCTTTGATCTTTTACTACAATATTGTTGGATATAGTGTCTAAGTCCATAACTATATTTGGTATGTACTTAACCCGACCCGGCATGGTCCATTTGGGTTGCACTTCACCCGAACAATTTATGGATAATCTTTTGAGAATAGTATAAGTTATGATTTATTAATATATTATAAGTTCTAATATATTAATATAAGATCATATTATTTAATTAGTATTGATCTATAATTAATCTAGGATTAATTTAGAGATCAAAAGTATTACTAAATAAATATGGGCTCTTATATTTATATAGCGTGGGCTAATGCTTGTTTGGAATGGGATAGGCTTGCATGGAAAGTCCATGGATACTCCATGGAGCTTTAACCCATGGATCTCATGGAAATGAAGAGACATGGGTATTAGGGTTTACATGGATGTAACCCTAATCTACCACACTATATAAAGGAGGCTTTGGTTCTTGAAATCACACTAGTTGTGGTGAGTAAAGTAAGAGGGCCGATTTCAAGATAGTTGTGACTATTCTCTCAAGGTTCCAAAGTTTGTGGTGATTTGTGATTTCCATTTGAGGCATCCACACTATTGGTGCTAGGCTCTAAAACTCCAAGCAATCAACTACAACTACAAGGTAAGTAATTCTACTAGCTTTATTTGATTCAAGTTCCCCATGCCATGCTAGATAGGATAAGAACCTTGGAAAAATAATTATTTGCATGTATCTTAGTCAAACATAGATCCAAGGTTTCTAGGGTTGCATGTACACCATAGGAGTGTTAGAATGCTCAAAACCCATCAGTGGTATCAGATCCTAGGCTTTTTTGTTTGATACTTGATGCAATATAGTGGAAAAAAGTTGATTTTTTGCTGTCTGCCTGATGAACTCGCCGAGTCCATGGGGGACTCGCCGAGTTCATGTGTATCTTCATCCTACTCGTCGAGTAGGTTCGTGCACTCGACGAGTAGGAGCCTCAAAATGCAGATTTTCGACTTTTGCTGCTGGAAATGGACTAGAAACATTACCATAAACTGTTTTGATGTTATAAAACTTGTTTTATATGGTGTAATGTTTATGCTAATCCATTTACAATGGCTATAATCAAAAATTACAAGTTTTATGAGTAATTTATGATTCTTTAAATGTTCATATTCTGGTTCTTGAACTTATGAAGATTAGATGATCATAGGAATTGTTTGTAACCTACTTGGTAGTTTAATTCTTGATCATAATGTGTTTTAATGGAGTCCATAACTTGTCCTCAAGTTATGGAAAACCAAGAGTCACACTTGAATTAAAACCATTAAAAGAACACAAGAGTTAGAAAAATGAAAAGTCTTCATTTTAATACTCAATTAACTTCATAAGTTATAAGAAATGAAAAGTTTTGAAAGTTTACAAAACTTGCCCTCAAGTTTTGGAACAAGTAAAGTCATGATTAAAACTTTAGTTCCGACCGTTAGAATTTTAAAAGTTAAAAGTCAACCCTTATACTTTATAATATTATAAGTTAATAATATATATATATATATATATATATATGTATAAGAGCAAGTCGTCTTACTGCTAGTACGCTTCATTCACGAAGCCAGTCTATAAGGGGGGTATAAGGTTGTTGCCTATAAAATGGCAACTTAATGGGTGTCCACTCTCACCCACCGCTTCCTTGATCGGTGGAGGGTCGTTAGCCGAACGGGTAATACAAGGACTTATAAATTCTCATTAAAAGTATAATGATAATACTAAAGTAACTAAACTTTATAGAATTCCCAATCTTAGTTATTTTAGGAAAATGTGAATAAGGTGCTAATCCATGAAATTACACTTTACACTTTGTTTAAGTCGTTAGTGGAGAGTGTGTGGTTAACCGGCACACTAACTTGAACTTAACAAGGTAGGTAAAGGGTGACTTAATGTTTATCATAGTATCGATGGAGCGTGTGTGGTTAACCGGCACATCGATTGAGTGGTAATACATTGACGGTACCAAGTAATTTGCATGGTTACTTCACACCTTGTTTTGTGATCCTCGGCATCCCAGTCACAAAACTTGAAGGGCACACTCGAGATTGAAACATTCCATTGAAGAAAGTTCAATTAATCTCAAAGAATCTAGGATTTTCTAAACCAATTAAAACCTAATTAAAATTTTCGTTTTTCATGGTGGAAGTTGGTGAATCGTCATTCACCTACCTTCAAATATCTTATAGCTTAGATTACGACATTCCTCTTCTAAGTTATAAAATATTGTGTTGGGTCCTAGCCTTAATACTATATTTGGGTGTTTTATTAAGGACTATCTCTAAATCTAATCTAATCTATTTCCTCTTCTTTTCAGATGTCTTCCAATAACAATGCTTCTGGCTCTAACCCTACTAGCTCTTTCTCTCTCATGAATCTTTGTAGGAGAGTCATCTTCGATGGATCTAACTTTACTGATTGGATCAGAAACATCAGGATGGTCACTCGGTATGAGAACAAAGAATATGTTCTCGACAAGGAGCTAAAGGTACCCGAGCCAACTGCTACTCCTGAAGAGCTTGCTGAATATGAGGTACATGAAAGAGATGCTACAAAAGTAGCATGCATCATGATGGCCACCATGACAGCCAAGCTCCAAAAGTCCTATGAGGACTATTATCCTTTTGAGATGCACCAGGACTTGATGGACCGTTACCATCAAAGTGTTCGTCAAGAGCGATATGAAATAATCTCCTCCATGATAACAACCCGAATGAAGGATGGTGAACCCATCACGGGCCACATGCAGAAAATGCAAAGGTATGTGGACCGTTTACTGAAGTTGAATGTTAACTTCCCTGAGGAGTTAGCAATAGACATCATTTTGCACTCCTTACCATCATGTTATGACCAATTCTGCATGACATATCACATGAACAAAGAAGAAGTCACCCTCAGCAAACTTCAAGGACTCTTGAAGACCGACGAGAGTGGTCTAAAGGGTAAGTCAGTTGTTACTACTCCTACTCCTACTCCAACTGCGGCCAATGTCTTGGCAATCGGGCATGGTAAAGGGAAGAAGACAAAGTACCCTTCAAAGGGTACCAAGGGTAAGACCCTTGAAGGCTCCTCTTCAAGCAAAACAAAGAAAGGTTTTCTCACTCCTTCTACTAACCCTAATGAGGATGAATGCTTCGATTGTCATGAAAAGTCGCACTGGAAGCGAAACTGCCCAAAGTACCAGCAAGATGTGAAGGATGGGAAAGTAAAACCCAACCATGCAGGTATATACACTATATTGTCTAATAACTCACCTCATTCTAAGTCTTGGGTCCTTGACTGGTATTCACATATGTTGTGATTTGCAGGGACTAAGAAGAAGTGAGAATGTGGAGCAAGGAAAGATAAACTTGATCATGGGAAACAGGAAAGCTTCACCTGTCACCAAGATAGGAGTTTATTCCTTAGTGCTAAATAGTGGATTTACATTAGATTCAAATAAGTGTTATTATTCTCCAGAAATGGCAAGAAATGTTATTTCCTTTCATGCATTGTATAAACAAGGTTTTACCTTTTATTTTGATAATAATAATGGTAGTATTGATGCGTTCTTTAATAGTGTTCTTTATTTTAAAGCATTACCTTGTGATGGCGTGTATGAAACTGTATCTGTTGTAGATAATCTAGGAAATAATGTATTGTGTATTGACTCTTCCACTAGCTTAGATAAATCATATTTATGGCATTGTCTTCTTGGACATGTAAGCAAGAAACACATAGGCCAACTCCAAAAGGATGGAGTCTTGGAGTCATTTGACCTAAAGTCAGATGATAGTTGTGAATCTTGTTTGCTTAGTAAAATGAGAAAGTCACCTTTTACTGGCACTTGTGCTAGGGGTGAAGGTTTGTTGGACCTCATACACACAAATGTGTGTGGACCCTTCAGAACCACCACAAGAGATGCTAATCAGTTCTATATGACTTTCACTGATGATTTTAGTAGATATGGATATGTTTACTTAATCAAGCATAAGTCAGAAGCCTTTGAGAAATTCAAAGAGTTTAAGCAAGAAGTGGAGGATCAGTTGGGCAGGAACATTAAGATGGTTCGATCCGATCGTGGTGGTGAGTATCTTAGTACTGAGTTCCTTGACTATCTTAAGGAATGTGGGATTATCTCACAATTGAAACCTCCTAGGACACCACAGTTGAATGGTGTAGCCGAGAGGCGCAATCGGACCTTGTAGGACATGGTTCGTTCCATGATGAGTCGATCTTTGCTACTAATCTCATTTTGGGGGTATGCCTTAGAGACTGCCACCCATATCCTTAATCTAGTCCCTACAAAGAAGGTTGCCAAAACACCTCATGAGATGTGGACTGGAAAAGTTCTCAATCTAGACCACATCAAGATTTGGGGTTGCAAGGCTTTCGTGAGACGCGAGACTCACGATAAGCTTGAACCCCGAAGCGAAAGTGTAACAACGCGAATTTTCAAACAAATTTTTCTTTTTAAAAATATATTTATTTCCATTCATAATAAGGCATAAATAGTTTAAGTATTCTGTCAAATACAAATAGTCAAAATCCCAAGATCATAAAAGCAGTCTTCAGTGTGTATCGATCACGCCGGCGCCTTCCCACGGTCCTCGCTAGTACCTGAAATACATGCACAACAACTGTAAGCATAAATGCTTAGTGAGTTCCCCAATATACAGCTTACGCACATACGCCTTTCCAGGCCCGACCTTTCGGTCCATGTGTCTCAGGGGACTTCCGTCCCTGCTGGGTAAACCTTCCGGTCCTACCCACGCCGACCTTCCGGTCCATCACACAACATATCGCCTTCCGGCCCATAACATATTGCCTTCCGGCCCATAATATAATCGCCTTCCGGCCCATAACATACGTAGCACATATAAAAAATAACTTACCACATATAGCATACATATCACATATCATATCCGACCTTCCGGTCACACAGTCAAACCCTTCCGGGTACAGTATAGTGAGAAGACTCACCTCGTAAAAGCTGAACGCTAGCAAATCCCGAAATGACTCGTGCACAACCGACGAGCTACAACCTCCCTATAACATCACATATCTCATTAATACTTATATCTTCTAAGTGTGACTATCCCTAAGAAGTCAGACTTAGGCCAACTCTGGTCAACGGTCAACGGTCAACTCGACCGGACTCGGCGAGTACCATGGCGACTCGGCGAGTCTAGACGTCCTCCAACTTTCTGAGATTCCTTATCTACTCGTCGAGTATCCTCCTCGACCCGACGAGTTACTCCTGGAAGAATCGCGGGGCCACCCCGACTCCACTCGCCGAGTCTGAAGAACAACTCGGCGAGTCCCAGTAAATCTTCAAGCTACTCGCCGAGTCTGAAGAACAACTCGGCGAGTCCATGCCATGCAGACGATCAACTACTCCCTGAATTACGTATGGTCCCGAGATATACAATCATGGGACTTTCTGGACTTCTAAACACCTTATTACTGGGGTATAAACGTCTGGGTAATAACATAATAACCCATCCAATCACTAAATGGGTTTCAAAAACCCTAGATTCGCATACACATCAAAATAACATAAAGGAATCCGAAATATTACCTGGAATATGCCCTCTCTGTGTCTCCAAACCGCAGAACTCGAATCCCTTGCTGTTCCTTTAGCCAAAACCCTTCTCCTCCTTGCCCAACAATTTCTTCAAGCCCTAATATCCTCCAATCTTACTCTAGATGCCCACAGCCGTTTAGGGTTCCTCTCCATCGACTAAAGACGGACAATGACGGCCTATAAGAGCATTATATACGATCCAAAACCGAACGGTTAGGGTTTCTGCTGAACAGCGTCGACTCGCCAAGTCCATATCTGGACTCGTCGAGTCCAGTCGCGGACCCGCGACCAAGTCTGCGATCCTACTCGGCGAGTCTATGCTCCAACTCGCCGAGTCCCCTCTTAACTCACCCCAAAAACATAATTAAACAATACCTGAGATTTCGGGCTGTTACAACTCTCCCCCACTTGGATTAGACTTCGCCCTCGAAGTCTCACTCTGCAAATAGTTCCGGATGCTGCTCCCGCATCTCGCGTTCCGGTTCCCAAGTCATTTCCGATCCCTTACGGTGTTGCCATTGAACCAACACCAGAGGTACCTCCTTGTTCCTCAGAACCTTGATCTTTCGATCTCTGATAGCCACTGGTCTCTCCCCGTAATTCAGGCTCGCATCCACCTGAATATCCTCCAATGGAACCACTGCCGACTCATCGGCTATGCACTTCCTCAACTGCGACACATGAAAAGTGTCGTGGATCTGACCCAACTCCGCTGGCAACTCCAGCCGATAGGCTACCCGGCCTATCCTTGCAATCACACGAAATGGCCCAATATACCGGGGCCCCAATTTGCCCCTCTTCCTGAATCGAATCACTCCTTTCCAAGGAGAGGCCTTCAGGAGAACGAAGTCGCCGACCTGAAATTCAAGCTCGGATCGGCGCCTGTCTGCATAACTCTTCTGTCGGCTCTGGGCAGTCAATAACCTTTGTCTCACTTGCTGAATCTGCTCTGACGTCTGGAGCACGATCTCCGTGCTGCCCATCACTCTCTGTCCCACCTCTCCCCAGCAAATGGGGGTCCGACACCTCCTACCATACAACAGCTCAAAAGGTGGCATACCAATGCTCGAATGATGGCTGTTGTTGTAGGAAAACTCTGCCAATGGTAAATACGCATCCCAACTACCCCCGAAGTCTAACACGCACGCTCGGAGCATGTCCTCTAGCGTCTGAATCGTCCGCTCGCTCTGTCCGTCTGTCTGGGGATGGTATGCGGTACTAAAATGCAATTTAGTACCCAGCTCCTCATGGAATTTCTTCCAGAACCTGGAAGTGAAGCGTACATCACGATCTGACACAATCGAGATCGGCACCCCATGCCGAGATACCACTTCTCTCACATATATCTCTGCCAACTTCTCCGCTGAAGAACTCTCGCTGATGGCAAGGAAGTGTGCACTCTTCGTCAACCTATCCACAATCACCCAAATTGCATCAACTCCCCTGGCAGTTCTCGGCAATTTGGTGATGAAATCCATAGTGATCTGCTCCCACTTCCACTCGGGGATTTCCAATGGCTGTAACTTGCCATGCGGTCTCTGGTGCTCAGCCTTAACCCTACGGCAGGTCAAGCACCGCTCGACGAACCATGCAACGTCCCTCTTCATACAGGGCCACCAATACTCTTTCCTCAGGTCCAAATACATCTTCGTAGCACCGGGATGGATCGAGAATTTCGATCTATGAGCCTCTTCCATCAAAGTAATACGCGTACCGCCCACAAACGGTACCCAAATCCAACCCTGAAACGTCATAAGCCCTCGCCCATCCTTAACGAACTCTGAAATTAATCCCATGACCCGCTCTTTCTTCTGCATTTCTGGTCGCACAGCTTCGGCCTGCGCCCCACGAATAGCATCCAATACTGGAGTCATCACAGTCAGTCTCAAGCATACATCTCGCAATGGAGTGCTCTCCGCCCTGCGGCTCAACGCGTCGGCTACCACATTAGCCTTACCTGGGTGGTACAGGATCTCACAATCATAATCCTTGACCACATCCAACCACCTCCTCTGACGCATATTTAGGTTGGGCTGATCCATCAAATACTTCAAGCTCTTATGGTCCGTATATATCGTACATCAAACCCCATACAGGTAGTGACGCCAAATCTTGAGAGCAAACACTACTGCTCCCAACTCTAAATCATGCGTGGGATATCTCGCCTCATGAGGCTTCAGCTGCCTCGACGCATACGCTATCACATGACCCCTCTGCATCAACACTGCACCCAGTCCCGAAATCGATGCATCGCAATATACCACAAAACCCTCCATCCCTTCATGAAGAGCTAATACCGGGGCTTCGCACAACCTCTGGCGAAGTGTCTCAAAGGAGGTCTGCTGCTCGGGCCCCCATGAGAATGCAACACCCTTCCGGGTTAATCTGGTGAGTGGCACTGCGATCTTGGAGAAATCCTTGATGAATCTCCGATAATACCCTGCCAACCCCAGGAAGCTCCTGATCTCAGAGGGTGACTTCGGCACCTCCCAACTCATCACCGCCTCAACCTTGGCCGGATCGACCAATATCCCTTTCTGATTGACAACATGTCCTAGAAATTGGACCTCTCGCAGCCAGAAGTCACATTTGGAGAACTTTGCATAAAGCTTCTCCGACCTCAATACTTCAAGGACCTCCCTCAAATGCTCCTCGGGGAAAACATCTGGAAACTCACGCACCACAGGGACCTCCTCAACTGATTTCGGTCTCTCGGGAACCTTCCGCGTATCCATCACATACGCCACAAAACCCTTACAACCCTGCTGTAGACACTGCCTCGCCCTAGCGGCCGAACAAAAAGCTGATCCCGAACGGGTACCCTCGCCGTACACCGAAAGGACTCCCCCACTATGGTCTCGTATGGTCACCAGCTGACGCTCACAGTCGATGACAGCGCCGAATCGGCTCAACCAGTCCATGCCTACGATGACACAGACATCACCCATCGCAATAGGGATCAGGTCAATCGGGAATTCAACCCCGAAAACCTCTAGTACACATTCCCGAAGAACCTCCGTGGCACAAATCACTTTCTCGTCAGCTATAGAAACTCTCAAAGGTCGACTCAACGACTCACGACTAACGCTGATATGCTGACTAAAGGCTAAGGACACAAAGGACCTACTCGCACCCGAGTCAAATAACACTAAGGCAGGCACAGAGTTCACAAGAAACGTACCTACGCATATAATAACATAAGCATAACATCTCGACATTAAAATAATTACATGAATTACAACATACCTGCCACAACATCAGGCGCAGCGCGGACCTCCTCCGCAGTCAGCTGAAAGGCTCTTCCCCGAGCCCTCGGGGCCTCGGCCTTCACCGGTCGAGTCGCAGTAGCTCCGGCAGCAGGTGCAGATCCCTGAAGAAGCTGAGGGCACTCGGCCTTCCTATGGCCAGTCTGGTTGCAATGAAAGCAAACCGTAAATCCCTTGGGACACTCCCTAGCAATGTGCCCCTCCTTGCCACACTTGTAGCAAGCACCAGATCGACACGCCCCCTCGTGACCCTTGCCGCACTTTCCGCAAGTGCGGCTCTTCGAACCTCCCGTCCTCGCATCGGCGGACTTGGTCCGCTTGGCTGCCGGCTGGAACTGAGCCGGTCGCCGGTCCACCCGCTGAGACTCGGCCTCCTCCCTGGCCTGGGTCTCCAACTCGATCTCGCGCTTCCTGGCATTCGCCTGAAGCTCAGCAAAAGTATGGTAGGTGGAGTTCGACACAAACTCCCGGATATCCCTCCTCAACACTCCCAAGTACCGGCTCATCCGAGCCTGATCAGTGGACACCAGCTCGGGGCAGAACATCGCCCTCTCATGAAACTTCCGCGTAATCACCGCAACAGAATCAGTACCCTGCTTGAGGGTTAAGAACTCCTGCACCAATCGTTCCCTCTCCACCGGGGGAACGTACTCATCCCTGAACATGGCAGTAAATCCCTCCCATGTCACCGCTGTAGTCTCTGCCAAGGTGAAGTTCGCCGTCACGAACTTCCACCAGTCCTTCGCTCCCAGGGGGAGCTGGTTCAAAGCGAACCGTACCCTCAGGTGCTCTGGGCATGAACACGTGTAGAAGCACTCCTCTATGTCCGCGATCCACCTCATCGCAGCAATCGGATCCTGCGTCCCATCGAACTCCGGTGGCTTCGTGTTGCTGAACTCTCGGAACAGCAACGAGTCACCTCCCTGTGGCCTAGCAGCGGCCACAGCTGCGGTAGCTGCAGCGGTTGCAGCCTCAGTCAACGCGGCGTACCGCTCATCGAATGTCTCCATCAGGGTGGTCTTAATAGACCCAAACATCTCCGGGGTCTCAGCCCGGATCGCGGCCGCCACCTCCTCGTGAATCATCTGACGAATATCCTCGTCACTCACACCGCTCGTACTCGCTCCGTGGCGTGGTCTAACCATGATATCTCTAAAATACAACATAAAACTATCAGAGATTCCACCGAGTATAATCGCACTCGATAACGCAACCCTACTCAGTCCCCGATATCCAGGGATTCTTACTTGGGTCTCCCACTGACCCGGTGTCCTCGGTAGTACGGGCCCAATACTACCGACCACACCGCATCAGCGTTCATCCCAAGTCTTCCTCCCAAAACTCCGGATAGTAAGTACTCTACTTCTGATATGCACTATCTACCCGCATACTAGCAAAGCATCTCATATAGGCAAACTCCCCTAGACTAAGGCATCACAAATCAGGCCACTCTAGTCCTATCATGAATACCTAGTCTTCTAGCATGCATAACAATTCATATCATATAATATTGTAAGGTATTTTGGGGATCTTTACCGTTCGGGCGCTGACTGATCGTACACACTGCTTCTTTCTTGCTTACCACAAAACCATTTACAAAAGTTTATGCCTTTATTTAAAAAGTTTCCTCAAATCCTCGGTTTGAGTTCAGTTACCCACGAAGGTGCACCCGAATCCCTCAAACCAAGGCTCTGATACCAATTGTAACAACGCGAATTTTCAAACAAATTTTTCTTTTTAAAAATATATTTATTTCCATTCATAATAAGGCATAAATAGTTTAAGTATTCTGTCAAATACAAATAGTCAAAATCCCAAGATCATAAAAGCAGTCTTCAGTGTGTATCGATCACGCCGGCGCCTTCCCACGGTCCTCGCTAGTACCTGAAATACATGCACAACAACTGTAAGCATAAATGCTTAGTGAGTTCCCCAATATACAGCTTACGCACATACGCCTTTCCAGGCCCGACCTTCCGGTCCATGTGTCTCAGGGGACTTCCGTCCCTGCTAGGTAAACCTTCCGGTCCTACCCACGCCGACCTTCCGGTCCATCACACAACATATCGCCTTCCGGCCCATAACATATTGCCTTCCGGCCCATAATATAATCGCCTTCCGGCCCATAACATACGTAGCACATATAACAAATAACTTACCACATATAGCATACATATCACATATCATATCCGACCTTCCGGTCACACAGTCAAACCCTTCCGGGTACAGTATAGTGAGAAGACTCACCTCGTAAAAGCTGAACGCTAGCAAATCCCGAAATGACTCGTGCACAACCGACGAGCTACAACCTCCCTATAACATCACATATCTCATTAATACTTATATCTTCTAAGTGTGACTATCCCTAAGAAGTCAGACTTAGGCCAACTCTGGTCAACGGTCAACGGTCAACTCGACCGGACTCGGCGAGTACCATGGCGACTCGGCGAGTCTAGACGTCCTCCAACTTTCTGAGATTCCTTATCTACTCGTCGAGTATCCTCCTCGACCCGACGAGTTACTCCTGGAAGAATCGCGGGGCCACCCCGACTCCACTCGCCGAGTCTGAAGAACAACTCGGCAAGTCCCAGTAAATCTTCAAGCTACTCGCCGAGTCTGAAGAACAACTCGGCGAGTCCATGCCATGCAGACGATCAACTACTCCCTGAATTACGTATGGTCCCAAGATATACAATCATGGGACTTTCTGGACTTCTAAACACCTTATTACTGGGGTATAAACGTCTGGGTAATAACATAATAACCCATCCAATCACTAAATGGGTTTCAAAAACCCTAGATTCGCATACACATCAAAATAACAGAAAGGAATCCGAAATATTACCTGGAATATGCCCTCTCTGTGTCTCCAAACCGCAGAACTCGAATCCCTTGCTGTTCCTTTAGCCAAAACCCTTCTCCTCCTTGCCCAACAATTTCTTCAAGCCCTAATATCCTCCAATCTTGCTCTAGATGCCCACAGCCGTTTAGGGTTCCTCTCCATCGACTAAAGACGGACAATGACGGCCTATAAGAGCATTATATACGATCCAAAACCGAACGGTTAGGGTTTCTGCTGAACAGCGTCGACTCGCCGAGTCCATATCTGGACTCGTCGAGTCCAGTCGCGGACCCGCGACCAAGTCTGCGATCCTACTCGGCGAGTCTATGCTCCAACTCGCCGAGTCCCCTCTTAACTCACCCCAAAAACATAATTAAACAATACCTAAGATTTCGGGCTGTTACAGAAAGGTGTATTTTCATCGGCTATCCACAGAAATCCTTTGGCTACATCTTCTACAGACCCAGTGATAATGTGGTCTTTGTAGCAAGAAGAGGATTCTTCCGAGAGAGAGAATTCATGATCCAAGGAGACAGTGGGAGGCAAATTGACCTTGAGGAAATTCAAGAGTCAAGTGGTGAAGGAACCTCAAACCCTAGCCCTCAACTTGAGGAGGAAACTCCTGTTGAGCCGACTGAAGAATCTATACCTCTGAGGCGTTCCACCAGAGTTAGGAATGCACCTGAGCATTATTATGGTTTCCATATTACTGCAGAAGGTGAGACACTTATCAGTGATAACACACTGGTAAATCGTGATGAGCCTAATAGCTACACATAAGTCATGGCAGGCCCTGAGGCTGCTAAATGGAAAGAGGATATGGATAGCGAGATACGGTCCATGTATGACTATTAAGTTTGGAACTTGGTTGATAATGTACCTAATTGTAAGATAGTTGGGTGCAAATGGATCTTCAAGAAGAAGACTGACATGGATGGTAATGTACACACTTATAAGGCACGATTGGTTACAAAGGGTTATTCTCAAACTCCGGGAGTTGATTATGATGAGACCTTTTCACCAGTGGCCAAGATTAAGTCTATTAGGGTTCTGTTAGCCATTGTTGCATTTCATGACTATGAATATGGAAAATGGATGTCAAAACCGCTTTCCTTAATGGAAAGTTGGCTGAAGATGTTTACATGGTTCAACCAGAGGGTTTTGTCAGTACATAGTGCCCCAATAGAGTGTGTAAACTTGAGAAATCCATTTATGGATTGAAACAGGCACCTCGTAGATAGAATCTTTGCTTTGATGAGAAAGTCAAAGAATTTGGATTTTCAAGGAGTGAAGATGAATCTTGTGTCTATATCAAGGCTAGTGGGAGCATAGTCAGTTTTTGGTACTGTATGTGGATGACATACTAGTCATACGAAATGACATCCCAACCCTACAGGAAGTAAAGTCCTGGCTTGGGAAGCGTTTCGCTATGAAGGACCTTGGTGAAGCTGCCTATATCCTAGGGATAAGGATTTTGAGAAACAGGAGTAAAAGACTAATTGGACTTACTCAAAGCACCTATGTGGACAAAGTGTTGAAAAGATTCAACATGCATAACTCCAAGAAAGGTGAGTTACCCATCCAGAGTAACGCCAGATTGAGTAAGATACAAAGCCCTAGTACAGAGGCTGAGATAGCAGAAATGAGTCGAATACCTTATGCTTCAGCTGTAGGATCGATCATGTATGCTATGACGTGTACTCGACCTGATGTAGCCTTTGCTTTGAGCATGGTTAGCAGGTATCAGGGGAACCCTGGCAAGGCACACTAGACTGCGATAAAGAATATCCTCAAGTACCTGCGAGGGACTAAGGACTGGGTCCTTACCCTTGGTGGGAGTGATGACTTGAGAGTTGTAGGGTACAGTGATGCTAGCTTTGAGACTGACAGGGATAATTTCCGCTCTCAGCAGGGCTAGGTCATTACTCTAAACGAAGGGGCAATTACTTGGAAAAGTTCCAAGCATGAGACAGTGGCTGATTCCACTTGTGAATCAGAGTATATAGCAGCAAGCGAGGCAGCAAAGGAGGGTATATGGCTAAAGAACTTCATTGGAGACCTTGGAGTTGTACCAGCTATAAAGGAGCCAATGGAGAGTTTCCATGACAGCAATAGTGCGGTTGCCTTAGCCAAGGAACCAAGAGATCATGGGAGATCCAGACACATTGATAGAAAATATCACTTTATCAGACATCGAATAGAAGAAAGAATCTCGTGGCAAAGAGGGTATCATCAGATGAGAACCCAGCAGATCCCCTCACGAAGGGACTGACTCGGGCTAAGCATATCCAGCATGCTCGGAGCATAGAGCTGAATGATGATATTAGTTTTAGTAGTTAGATAACTTTGAAATTTTGAAAATTTGAAAATTTGAAATTTTGAAAAGTGTAATTGACATTTGATGATTAATAAAAGGTGTGTTTATTTATGAGTAAAGTGTTACTATCTTTTGTCAATCGTTTACTATATTTCTTTTGCATGTTTTGACTTCCAGAATAATTATTTTTGGTATATCATATTATTCGAACCTCCATAGTCGGTTATATGTCGGAAGTAGTTATGAATCAAGACTGTCATGATTGGTTGCAGTGGTCTAAGATGTTGGACATGGCTACAACAATCATGAGTGCTCATAAGTTCTGAGCATTGGACTCTACCCACACTCACTGGAATCACTTCATGGAATTTATCTCGAGTGATCGTGAGACGGTAATATCATATAAGTCTTCAAACCTAAATATATGATTTGTTACCTATGAGTTGGTTATGCATTGATTGTACGAAAACGCATTGGTAACTCGATGTTATAAAACGTACCTTTGTGTGTAATTCAACAAGTAGTAGAGCAAACATATGATTCGAATTTTATCTATTCCTTCTTGGATTAGAAGCGATATCTGTGCCCCTCGATGATTTTGTTTTGACCTATGTACCGGGCCCGGTCAGAACTAAATTGATGTGTTCAGTTAAGTTCTATGTCAAACAAATCGGAAATCGGGAAACAATGTTGGACAATAAGTAAGACCATGTTCCATGTATTTGTCCAGCTGATATCTAGAACAGAGGATTATATGATCACTTATCTAAAATGGTGCGTTCTAGTTCAACAGAGCTTAAAGAGCTACGATTGCTGATCGGTTCCTGAAGTCATACTTGCAACTACAGTTATTAGACTTATCCAAGTGGGAGACTGTTGGATATAGTGTCTAAGTCCATAACTATATTTGGTATGTACTTGACCCGACCCGGCATGGTCCATTTGGGTTGCACTTCACCCGAACAAATTATGGATAATCTTTTGAGAATAGTATAAGTTATGATTTATTAATATATTATAAGTTCTAATATATTAATATAAGATCATATTATTTAATTAGTATTGATCTATAATTAATCTAGGATTAATTTAGACATCAAAAGTATTACTAATTAAATATGGGCTCTTATATTTATATAGTGTGGGCTAATGCTTATTTGGAATGGGCTAGGATTGCATGGAAAGTCAATGGATACTCCATGGAGCTTTAACCCATGGATCTCATGGAAATCAAGAAACATGGGGATTAGGGTTTACATGGATGTAACCCTAATCCACCACACTATATAAAGGAGGCTTTGGTTCTTGAAATCACACTAGTTGTGGTGAGTAAAGTAAGAGGGCCGATTTCAAGATAGTTGTGACTATTCTCTCAAGGTTCCAAAGTTTGTGGTGATTTGTGATTTCCATTTGAGGCATCCACACTATTGGTGCTAGGCTCTAAAACTCCAAGCAATCAACTACAACTACAAGGTAAGTAATCTACTAGCTTTATTTGATTCAAGTTCCCCATGCCATGCTAGATAGGATAAGAACCTTGGAAAAATAATTATGTGCATGTATCTTATTCAAACATAGATCCAAGGTTTCTAGGGTTGCATGTACACCATAGGAGTGTTAGAATGCTCAAAACCCATCAAATATAACATGCTCTTTTAATCACTAACCTGAAATTTTTTTGTTCAGATCTCCACATTTAGTTGCAAAAATGAGATCTCCACTAATGTGAACCACTATGCCTTTAAATATCTTATGAAGCATCTGATGGTTATGTTTTCTAATGGTCATTTGCAACTTGCAGGCGTGTACATTGTTGAAGCCGTTCATCCTCGTAAACATGGTTGGAACAAGTCGACTCTAGACCATTAAAGAAGATCTAGTGCATTTGTTCAAGAAGTAAATATTTAAGCATGCTATTGTTTTAAAATTTTATTTAATTTTTATGACAATTCTGTTAGAATATGTGTAATTGTATTAAAATATATAAGACTATTATTATGTAAGAATACATCCATGAATATACAACGATCTGGTTAGTTTTCAACTAATGGTTCAAGAGTGTTGTTTTAATCCAAGAAGTTCATTTAATCAAAATATATATTTCGTCGGAAATATGTATCCTGACATTCTTATAGAATATCATTATAATAAAATAAAATTTGGCATAATTAAAAATTACGTTGGCACTAAAATTGAACTGATTAAAACAATCAACATTTTTAAATCAAAAGAATTAATTATTCCCAAAAATCTGGAATTTTGAATTTATCTCAATTGACTAAAATACCCTTATAGTGAAATTAGATGATATTTTTCAATTATTTTTAATTCAATAGTATTTATTACTCAGTTTCTTAAAATAACTAAAACGATTGGTCAACAATCAACTCTACATCCACATAATATATAGTTAGAATACAATAATCTAGCCATATATATATATATATATATATATATATATATATATATGCGTTGATGAAATTGATTTTCTCATTCTCAATATTTACTTTTCTCAAGTGAAATCTTATATATATATATATATATATATATATATATATATATATATATATATAAGACTTCACTTGAGAAAAATAAATATTGAGAATGAGAAAATCAATTTCATCAAGGCATTAACTTTTCCACAAAATAATTGGCCGTACCGACGGAAATGGGCTAGAGATACATGTGTATTTTCACACAAAATATGTTTTCTTAAACTATGTTAATCATTACATTAATATATAAAAAACATTGTTTTTTTAAAAGAAATTTTGGAAGCTATTTTTATTGAAAAAGTATTTTAAATATATCAAAATTCATAATTTTTATTCTCTATAAATAAACATTCATATTGATATACTTTTAAGATAAAATAATTTTTTATAGTTTTAGCTGTTGTTATTCATAAGAGAATAAAATTGCATCGGATTTTTATTAGAGTACATTCGTTATTCACTTATTAATAAAACGTATGTTTCATTTTCTATTTATTTTATAATTTAAGTATCATTTGTATATAAGTAAAACACGTAATAAAGTTTTCTTACCTACAATATTTTTTTAAAACAATTTTCGTCACATGTTATTTTCAAATATGAATAAAACGTGTATCAGCTCTCGTCATATGTTATATTTATATATGAATAAAACATTTATAAGACTTTTGTTACAGTTCATTTGTAATTCAAATATTAATAAATAGTATGTTAACAAAAGACGAAGCGTTTTGAAAATTTGAACTACTTGTTCATATATGAATAACAAAGGAATTGTAACAAACTTCTCATCAATATGTTATTCATAAATGAATATAACTTGTGAGGAAAGCTAATAAACTTTTTATTCATATGCAAATATAACATGTGACAAGAGCTGATGTAACTATAAAATTTTTATTACAAGTTATATTCATATATGAATGATACTTAAACTATAAAACCATTATGCATGCTTTTTATGCATAAAGGAATAAGGAATGTATTATAACAAAAAATTGATGCATTTTCATTCATTTAGAATAATGAGAACTGAAACTATATATATATATATATATATATATATATATATATATATATATATATATATATATATATATATATATATATATATATTCTAAAACTATGCCAATATAGATGTCTTTTTATATAAAGAATATAAAATTATAAATTTTTTTATATTTAAAAAAAATTGGATAAAAATAGCTCCTTAAAACTTAAATAAATAAATAAATAAAATTGTGTTTTTGTATATATTAAGTTAATGATTAGCATAGTTTAAGAAAACATGTTTTCTTTGAAAACACACTTGTATTCCTTTCCAATTTCTGCCGATACAATAGAGGAATTGCTGCAAAAATAAATGATTGACTAAGAATGATTCTCTCATTCTCAATTTTTTTTTATTTTCTTAATTGAACTTCTCTCTCTCTTTCTCTCTCTACATATATATATATATATATATATATATATATATATAGGATCGGGTGATGACTCTTTTTAAATTGAGGACTCGTGAGGACACCTTAAGAAAATTGAAAAAAAAAAACTAAAAAAATACAAATCATAAAATCGAGCATAGTACTACAACGGAGAGAAAAATATTAGTAAAAAAATGGATCATTAAAATTGAAGCATAGATCACTTTTATGATCCATGATTCAATTTTAATGATGCAAAAGAAAAATTCAATTTTTTTTCTACCGGATATAGTACTATGCTCGATTTTATGATTTATATTTCATTTAGATTTTTTTTCAGGTTTTCTAAGGTGTCCTTATAAGTCCTCATCGGAACCGAGCCATATATATATATATATATATATATATATATATATATATATATATACATACTTATAAAGCTTGCATTTTCCCTTGATTGTCATGTATTTGAAACCCCCCACAATAATTTGCTAAAACCTCATGCATTGTATGATAATAGAACATGTTTGAATTTTTGGGTTTTAGAGTTTAATAAATAGGTAATCCGTTTGATACGTTGGATTTGAAGCTGTCTTATTCAAATTACCCAAAACAAGATATAAATTAATAATATATACTCATGCGTGTTTTGTACAAGCCCCAAACAAAATACAATATATCATGATCATACAATTAAGTGTCTTTTATTCCATTTTGGCTTTATAACAAAAGTTTGTTTACGTGGCGAAGAAAGAAAACTTGAAGATGAATATTTAGGTTGGATGTTTATATAAGATCTGTTTTAAATATATAATATAAATATAAATACACAAATGTACATGTGTCAAATACAGCCCATCACAAATTTAATGTTATAAACTACAATACGACTCAAAGTGGTTTTCCAAATATAATGTTTATACTATAATAAAATATATTAGAAGAATACCATATAGTAGACGAATCTCACATATTGTGCAGAAATTTAGTTGCATAGATAATATATTATAATTATATTTCATTTAAAATATGTTAGGGTCATTTGGTTATTACATTGTTGTATTAGGCACTATAGTCTCATATATTTTGAATGACTCTTACAAAATTGATGTCTGTAATTTAAATATAACGTAATATCTTATGATGTTTATTGAATGATATTATCTTCGATTGAGCACTTTTTAATTGGAATCAACTTTATTAAAGTTAAAAAATTTTGGCTCCGTTTTTTTCTTTTCATTAGTTCTAGAATATGATTTTTTATATTAACTTAAAATATGTCACTATCTTAAAATAGATTGAGAATGAGATTTTTTATATTTACTTAAAATACGACACCATTTTCTATTCAATAGTAAAACTCACAAAAGTTGTTAAATATGTATTTTTATGAGGTTCAACATAAATAGACGACCACAAATGAGAATCCATATCTAATCAGTCATCAACTAATTACATTAGATACTAATGTGTACATAAAAATTACATTTAAAATTTTAAACTGATAGTAAAAAAATTTCATTATTTATTATGATAAAAAATATGTAAATCAAAAAATATACATGTTATTTAATCGCATACAAGTTTTATGTATGACTTATTCACAATACATTAAACCATATATAACCATATTAAACTACATAATTATCCCACTGCGCAACGCGCGGGCATTCGCCTAGTATATATATATATATATATATATATATATATATATATATATATATATATATATATATATCCCTATTCTAATAAACAAATAGGTTTATTCTCCTATTGACAAGTGTCATTATATTAGAACTCTTCATTAATATTATATGTTCCATATCATGCCACTTGTCAACACATTAATTATTCATTTCAAATTTTCAACTTTAAATTTCTCACCCTAATTACATTAAATTCTAAATTTTTTCATTTTAATTATATTAACTAATATCATTATATTAAAAAAACAAAATTAATACAGATTATAAAGCGATATAATTTCACGTATTTATTTAAATCAATGATTATAATTTTATATAACTAAAGAAATATATCTTAAGTAATAATTTATTTAAAATAATTGATTGATAATTTTGATTTTTTAATATGAAAGTTTAATTAATTTTATAACCATGGTTTTCACGGGTTATAAACTAATATATATATATATATATATATATATATATATATATATATATATATATATATATATATATATATATATATATATAGAGAGAGAGAGAGAGAGAGAGAGGTAAGTTCAATTGAGAAAATAAAAAATATTCGAGAATGGGGGAATCATTCTAAGTTAATAATTTATCTTTGCCGCACAACCCGCCATCGTATCGACGGAAATAGGAAAGAAATACAAGTGTATTTTCAAAGAATAAAAAAAAATCAAAGGCATATATATATATATATATATATATATATATATATATATATATATATATATATATATATATAGACTTTGGTTATTTTGTTTTTAATAACTATTGTTTGCCAGAATGCACAGACTAGACCACCGAATGGAATAGAATCAAAGATCATGATCTGAGGGTCTATGATATTAGAATAGGATAACATGTACCATATATATTAAAAAAGTGAATTTTCGGATTTTCAGGGATAATTAATTCCTTTATTTTTAAAAATCTGAATATTTTAAATTAATTCAAGTTGAAAAATCCGATTTTATTCTGTCAGAATGACATCCTTAAACTAGTAAATATATTTTTCGATTTTATTTTATCGGAATGACAGAATGCCAACCATAAACTAGTAAATATATTTTCGATTTTATTATGTCAGAATGATAGAATGCCAACCATAAACTAGTAAATACATTCTGAAAAAATACACAAAATCGATTCTTGAACTAATAATATACCAAATTATTACATTGTATGATTGAGATTCATTGAATAATAACAACATTCTGAGAAAATAACAAGTATAATTCTTACAAAATAACAACATTCTTAAACAGTGAGTGTGATCATTCTTTGATTCATTCTTCAAGCCTTTCCCATCAGGTCTTCAAGCCATTCTTCAAGCCATTTCCTATCACAATCATACAATGTAACAACTGCACATTAAACATATAAATAATTAACATTCTATCAGAATTGTCATTCTATCATAATTGCATTGCATGAAAACCAGTTGCAATAGCATCTCGGCAAAATCATTCTTATGTGATTCTACCATAATCATTTTTATGTGATTGCTATTGAAAGGATACAAACTCTTATCAGCCTGAACCATGTCATCATTAAATCTCCTACCAATAAATCACTTAGCATCTGAAAAATAAACACGACACAAGCAACCATATTATGATAAAAAGGGATGTGGGGTTAGAATAAAAAGAATGGTGTATATTCTTACTTCATAGAGAATCACAATAAAAGGAAAATGTATCAGAGAAGAATAGGCTATGAAAAATACATTGTCATCTTTACATCGAACATCATTGACTTTGTACATTGACTTTTCATTTGTTTGCGATTATAGATACCTTCTTCAATCGATTTTCAATTCACATCAAACTTAGACAACAAATCGACATCTTATACACATCTGTTCTTCAAAATCGACAAATATGAACACCAATTTTGAATTTTTTGAAACAAACTCCAACTTCTGACCGTGAAGTGCAAGTTGTATCAGAATATTTCTTCAATCGAAAAAAACAGAAATAGAACATTGAAGAAATCGAATTAATAAGATGATGAACACAATCTCGATCTTGAATCAAAATCGAGATAAAGTCTGGACGACTTGATAAAATAAATTTGATTTTGTCGATCATAGATGTCGAAAGAAACTTACCAAATCAATTATATCTCAAGAAACTGGATCGTTGAGAAATCAAAATATGTTCGAAATCATTCGACGATAGAAGACCTGGTGTTACCGATTTGGGTTTTAGTATTTCTACCTGTTGACAAGTCTTGATTGGATTTAATGGCTCCGATGAAGACACACCCGAAACCACCTTCGCCGATCTTTGCTGATCGGTTGAAGCCATTGGTGGCTGATTTGAGTTCGGGGAAAGTGAAGACTCAAAGATATAAGGCGTGATATAAGAGAGACTAGGTCAAATATATTGATTTTATTTCCTTAATTGCAGGATTTCAATTAAATGGTCCCTTAATTAAAAAGTACAAAATGTCCAAAATACCCTTAAATGACTTATTTCATTATTTATTATTTCTTGAATTCTCATTGGTGCATTTAGAAACACAATAGTTGCTAGAAAAATTTGAAGCTATATATATATATATATATATATATATATATATATATATATATATATATATATATATATATGTGGGATGATTCAAATAAAAACAATATATAAAGTGAGAACATGAAAAGAGTTCTCACCTAATTATTTTGTTTAATTAATATATTTAATTCCTAATAAATAATGAATATTAAAAAATAGATTAATTAATATGTAAGGGTAAAATGACAATTAAAATAATAGATAATTATGTAGGAACTTTTATATTTCAAAATTCAAAAATACAAAATTTAAATTTCTAAATTTAAAATATATAGAATTTATAAATTTTGTGTTGTAGCCTAAACTTCGAGTTAGTATTCATTATAGAATATATTATATACTAAGGGGTTGTTTGGTAGCTTCTTAATTGAAAAATTAGGAAGCAACCTCTTAATTATTCAGATTTAAAGTGTTTAGTAGCAGCTTAATTTATGCCTCTTAATCTGTCATGTGCCTCTTAATTTTTCAGATATATAGACAAGTTTGAATTAAAAAAAGATACGCTCTTATCTAAGTTTGCCCTTCATATTTCAACCCTACTTTCCGAGTTCCCTCTTCTCTTTTAACACACACGATGCTGCCTCCCCACTTCATCTCTGATATGCAAACAGATGATCGGGCCTTCCGTTATCAGCCGATCACCCCTCTTCTAGCAACCTCGCCTCTGCCTTCGCCTTCATTGGTGACGTTGCTTCCACCACTACTATCATCGCCTAATCGAAGCCCTCCGGGTCCCTCGTCAACAACTTATCTTGGTATTTTTTCTTTCCGTAAAACTCGATTATATTTGTTGGAATATTTGTGATGTTGGTAGAAATCGGATTCTTTGCTTGAAATCATATGCTTTGCCCTAATGTTCGTAAAATTTCTTACCTAGCTTTTTATTTCATTGTCTATGTTAACGAATTTATTGTTTAATTGAGATGAAGAATCTACTGAAGATGACTATGAGGATGTGAAATCAGACCTTAAAATTGGGTTACTCATGAATTTTCTGATAGATTGAACTTTAAATATTCCTATTTTTTGTCTTTACTTCAGGTTTTTTATTGTGTGCAACTCTTGTAACATTTAAATGTGTTTATTACCTATTCGTATACTCTTGAAGGAATTTGGAAACTTTGAACTAATTATTTAACATTTTTCTCCTTTAATAATTCAGTTTTCTTTCCAAAAGCTCTTAAAATACTCATGTAATTTTTCAAATCCTAATTGCAGATTCAATAACTAAACAAGCTGAAATTGATGGAAAGGCCTTTGGACAAATTAGATAGCGGTGTCATCACACTTTTGTCCCAAGAAATCAACTCAAGTGCAGCTTACATTTTTCACGATTTTTGTTTTAGTTAAAACTGAAATTACTATATTTATGATTGGTTTGGATCTTTTTTTAATTTTTTTATGTTTGGTTTAGATTTTGTATGGTGTTTATATTGTTTTGTAATTATTGAACGAGTTGGTTTGGTTATTTTTTAAAATAGAAATATTGAATTTAGCAATAGATAATACAAAAGGGTAAAATTATCATTTTTATTATTCTACACAATAGTTCAGACGATTCAACCAAACAACATTTTAAAAATCTAGACCCCTTTAGAAATTCAGACCTCTTAAAAATTCAGATCCTGCCAAATAGCCCCTAACTAAATGTAATTAGTAATGCCAATTCATAATAGAATATGTGCAATACAAATTAATAATTAACGTATGCTTTATTTAATACTAATATAAAGGTAAGTGTGTATAATAAAATAATAGCATATATAAAAAGATGAAGACAAAATTTCACAATTGATCCTTAAGTTTTTTCGTATGTCCCTCAAATGGTTCCTATGAATTTTTTTTTCCATGGATGATCCCTATAGAGCAAACCCTACACACAAATGGTCCTTATTATGGATGTATGTTTATAGATTTGGTTAAAATAACCTATGTGCCTTGCATATGAGGGTATTTTCGTCATTTCCCCATGTGCATTGCACTCCGTATACTCTTGTCAAAAATCAAAATCCACGAGACCTTCTCTTTCCTTTCTTCTTTGTCGAAAATCCCTAACACCATAATCCACCCTTGCCTACAAATCAATTTTTCTAGATTAAAAAAACCACACACACATATCAATGAACAAAAAAACCTCGAACCATAAATATTGGTGCATGCTAAGATGAAGAAAACCGTTCATCTCAAACCATAAAGTTCGAACCCAAAATCTGATCTAAAATTTGAGATATTCTTTCGATTTTGATAAAAAAATTTGACCTAGTTTTTGTTGAAATGCTTCGTCTTGATTTCTTGTTTCTTTTTTGTTCCTTGGCTTGAGATGACTTCCTGGAAATCAAGTTCATTAGTTTGAATGAATTCATTTTCTTTCTTTGTCTAGAAATCTTGAAATCAAGTTCTCGCAAATCCTCTCAATCATGTTTGCTTGTTGATCCTACAGAAATCAAGGTTTCCATCTTATAAATCGATTAGTGGGTCTCCAAAAAACGAAGAACATGGGAAAGCCCCTTCGTATGTGTGTATGCATATCTCCAAACCTTATGAATTATTTCAATCAATTACCAGCCCCTCCGCTTTTGATTATGATCATTAGTATGAAGTAAAAGAAGATGAAGAACACAGAGTCCCTTTTAATATGCATGAGCTCTCAATTTAGCCACTAAGCTTCTTAGTTAAACAAAAACCGATGAGGGTAAAACATTTTTATAGATTTTTTCCTCAGTGTAGGGAGTTTGGAATCAATAATTTCTATGGTGGATTGGGTGAAGGTGAAGAAGAAACATGAATGAAAACTACAATTTTGAGGGTAAAATGTAAGAATGAATATGTAAGAAGAGCGATACAAGTGATGCATGTGGTTTTGGGTGAAGAAGTTGTTGTCGTTGATGTGTTGTTGTTCGGTTCATAACTTCATTGTTTCATGGCTACCCCTGGTGTATTAATGTCATAATTATTTTGATTTGTTGTTGCTTCTCATTTTCTTTTTGAAAAAGAGGAGAGAGAGACCGAATTATATATGTTAATCATGAGTATATGTGTGTTCGTGGGTGTGATCTCGATTTTTGAACAAACAAAGAATTTTAGGTGTGTGGAGATGGTATTTGATGTCAGAGGTGGTAGTGGTGTTTGGTGTCAGAGGTGGTGGTAGAAGTAGTCGGTGGAGGTTGTTTACAAACCCACCAAGGTCAATGTGCCAATTTCTCTAAAGAACTATTACACAGTTGGGTAAACCCAAAAATGGTAGAGATGTACATGTTATTAAAGAGACTCACTTGGAACTCAAATTCAGATTGTTGATTCTTCTTGTGTGTTCGTTTGGCTTGTAGGTTTATGGAGAGCGAAAAAGAGAAAGAGTAACCACCTGTTAGCAATTAAATAAAAGAGGGGCAATATAGTCTTTTCATATTAAATTTTCAAGAACACTAACAATATTAGTCATAAGGTCTATTCGTGTGTAAGGTTTACACTGTAGGGACCATGTAACATCACAAAAACTATAGTAAAATTTTTTATTTTTAAAAGAGGTAAAACTATATTTTCACCCAACACAAATCACTGAAAATATTTTTTTACAACCATCTCAAAATCAGAATAATGAAATTAGAGTATTTCTCAAAACATGATAATTGTTGGATGATGTATACAATCATGTTTTTGCCTTCCCCCGGTCCTCTGAAGTACCTGAAACATTTAAATCCACAACTGTAAGCCAAAGCTTAGTGAGTTCCCCAAAATTACCCACATAACAATACACATACAAGCATGCACACATGAGCCTTAAGTCTGAATGGACCGCCTCGAAAGGCCTAAGTACACCTAGACCACTTTCCTTAGGCCTTTAGTCTGACTGGACCGCCTTGTAAGGCCTATAGTACACCTGGACCGCCCGAGTGTCTTGACCTTCAGCACATAGCAGGACTGTCTTAACCCAACCACAATATGTTGACATGTGCAAACAAATAGACAATAACTAATAAACACAGGTAATCATAACAGATCTATCGAATTAATAGATCACTACAACATAACAACATCCTACACACAAGGATACATACTTCAGTACAAAGAATAGTGAAAAAACTCACCTCATATACTAGCAAATAAGCAATACAGATCTCACAAACACAGAACCGGTACTACAAGTCACCTATACAACAAAGAGAGGCCCATCCTCAATCTATAGCCCAAAACCCTCAAGTTAACAAAAAGTCAACATGGTATAAAAGTCAAGGTCAACAGTCAAAGTCAACTTAGATGGTCACTACGTCGTGGCCATAGACATGCCACGACATGGAAGTCTCTCAACAAAACAGTTGTAAGAAACCTACTCACCATGACATAGTAAGCTCATCGCCATGTCGTGGGAAGTACTCAAGAACATATTAATGGATAAATCCTTTATTTTATTTACCCACCCACTCATATCTTCCATAAGGCTTCCTAACGTCCATAAGCTTCACAAAAACCTTTGCTTTATGGACATGCATGTCTAATGCATGCCTTGAACTTTACTTAGGTCAAAATTATGAAAAGGAGGTCAAAACCTCATACATGCAACCAAAACTCAACCAAACCTCAGATCTGGATTATTAAACTATAAAGGGACCTCAAGGATCCATAAAGTTGTCAACTTTATGAAATCCATCCATTCAAACTATCCTAAACATGGAGAAAAGTTCATAAAATCCTAGATATAGAAGGATGTCACATAAAGATTTGAACTTGAGGACTTACAATGGTCTAGTATATATGTAAGAAGGTGGTAGGGGAACTTGCCTAATGAATCTTTGCTTAAGGGACACTTTATTCTCCTTCATGACACCAAAAATCACCACAAAGCTTCAAGAACTCAAAAATGGAGGCTAGGGTTTTCTTAATTCGAAACGGAATGGAAAATTTTGGTTTGTTACATTACACAACTTCGTTCCTAGTTCCATTGGAATGTCAGATTGACTTTCAATCTTGTAACCCGACTTCTTTTAGAATGTGTTGAGCATATGAATCTTTTTTTATGATGATCCTAGTCTTCTCTTTTGTTTCTTGAATGCCAAAGGAATATGTTAACTTACCAAGATTTAACATTTCAAAATTCTTTGACATATCTATTTTGAACTTCTTGATCATGTTCAAACTTGTACCTGTGACAAATAGATCAGCAACTTACACTGCCAAAATCAATACATTGTCTCCTTCATTCTTCCGATAAACAGATGATTATGTTGTACACTTTTGAAATCTCAATATTTTCAAAATTGTATCTAGTTTCGTGTTTGAAGATCGATGTGCTTGTCTTAGACCGTATAAAGCTTTCATAAGTTGGTATACTTTATACTCATTTCTTTTCGTTATGTATCCCTCCGGTTGTGTCACATAAAAATTTTCCTTGAATTCTCCATATAAGAATGTCGCCTTATTATCAAAATGGTGAAGCTCCCATCTGTTTTTCGCTGCTATGGCAGTAAGAAACCTAATTGTCTTAACACGAGTTGCCGAGGCAAACACTTCAATGAAATTAACACCAGGTTGTTGTACATAGCCTTTTGCAACTAATCGGGATTTATATTTATTGATCATACCATCTGCGTTCTTTACCTTCAATAGCCATTAGACCAATTGGTTTCACCCCCGTAGGTTTTTCGACAAGCTTCCACATATTATTCTTGTTTATTTACTCAATTTTTGCATCCATAGCTTTAACCCATTCCGATTATCCATTTTCATCTTCGATGGTTACCAGTTCTTCGTCTCTTGCTAATAGGAGTACATCATAATCGAGCACATAATCCTATGAAGTCTCTTTGGAAGTACAGATTGGCTCGATGTCCTTCATAAACTTTTGTTTACCTGATTTCGATTGGGCTCGTTCTAGACATCAATACTTGGTTAATCTATTTCATTATGTAACACCGTAAATTTCAAAATAATTTTTCGCATAATATAAAAACATTTTTCATTTAATTTCCATAAAACATCAAGTTTAAAAATTCCAATTCACATCATACAAAATCCCAAGATCATATATCATAAAAATCCCATGCGTGTGTACAGATAAAGCCGGTGCCTTCCCACGGTCATCACTAGTACCTGAAACAAACAACACTAACACTGTAAGCACAAAGCTTAGTGAGTTCCCCAAAATACCACATATAACAAACATTAGCCACTCGAGGCTATAACTCTGTGGGTCCGTGCACCCAAACTCTGTGAACCCTCAGGTTCTAACTATGTAACATGCACAGCATAAATCACATAGAATAATGCAATGCAACACATAACACATACAAAGCATACAAGCACTGTATCATAACTCTGATTACCTACTCAAGGTAAAGTATAGTGAGAAGACTCACCTCGTATATCTCGATAACTCGTGAATCCTGGAAATCACACGTGCTCGATCCCCCGAGCTAAAGTCCTCCTATAACACAACACATCTCTAATTAACACGTCTACCACTAAGGTTGACTACCCCTATCAAGTCAACACTGGTCAACTCTGGTCAACGGTCAATGGTCAACTTTGACCGGACTCGGCGAATGCACTAAAGCGACTCGGCGAGTCTACACATTTTCACCAACTCTTTAGGATTCTCTTTCGACACGTCGAGTACGCCCCTGACTCGACGAGTTCCACCTGGAAAGAATCGCGGGGCCACCACGACTCAACTCGCCGAGTCTCAAGAACAACTCGGCGAGTTCTAGCTCGACTCAGTCCACCTGTCAACCCTCTCAAACTCTCCCTGACTCACTGAGTTAACCCATAACTCGGCAGGACCACTCGTTGAGTGGTTAAGGGCAATCTTCATCCTACTCGTCGAGTCTGTTCTTCGGACTCGGTGAGTCCATGCCATGCATCAACTCATACTTGCTTCTGAGGTCAGATCTGCTTCAACAACTCATAGATCTGGCCCTCCTAAGCTCATTCATCACGTAAAGTTCGTATCTTGGTTACCATGCAACACTTACAAGGCTCTTTTAGGAGAAATGACCTCTAGGATGGCAACCCTAGTCTCCAACCCAAATGGAAGGACATAAAGCATGACATTAGGGACTCTCTGGACCTACTAAGGTCCAGATCTAAGCACCATATCCCCATGGGACCTCTCACACTTCAAATACAAAGCAAATAAGGCATGAAGAAACCCTAGATTTGACCATATCAACAATAACACGAGAATAAGCTCTAAATGATACCTCAAGAAGCCTCCTCTGATGAAATGAAAGTAGATCCAAGCTCCCCAACTCTTCTAGCTTGACTTTCCTCTCCCTTTCTTGCAAAAACACACAAATTTTGTGAACAAAGGCCTCTTATCTCACTCACAAAAACCCTCAGTCGCTTTGGTGCTCTCAAGATCCAGGTAGCCGCAATGAAGGGCCATAAGGTCCTTTAAATGGGGCTTAGGACCGGGAAATTAGGGTTTCATTAAACAGCGCGGACTCGCCGAGTCCATTCCCTGGACTCGCCGAGTCCAGGCGCGAACCCGCATCTAAAACCACGATCCTACTCGGTGAGTTTGAGCTCCAACTCGCCGAGTCCCCTCACAAAACACCAAAAATTATATGATTAGAAGATACCTGGAAATCCGAGCTGTTACAATTCTCCCCCACTAGAACTAGACTTCGCCCTCGAAGTCTCACTATGCAAATAGCTCCGGATGCTACTCACGCATCTCACGCTCCGGCTCCTAGGTCATCTCTGATCCCTTCCGATGTTGCCACTGAACTAACACCAGAGGTACCTCCTTGTTCCTCAAAACCCTGATCTTCCGATATCTGATGGCCACTGGTCTCTCGGCATAATTCAGGCTCGCATCCACCTGAATATCCTCTAATGGAACTACTACCGACTCGTCGGCTATACACTTCCTCAGCTGCGACACATGAAAAGTGTCGTGAATCTGCCCCAACTCTGCTGGCAAATCCAAACAATAGGCTACCCGACCTACCCTCGCGATCACACAAAAAGGTCCGATATATCGGGGCCCCAACTTGCCCCTCTTCCTGAATCGAATCACCCCTTTCCAAGGGGAGACCTTCAGGAGAACAAGGTCGCCGACCTGAAACTCAAGCTCGGACCGGCGTCTATCTGCATAACTCTTATGTCGGCTCTGAGCGGTCAACAACCTCTGTCTGACATGCTGGATCTGCTCTGTCGTCTGAAGCACGATCTTCGTACTGCCCATCACCCTCTGTCCAACCTCTCCACAACAAATGGGGGTCCGACACCTCCTCCCATACAACAGCTCAAAGGGTGGCATACTAATGCTCGAATGATGGCTGTTGTTGTAGGAAAACTCTGCCAAGGGCAAATATGCATCCCAGCTGCCCCCAAAATCCAATACACATGCCCGAAGCATGTCCTCGAGCGTCTGAATCGTCCGCTCACTCTGACCGTCTGTCTGGGGATGATATGCGGTACTAAAATGCAGACTAGTACCCAACTCCTCATGTAACTTCTTCCAGAATCTGTAAGTGAAACGCACATCACGGTCTGAAACAATCGAGATTGGCACCCCATGCCGAGATACCACTTCCCTCACATATACCTCCGCCAATTTCTCTGCTGAAGAACTCTCGCTGATAGCAAGGAAATGAGCGCTCTTCGTTAATCTGTCCACAATCACCCAAATTGCATCAACTCCTCTGGCAGTCCTCGGCAATTTGGTGATGAAATCCATAGTGATCTATTCCCACTTCCATTCGGGAACCTCTAATGGCTGCAACTTACCATGCGGCCTCTGGTGCTCGGCCTTAACCCTACGGCAGGTTAAGCACCTCTCAACAAACCACGCGACATCCCTTTTCATACAGGGCCACCAATACTCCTTTCTTAGATCCAAAAACATCTTAGTGGCCCCCGGATGTATCGAAAATTTCGACCGATGAGCCTCCTCCAACAAAACGGTACGCGTTCCTCCCACAAACGGCACCCAGATACGCCCCTGAAATGTCATAAGCCCCCGACCATCGGTAACGAACTCAGAAACCAAACCAACAACCCGTTCCCTCTTCTGCATCTCAGGTTGCACAGCCTCAGCCTGTGCCCCACGAATGACGTCCAATACTGGAGCTGTCACGGTCAATCTCAAACATACCTCCCGCAGCGGGGTGCTCTCCGCCCTGCGGCTCAATGCATCGGCTACCACATTAGCCTTGCCTGGGTGGTACAAGATCTCACAATCATAATCCTTGACCACATCCAACCACCTTCTCTGTCGCATATTTAGGTTGGGCTGATCCATCAAATACTTCAAACTCTTATGGTCCGTGTATATCGCACACCGAACCCCATACACGTAGTGACGCCAAATCTTGAGGGCAAACACCACTGCCCCCAACTCTAGGTCATGGGTGGGATATCTCGTCTCATGAGGCTTTAGCTGTCTCGATGCATATGCTATCACATGCCCTCTCTACATCAGCACCGCTCCCAGCCCTATAATCGATGCATCACAGTATACCACAAAGTCCTCCATCCCATCCGGGAGGGCTAACACGGGGGCTTCGCACAACCTTTGGCGAAGTGTCTCAAAGGAGGCCTGCTGCTCGGGGCCCCATGAAAAAGCAACACCCTTCCGGGTCAATCTGGTGAGTGGTACTGCGATCTTAGAGAAATCCTTGATAAATCTCCGATAATACGCTGCCAACCCTAGGAAACTCCTGATCTCCGAGGGTGACTTCGGCACCTCCCAACTCATCACCGCCTCAACCTTGGCCGGATCGACCAATATCCCTTCCTGGTTAACAAGATGTCCTAAGAACTTGACCTCCCGCAACCAGAAATCACACTTGGAGAATTTGGCATAAAGCTTCTCCGATCTCAGAACCCCGAGAACCTCTCTCAAATGCTCCTCATGCTGCTCTCTAGATCTCGAATATACCAGAATCTCATCGATAAACACAATCACTGACCGATCCAGCATCGGCCTACACACTCGGTTCATGAGATCCATGAACACCGCCGGGGCATTGGTGAGCCCAAAAGGCATCACCACAAACTCGTAATGCCCATAACGCGTCCTGAACGCTGTCTTCTGGACGTCCTCATCCCGCACCCTCACCTGATGGTATCCAGACCTCAAATCGATCTTGGAGAACCAAGATGCTCCCTGCAACTGATCGAATAAATCGTCGATCCTCGGCAACAGGTAACGGTTCTTGACCGTTATCTTGTTCAACTCCCGGTAATCAATGCACATCCAGTGTGAACCATCCTTCTTCTTGACGAACAGGATAGGCGATCCCTACGGCGAGCTGCTCGGGCGAATAAACCCCTTCCCCAGTAGCTCCTAAAGCTGCGAGGATAACTCTTGCATCTCTGGAGGTGCAAGACGATAAGGCACCTTGGCGATAGGCGCGGCCCCCGGAACCAAATCGATACTGAACTCCACTTGCCTCACAGGAGGCACACCCGACAACTCCTCGGGAAACACATCCGAGAACTCACGCACCACCGGAACCTCCTCAACTGAACTCGGTCTCTCGGAACCCACCCGCGTATCCATCACATACGCCACAAAACCCTTACAACCCTGCTGTAGACACTGCCTCGGTCTAGGGCCGAACAAAACGCTGATCCTGAACGCGTACCCTCGCCATACACCGAAAGAACTCCCCCACTAGGGTCTCGTATGGTCACCAGCTGACGCTTGCAGTCAATAACTGCACCAAACCTGCTCAACCAGTCCATGCCCACAATGACACATATATCTCCCATCGCAATAGGGACCAAATCAATCGGGAACTCAACATCGAAAATCTCGACTACGCAACCTCGGAGAACCTCCGTGGCATATATCACCCTCTCATCAGCTATGGAAACTCTCAGAGGCCGACTCAGCGCCTCACGACTAACACTGATATGCTGGCTAAACGCCAAAGATACAAAACACCGACTCGCACCCGAGTCAAATAACACCAAGGCAAGTACAGAATTCACAAGAAAAGTACCTACGCACAACATAACATAAGCATAATATCTCAACATCAAAATAAATACATGAAAGAATACATACCATCCACGACATCGGGCGCTGCGCGGACCTCCTCCGCGGTCAGCTAAAAAGATCTCCCTCGTGCCCTCGGCGCTTCGACCTTCACTGGCCGACTCTCGGTAGCTCTGATGGCGGCAGGGGCAGATCCCTGAGATGATCCTCGCAACTGTGGACACTCCACCTTCCGGTGTCCTGTCTGATTGCAGTGGAAACACACCGCAAACCCTTTGGGGCAGTCCTTGGCCATATGCCCCTCCTTCCCATACTTGTAGCAAAATCCCGCTCTGCAGACTCCGTCATGACCCTTGCCACACTTCCCACAAGTGCGGCCCTTCTGGCTCCCTGGTTTGGGATCAGCGGGCTTGGCCCGCTTGGCTGCCGGCTGAGACTGCGCCGGTCGCCGATCCCTCCCCTGAGACTCCACCTCCTCCTTAGCCTGAGTCTCTAGCTCAATCTCTATCTTCCGGGCATTTGCCTGAAGCTCGGAAAATGTCCGGTACGAGGAGTTCGCCATGAACTCCCGAATGTCTCGCCTCAAGATACTCAGATAGCGGCTCATACGTGCCTGCTCCGTAGACACGTGCTCAGGGCAGAACATCGCCCTCTCATGGAACATCCTGGTGATCACTGTAACAGACTCAGTACCCTGCTTGAGGGTCAGAAACTCCTGGGCCAGACGCTCCCTCTCCACCTGGGGAACGTACTCATCACGGAACATGGCAGTGAACCTCTCCCAGGTCACTGCCGCAATCTCAGCAGGCGTAAAATGCACCGTCACAAACTTCGACCAGTCCTTCGCTCCCAAGCGAAGCTGGTTCAACGCGAACCGGACCTTCAAATGCTCAGGAGATGAGCAAGTGAAGAAACACCCCTCTATATCAGAAATCCACCTCATAGCTACCACCGGATCCTGGGTACCATCAAACTCTGGTGGTTTTGTGTTGCTGAACTCCCGGAACAGCAACGCATCACCACCTTGCGGCCTCGCGGCAGCAATAGCTGCGGTGGCCGCTGCAACAGCAGCCTCGGAAAGAGCGGCATAACGCTCGTCAAAGGTCTCAATCAGCATGGTCTTAATAGACCCGAACATCTCTGGTATCTCTGCCCTGATGGCCGCAGCCACCTCCTCGTGAATGATCCGGCGGATCTCCTCATCACTGGTACCACTGCTCTCAGGCATCAAACGTGTCCTCACCATGATCTACCTCTGAAACATGACATACGATAAATTAGAACCCATTCGAGTATACTCACACTCGACAACTCATTCCTCCTTGGTCCTTGTGATTCCAAAGATTCTTACTTGGGCTGTACACCACTCCGGTGCTTTCAGTAGTACGGGCCCAATACTACCGTCCGCACCGTATCAGAATACACCCCAAGTCCTCCTCTTCGGATCCCAATTTCCAAGTACTCTATCATGCATAGGACACTCTCTAATAGATCTCTCACAAGCCCCTCGCTGCTACCTACTCACTCTCAAGCATCTCATAGCAGCTCACCTCTTCCTAGGCTAAGGCATCACAAATCAGGCCACTCTAGCCCTAATAGGAATACCTAGCCTACTCTAGCATGCGAATACATCATATCAATATCAATATCACATACCATGAGGGTATTTTGGGAAATCACCGTTCGGGCACGGACTGATCATACACACAACTCTGCTCTGCGTTATTCCAAAAATCATTTACTCTTTTTGAAAATACTTCTCAAATCCTCAGTTTGAGTTCAAATACGCCCGAAGGTGTACTCGAATCCCTCAAACCAAGGCTCTGATACCAACTTGTAACACCGTAAATTTCAAAATAATTTTTCGCATAATATAAAAACATTTTTCATTTAATTTCCATAAAACATCAAGTTTAAAAATTCCAATTCACATCATACAAAATCCCAAGATCATATATCATAAAAATCTCATGCGTGTGTACAGATCAAGTCGGCGCCTTCCCACGGTCATCACTAGTACCTGAAACAAACAACACTAACACTGTAAGCACAAAACTTAGTGAGTTCCCCAAAATACCACATATAACAAACATTAGCCACTCGAGGCTATAACTCTGTGGGTCCGTGCACCCAAACTCTGTGAACCCTCAGGTTCTAACTATGTAACATGCACAGCATAAATCACATAGAATAATGCAATGCAACACATAACACATACATAGCATACAAGCATTGTATCATAACTCTGATTACCTACTCAAGGTAAAGTATAGTGAGAAGACTCACCTCGTATATCTCGATAACTCGCGAATCCTGGAAATCACTCGTGCTCGATCCCCCGAGCTAAAGTCCTCTTATAACACAACACATCTCTAATTAACACTTCTACCACTAAGGTTGACTACCCCTATCAAGTCAACACTGGTCAACTCTGGTCAACGGTCAATGGTCAACTTTGACCGGACTCGGCGAATGCACTAAAGCGACTCAGCGAGTCTACACGTTTTCACCAACTCTCTAGGATTCTCTTTCGACACGTCGAGTACGCCCCTGACTCGACGAGTTCCACCTGACTCGGCGAGTTCTAGCTCGACTCAGTCCACCTGTCAACCCTCTCCAACTCTCCCTGACTCACTGAGTTAACCCATAACTCGGCAGGACCACTCGCTGAGTGGTTAAGGGCAATCTTCATCCTACTCGCCGAGTCTGTTCTTCGGACTCGGTGAGTCCATGCCATGCATCAACTCATACTTGCTTCTGAGGTCAGATCTGCTTCAACAACTCATAGATCTGGCCCTCCTAAGCTCATTCATCACGTAAAGTTCGTATCTTGGTTACCATGCAACACTTACAAGGCTCTTTTAGGAGAAATGACCTCTAGGATGGCAACCCTAGTCTCCAACCCAAATGGAAGGACATAAAGCATGACATTAGGGACTCTCTGGACCTACTAAGGTCCAGATCTAAGCACCATATCCCCATGGGACCTCTCACACTTCAAATACAAAGCAAATAAGGCATGAAGAAACCCTAGATTTGACCATATCAACAATAACACGAGAATAAGCTCTGAATGATACCTCAAGAAGCCTCCTCTGATGAAATGAAAGTAGATCCAAGCTCCCCAACTCTTCTAGCTTGACTTTCCTCTCCCTTTCTTGCAAAAACACACAAATTTGGTGAACAAAGGCCTCTTATCTCACTCACAAAAACCCTCAGTCGCTTTGGTGCTCTCAAGATCCAGGTAGCCGCAATGAAGGGCCATAAGGTCCTTTAAATAGGGCTTTGGACCGGGAAATTAGGGTTTCATTAAACAACGCGGACTCGCCGAGTCCATTCCCTGGACTCGCCGAGTCCAGGCGCGAACCCGCATCCAAAACCGCGATCCTACTCGGCGAGTTTGAGCTCCAACTCGCCAAGTCCCCTCACAAAACACCAAAAATTATATGATTAGAAGATACCTGGAAATCCGGGCTGTTACACATTATGATCATGGTTTTCATGATCAACTTCCACTGTTTCATTATCAATCATATTTGATTCGTCTTCACCTTCTTGACCTAATGTATTTGTTCCGATACTATGATTATCCCATAGTATTGTAAACGAACATGGTAACTCATTATCGACTCTTGTATCCTTTTGCCAATCCCACCACTTGGTTTCATAGAAAATAACATCCCTGATCATAATTATTTTATGTGTAGCGGGGTTTAGTAGCCTATAGGCTTTCATACATGGTTTGAAGCCAATATCTACCAGTGGTCTTAATCTTGCATCTATTTTCTTCAAGTTTACAAGTTCTACTTTAGATTGTGCAAGACATCCAAATATATAAACATTATCCAGACTTCGTTTCTTCTTCTTGAGTTTTTCGTATGGGGTTCGATCAACCAACACTCATGTGTATACTTGATAAATCAACTTTGTTGAGTGAATTACCACTTCTCCCCATGGGTAACTTGAAACTTTCATAGTCTTCATTATACTCTGGGTCATCTCCATAAATGTTCAATTTCGATGTTCTACTACCCCCCCCCCCCTCCGGTTTTGTTAGGGTGAGTATGGAACGATAAGGTGACGTTTGATACCGTTTAACTCATAAAAAGTGTTAAATTTAGATGAGGTAAACTCACCCCCATCGATCACTTTGAAACACTTTCAAAGTCTTTCCTGTTTCTTTTTCCACCAATTCTTTGAATTTTTTTTAAGTTTAGAAATTCCTCACTCTTTTCTTTCATGAGATATGTCTGCATATATTGTGAGAAATTGTCAATTAATGTGAAAACATACCTGTTTCGTCCCATGATAGATGTTGTACTAGTCATCATAAATCTACATGTACCACGTCTAGTGGTTGCTTTGCTTTGCACGAAGTCTTGATTAGGAATGATTTTCTTGTTTGCTTGCCCACTAAGCAAGATTCACACAATTTATTTTCTTGATCAAAGTGTGGCAAACCTGTGACTAAACCTTTCTTTGACATCGTTTTCATCGACTTGAATTTCATGTGCCCCAATCTTGCTTGCCATCGCCAATTATTTTTGTTGAGTTTGGAGTAAAGACACATAGGCACTCCAAAATTTAGTTTTATTTTATAAATATTATTTGGATTCATCTTTACCTTCATAAGCAAATAATTATCAGCATCATGCATGGTTAGGTAGTCGTCTTTCATCTGCATGTCACATCCAGCTTCTCTTGTTTAGCCAAGGCTAATGATGTTGTTCTTAAGATCTGGTATGTAGTAGATATACGTCATTAATAGTTATTGCCCCCAAGGAAAAGGGGGGGTCTTGTACCTTTTCCCTTTATACTTGCGCAAGAGTTATCCCCAAATTTGACTCGCCAGATTATGCCTTCATCGAGTTAAGAGAAGAATGACTGGTTTTCTGTCATATATACTCACCCCATAGTCTAAGTACCACACATCGTCTTCTTATGACTCATATTGAGACAATATCACCTTTTCTTCATTAAGGAACACAGTTTCGTGTATAAAATCATTATCCTCGATTCCAGTAAAGTTTGACTCTTGTAGATTTTGAATTTGATCAGGACATTAAGAGGCAAAGTGTCCTGGTTTGTCACACCAGTAACAAATCACCTTGAAATGGTCTTTCTTCTGCTTGTCTGCTTAAATTGTTTCTCCTGTAGATGTCAATGCATCCATGACATTTGAAGTCTTCTTGCTCGTATTTCCTTGTCCTTTGTTGTTTGATCCCTACCACCGACCCTTCGTATTTTCTTGATTTTTCAGGTTTGATCCTACCTGATCATTCTTCGAAAAAAGTGATTTTGATTGAATATTGTCCCTGGAATCTTCTTCTTTTATTCGCTCCCTATGAGCCTTCAATCATCCCACAACATCTTCCAATCTAGTGGTTTTAAGATCTAGAACTTGTTCTAGTGAAACAACTATGTTTATGAACGAAGTTCGGTAGGGCTTTAAGAAAAGTATTCACATGTTTCGTTTCCTCGATTGTTTCTCCCAACACTGCTGACTTCGAAGCTATTCACTCCGAAGCTATTCCAAATAACTTCCCGACATATTCATCAATTGATTTGGACTCCGTCATCTTTAGCCTGTTGAATTCAGACATTAGGTTTTGTAAACAGGCTTCTTTCAACGATCTGCTCGAACGTGTCTTGCCTTTATTGCGTCCCAAAGGTCATTGGAGGATTCTTGATCACTGATTTGTAGGATCAAGTCTTCTGGCATCGTTTGATATAATACTCTCATTGCCAAGTTGTTATTCTCATCATTTTCTTCTGATCTCAGAACAATCAAACTCCATGCCTAGTGAATTCACAAGACCACCTTCATCCTCATCACCTAAATAGTGTAATTTGTGGATGTGAGCATGGGATGGTGTATAGAGGTCGTCCCGACCTCTTTGTACCTTGACGGAGGTACACCATATTTACTTGTATCATCTCCCATGTTAACTAACATGTTCAACAAATAAGATTGGAGGCTGAGGATCTTAACTTGGAGATTTGCTATATGTTTCGATCTCCACTAGCTCTAATTCAAGATATAAAACAATAAAAATACAAACAGTAACAAGAATAACTCTCTAATTTATTGAGAAACTCACTAAAACTCAATTACATTTGATTGTGTTAATCATACATATTTCATAAACTCGTTGTGTATATACATAGTCTAACATATCAACTTATAAAATTAGAATCGGAAACCAACTTATGATCAAACCAACTTGCTTGTGCCCTACTCAAATTGAAGTTCCTTGTGACCTACTCCACTAAGGAATTCCAACATAAACATCAAATACTAGAATGAGAGTTCAGAGAGGGAGACGTTACAAAGTGAGGGAGAAGGTTGAAAGAGGTGAGGTGAAATCTTAAAACCTCATATACAAGGTGAAGTGGCCTCAATAAGAGGTTAAAAAGGACTTTAAGCCCTTAAAAAAAAAGGCATTTTAAAATATAAGCACCAAAGTTTGTAAGGGCAGAAACATAATCATGAGGTTTAGTTTAATTTAAGAGAAATATAGTGATGAAATTATGTGGGGCATTGTTTTGACCGGGGAAGAGAATGAAATCTGGTGGAAGCCGCAAGCGAACACCCCCACCTCCGGCTGGATCGGCTCCACCCCCTCGTGCGCTATGCTTTCATCATTAATCGCACCGCATGCCCCCAAACCAGACCTCATAACCTCATTAATTACTCTTTCTTTTCCATAAAAAAAAATTTATAATATACACCCTTTTTCTATCCTTTTTCGTATTCATCTCAAAAATTACGTATACATGTTTAGAATTATACTCATCGTTATATTCATAATTTCATATTCATGTACATCCGAGGAATAGGACCGAAGAAAGTGGTATATATATCTCCCCTTCACCTTCTCTAACACTTACTCTCCTCACCACTACTTGCTCCATTCCTCCATCTTTGATCCCCAAGAGTGTTCTATATCACTCTTATCAATGGCAGACGTCGGCGGCAGTAGTGGTGGCGCCACCACCACCACCCAAAGAATAAAGGGATGGTTTCCGGAGAGAGTGCAATTACATATTGCCATGCTGGCATTGCAGTTTGGATATGCCGGTTTTCATGTCGTCTCTAGAGCTGCTCTTAATATGGGCATTTCCAAGATCGTCTTCCCTGTCTACCGAAACATCCTTGCCTTCGTTCTCCTCCTCCCTTTCGCTTATTTTCTTGAAAAGTTAGTCAAACACTTCAAATATGATGTCGCTATATTTTTACTCCGAATCTTAATTCTAAAAATTATAATTAATAACTTTAAATCTTTGTTGCGATCAGGAAGGAGCGCCCACCGATTAACCTCAATTTCCTTACCCAGTTCTTCCTCCTTGCAATCGTCGGGTATGATTTTACTTTGAATCCATTGAAATTGGATAAAACTTTTCAATTATGCGTCTTTCTAACTTAACTTAACTTAATTTTGTGTTACGCATGCATAGGATTACTGCAAACCAAGGTTTCTATTTGTTGGGTTTGGATAACACCTCTCCGACGTTCGCCTCCGCCATTCAAAACTCCGTTCCTGCAATCACCTTCCTCATGGCGGCGGTTCTCCGGCAAGTTCTCTAGCTCATCATCACTCGTGCCATGCATAAATACATATTCATATATATCTCATGAAATCTTATACAAACGTTAATTACAACTTGTAATTTCAGGATAGAGAAAGTGAGACTGGACAGGAAAGACGGAATATCGAAAGTGGTCGGAACCCTATTCTGCATCGCCGGAGCTTCTGTAATCACGCTTTACAAAGGACCAACGATATACAGCCCATCGCCGTCGCTAAACAAGGTGAGAGAGATGTCGCCGGTGTTGCAGTCGCTGGGAGACGCCAACGGGAAGAGCTGGACGCTGGGGTGCTTGTTTTTGATCGGACATTGTTTGTCGTGGTCAGGGTGGCTGGTGTTGCAGGCTCCGGTGTTGAAAAATTATCCGGCGAGGCTTTCCTTCACTTCTTATCAATGTTTCTTCGGAATACTGCAGTTTCTAGTTTTAGCTGCGTTTATGGAGAGAGACTTGAATGCTTGGGCCATTCATACCGGGTCGGAGCTCTTTAGCGTTTTTTATGCCGTAAGTGGATCTTTTAGTTGTATTGAAAAAAGTAAACATTTTTTAAACTAAAAAGATAACCAAAATCTTGATAAAATAGGGGGGCATAACAAAATTTTCAAATGTGCCAAAAAAAGTTATTGGACCATTAACATCTTGCTTTTATTTTAGAAATAATTAATATATTATATAGTTTTTTATTCTCAAGTTGTAAGGATATCTAGAAATTTTGATATTAATTTTTGGTATTAGGATATCAAAAACCCACGCACTTTTCTCGGATAACAGAAACTCAGATATCCAAATTTTTGGATACCTGTTTTTGAACATTTTTACTAACTAGATGTCATATTTAAATGTTCGAGCGTAATTTTATTTTCTTAAGATGTGGTTTGAATATGGGAGATGATTTGTACACAATAATTTTTCTCCATACATAACAATTGGTGCTTTAAAATGTTATATTGTACAACTCAATAATACATAAATTGTTGTGTACGAATCACTTCTCTTAGAATATAACAATTTACGATGATATTTTGATAGTTCTCGTTTTTAATTTGTTTTTAGTTTTGGTTTTTTTTTTTCAAGTTATTTGTCATAATATAAATGAACTAAATTCATTTTAGACAAACTAACACTTAATTCATTTTAGTTACTTATACCGATATTGAGATTAAAACAAAATTATAATTGTAGGGTGTGGTTGCGTCTGGCATAGCATTTGCAGTACAAATATGGTGCATTGACAAAGGCGGCCCCGTTTTCGTTGCCTTGTATCAACCGGTTCAGACTCTTGTTGTTGCTCTTATGGCTTCGGTTGCTTTAGGAGAAGAGTTCTATTTGGGAGGGTATATTATAAAATTTACTAAGTTATTATTGATGTTAATAAAAAGTTATATATATTTCATTAATGTAATCTCTAAAAACATATACAAAATGTATGATGTTGATGATGCAGGATTATAGGGGCAGTATTGATCATAACAGGATTGTACTTGGTGTTGTGGGGAAAGAATGAAGAGAGGAAGTTTATGTTATATGAAAAGCAGCCCCATGGTATAACAAGCCAGACCAAATCATCTATTGTCCAGCCTTTGCTGACTCAGTCAAACCAAAATGTTTGACCAACATAAGCCTAACCTTTTTGCAAATGGAAAGTATTATGTCTCTGTTATGTTAAAGGGGAAAAGCAAAGTGTGGTGCGTTTTACAAAATCCTTCAGAAAAGTCCAAGATGTGATGATTATATTCGATGATCACTTTCTCTATATCTATCATTTAATGGTGTTTCGGTAATTCAATATTAGTCTTTTGTGTTGTGTATTTAAATTTGTGTTATGTACCCGTTCTGATTGATTGTGTGTTTTAAGGTGATTAATTTTTAGGTAATTTTAGCGTTTTTATGAAAGAAATGAGGAAATGCATAAATATCTTTTTTTTAATGATAACGTTATGGGGTGTTTGGGTTATAAGGTTTCATGGAACACCGAACATGGAAAGATTTAAAATCGAAATTCATTCCAATCCCCTGTTCTATTAAAAAAGAAAGGATTTCAAATCGTTGGCTTTTGTCCAAATCCTTTGTTTGTGATTTCATAGAAATTGTTATGAAATCTGTCCCAACATATTATTCTTACAAACTTTAAATATTATTTTTATATTTTTATAAATTTTAAAATTATATATATATATATATATATATATATATATATATATATATATATATATATATATATATATATATACTAGTCGTTTACCCGCGCTAAGCGCCGGGCGGCAAAAAGTTTATTTCAGAAGATTGTTTTAATGTGATGATTAGTTGCTCTTTCAAACAAAATGTGACCATTAGTTTTCTTATGACGTGAGTTATCCATTGCGGCCTTTTGGTAGACTATTTTGTGTCAGATATTTCGTTTCAACGGATAGTTTCTAGTTAGGTGTATAGTCATACAATATGGGAGAAGTTGAGTATACATTTGGAATTTCATCTAATAGTTCATACTTGATTTTACAATATATAAATTACAACAATCTGCAATCATATAGTTTTGTACATTTATAACATGTCCAATATATAAACTACACCAATTTGCAATCATGTTGCTTTATCTGCTAGCCATTAATTAAACATCAAATGAATATATAAGATACATATTTGAACAAATTGCAAAATAATAAGTTTTTTATTGTACCTTGTTAATCACATAAAACTTCTTTGTATATAATGTTTGATATGTAGATTCCATCTGTAACATCCCCCTCTGGCACGTATCACAATATTGTCCGCTTTGGGCCACTCGGCACGAGGACTTCCCAGGGGGTCACCCATCCTGGTACTACTCCCGCCCGAGCACGTTTAACTGCAGAGTTCTTATGGGATCGGTTATGGTTAAGTCGGTGATTCGACAGTCGGATCGTCACCATAGTTATGAGATCAGAGTAGCAGTGGACCGTTGGGGTTCGGGTATGTTAGGGGCTACCGTTAGTCTGGGAGCCATCATGTTGTTAGTCGTGGAATTGATGATGTCAGGATGTGACGTTTGGACCTGATTGGTGGATCGGGAGGTTGATAGAGCCACAGTGACAGGATAACTAGTGGAAACTAGTTCCAGAGAAAGATTTCGTTCAGAAGTCGTGGGAGCGACTAAGTGAGGAGTCTTTTGACTCCACAGTTGAGTTGGAACTCGGTGTTGCAGATAACCGACAAATGATTGGAAACCAGGAAGGTCTTGAGATAATTCGGGAAGCAGTGTTTCATGCAGTTCAGTGTTCGGATAGTTTCAGAGTTTTGGACAGTATTAGTATTTGTGTTGAAATTCAAGTAAGGACGATATAGTTGGTTGATTTGGGAATAGCAAGTCCCTCTCAGTAGGATCAGTTAAGTCTTCTGCCAAGTATAAGTGATCTGCAAGGGTAATTAGGCAGGTAGCCTTTCTTTCGGGAAGGGAGACTCAAGTTTTGGAGGTTGAGTAGTCAGATGAGAGATAAGAACACTAGTTCCTGCAACATCGATTCAGTATGGGTGGCAGAATGGATAAAATGGTTATAGATAGTCAAAGTACCTTCAGAAGTCGCTGAAAGCGACTATGAGATTACGATGGGGTGTAGTAACCGGTAGGAGTCCGGTAAACCAGATATGGAGGCATCAGTAAGGACCAAGGCGGTCTCGGTTCATCCGGAAGGCGGATAAGGGAAAACAGAAATTTTCAGTCAGTGGTAGTAATGAAAATCGGACTATGGTAGAATTCGACTAGTTGATTGAGGGATACTCAATGCTAAATAGCAAAAAGTGTCCGGTGCATAGCCTGTGGTAAGCAGTAAGTGGGTTGTGAAATAGTTGACCATAGCGGACTTCGAGGACGAAGTCTAGTTTAAGTGGGGGAGAGTTGTAACGCTCTGTTCTAAAATATTCGTTTATGGAATTTCAGAGGCCAAGACCAGGGGCGTTTTAGTCCTTTATTAATTTGGAGTTATTATTCGAGAAGTTTCCGGGTCGGGTTATGTTGTTAGAAGCGTAGGATTTCTCGCCACCTTTCTGTGGATATAAAGTTCATCAGAAACGGATCTAGAACGAAGGAGTTATGACACATTGAAGATTTGGCGAGAATGGCCCTTATAGAGAAAAGTTTGCATGGAAGGCCCTCCATTCATGTTTGGAGCACGCGTGGGTACGCCCAGTGTAATGAGGCAGCTTGGTCGCAGATGTCCAAGGCGTACGCCCAGCGTATGCTAAAACTTATGAAACCCTAATTTCGGATTGAGCACTATATAAAGGACATTATGGTTCCAACTCTAGCCCCCATATGAGGCTCCCCAACCTCAGAAGAAACCCTAGAACGTCCCTACCTCCATTTTATGAGATCTTGACCTTGGAGAACCTATGTTGGTGGATTAAAGCTTGGAAGCTAGGAGAAGAAGGTTGGCAAGGAGGAACCTTTGAGGCTAGAGCTTGTAGATCTGGGATAAGTGCTTCATTTCGGACCTTTGCAAGGTAAAAAGTCTTGAGCTTGATTATTAACCTCTTAGATCTCCTTAGTGCAAGTTTTTGGACCTTTTGGTCCCAAGATTGGGACTTTATGACTTAAGCTCGTTTCTAAGACCAGGGTTGTCTCCCTTAGAGTCATATAAGTCCCAGAAGCAGTAAAGTTGCGACCTTTATGGTCCTATTAAGTCCATGCATGAGATCTAGTCCCCTTTATGGATGTAGAAGAGTGTTTTGAGAGTTTGGGTTGGTTTGGTCCATATAAAGTCACCAAGTCAGTGACTTTATGGCTTAATGCATAGAATAAGACCTAGATCTAAGTTTATGGCTCTTGAGTCGGAGTATTAAGCACTTAAATAAAAAGTGTCTTAACAGAATGAGTACGCCAAGCGTAATTGCAGGTACGCCCCGCGTACTCTCTAGTAGGCCAGTACGCTAAGCATACATTAGAGTACGCCCCGCGTAGCGCAGTCAGTTGGGCTTATTGCATTTTGGGCCTCGGTGTGGGCTGAGTTGAGACTTAGGGTCCTTGGGCCTTATTGGGCCATCAGAATTTAGTTGTTAAGGACCAAGGATTATCATTGGGCTTGAGTAAGGTCCAATAAAGGGTTTTGGGCCCAAAGGAGCAAATTGGGCCATTAGTGGGCCTTTAGCGGGGCCATGGATGGATTTGGAAGGAATTGAGGGTTTGGGCTATATTGTGACCCATGCCAGAGCAGGGGTAAAATGGTCATTTTACCCATCAAAAGATTCCCCTTTTGATTTAGTGTTTGACTTGTCATGATAGCCGGAGAGCAGCCGGGACAGTAGTCGGGGATCTTTCACTCGAGTTTTCAGCAGTCAGCATTTCGAGGTGAGTTTCCTTCCAGTAGGAATGGGTCTAAGGCCACAATGCCGGTCCGTTTAGCTAGCAGTAGTTTCCAAACTTCGGTCTGATGCAGTAGTTAGTATGTTTGATGCCTTCGTGGCTCAGACAGGATTTTTGTGTTATGTGTTCCGGGTCACGACCCGATGCAGTATGCAGTATATGTGTGTTCATGTTAGTTGATATGTTTATGTTATGCTTTGTTCAGTTAGTTCAGGACTTCGGTCCGATGCAGTTAGTCCGGACTTTGGTCCGATCCAGAAGACAAGGTCCCAGTCAGTTTCCGGACTTCGGTCTGATGCAGGGGGCAAGGCCCCAGTTAGTCCGGGCTTCGGCCCGATGTAGTTCACTAAGCTTCGTGCTTACGGTTTTCAGTTTTGGTTTCAGGTACTCAGTTTTCAAAAGACGGGCTCGGAGAGGTTGCAGTGCACACACCATAGTCAGTTAGCCTGGGGAATGTTTTACTCTGATAATGAGATTATGTTTTGAATTTCATACTCGAAACTTATGTTATGACTTATGATACGTTTTTATAAACATGGTTAGTAATTTATTAAAAGAAATATTTAGTCGTGATTTTTGGGTCATTACAAGTTGGTATCAGAGCCTTGGTTTGAGGGATTCGGACATACTTGAGAGTGTGTCTGGACTCAAACTAAGGAAACGGTAATAGGTTTTCAAGAGAAAAACATTTTGGAAAGGAATTTTTGGTAAAAAGGAGTTTGAGAAAAGAAAAGAATTTTAGAAAAAAAAATGAAAAGAATATTTAGAAAAAAATAACTTGCAAAAGAGAAAAGGGGTGTGTTGCATGCAATCAGCCGAGCTCAAGTAAGTACTCCCAAGTTACCCATACAAGTTTATGATTATCAGTTTCAGTTTCAGTTTAGTTCCAGTTTCAGTTCAGTTTCAGTTTCAGTAGAACAGCATGCTAGTATAGGACTAAGGATCTAGGAGGATGCCTTATGTGCCTGCTTTATGTGTTTCAGCTTGATAAGAATTTCATGCTAGTATTGAGTAGACAATAGTAGGATAGTCTGTGTAGGTTATGCCTGATAGTATGAGCTTAACATTGTATGCTAGTACAATTTCTTGTTATGAGAATAGTTTTGCCTGAGTATGTTTCCTTTATCCGAATGTTGCTTGCTTTGTGCTTTGTGGGACTCTGAGTGATGGGAGTTAGTCATTAGGTGAATACGTCACATCACATGTGATCAGGGTTGAATAATCTCAGAGTGATGGATTTGGCCCTACTGCGCAGCTCTCGTTTGAGTCTAATCGTTGTAGGGACGAGACTTTTACTCGAAGGATTATCCGAGCCTCATTGCATGTGATGGTATTCAGGTGGTGGCTAATTGGCATTACAAGGAGGCCTTCAGCAGCTGAGGACTGGTTTGGGTGGAGTCAGAAGTTCCCTAGGGCAAGCCTAGGAAGGTAGTAGCAGAGATCAGTAGCAGTAGAGTGACTTGGTGGAGTCGAGGCAGTTCTTGAGGAAAGTACGAATAGATGTGGAAGGTAGTATGGGCCCGTACTACTGAAAGCAGAGGATCCGTACTCGAATCAAGAGGGGCTGAGACAAGACCAGGGAACTTTTAGGGTGTGTGTGAGAGATCCCTCAGCAGCAGTGAGTATTGATCAGTAGAGTGTTATGTTTCCAGCATGGTGACATTGCGCGAGTTACTAGTTAGCAGTTCAAGTATCGGGGAGGGATCTGGCTCAGGTTCTAGAGCCGGGCAGCTTGATGATTAGATGAGGGATTTCATTTCCGCAGAGATCATGTGCAACATCATCGATCAGACTCCAGTGATTTTTGGTTCGGTTAAAGAGGCCATCGTGGAGCTTATGGACAGTCATCTGGAGGCCTTTAGGGTCGGGATAGTTTCAGGACAGATTGGGGCTCGTATAGAGCCCGATGCTTATGCAGGTTAGGGATCCATTGGGGAAGGAGATCCCGTTTCTAGTTTTTGTCATCAGTGGATAGGAGTGAATGGGGAATCCTGTCTCCAAGAGAGACCTCTGCATGATTGGATAATTGAGGAGGTTACGCGAGCCATTCGCGAGGATCTGCCTGTCACACCCCCAAACCAAGGATGGCGGAAACGTCCGGGGGTGGAGGACTTCATGTGTAGTATCATAACAACAATGGCAATAGTGATGAAAGTAAACACAACCAACATATATATAATTGAAAGAGTTACATCATTCTGTGAATTACATGTTTCAAAATCAATTACAATATGTTGACAAAAACATGAAACGTTTGACGCCTTAACGTCCCATCCTCAAAATCCACTTGATTTCGTGTTTAGTGATCTCCTGAGAATACAAGTTGTTTGAAAAAGTGTCAACACAATGGTTGGTGAGTTCATAATTTTTTGTATACAATTACGAAAAAGCTTGTCTCGTAATTGTATAGTTGTTCGAGAAAAATCCGATATTTTCCTTAAAATGAATACTGTAGTCTTGTATCCAAAGACCGAAACGTATGAGTAATCTTCCTTATTTACAGAAAATAACGTGAGTTTATTTCAACATAAACGCGTATGATATTAATGAAATTCTCGTAAATTCTTATGTTTGTTAATACTTTCTGTGAGTTATTATAATCATACTATGACCTAGGTGGCCTGAAAACGACGTTCTTCGGGCGTCGTAGAACTGAAATGACACTTGTCACCACAGACCTGCCGGTCTAGCTGTTGCAAGCAGCTCTGGTGTGGGTTTGTCAAGACCAATATAGATCTATATACAACTATCACGCTCTCCCTCCAGGAGACTCTGGTTACAATACAGGACTTATGATTTATGCGAAGCGAATGTCTCACAAAGTTATTAACGAATTTACACTTAACGTAATGAAAGTTTCCCTTTTGTATAAATGTACCTTTCTGAAATGTATGTATTTGGAAATGTATCATAAACTATACCTATTATAGTTTATCAAAACAAGGGTAGTAATAGCAAAGTACGTAAACTATACTTATCATAGTTTAATAAAATGTTTGTGTGTAATGGGTATACTTCAATAATAACACTTTGTTTATTCTATGCTTTATCTAGTAAAAATCCATTTGTTAACTGATGTATATCTATATACTAACACAAGAATGTCATATATTGCAATAACACATAAACACATAATAATATACACCTTGCTCAACATGTTACAAGGTGAAATGAAATTGCTAGTGCTTTTCTGATTATAACATTTTCTGTAACTGTTATTAGAAAATTTGTAGAAAAATCATAAAATGTCCAAATCAAGTTCTGCAACTTCTGAGAGTTTGGAAAATGAGTCTAGTTTGTTCATAAATTTTTCCATAATTTTTAGTGACCTCTAACTTGTGTGAACAAGTCCATATTCACAGACTGGTCCAGATTGATGTTTGAAATGATAGACAGTTTTGTAAAAATCACCATAAATTGTAGAAAAATCAGATGGAGATGTGCAAGTAGTCATTTTAAAGCTAAGAACCTGAACTACATGCACCTAAAACAGTTTTGAAAACAAAAATGTTTAAGTTATCCAAAACAGTCCGTGAATGGAGTCGAACTTTTCTGATGAAAGCTGTTAGATAAGTTTAGTTATGTTCATGGTGTTTTAACTTGTATTCTCCCCCTTAAAACTTAAGAAAACATGGTAATGGAGGGGTATGAACTCACCTTAAGTGATTTCAGTAGATGATTGTTGAAGAATGGAAGTGTTTAACTCAAGAACACTTGGAGATGCCTTGAAGATTTTCGAGAATCTAGCATCATAGTTATGGAGTTTGTGTAAGCAATCAATGATTTGAGTAGAATGAAGTGCAATAATAACAAGGAGGATGAATTATACTTACCAAGAGTGGAAGAACACTTGATGATCAGCCTTGGGATCTCGAATTATAGAGAAAAGTTTGAGGGAAAAGTTGGAGTTGGATCTTTGGTGGAATGAGAGTAATTGAAAGAAAAATGAGGAGAGAGGTTGAGTGACCAGCCCTAAAAACGTGGGGATGGCTTGTGAGGGGGTAAAAAGTACAAGGAAGTGACAAGGTATTGTGGGGAGGAGTGTGGGTTAAGCATGGAGTGGGTATGGGGTTGCTTGTGTCATAAAATAAAGTAAAGTCAATACTCTACCTTTGTACTTCACCTACTCTCTTTTGGATAAGGTTTTATCCTTAAAACGTGATAAATCATTAATTAAAGGGTCTTATATGTTAAAATAAAGTTTTGGGTGAAAATCCTGTGTTAAAACAATTTAAAACGGGCCTAAAACGCAAAATTAGTCGAAAACCGGGAGAAAAGGGACTTCCAGCGAGACCTCTCGGTCCTAGGCCGAGGTTCGGTCCATAATGATGCTAGGCGCGAAGTGAAGGCGAAGGCTCGGTAGTCTCAGAAGCGAAGGCTCGGTCTCAGAAGCGAAGGTGATCAGACCCGAAATGTACCGAAGGTTCGGGTTCGGGTGTGTGCGAGGTTCAGTTCCAGGAGCCTTCGGGTTCGGTTCTTTGAGTGAAGTTCGGTTCAGCAGCCTTCGGCTCAGAAGTGTTCGGTTCCTAAGAGGACTTTCGGGTCCTAAGAGGGGTTTCGGCTCCTTAAGTCCGTTTTTCGCGTAGACTTCCGTTTTTGGGCTATTTTTGCCAAATTCGAGGGTCGGGATGCCCCGAGTGATTATAGAAAGTTGAGAGAGATTTTGAGAGAGATTTGAGAAAGATTTCACATACTTAGAGAGATTTGGGAGAGATTTGACATTCTTGGAGAGATTTCTCATACAAAGAGATATTTGGGAGAGATTTCACATACTTAGAGAGATTTGGGAGAGATTTGACATTCTTGGAGAGATTTCTCATACAAAGAGATATTTGGGAGAGATTTCACATACTTAGAGAGATTTGGGAGAGATTTGACATTCTTGGAGAGATTTCTCATACAAAGAGATATTTGGGAGAGATTTCACATACTTAGAGAGATTTGGGAGAGATTTGACATTCTTGGAGAGATTTCTCATACAAAGAGATATTTGGGAGAGATTTCACATACTTAGAGAGATTTGGGAGAGATTTGACATTCTTGGAGAGATTTCTCATACAAAGAGATATTTGGGAGAGATTTCACATACTTAGGGAGATTTGGGAGAGATTTGACATTCTTGGAGAGATTTCTCATACAAAGAGATATTTGGGAGAGATTTCACATACTTAGAGAGATTTGGGAGAGATTTGACATTCTTGGAGAGATTTGGACAATAGAGAGAGATAGAGTGAAAACGACTGAGAGTGGTTTCATGTGTGACATTAGTGAGTGTTTGGCTCCTCAACGCAAGGTCCGTGAACCCCGTTAAGCCATGTTTTAGGATCTTACACACTCCCGATGAGTATGCAACGCTGTTTTATTGTTCTTGTTCATTGTTTAGTACTAAGGTTAAGAAAAATTAAACACACAATTTTTTTCCAGGTGATGTTTTCTCATTAAGATAGTGAGTTATACAGAAATTACATAATACAAACCCTAATATACAAGGTTTAATTGAGTTGACCGGTTTGACTCGTTGACTTTGTTCGACTTAGACTTGACCCGAATTTGACTATTGTCACACTGCCCGACATGGTCATGAGGATCACTGATAGGTTGATCGCGAAGCTCCAGGATCAGACAGCTGTTGTTCAGTCGACGGGCGGTGTCGACAAGGTAACGCAGGAACGAGAGACGGGCAGGGAATCGAAAAGGAAGAGGAAAACGGATGAGACTCATGTAGCCATAGGTTCGGGTAAGAGGCCCAAGGGGTCAGATTTGAGGACGAGGGACTATCAGAGCCGCAGTCGATGCGGGAAGTGCGGTAGGACGCACCTGGGTGCGTGAAGGCGTAGAAGTGGTGGCGATGTCGGATGTTTCAAGTGCGGCCAGATTAGACATTTTAGCAGGGATTATATTGTTACCATCGCCCATGGACTTGATCCGATATGTTTCCATTGCAGTCAAAGGGGCCACAAGAAGGCCCATTGTCCGAGTTTGTATACAGCAGGGCAGGTGCCAACTATTGCCCTTGGGACTTCAAGTACCGCCAGCGGTTGCCGAGGCCGGGCAAGGGCGCACATGGCTCGGAGTCGAATTTTCCGGTTGATTTCAGCAAGGATTCGAGCAGCGCCAAGTGAAGGAGGTATGTATATGTTACCTCCCTATCAATTATTATTCATGATATTATTGTTATGTTGCTGCATTGATGTCAATAAACATATGTGTTGGGGTATTATATTACCTGCTTGTGACGAAGTTTTATGCCATCTGCATACCTTGGAATTGAATGGTGAATTGGAGATCGTCCCCTATAGATCAGGTTACTTCGGATACAGTAACTGTAGCATGTATGTGTAAGATTTAGTAGTGCCTTACTACTTGCGGAAGGTGTTAGTCGGGTAATGATCAGTTATATTCTCAGTAGTGATAATCCAGAGTTTTTTTTAGTGGAGTAGCTAGCGGTCAGTAGGGAAGTGGGTTGGGGATGTGCACCCCAAACGCAGGTTCTCGGGATGTAGTCCCTAAAGCAAATACAGTTAAGGATCGAAGGGTGCTCAGTTAGATAGCAAGAATGGTGTCGATCTGGTAAGAGTTAGTTGGAGCGCCGACAGAGGTAAACGTTGGCGGACAGCAGATCGCCCTTTTAATGGAAGGAAGGTTGGGAATCCTTTCGACCAGTGAGCAGTAAGGAGCTAGCCGAATCCAAGTGGGGGAGAACCCTTCGTGTATACAAGGATAAGAGCCATGTAGACCCAGAATGAGTACGCGGCCTCTGAGAAGAAAAGATAGTAGCACAGTGATTGATGGATTGAGGAGTTCAGAATTGGGAGTTTGAGGACCTTCCCAACAGTTAGTTCATGTAATCGAGATGGTTAGAAGCTGGTTGGGAATCCAGAATTGGAGGACCACCTATTGGGCTCAAGTGAGTCGGAATGAGGATCCTGAGAACGGTTAGCAAGAGATGCTTTCGTATTAGTAGCCAGTGACAGAGTCAGCATGCATAGTTGTGTAGATTCAGGAATTGGGAGTTTGCAAACTTCCCAACAATAGCTTCTTGTATTCGGATTAGTAGACGGTTGGTTTGGGAACCAAGCCGAAGAATTCATCGACGAAGCGCTAAGTATATCAAGGATATAAGATGTCGAGGTTGATGCAATATTCAAAGACTGAGGGCTGGTTTTGAGAAATCAGGATGAGGAATCACTAGCAGTACTAGGGATAGTTAGGATGTCCTCAGATAGTAGTAGTAGTGTTGTAAGTCTGCGGGGGTAGCCGTAACATTCACTAGCAGTCAGATAGTAGTAGTAGTGTTGTAAGTCTGCGAGGGTAGCCGTAGCATTCACTAGCAGTCAGATAGTAGCAGTAGTGTTGTAAGTCTGTGGGGGTAGTCGTAGCATTCACTAGCAGTCAGATAGTAGTAGTAGTAGTGTTGTAAGTCTGCGGGGGTAGCCGTAGCATTCACTAGCAGTCAGATAGTAGTATAGTGTTGTAAGTCTGTGGAAGTAGCCATAGCACTCGTCCAGTTAGTAGATAGCATGAGCGCGTTATTTGGACGCGGGGGAAATAGTAATACCCACCAATTCGGGTGCAGCAGTGAAGATATAGGAATCCACGGGTTAGATTTCGGATTTCCCAAATGGTTCAGTTATGGTTAAGTTGGTGATTCGACAGTCGGATCGTCACCACAGTTATGAGATCAGAGTAGCAGTGGACCGTTGGGGTTCGGGTATGTTAGGGGCTACCGTTAGTCTGGGAGCCATCATGTTGTTAGTCGTGGAATTGATGATGTCAGGATGTGACGTTTGGACCTGATTGGTGGATCGGGAGGTTCATAGAGCCACAGTGACAGGATAACTAGTGGAAACTAGTTCCAGAGAAAGATTTCGTTCAGAAGTCGTGGGAGCGACTAAGTGAGGAGTCTTTTGACTCCACAATTGAGTTGGAACTCGGTGTTGCAGATAACCGACAAATGATTGGAAACCAGGAAGGTCTTGAGATAATTCGGGAAGCAGTGTTTCATGCAGTTCAGTGTTCAGATAGTTTCAGAGTTTTGGATAGTATTAGTATTTGTGTTGAAATTCAAGTAAGGACGATATAGTTGGTTGATTTGGGAATAGCAAGTCCCTCTCAGCAGGATCAGTTAAGTCTTCTGCCAAGTATAAGTGATCTGTAAGGGTAATTAGGCAGGTAGCCTTTCTTTCGGGAAGGGAGACTAGAGTTTTGTAGGTTGAGTAGTCAGATGAGAGATAAGAAGGCTAGTTCCTGCAACATCGATTCGGTATGGGTGGCAGAATGGATAGAATGGTTATAGATAGTCGAAATACCTTCAGAAGTTGTTGAAAGCGACTATGAGATTGCGATGGGGTGTAGTAACCGGTAGGAGTCCGGTAAACCAGATATGGAGGCATCAGTAAGGACCAGGGCGATCTCGGTTCATCCGGAAGGCGGATAAGGGAAAACAGAAATTTTCAGTCAGTGGCAGTAATGAAAATCGGACTATGGTAGAATTCGACTAATTGATTGATGGATACTTAATGCTAAATAGCGAAAAGTGTTTGGTGCATAGCCTGTGGCAAGCAGTAAGTGGGTTGTGAAATAGTTGAGCGTAGCGGACTTCAAGGACGAAGTCTAGTTTAAGTGGGGGAGAGTTGTAACGCTCTGTTCTAAAATATTCGTTTATGGAATTTCAGAGGCCAAGGCCAGGGGCGTTTTAGTCCTTTATTAATTTGGAGTTATTATTCGAGAAGTTTATGGGTTGGGTTATGTTGTTAGAAGCGTAGGATTTCTCGCCACCTTTCTGTCGATATAAAGTTCATCAGAAACCGATCTAGAACGAAGGAGTTATGACACATTGAAGATTTGGCGAGAATGGCCCTTATAGAGAAACGTTTGCATGGAAGGCCCTCCATGCATGTTTGGAGCACGCGTGGGTACACCTAGCGTAAGCTGGGTTACGCCTAGCGTAATGAGGCAGCTTGGTCGCGGATGTCCAAGGCGTACGCCCAGCGTACGCTAAAAGTTATGAAACCCTAATTTCGGGTTACGCCTAGCGTAATGAGGCAGCTTGTCCTAGAACGTCCCTACCTCCAATTTATGAGATCTTGACCTTGGAGAAACTATGTTGGTGGATTAAAGCTTGGAAGCTAGGAGAAGAAGGTTGGCAAGGAGGAACCTTTGAGGCTAGAGCTTGTAGATCTGGGATAAGTGCTTCATTTCGGACCTTTGCAAGGTAAAAAGTCTCGAGCTTGATGATTAACCTCTTAGATCTCCTTAGTGCAAGTTTTTGGACCTTTTGGTCCTAAGATTGGGACTTTATGACTTAAGCTCGTTTCTAAGACCAGGGTTGCCTCCCTTAGAGTCATATGAGTCCCAGAAGCTGTAAAGTTGCGACCTTTGTGGTCCTATTAAGTCCATGCATGAGATCTAGTCCCCTTTATGGAAGTAGAAGAGTGTTTTGAGAGTTTGGGTTGGTTTGGTCCATATAAAGTCACCAAGTCAGTGACTATATAGCTTAATGCATAGAATAAGACATAGATCTAAGTTTATGGCTCTTGAGTCGGAGTATTAAGCACTTAAATGAAAAGTGTCTTAACAGAATGAGTACGCTGAGCGTAATTGCAGGTACGCCCCGCGTACTTTATACCAGGCCAGTACGCTAAGCATACATCAGAGTACGCCCCGCGTAGCGCAGTCAGTTGGGCTTATTGCATTTTGGGCCTCGGTGTGGGCTGAGTTGAGACTTAGGGTCCTTGGGCCTTATTGGGCCATCATAATTTAGTTGTTAAGGACCAATGATTATCATTGGGCTTGAGTAAGGTCCAATAAAGGGTTTTGGGCCCAAAGGAGCAAATTGGGCCATTAGTGGGCCTTTAGTGGGGCCATGGATGGATTTGGAAGGAATTGAGGGTTTGGGTTATATTGTGACCCATGCCAGAGCAGGGGTAAAATGGTCATTTTACCCATCAAAAGATTCCCCTTTTGATTTAGTGTTTGACTTGTCATGATAGCCGGAGAGCAGCCGGGACAGTAGTCGGGGATCTTTCCCTCGAGTTTTCAGCAGTCAGCATTTCAAGGTGAGTTTCCTTCCAGTAGGAACGGTTCTAAGGCCACAATGCCATCCCGTTTAGCTAGCAGTAGTTTCCGAACTTCGGTCCGATGCAGTAGTTAGTATGTTTGATGCCTTCGTGGCTCAAACAGGATTTTTGTGTTATGTGTTCTGGGTCACGACCCGATGCAGTATGCAGTATATGTGTGTTCATGTTAGTTGATATGTTTATGTTATGCTTTGTTCAGTTAGTTCAGGACTTCGGTCCGATGCAGTTAGTCCGGACTTTGGTCCGATCCAGAAGACAAGGTCCCAGTCAGTTTCCGGACTTCGGTCCGATGCAGGGGGCAAGGCCCCAGTTAGTCCGGGCTTCGGCCCAATGTAGTTTCCGGACTTCGGTCCGATGCAGGGGACATGATCCTAGTTAGTCCGGGCTTCGGCCCGGTGCAGTTTCCGGACTTTGGTCCGATGCAGTGGGCAAGGCCCAGTATGTGCTTTATATGTTGTATGGTATGTGGTAGTTTGGGGGAGCTCACTAAGCTTCGTGCTTACGGTTTTCAGTTTTGGTTTCAGGTACTCAGTTTTCAAAAGACGAGCTCGGAGAGGTTGCGGTGCACACACCATAGTCAGTTAGCCTAGGGAATGTTTTACTCTGATAATGAGATTATGTTTTGAATTTAATACTCGAAAATTATGTTATGACTTATGATACGTTTTTATAAACATGGTTAGTAATGTTTTAAAAGAAATTTTTAGTCGTGATTTTTGGGTCGTTACACCATCATTATTAAACGTTTTTTCCGGCTTTACTAATACATTGATATTGACACGTGATACTCCTCTGGACAACGACACATAAAGTTGGCCGTGTGAGAATACCGATTTTGGTGAGTAGTTTTCTTTGGTGATTGGTTTCGTTGGACGGATGGTTAGTTTTTTTTGCTTTCGTGAAATGTCTTATTCAAAAGATATGCAATGCATCAATAAATATATTTTATCATATGACATACACCGTTTTTTAGGTTTTATTTCGTTGATTAAAAAAGTCTTATTTTATTTATTTTCATTATTTTAAACTACGACACACATATTTTAAGAGTAGATTAAAATGTTTGTGTGTATTGATTTAAAAAAAATTCAAAATAAATAAAATAAAACTTCTCTAATTGTTTTTTAATATATACATAAATATGAAAAGAAAACATAACAGACTACCTAATCATTAGATAATTAATTATAAAAAAAATCTTAAATAATAATATTATCATAACACATATATTTTAATATTATACTTGTGATAGAAAAACATCATCGATATTATAATGAAAATATTAATTCAACCTTTTTTTTTAACCAACAAATCTCTTTTTCCAACACCAACCTTGACAAATTACTTACATTGACAATCTCTTTTTATGATGGAAAGTATAATAGCAACAATTTTATATGATATCTTAACAAATTATCTTTAATTATATGTTGAAGTCGTAAAAAGATCCAACAATATTGAGGAGGCGTTTTTTAGTTATAGAATACTTAAAAAAATTAATTATTAGTTAGTTGTTTGGTTTTTTGTTTAAACGAACGTCTTGAACATTTTTAGTTTTCACTTTTAGTCTTGAACATTTTTAATTGGAGTTTAGATATATAAAAGACGGAACAAAAAAGAAAACCAACTCATACAAACATTTACATGTATTCAAACCATTTAGAGATACACTCAATGTAATATCCGAAATGCATTTAGATCTCAATAATATCCTTATACAGCTAACATTAACCCAAAAACATGAATATTACAATTAATCCATATCTAACTTTTGCAACATTCATCCTTTTTCATTTATAAAAAAACATTCAAATAAAAATCTTTACCATCTGCACTTGAAATACAAACAACACCTTCACTTCTTTTCTAGAAATCAACAACAAAACCTTTTTAACTTCATTTGAACTTTCAGATAATTGATTTTTAACATCATTATAAAAAATCAAACAATTCAGCATAATCCTTAATTCTTGTAGACCTACTTTCTATATTTCCCAATAATGACCAAAGTATTTATAAATTAAAAACTTTCAGAACAATCTCATATTAAGAAAAATCCAAACAAAATTCATTTTATCAAATCAATTATAAAATTAAGAAAAACCCTAGTAAACTTCCAAGATCCAATTTGCTTTCCTTTATGGTTTTTGCTTTCTATCCAAAGTTATTTTTTCCCTAATCTACAAAAAAACACTCATTAGATAAGATGATGAAATCCAAATTATGATGAACAAAACCTGATTTAAGATCACAGCAATCAACGAACCTGATAACATAATAAACATGTAATAAAAAATCGTTTTTCAACATGGTTAGTACTTGAAAATTGTCTGAGATCCACTTTCTAATAATCAAAGAATCGATACCAACATAAATAAAGATAAACTACTGTGAAATATATGACAGTGTTGCAAGGCATGCCTGAAAAATACGAATGAGAACATATAGGAAATGAGATTTGCACTTCTGAAAAAAGAAAAAGGAGTATGTATAATTGGCAGTGACTTGATTTTCCTGTAGAAAATCCATTCTTTTGTTACATGTCCTGAGTTATAAAGGGGCCCCAAAGAACTAAAACCCTACTTTTGTTCATTCAAAATTGTAAACACCAGATCCCCCTCTTCTTCCTGAAACACGAAAAAATCAGGGAAAAAATAATTTCATAACCTAAAGCATTTTATTTGCGAAAATGATCATAGAACCTGGATATTTAGGATTTTAGAAGCAATGGTGACTGAGGGGATGCGAACCCTGTTCGGTGGTGCTAAAAACCTTCACAAAGAAAAAGTATTCAAAAGAAAAACAAAATAATTGAGAGATAGATAGTTAAAAATAATCAAGAAAGATGTCTAAACCTAAAATCAGTAACTTGTACCTGGTGTTGGCGTAGAAAAGGAGAAGTTGCATATGATTACGAAGGTGAAAGTTTAAGTGGAAAAGGTGGCCAACAAAACTGATTTTGTAATGGAAGGTGGTGGATATATTGCAATCGATGGTGGTGAAAGCAGTGATAGAGCGATGGAGGCGATGATTTATATGAGAACGTAGGGGGAATCTAGATGTAAAAAGAGAGATAATTAAGGGAATTCAATTTATCTCCTCTTTCGAATCATGATGCGTTAGATGGAGACACTCTTTTTTTCGTCTTATCTCGACCCATCGGGGCACAATACCTCTTTGAGTTCGACCTCATCCTCTTCGTTTAAATCTATCCCAAAATGAACATCTGGTGAAGTACTGTAACTCGTCTCCAAAATTTTGGTTATTTTCAAACCACCTTCTTTTTAACCATACCCTTTTACATATTTTTTGGGACACGACTAAAAAATTTCAAATATCGATAAATTTCAAAAACCTCCTATTGTTATTAGCTTTAAAAAGTTCAAGTGTCGTCTCCAAAATAGTTTGAGAGCTTTCCCTGCTTTTTCGTTGAGTTTGCAAGTTGTATGTCTCATTGAATTTTGTAATCGTTTTGTTCATTTCGTTAAACTTTCTAGTACATTGGTATTTGGTACTCGCCATGACTTATAATAATGTGAATTCGTTCTGTAATGCATCGCGAAAAACGCTTATATTTTTGTGTATTTCTAGTCATAGGATCCTTCGAAATGTCGACCTATGATTCTGCTATTTTTTTCTTTTTCTTTTAGCATCCATTGTTGAGTAGACGTCTTTTTTAACTGGTAATTTTCCTTTTCCTCATCTTTTGGCGTTGGATGGTTCGATGTGGGTTTCCCGAATAAATTAGCGCTCGGACTCGGGTTCGAGTTCGAGTTTGGTTTCCTGAACGAATTTGACTTCCGGTGTTGGGGTTGGATTCCATAAAAATATTCGGAAGGAGGATAATTTTTTTAGAATAAGATTGCGCTAAAGGGATACATAGTGTAATATGGTTGTGGTATTTTTTGGTAGTGAAAGTGTTGGGGTTAGGGTGGGATCGGGGTCGGGGCGGAATTGTAGAGGAATCAAGTTCTGGCAGGTAAACTGACAAATCCAAAGGAAGAATGTTTATAATCAGTGTTCTTAAACCACTAGCACACGATTTGTTTCAGTCTGATCTTGGATTAAGATTAAAGGATGGTTATTTGGATTCATTTTTCAAGTACAAAGGGTTTTCTTTTATATAAATCAATATCCGGTTTGTAAGGTCGTTTGGAGTGGGGGATATTGTACACCACAATGGGAGAGGTGTCGCTGCAATGGTGCGGTGAACACAACATCGCATAGGTATGTGATGGTGTGAAATGTTTGATATGGAGTATGGTATTTATAGTTTCTTAAAAATAACGAAACAAAATTGTTAAATTTTGAAAACAAGTTGTCTATGAACGTTAGTATATGTCTGTTGGATTTTTTGGTGTGGTAACCTACCCTTGTGTGGCGAATCCACCGCACCATCATATACCTAGGTTGTGTCATGTTCACCGCACCACTGTCGTTACATGTCACCTACCGTGATGTGTGGTATGCCCCACTCCAGCCGACCCTACAACTGTAACATCCCGATTTCTAGGTATGAGATTTATTCTTTATTAAGCAAGCTTCCCTTGGAACTCAGCGAGTTGATTGCCTTAACTCGACGTGATGAAGTGCTTTGGGTTGTACATCTTTTTGGCCCAACTCGTCGAGTTGGTGAGGAAAACTCGATGAGTTAGCGGCTGCGTGAGAAACCCTAAATTTTAGGGTTTGCACCCTATATAACCTCCTTAAGTCCTTGAAGTTGATCTTTTATCAGCCACCAAACCCTATTGTCGTCCTTGTGAACCCTAATCATCTTTCATCTCATATTGCGAGCTAATGTTGCAATTTGGAGCAAAAGAAGGAGAAAATTGAGAGAAAGAGGAAAGGATCTAGCAAGCTAAGCTCTCATCTTCAGTTTGGCACTCTTTTGGACCGTTGTAAGTATTCAAGATCCGATTTTTATCTATCTATATAGCTAGATCTTGAGTTTGGTCCCTTTTTCTCCTTATTCTTGGATGTTGCAACGGATGGACTTCATAAAGTTTGCAAATTTATGAATCTACAGGTCAAGGTGACCTTATATTAGGTTAGATCTGGTCGTTAGCCAAGCTTTGATGCCATGTATGGAGTTTAGGTTATATTTTCCCTTTTTGACCCATTTTAGGTTCAAGACATGCATTGGCCATGCATGTCTATAAAGCACCAACCTTTGGGATTTTTTTGAGGCTAGAATCTCTTCTAGAACTATTGGATTCCAGATCTCAAGGATTTTGTGCTTAATGGTTAAGCCTTTGAGCTTTCAAGCCTTGTGGGGAGGGGGGGGGGTTAAGCATTTGGAGTAGCCCCAAAGGATAAAGTTGCAAACTTTATCCTTTTATACACATTTAGAGTTTAGATCTAAGCCATAGAGTCCCTGGAATCAAAGAATCAGTTGTATATGTTAAGCTGGGGAAAACACGGCGAGTTGGCTAGGGTTTTCCCCAACTTTCTGAGTACTATAGAACTCAACGAGTTCATAGGTGCACTCAATGAATTGGGTCAACATGGACTGTTGACCTTGACCGTTTACTTTGACTTTAACCATAGTTAACCAAGTTGGACTTTTGAGGGCATTTTGTGTATTTCGGGATTTTGATGGGATTGGTCATGATGGTTTTAGGATTTGAGTCAAGAGCTGAGATTCAGAGTCAGAACTTATCAGCTCTGCACTACCTGTGAGGTGAGTTTCCATCACTGTACTTACCGTTCGAAGGCACCAATGCCGACCCTTTGGATTGGTATCCTGATTATCGCATGATTGAGTACCGTAGTGATCTTTTGGATCTTAATCCTGGTAGATAGGATAATGTTATGCTTATTGATTTGTATGATTTGTGCTTGTCTGTTGATTGATTATATGTTTATGAGTTATGTATTGTCGACATGTGTGTGGTTGGGTTGAGGTGGTCCTGCTTTGTGCTGAAGACCAATAGACCCAGGTGACCCAGATAGACTAAAGGCCTGCGAGGCAGACCTGTCAGGCCTAAGGCCCATAGAACGGTCCAGACATGCTGAAGGCCCTATGTGGTGGTCCAGACATGCTGATGGTTGTGTATGCATGCTGTTGTGTAATAATTATGATTATGTATTGTGGTGGTATTTTGGGGAAGACTCACTAAGCTTTGGGCTTACAGTTTTGGATTACTTTTTAGGTACCTCAGATGATCGCAGGAAGACGAAGACTTGATCGTGCACCTCCTCGTGTTTTGTGTTATGATTTCTGGGAAAACTCTGATGTGAAACTTATTTTGAAAACAAATTGTAAAAAAATTTGGTTTTGTGGTTATTTAAAAAGTTTAAAATTTTCAAGAATTTTTTGAATGTTACAAGTTGGTATCAAAGCCTTGGTTTAAGTGATTTGGAGGAACACTCGTGTGAATCCAGTCTCAAACTAAGGAAATATTTTCAAAATGGTTTTTAAAATACTCAACGAGGATGCGATGGGTACAATCAGCCGAAGCCAGTAATTAAGTTAAGGGTGAGCATGGTGCGGTTCGGTGCGGTTTTTGGCCAAAACCGAACCGAAAACCGCAACTTTGGTTTTTTGAAATTTGGAAACCGCACTGGTCGGTTTTATGCGGTTCGGTTTTTGCGGTTTTTTTATTGCGGTTTGGTTTTTTTTGCGGTTTTTTGTTAGTTTTTTTTGGTTTTGCCTTTTTACTAAGGGTGAGCATGGTGCGGCTCGGTGCAGTTTTTGGCCAAAACCGAACCGAAAACCGCAACTTCGGTTTTTTGAAATTTAGAAACCGCACCATTCGGTTTTATGCGGTTCGGTTTTTGTGGTTTTTTATTGCGGTTTTTTGTGGTTCAGTTTTTTTTACGGTTTTTTGTTAGTTTTTTTTTTCATTTTGCCTTTTTACTCAAACTCAAGTAACTCAGCGAGTTACCTTGACTCAAATGAGGAGTGCTAATCATTAATTGGAGATAAACTGATACCACCACCTCTTGGTTTGAAATCAAATTACATAACCACTCATCCAACATGTTTCTAATGCTTCAACATAATACGAATTTAATATATATTTGTTCACAAGTACATATGATAATATCAATTAATGTATTCATAAAAATGATACTATATCACTAATACTCATCATATTTGAATGTTAAAAAAATGTCATAAACATTATTTGTTGTTGTAAATACAACTAAATGTATGCTTAAAAATATACAATCATCCTCTGATAGATAAGATAGATATTTACATTTATAGAAATTTTAATTGTCATAAGTTCTTGGTTCTTACAAATAACAACACTTATATATATATATATATATATATATATATATATATATATATATATATATATATATATGCGGCTCAGTTTTTTGCGGTTTTTGCGAGACTAGAAACCGTACCGCACCGAGTATTTTCGGTTTTTGCAAAACTATAAACCGCACCATCGGTTTTTATTTTGGTTTCGGTTTTTCGGTTTTGGTTTATGCGGTTTTTTCGGTTTGTTTGGTTTGCGGTTCGGTTTTTGCTCACCCCTACTTTTTACTCAAACTCAATTAACTCAGCAAATATCTTGACTCAAATGAGGAGTGCTAATCATTAATTGGAGATAAACCGATACTACCACCTCTTGGTTTGAAATCAAATTACATAACCACTCATCCAACATATTTCTAATGCTTCAACATAATACGAATTTAATATAATATTTGTTTCATAAGTACATACGATAATATCAACTAATGTATTCATTAAAATGATACTATATCACTAATACTCTTCATATTTGAATGTTAAAAAAATGTCATAAACATTATTTGTTATTGTTAATACCACTGAATGTATGCTTAAAAATATACAATCATCCTCCGATAGATAAGATAGATATTTACATTTATAGAAATTTTAATTGTCATAAGTTCTTGGTTCTTACAAATAGCGACACTTAATATATATATATATATATATATATATATATATATATATATATATATATATTGCGGTGCGGTTCGGTTTTTTGCGGTTTTTGCGAGACTAGAAACCGCACTGCACCGAGTATTTTCGGTTTTTGCAAAACTAAAAACAGCACCGTCGGTTTTCATTTCGGTTTCGGTTTTTTGGTTTCGGTTTTTTGGTTTCGGTTTTTCAGTTTTGGTTTATGCGGTTTTTTTGGTTTGCGGTTCAGTTTTTGCTCACCCCTAAATTAAGTAGACCCCAAAATACCATACTGTTATTTGATATTGTGATATGTTAGAACATCATGCTAGTGATAGGCTAGGGATCTTCAAGGATTGGATGATAGAGTTGCCTGATTATATGATGCTTGATAGCCTAGGACCCTTCTTGTTATGGAACTGACATCATTACTATAGTTGTTTAGTGTATGCATCATGGTTATATATAACTAAGATCTTATAGCCTGAGAATGTTTGGTTTGGCCTTATTTCCTGTTCTTGTTTGATGAAGGGTTTAGGTTAGGATCAGATATTCGAATGTTTACAGAGTCCAGTGTTATGTATGGATAGCATACACGAGTGTTGCAGGGTCAGTGGAAGTTTCATGGATGAGTAGCGTGGGTTCAGTCGGCCAGTCGTGAGATGTTTAGCCTTTCCTCTAGGGAGTGAGGATTGAGTGTGCATCTTTTCTTATGAGAATTGTTAGGGCATTGTAATGTGTCACACCCCCGAACCAGACGCCGGAAACGTCTGAGGGCTCGCGTGACTTAAATTGAATATCATCACAATGAATATACATGAATCATAACATAAACATCACCATGCATCAATATATTATAACTGACATTGTTCACATTAAGTACATTGTTTTAACATTACAAATCCATAAACATAAATTGTTTGATAGTTTTCAAAAGCACAACACCCTAACATACTTGGTACTACTCCTCAGCTTACCTGTTACCTGGGAATACAAGTTATTTTGAAAATGGTCAACATATGGAATGTTTGTGAGTTCATAAGCAGGTTTGATATGAAAATGTTTTGTGTAGTTTGTAAGAAAACAACCCAAAAAATCTGATATTTTCTGAAAATACCATTGTTTATATAAAAGTGTGAAGATCTGTAAATATATGCATGATGATTTCAAAATGTGTATAATTTAAAAGCTTTGTATTAAAAGTACCAGTGAAAAATGTTGATCTTCCCCGGAAAACCCGACGTTTTCCGATAACAAAATATCATATAACTGTTCGAATTATTATTCCATCACAATGAATGATTTTGGTTTGCCTTGATTACTCGATTAGTATTGGATTTATTTATGTGAGTCGTTATAACCATGCATGATAATGACTAGTTCGTCTATCTTGGCACTCTGGTGAACGCCGGAATTGATCTTAAGATTTTGTCACCCTAGACTGGCCGAGTCTAACTGTAGCGAACAGCTGAGGTGTGGGGGAGTCACCCCCGTATAGATCTATACACAAACTCTCACTCTCCCTCCAGGAGACTTTGATTATAACTACAGACTACGACCGACACATGTTAGTGCCACCTGTTATTACTCACTAAATCCCAACTGAATTTGTTTACTATTGATTATCGACCTGTATATGATTACTTGAATTGATGGTGAGCCCAACAGACGAGAAGAAGAGGACCACGAACAATGTTAATGGGCCACTGAGGCCCAATAGCACATAAAAGCCATTGAGGGTACCTTAAGTATGTAATTGGGTCACTGGAGGCCCAATAAACATTTACTTTTATCGTTAGGCCCAAAAGTTATGTTAATGGGTCACGAAGGCCCAATAAGCATAATTGGAGAATTTCAAGCCCAACGATTTGAATATTTACTTGTTTTAGGTATTGTATAGTTGTCGGAATGTTTGATTGAACAATTATTAAATTTGTATCGGTACGAGACTGGTCGGTCGTTTATAACGATATTTGGAAATTTATGTATATTCATCTTTCCATTTTTCATAAGTTGTAGTTTGGTATTTTTGACCCAAGTATCTTAATAATAAAATAATTGACTCAAAATATTGGTTTGACCTTTTCAACCCTTCTTTAATAAAAATGACAATTTTAGTCCCTTATATATATAAAAAGACATTTTAGGCCCTAAAACAATTTTCTTGTCATTTTTGACCCATAGACTTTGTTTAAGTGTTGATTTTAGCTCAAAATTTACTTTTATTAGTTTCAGCCCCTCCAGTAAAGAGATTTTCAATTTAAACCCAAACTTTGCGCAACTTTTACAATTTTGGCCCAAAATCCAAAAGTTCACATTTTTTATCCTTGTTTGAAAAGAAGTCATTTTAAACCCATGAAATAGTTTTGTTTACCCTTTTTACCCCCTGTTTTGAGAAATATATCATTTAAATCCCTTGAAAATCACACTTTTCCCAATTTTTGGCTTAATGGGCCGAAAAGCCCAAAATTTGACCCATTAAGCTACAATTTACATTCGTAGCCCCTTTAAGAGTATGATATTCATATAAAAACTTTATTTTTACTTTTTTGATTCATTTAGTCCTTAAGAAAACCGTAAATGACAATTTTTCCACTCAACTTTGGTTTGTTTGACAATTATAGCCCAAAAATGAGTTTTATGTTGCAATATATTTGTTTTAATATTAGAGGATAATTTTTCTAAACTTGTTTAGTGTAATATGTCTTAGATCATGTTTATCTTCCTCTTAGATCCATAGATCTCGAGATTTCCATTCTTTTTGTTACATATTTACCATATAAAGACATGAAATCACACATAGCATACACATACACATAGATCTACACATTTTACTTGTACTCTCCCCCATAAAACATATGAAAACCGAAAATAGAGGGGTATGAACTCACCTTTGCTATTGTTGTTATATAGTAATAACAACTAGTTCCTTGAATCTCCTTAGCTTTGAAAGCAAGTACCACAAGTGTAGTACCTCTAATGGCTCACAAACACACTAGGTGAAAGGATGAATATGGGAGAGAGGAGAGAAGGGTATCTTTCCCTAGAATTCGTCCCTTTTAGGTTTTCCCAAAGCTTGGACGAAATCTTAGTGCCTTAGGGTGCTATTTATACTTTAGGCTAACTAGGGTTTTAAGGTGTAAACCCTAATCCCTTAGCTTAGGGCCTAAAAAATTCCATGGACTCCTTTCCTTAAGCCCTTGGACGAAAACTCCTAGATCCTTCTAGGATTTTCGTTCAAGCCTTAATAAAGGTGATCCAATGGCCCAAAGCCTCAACTATTGAATAATTAAAAGTATAGGGGTTATTTTGTAATTATTTAATAGTTGAGGCTTTGGGCCATTGTATCACCTTTATTAAGGCTTGAACGAAAATCCTAGAAGGATCTAGGAGTTTTCGTCCAAGGGCTTAAGGAAAGGAGTCCATGGACTTGCTTAGGCCCTAAGCTAAGGGATTAGGGTTTACGCATTGAAACCCTAGTTAGCCTTAAGTATAAATAGTACCCTAAGGCACTAAGATTTCGTACAAGCTTTGGGAAACTCTAAAAGGGACGAATTCTAGGGCAAGATACCCTTCTCTCCTCTCTCCCATATTCATCCTTTCACCTAGTGTGTTTGTGAGCCATTAGAGGTACTACACTTGTGGTACTTGCTTTCAAAGCTAAGGAGATTCAAGGAACTAGTTTTATTAATATATAACAACAAAAGGTATGTATTCTATTCTTCTATGTGGATTTCGAAAATAGTACTAGAATGCCAGGTTTCTTTTTGTGTTCATAAAGTTGTATAACTAATAGTGAAAACATAGATCCAACTCTAAGGTTGCATGCTCACATATGATTGTTTGTATAAAACCCATCAGTGGTATCAGAGCCATTGGTTTTTGTTTTCAATTAGATTTGATATAAATGTATGAATATGACAATTAGGGTTTATGGCTAATAAACCGTGGAGGCTTGATTTTCGAAATTAGGGTTTCTAAACCCTAGATTTCGAAATTTTTGGTAGGATTTCTTAAACTTTTTTCTTTGGCCCTAATATTTCGATTTTAGGGTTGTCTAACCCTAGAATTTTGAAATTTGCCTTGTCCCTGGATAGGATTCATAAATTTTATGGATTTGGATAATGTCATATCTTGTAATTATCCTTGATTCCTTAAATAGATAATTAAAGATCTTATAAATTATCCCATTCCATAAATTTTCATATCTTAGGGGATATGAGATTAAATTAAATTAATTGTTTAATTTTATAGATAATCCTACAAGATTTAATAATTATAATTAATTGTTTAATTTTGGATAATTATTAAATCAATGTTTTAATATTGAAAATTTTAAAATTTAAGGGTTGGATTTTCGAAAATTTTGAATAAAATTAAAACCTAATTTGTTTTGAAAAGTTTCAAAACTTGCCCTCAAGTTTTGGAATTTAAATTGTTTAATTAAAAAATTTCATTTTGAAAGTCTAAATTCTAAAACCCCTAGTTTTGAAAAGTTCAAATTACACCCTTATGGTTTTGTTATGTTAATTAAAAGTATAATTAAAAGAGAGTTAATAAATCCATAATCATATGGTTTATATTTAATCAAATTAAAAGTGTAATTTATTAAATTAAACCACCAAGTATTTTAAAAGCGTAAAATACACCCTTATACTATATATAACATTAAAAGTCTAATATTATATATGTATAACTTAAACTGCTAGTCTTACCGTTAGTAGGCCTCATTCACGAAGCCGATCTATAAAGGGGGTATAAGGTTATGGGCTATTAAATGGCCGTTTAATGGGTGTCCACTCTCACCCACCGCTTCCTTGATTGTTGGAGGGTCGTTAGCCGAATGGGTAGGATAGGGCAAACCCTTTCCATTAAAAGTATAATGAAGTATAAAATAACTAAATGCTTTTACAAAATTCCCAATCTTAGTTACTTTAGGCAAAAGTGAATTGATGCAATTCCATGAAATTACACTTTGTGCCCTTGCGAAGACGTTAGTGGAGCGTGTGTGGTTAACCGGCACACTAAATGGTTCTAATCAAAGGTAGCAAAGGGTGACTCAATGTTTGTCATAGTTCGGTGGAGCGTGTGTGGTTAACCGTGTTAGGTCCATTATGTGTTGCGTCTTGGGCTCGGTCCTTAGCCCAGTTTTGTATCAGGATTGGGCCTGTCCATCCGTGATTTAATTATTAGGGTTTAGTATTTATAGATGCTTGCATGCATCTTTGTACGTAGCTGTTTAGTCGATCATTTAAAGTGATCATTGATTTTATCGATTGTAACCCTAAAAGCCTCTACAGCGGAAGTTCTTCATCGAGCTCTGCTGAGGCGTGAATCTATTGAATCATTCAGCTCATTATTGACTCATTCTCTTATTTATTATTTTGTTTGCATTATTCTGATTAACCTGTGTAAGATCTAAACGATAAAAGAGTTTTTCAACTCATCAATTGGTATCAGAGCAGGAGGCTGTGTAATTCATACACATCTCTTTTGTCAAAGAAGTGATTAGGGTTCACTCTGCATTCATTGATATTTATTGAGCCGTCACTCCATAATTGACGTATATCATTAATTATTAATCTTGCCCTAATATTACGTATTACAAAGTTTGATCTTATAACAGGTTAAACGATCAAGCATGAACGATTCTCAATCCAATCCCATCAACATCTCTAACAGCACCGGATCAACAACCAAGATCCTAATTCTCTACACTCAAGACTATGAAGTGTGGACGCACCATTTTGAAGATTACGTTATTGGATCGGAAGATAACGGGTATCTGATATGGGAAGCAATCACAGTTGGCCCCTTCGCTCAATCAAAAACTTCAAGAATCATTAAAACTCAGAAGGAGTACAATGATCTATTAAAAGATGTGAAGGACGTCGCTCAGGACGAAAAGGAGAAGTTCCAATGCAACATTAAGGCATTGAGACTAATTCGATTCGCCCTTCAATCTGACACGTTTCGGTTGGTAAGTTCATGTGGTACATCAAAGGAAATTTGGGATTGGCTGCGAGAGCTGTATTCTATAGATGAAGATCTGGAGCACTCGATTCAGACCCTACTTCTCTTCGAATTTGGAGAGTTCAAGCAGAAGCTAGAGGAGGTTGTTGCACAAACGTTTGATCGATTCAATCATCTTCTCAGTAAGATGATTAAACATGACATAGAAATAAAGCTCATCGAACAGAAGGTCACTTTCTTAAATGGCATAAGACCCGAATGGAGGGCGGTTGTGTCGACGGTTAAAGCACATGAGCAGTTCAAATCATATTCTTTGGCAAAACTTGTGGGGATTCTGAAATCCCAGGAAAAGATTGTGCTGCAAGAGAAGAGCGTGGTTTCAAACTTGGGGTCTTTGGCCCTTCTGTCTAAAGGTAAGAGCACAACAGAAAAAGAAGAAGATCTGAATCTGGGAGACTACGATCTGACATCTGAAGATTATGCAATGATGGTGTCAAATCCAAGGAGGTTCATCAAGAAGAAGTTCCCTACAAACAAGAACCGAAATTGGCAGGGAAGCTACAACTCTGAAAAAGCGAAAGAGGAGCCGAAGGTTGAAGAACCAAAGAAAGAAGCGAAGGGTGAAGCTGATTCTGGTGTCAGGTGTTTTTACCGTGGAGGGAAAAATCACTACGCAAAAGATTGCGTGTTGAAGAAAATGACAGAGAAAGATGAGGAGAAGAATGAAGAAGCAAGTCTCCTGAAAAGACTGGAGGAGTTTAAAAGGAAGAAAGCTGCTACTAATCCCTCTATGAATGCTCTAATTGTGCAGAGTTCGGTGGATGATGATGAGTTCGGTGGTGTACAGGTGTGGTCAATCAACTCAGAAGATGATGAAGTGAGAAAGCCTACTCATGGAAAAGCTTATGTGGCGAAGAGTGATGATGCTAGTGGAAGATGTTTGATGGTGACAGATGTATCCCAGATGAGGGGATACAACACTGATGGTGGAAACGAAGTGGCTAAGGAGCGAGGGGACGTGTGCTTTACAGAGAAGCCTCTTAGTGTGCAGATCAGTGAACTTGATAAAATGATCAAGAAGGTACAATCCATTTTTGTTTCGTTTAAAATTCCACAAACATCATATGAAAAAGAATTAAATAACTTGAATTCAAGAATTTCAAATCTAGATAGTTGTTTAACTCAAACACGAGTCACGAATTCTAATCTGACTGACCAAATAAGTAGGGTGTCATCCAAGAGTGAGGAGCGAAGAATGTGGATTGAGTAGAAGGATTTGGAGCTGGTTAAGTCTAGGGATGAAAATATCTATTTGCAAAGAGACAATCTTAAGTTGTTAAAACAGAGAAATGTTTTTTGTTTCATTGCAAAAAGACTTTATACTAACATTACACAACTGCATTTAAACTGTGAAATAGGCCAGAAAATACATCGCATGATTTTGCCCTTCCTTGAGCTAAAGGAGGATGAAATCGATGCCGAAGCATACAACTGTGAAAGTGTTGTATCTTCAGATGATGTAAATCCCACTTATAAGTTTGTTCTGGACAAAATTGAATCGTTTATAAAGTCCAAAGATCATAAGGACATGTTTAAGAACCTTTTAGATGAAAATGATAGGTTGAAACTCAGAGCCGAAACTATACAAAAATTTGACTCATTGAGTACCAAATTAAGTTCAGAAAATAAAATTGATGTTGAAAATGCATCTGAACTTAATGAGGACGATGACATGAGTGAAATCTTTGTAGAGGATGAGGTTGACTGTTCAGAGTTTATTAGGAGCGAACCTGAAAACCACAAAAACTTGATTTCTGAAAATTCTGTGGAATTCGCTCGTCTGTCCAAAAATAAGTCCCCAATCCTTAAAGAAAAGGTCGTTGTATATCAAAAGGTAAGAACCACTCCAAATCAGGTTCATAAGGTCATAGGAGTAACCGAACATCAGACAGCCGAACTCACTGCATTGGTGAATGAAGATAATGCAGATGGTTGTAATGAGTTTTTCTGGTCTGCACCGATAGACAACGCAGATGAAACAGTCGGTTTGTCGGAGCGAACATCATGGAAGGTCAAAGGTAGATATGTGGCAGAACCACTTAATAAACCTACCAACTTTGACGTGCCCAGTACCAGTGGTACAAAAGAGGTTCCAGTGGAATACGTCTCCTCAACAAGCGAAACCTCTTCCATGGAAAGTGAACCTGTTGTTCAGAAGCTGAAACATAAGGCAAATATTCAAAGACAACCGAAACAAGTAAACAATCAAAAGCAGCAGAGGAATCTGAGATACAAGAAAAATCTCTCAGAGCGAAAGCAATTTTGGCGCTCCCAAAATCCTCACTATACTCACTTTGAAAGAAACTCCAAGCCAAAAGGAGAAGAGAATAAGAATAAAAGGAGCTTCGGTCCGTTGGATCAAAAGAACCAAAAGAAGACTTTCGGGCCACAGAAAAAACAAGACCAGAAGGATAGGTTCGGTCCTGAAAGTAACAACAACCGAAAGCCTGGTTTCAGTCCACCAAACAATAACAGACAAAGACCAGGGTTCAGTCCATCAATCTTTTACAGCAGAAGACCCAGTTTCGGTCCAGCAACCCACAACAACCGAAAAGCCAGTTTTAGTCCATCAACAAATAGCAACCGAAGGTCCAAGTTCGGTCCCTCAAATGATCACAACCGAAAGAGTCATTTCGAACCTCAAGTCAGGAAAGATTCTCATTCTAATTTCTATTCCTCTAATTCTTCTCGTTCTCATTCTTCTTCTAAGCCTAATTCTCGTCCTACACCAAGCTCACAATCGACGAAGGATTTGAAAGGAAAAAGTAAGATTTCCTCAGCAAATGAAGACCGAAAGTAAGCTAAAGTCCAAACTCCTGAACCTAAATCCAAAACACTTGAATCTAACTCCAATAAAATCAAAGTGTTTAATATTAAGAGGAAAGATAAAACAACATTAACAAAACGAACTTATCTTGTTGATGCTTCTCTTACTATTCCTGGTTCTGTAAAAAGGCTCACGAGGACCCAAGAAACTTTGGGTTCCTAAATCTGCTTAATTTTTGCAGGTTATAAGTGACGAGCAGTTCGACGAATAATGGTACATAGACAGTGGCTGCTCACGTCACATGACAGAAAGGAAGGAAGAGCTAAGGGAGTTTCGGTCCCTTCAAAATGGTGGTAACGTCAAGTTTGGTAACAACTCCTATGGAACGATAAAGGGTTATGGGATGATAACCAATGGAGACTTTACAATCAGAAAGGTGGCTTATGTAGAGGGGTTGCAGCATAACCTCATATGTGTGTCTCAACTGGTGGGAGGTACAGGTCTCAAAGTCTCGTTCGATGACGAAGGTTCAGAGATAATAGAGAAGAAATCCAACAAGGTTATTCTCAAGTCAGAATGAAAAGGTGAAATGTTCCCTCTGAGTCTCAACCCAATCAAAGGGACTCCAACCATATGGCTATTGTCTAAAGCCCATTCAGACGAAAGTTGGTTGTGACACCGAAGGCTCTCACACCTCAACTTTAAAAACATCAACAAGCTAGTCATTGGTGATCATGTTCGGGGTCTTCCACTGCTTAAGTTCGATTGAGAACACTTATGTGCTGCTTGTGAAATGGGGAAACAAAGTCGCGAAAGTCACCCAACAACCATAAACACCAAAGTTGTTGAACCACTTGAGTTGCTTCACATCGACTTATGTGGTCCATCATCAATCGAGAGCATTGGCGGTAACAGGTACATCCTTGTTATTGTTGATGACTTCTCACGGTTTACTTGGGTGTTCTTTCTAAAGAACAAATATGAGGCGACTCCCAAGCTGAAGATCTTTATCAAGAAGGTCGAAGTGCAACTGAGAAAAGTCGTTCGAAACATCAGGAGCGACAATGGACTGGAATTCAAGAACAAAGAATTCGAAGATTTCTTAGCAGAAAAAGGCACCAATCACAATTTCTCAGCCCCCTATACACCTCAACAAAACGGAATTGTCGAAAGGCAAAACCGATCCCTGTGTGAGGCGGCCCGAACCATGCTGAGTTTTGCCTCCCTTCCTCTATATTTCTGGGCAGACGCCATTGCTGCAGCTTGTTTCACTCAAAACAGATCTTATCTCAACAAGCGTTTCTCTCTCACCCCCTATGAGATTCTTAACAACAGGAAGCCGAATGTCAAGTTCTTTCATGTGTTCGGCTCGAGGTGCTTCATTTTCAACTCCAAAGAGCATCGCAACAAATTTGATGTCAAAGCCGATGAAGGCATCTTTCTGGGATATTCTCTTACTTCAAGGGCGTACAGGGTTCTGAATAAGCGTTCTAAACGAAGTGAAGAAACCTATTATGTAACGTTCTATGACAATTACGTCAAGAAGTTGAAGTCTACCGAAGGGGCAATTGGAGAGATTTTCTCTCAAACCGGTCAGGTCACATCCTCAATCGCTAGTTTGTTTGACCAGTTCATGGATTTATTTGATGAACCTGAGAAGGCTATTCACTCTCAAGCCATGGCAGTAGACAACAAGGTGGATCACCTTAAGAAGATTATCAAAGACGCAGCCAAACAAATGGCAGAAGAAGAACCGGTTGGAAACGGACCTCCTCAGAGCAACACTTCAATCGAGGGGGAGAATCAATTCTCTTCAGATCGACAGGACTCACATATCCAGGGGGAGGTTCCATCATTTTCAATCGACGATAATGCTCATGGCCAGGGGGAGAATCCAATCTTTGACGGAACCAAAAGCCTAGCCAGAACCGAAAGCCCGGTTGCACCCGAAAGTCCTGTAGCAACCGAAAGTCCGGAACAACCCGAAAGCCCAGTAGAAGAAGGATTTTTTGGTTCACATCCAAATGTTTCATCATCTGTCGAGGGGGAGAATTCCAATATACATTATGATGATGATATTCAATCAGAATTGGAAGAAGTGGTAAATGTTGAATTGGATCCCTCTTATGATCCAAATTATCCTCCTCTCACCAAATGGACCAGAGATCATCTTGTATCTCAAATAGTGGGTGATGCATCAGAAAATGTTCTAACTCGATCACAACTGAAGGCAAAGCAAACTGCTCTATTCTCCAAAGTAGAATTCTGCATGTTTAATTCATTCATCTCCAAAATAGAGCCGAAGACCGTCAATACTGCTCTCGATCATTCTGATTGGGTTCAGGCAATGCAAGACGAACTCAATGAGTTCGAAAAAAATAAGGTCTGGAGACTTATTCCAACACCAAAAGATGCCTCGGTTGTCGGTCTCAAATGGGTGTTTAGAAACAAAATGGACAAGGAGGGAAATGTGATCCGGAATAAGGCTCGGGTAGTGGTGAAAGGATATTGCCAGGAAGAAGGAATCGATTACGAAGAGACATTCGCTCCAGTTGAAAGGTTGGAATCCGTTCACATATTTCTTGCCTATGCTACACACAAGAACTTTGAGGTCTACCAGATGGATGTGAAGTGTGCCTTTCTGAATGGGGAACTTGAAGAAACCGTGTACATGGAGCAACCTCCTGGTTTTGTAAATGAAAAGCATCCAAATCACTGCTACATCTTGGATAAGGCAGTTTATGGTCTGAAATAACCTCCTAGGGCATGGTATGAAACATTAACTAAGTTTTTAAAGATGTCTAAATTCAAACAAGGTTGAGTTGACCCGACCTTCTTTCATAAAAAGGAAGGTAACCACCTTATGATCGTTCAAATCTATGTCGACGATATCATCTTCGGCTCCACGAATCCTAGCCTAACAGCTGAATTCAGGAAGTTGATGGAGACTAAATTTGAAATGAGCTCAATGGGTCCGATTAACTTTTTCCTTGGTTTAAATATTAGACAGGGACCCGAAGGCATCTTTATCAACCAGGAAGCATACACAAAGACTCTCATTGCCAAATTCAGCATGATGGGAGACTCAAATGTCAAAGTCGCTTTGGCGTTCGGCACCAAGCTCACACCATCTTTGGAAAAACCGGCAGTCGACATAACGCTATATCTCCAAATGATTGGTTCCCTGATGTACCTCACAGCTAGCAGGCCCGATATAATGTTTTCAGTATGCTATTGTGCCAGGTTTGAAGCAAATCCTCGTGAACCACACATGCTGGCAGTGAAGAATATATTATGTTATTTGAAGCGAACCACCTCTCTCGGTCTCTGGTATCCCTCAAACTCAGGTTTCTTCGTTCAAGCCTACTCAAATGCAGACTTAGGAGGATGTGGTCTAGACCGAAAAAGCACCACAGGAGGCTGCCAATTCCTAGATGGGAAGTTGGTTAGCTGGCAATCGAAGAAACAAACATGTGTTTCTCTATCTACAGCCGAAGCAGAGTACATTGCATCCGCCTCCTACACATCACAAGTGATTTGGATCCAAAGCCAACTCCGGGATTATGGACTCAATATGAAAAAGATCCCACGATATTGCAACTCAGAAAGTGCAATTCGGATCTGTCATAACCCAGTGCAACATTCCAAGACCAAGCATATAGCACTGAGGTATCACTTTATTAAGGATCATGTGGAAGATGGAAACTTTGAAATTCACTTTGTTCGAACCACTGATCAACTGGCCGACATCTTCACCAAAGCCCTTCCTGAAGCAAATTTCAATAAAATCCTACAAGGCCTAGGTATGATGGAATCAGAATCAGTACCAAAAACACCTTCTCAAAACTAAAAGTTGGAAAAGAAATGAACCGAACGCTCGGTCTATTTCGGGCTCGGTTCACACGGGAACCAAAATGAACCGAACTCTCGGTCTATTTTGGGTTCGGTCCCACTGCACTTGTTTTCGCTTATCTCAAAAAGGTGATGTCTTTGGTTGTATACTTTTGTACAACTGTCTTTCCAAAAACCCAAAAATATTTTTTTTAGGAACCGAAATGAACCGAGCGTTCGGTCCATTTCTGGTTCGGTTCAAAAAAAAGTTTGTTTGGTTTGTTTTTGTTTTTCTCTCTACAAAAATATCAAATTTCCAAAAATATTTTCTTTCTTTTGTCTCTACTTCTGTTTATGTTAACAGTTTCTGGAATATCGATGGGGCAGGTATCATTCTCACACTTTATAGTAGCTTAGTGTCCCTAGAAGCATGCTGCTGCATGTTGTCCAAAGCCTCAACTGATTTTGAATAAAGCCTTATTGACTGAGTATATACAAACCTCGTCTTCCTAATTAGGCTGCTAAATTTATTCTAATCATGAGCTACCTTACTCTTTTCTCATATGAGTTAAGAGTTTTCTGCTTGGTCATTCCTTTTATAACAGAGGTACTTTGGTTTCTTTACAACACCTCAAACATTTTTCTCCATCCTATTTTGGTTCATAAATGTAACCCTTGAGACTCTCAGAAATAACCACTGAGGTTTATGGTTACACAATCTCTGTGTTTATGATCTTAGCTTCGTGTCACTACGTGCTAAGTGAAACCTAAAATTCAATATCCACTATGAATTGACGGTGAACAATAAAATTTGCTCTAGCTTTCACCTATGAATTAACGAAACCACCTAAGTGGTTGTACCATGAAATCTCTATTTTTCTTTTTGTGTGATTCTTATGAAATTGTTACACACCATAACATTTTTTCCCATAGAATCCAGTTTTAATTTTTTTTGAGATTTCATACCAAACATTTCCAACAAGTCACTGAATATAGTCCAAACCTACTTGTTCAACAGACTACATCGGTCTCACAGGTATTTCGTTCGGTTTCGGTCTTATGTCAAGATCCGGAATTCTAAACTGAAGCGAAAGCCACCCTTCTAAGCCTCATCAAAAGATGCCTTTCAACACTTCTTAACAAGTGCTTGATCGTAATTCAATGGGAAACCACACAGACACTTTAAAGTCTCTCTTGACTTTGAAGGAAGAGATTCGTGCCCGGGATCCACTGTTTCGTGTCTATATTGACATCACAAATTCCCACATAGATGTTGCTTTATTTCTTTATCTTTGAAACTCTATGCAGGAAAAGCTTTTTGATTTTCCAAAAGTCTGGTTCGGTTCTCTACAAGCTACTTTCCTTTATGTAGCTTCGGTTCTTAATGATATACTCAACAAGGGAATGTTGTGGTTTTTCTAAGTCTTTGATTTTATTTAATGATGACAGCTCATTTAAAAGATAAGATGATTATTCAGCCGAAAGATTAAAGGTTTCCAGAATTCAAAAAGGGATTTGGTGGGAAGGCGTGCTAAACGGAAACGATTTTCTCTCTCATGCGTAATCATCGGGGTTGCCAACTGTCACGTTTCAATCAAATCAGGAACCGTTTCGCGTTTCAAGAGGATTTGGGGGCAGATTTTTCTCTCATCTCCATACCCGGTATAAAGGGTTAAACCCTAGTTGTTTTACCTCTTTACTGCAACCCAAATTTCTGAGAGCAAAGAAAGGCGATTTTTCTCCCACTATTCATCTTCTTCTTCGAAGCATTCAACAATGGCGGATTCCTCCTCTGTTCATGAAACATCTTCTAGATCCAACATTCTCCCAATCAGACCTCAGCAAAGCTTGGTCATCGACCTCACCCCAATCTCCTATGATGCCTTCATATATCCCATAGTGGAGTGTCTCAAATACTCTCCACTGGTTCTCGCACTCTCCAAGGTTGAGATTGTGCCTATGGAATGTCTATCCCGGATTTTCTCCACAGCTCACTACGACAAATCCGTTGATCGCATCTACTTCGACATCCTTGACACCAAAACCTCCATCTCAAAGCAGCGATTTTGCTGGCTTCTAGGTTTTGAACCTGACGAATCGAGGGTTAACCCTGATTCGATCTCTGTGGGTTAATTATTCTCCATGTTTTACAACATGGGTTACGCTGAAACCCTTACTACTATCACGAAGTTCAAGAAGTCATGCCTTCCTCCTCAATGGAACGGCTTCTTCATGATTTTGTTCAAAGGTTTATCTAATAGGAGTGCTGGTTCTGATGTGTCCAGTCGTTTATTCATGACAATTCTTTATGGGTTGTACAATGGGATCAACCTCAACTATGGCTCGGTTCTCTGGAAGTAGTTGATTCAAAGCCTCGGCTCTACTTCTCGACACACTGAAATCTCCTATGCCAGGTTCTGGACGCTCGTCACCAAATGGGCAATGGACAAGTATCATGTCCCCACTGTGGCCACTTCTCCAATCTCCTCGATTGGCGTGTTCCACACTACAAAGATCATCGTCACTGATCCCTCCAAGTTCATCTTTGTTGGCTCAATTCCTGAGTCCATGTATGCTTGTGTATCAGAGGAGAGCCACATCATCAAGACCTACAAGGAGTTCGAGAGAGATGACTGTAGAGATGCTTCAGTCCATTAACGATGCAGACAAACCCGCTACCAGGGGCAAGAAACCAGAGAAAGGGAAATGAAAGAAAGTGGTCAAAGGGTCGAAAGGCCCTACTCCTAAGAAGAGAAAATCAACAAAGGCAACCCAATCACCTCCACCGAAGAAGGCGAAAACACAGCCTAAAAGAAAACTTGTTCTTGCTTCTTCCTCAAGCGAATAAGAGGATGAAAGTTCAGACTCAGAGGAGTCGGTTCGAGGCGACTCTCCTCCCCGTTCGCCTTCACATGAGGTACCAGTCACAACCGAACCTGTCTCTTCTCCACCTATCACTATCTCTGTTTCCATTCCCATCATAACCTCCTTTACTTCCATTTACCCCATAACTTCCTCTACTTATATTCCACCCACTTCTATTCCTATACCACCTCCCATTTTCTATGAAGCCACAAAAACAACAACCACTGGAGTTCGAACCAACATATCTGATACGGGGGATCGTACTTCAGCACCCGAACACACACCTACAACCGAACCCACTTCCTAACCCGAACCTACTCCCATAACCGAACCTCCAACATCGCCTTTATCTCCCAATCACTCAGCCAAAACCGAGACATTTCTAGGAGGGGAAGATATGACTTTCGATTCAGTTTACTACAGTCCCTACCAAGTTCAGAGCGATGATGATGATGATGCTCCTGTCACCAAAAAGCACATCAGGGAACTTCACGAAAAGATTGATAATCTCGTCGCTTCTTCCTCCTCCTCTTGGTCCCATATCTTAGAAGCAGCCATTCAGGGGATGGTCGATACTTTCACCAAGGCACACGAAGCCTCCATCAACTCTGCTACTGAAAAAGTCGAAAAACTATTTTGAGATGCTACCCTCTTTTTGGAGTCTTTGCAGGGGGAAGCCGAATCTAATGCAGCGAAGGTTAATTCGGTTGTTGAGAAGCTGGCTACTTCCTTTGAAACAGAACAACACCACTTCGCCAGTCTTCGTCAGACCCTAGAAGCAGACAACAAATCCTTCCAGACAACCGTTGAGGTTCGCCTGACCAAGCTCCAAGAAGACCTTGCCACGGAAAATTCTGTGATGGATGCGCTTGCACGCAAAACAAATGCGCTAAAAACCAAGAGTCTTCAACTTTCCCAAACTGAGAAGGAGGTTGATTTTCTTCGGTTCGAGCGTGCTGTGATTAAGAGTTGTGTTTCGGATGTCCACGGAGCCCTCTCGAACATCATTGAAACGCATGACCCGATTCTCAACTACTCAGTGAGGCGAACTCTTGCTGAGAAACTTGCTCCTGCCCTTTCCATGCTTAGCAGAATTGAGGGGCTTCCTGAGCTAGTGGTCCATCCAAAACAAGGGGGAGAAGAAGCTTCAAAGGGCAGTAATCAATCTCAACCTCCTCCTGTTTCAAAAGCTGAATCCCAACCGCCTTCAATTTCTTCATCAGTTCCATCTAAAGCAACCGAACCACCAACAACTGGTCATGCATCAGGTTCGGGTGCTCAAGACAAAGGCAAAAAGGTTCTCGATGACAGTGATGGAGACGAAGACAAAGAAACCATTGCTAATATTTTGAAGAAATAGGCCAGGGAAAAGGAACTGGACATGAATGCTCGGATTGCTAGGGAGGCCGAAGCAAATAAAAGGAGGATGAAGGAGGCTCATGATCTCCTTGAAAGTCGAAAAACCTTATTCCTTCCATGGACTCTTGAGAAGCTTCTCAAAGAAGCTATCGAGTCCCCCAGCATCCTCTGGCTTGAACCTGTAATCTCTTTGGACAGGGCTAATTCTGTTGAGTCTCAATTTGACATGCCCTTGACCCGAAAAGCATTTATCTTTCATGCATTTCCCCACATAGCTGAAGTCCCTCATCCTCACCTGAAGGTTGATAGGGAACTTATTGATTTCTATCTGAGGTTTGCTCAGCCTCAGTATCAGACGTGGAGTGCGCAGAAGATTGTCAATGTTCGGGTCCTCAAACCCTTTCGGGAGGGTAACTTCACGAACGTCAGATTCAAAGTCTTTAGGGGGTCAGATAAAGCTAAACATGCCATATCTCTCGCTGATCTTCCTAACCTAAATCCTCACGATTGGATCATCCTGCACAACATCCTCCTCACCAATGAAACTGAATATGGACCAATCATAGATCACTTCAAGAGGATGTTGGCTTGTTATATCTTGGAGGTTGCCAAGTTGGATCAGGAAATTGCTAATGTATTTAGAAAGAAGCCCACCATTTCCCCAGTCGGTTCTGCAAGTGATCTGAATAAAATGCAGATGGGAAGGATTGATCCGAAGCGAAACTCGATTATGTTCACCAGGAAAGAAGGCCATAAATGTCTGTTCGCTTTGGCTGACAAACATCTTTACACCACTTCGTGTCTGGAACATGTTCTGGGGATCATCAATCAGTGTAAGCTAAATTCTAAAGATGATAAGAAATACTTCAATGACATGGTCCACTGGTATATTGATTTCCGACGAACTGTTCTTGCCATCATTCCTTGCCTGTTCCCAACCACGAAGAAGGTTGATGCAGCAGGATCTAGTAAGCCAAAGTAGATTCTTGCCCCAATTGACGCAAAGGGGGAGATTGTTAGGTCCATTATGTGTTGCATCTTGGGCTCGGTCCTTAGCCCAGTTTTGTATCCGGATTGGGCCTGTCCATCCGTGATTTAATTATTAGGGTTTAGTATTTATAGATGCTTGCATGTATCTTTGTACGTAGCTGTTTAGTCGATCATTCAAAGCGATCATTGCTTTTATCAGTTGTAACCCTAAAAGCCTCTATAGCAGAAGTTCTTCATCGAGCTCTGCTGAGGCCTGAATCTATTGAATCATTCAACTCATTATTGATTCATTCTCTTGTTTGTTATTTTGTTTGCATTATTCTGATTAACTTGTGTAAGATCTAAACGATCAAAGAGTTTTTCAACACATCAAACCGGCACATCGAATAGGTGACTGTAACATTGGGGGCACCATGTAAGTTTGCATGGTTATTCACACCCTGTTTTGTGATCCTCGGCATCCCAGTCACAAATCGAGGGGCATATCGAGATTTAAACATGCCATTGAAAAGTTCAATGAATCTCAAAGGATCTAGGAATTTTTCAATACATTTAAAACCTAATCTCTTTTTCGTTTTTCATGGTGGAAAATTAGTGAATCGTCATTCACTTACCTTCAAATGTTCTACAATTTGGGTTACGGCATCCCTCTCCCAAGTTGTGGAATATTGTGTTGGGTCCTAGCCTTAATATCTCATTTGGGTGATTTATTAAGGACTCAATCAATCAACTAACTTGAATTTTTTCTCCCGTTTTATAGATGTCAAAGTATGACAACTATGGTCTTCCCAAATCCCGTGGAACAAGCTTTCCACAAGAAGATGATATTCCACGATTCGATCGAGGAACACGAGATCATGCTTCACTTCCTCCACCTCGTCCAATTATTCTCCCTAACCCACAAGTTCGAAGGCTTGAAAATTTCAAGCTCACTCAAGCCCTTTCGTTAAGTAAACATGAAGATGGGAAACATGTGTGTGTACACGTCTTAGAGATGGAGTCACACATTGATAGGTTAAGGATGTTGGGTGTCGAGATTTCAGGTGAGTTGACTGTTGACTGGGTTCTTCAAGCGCTTCCTGAATCATATAGTGAGTTCGTTAGAGAGCACTATTTTATGGATCACGACGTGACCCTCATTGATCTCACCTATTTGCTTATAGCTGCTGAATCAACATTGATTTGGTGTACTGGTCAAGCAAATTTGTCTGGTGAGTCAAACTCCCAAACTTCAATGGACACTGGCAACATCGAAAGTCTAGTAAGAACTAAGTCTATGATTGTCCAATGTGTTGTACCAAAGGAGTCCATTTGCTTTTATTGCCAAGAGAAGGGGCATTGGAGACGAAGCTGCCCTATTTACCTGAAAGATCTAAGAGATGGGAGAGTCAAAACGTATGGCGCTACTTCAGGTGAAATCCATTAACTAACTCTTTTAAGTTCCTATTCTAGCTTCTTAATACATGATGTGATAAGATTACATTTTGATGTTTTGTAGGATCGAAGAAAAGAGAGGAAGCTTAAGGGAAGAAGTGAGCTGAATCTAATCGTGAAGAAATGGATTTCAATCGCATTACATGAAGATTAGATTCTTGAGCTACTACTTGGAGTTAGAATAGATTGCTAAAAAAATATGTATTAACATAGTTTTTCAATTGAATTGCATTGTAAGGACAAATTATTCCGCAATAAAATAAATTTTGATTTTATATTATTTATTTATCCTTGCAATGGCGTGTATGAAAAATTGATGTTTGAAGGTTTCTATTATTAGAAATAATGGATTTGATTCTTAATTATGTTATTTGTGGAAATGACAAGAATTTACCAAATAGGGAGAGTTTCTCATCGCCCAAGTTTCAATTGGACAGAAACTTGGAATCATGCAACGAGTATTGTATGATGAATGAAAAACTTTCACATTTGGGAAATTTAGACTAATTCCTTGACAAAGTGTCAATTGAAGGACAAGGAGATCAAGTACACTAGGTCGTACATTGATCAAGTCTACTACAAGAGTGACAAAGATATTCGTCATGATTTACTAAAGTTTAGTGAATATGGTTATACTTATAAGATTGAGTATAATTCTGAGTTGATTGAAAGAGTTTCAATCAATAGCAGAACGAATAAGAAGAATCAAGTAGGCAGAAAGATAAAAGTTTCTCTATTCTTAGAAGAAGGGAGAGTACCTTTTATTATGTTTTATCATAGGTCTTAATGATTAAGAACCATATCTCAATTAATCCTCTAAGTGAGTCTTAATGCAATTGTATGTCTGAGAAGAGGAATCGAGAACTGAAGAAATGGTTAAATCAAGAAGTCAATCATACCTCGTTCCAAAAACAAGTCTTAAAGTTAAGATTGTGACATTGAGTGACAAGTCTAAAGAAGGTTTATATCATTCATCAAATGTGGAATTTGGAAAAAAGGTTTTCTTATTCTTGCACATCTGAAATTGGTAAGTTATGATGTCTTGGATAAGACATAGACTAATGAGGACCAATTTTGTGAAGTGTTTTGTCTTGATAAAAGCTACACTAACTCTTGAATATTTGTTTATTAAGAAAAAGTTTCTTGACAAGAGAACCTTATATGTCAAGGAGTCAATGGAAGTCTTAATGATGGTCTTGAAAAGTTTTGAGAACAAATCAAGAATAAAACTAATTAATCATCACTAGCACACAACTTGAGGTTTATAACCTATCGTGTTGACATTATTTTGTTTCTGTGCCATGCCAATTGAGTTAATTATGCATGTGAGTTCTATGAGTTCTCATTTGAATGCATAAAGACAAAGCACCTTGATCGATGGAATGTACATTGATATATAAGGATAAATTGTTAAACTACTTGGAAGACATGGTGGGAACTCGTGTTACCATAAGGCAAGAAATCAAGATTGAGAAAGTTCAGTCCATATGAGTTTGGATTTGTCGCAAACTTTGCTTTTGGCAAATTCACATGGACAGGAACACATACACCATAAAATCTAAGTGTCATAAGATTCCCTCCTTCATGAAAATGACTGTGAGGAAATGCTTTCACTAAGAGAGATTTTAAGAAGATAGCGATTGTGAAATAGGTATTCTCGAATTCGATTATGGTTACGGAATCCCTTTCCATAGTTCGAATTGTGAGATTCGGCAATTGGGTATTAGAAATACGAACTTAAGAAATTCAATAGGTATTGTTTTCTGGAAGTTCAGTTGTTTTCTGAATACATGTCAAAGCTAGTGGGAGCATAAGTGTTATGCTTATATGATAATAATCATCATGGTAATGGGAGCATAAATGTTATGCTTGTATGATTATTTAGGCAAGTATTGCAAGTTAGCAATATTAATTATAGAAAACAAAAGTTATACTTTGCAAAGTCGTAAGGGTTGAAAAGTTGTTTTGCTATAATTAAGGGAGAGAATATTGTACTTTGTTTCAAAATCTAAAGCTTAGATTGAGCAATTTTAATAAATTTAGTCAAAGGATACATAGTGTGTTCTTAAATTTTGATTATGATTACGACATCCCTCTTCATAGTTCGAATTGTAAGAACGTGACACATAAAATATTATGGCAGAAGATTGATAGAGTATCGTATCTTTATACATTGTGTCCCATACGCTTCGGGTATAGGATCGATTGCAAGTGCTATAATATTTGACCATTCTAAAGTTTTCCAAATGTCTAGCGCATTAAGAGGGAAAAAGGACAAGAATCGGTTTTGACTAAGATAATTAAACAACTATCAAAGGACGATCCAAAGTTCGCTGAGGATTGGTCGCTTGTGAGTAGTTGGAAGTATGGTATTGGATGGACCATATCGACATTATTATGAATATATAAGATTCTATTAAGAATGAGTTGTCATATGGAAAATATGGAAATGTTTCCATATTGGGAGTTAGATATTGAGAGTCTATGTCTAGATTAGAAAATTTTATACAAAAGGATGTTCACAGCAATGTACTTTAAGTGAGAGAGATCACGTCTATGGAATTGTCTTGTAATAATCTCCAATAGAGGACTTTGTAATTTCATTGGCAATAGTCATTGTGACTTTAGTGTAGTGACATTACAAAAGGATTGTTTCATGAAACATTAGAATATAACATATTCTATAAGTGGCAAGAATTTGATATTCTTACACTTGTGATAAGGATTGGGAGTTGTGAAATGAGTATGATTGGAAATGTGTTCATTTGATCTATTTCACAATGTAAGGACCATAGGTAAACATTGTGTGCATGCTAAGAGCATGGGACAATTGTAGTAATAATTCAAGTAATAAGTTAATTAACATAAACGACAAATACTGAGTAATCGATATGGTGATGAATAAAAGGTGTTTTATTTATACTCAAAGGTTTGGGACCATATAGGATTAGTATTATTCTTGTGTTTCACTTTGCATGTTTTGACTTCCTGAATAATTAATTATTTCAAAATAATCAAATTATTCGAATGGTCCACAGTCGTTCATATGTTGGAAGTAGGTATGAATGAAGACTGTCATGAATTGGTTTGTAGATTGTCTAAAGTGTATTAGACATAGCAAAGGTTTGCTGCAACGTTCATGAGTGCATATGAATATGATTTTGAGCATTGGATTAAACCCACGCTTACAAGAATCACTTCATGGATTTTATCACGAGTGATTGTGAGTCGATAATATTGTATATTCTAGAAACCAAGACGTGAGAGTTGTTATTTGCTGGTCGGTTGCACATTGATAATAAGTAAACGCACCAATAACTTGGTGTCATAAAACTTATTGTTGGGTGTGATTCGATGAGTGAATGCAAGCAAGCATATGAGTCGAACTTTATCCATTCCTTTTACTCAAAGTGGGATAAAAGCGATATCTGTGGGCCCCTCGATGATTTAGTGATGACACCCTAAGCGCTTGGCCAAGCCGGGACTAATTTGATGTGTTCAATTGTAGTCTGTTGTCAGTTGTCATAAATCAGAAATCGGGAAACAACACATAGACTGATAGAATGATTTCAATCCATGTCTCACGTCTATGTGATATCAAGAATGGAGGAGTATATGATCCCTTATCTAAAGGACACGCTTCTGATACGATCAGAGTTGACAACGGCTTTTGAAAGCTACGATTGTTGATCAGGTTTTGAAGTCATACGCAAAATAGTTATTAGACTTATCCAAGTGGGAGACTGTTGGATTAGTGTCTAAGTCCATAATTATTTTGGTATGTACTTGACCCGATTGTGAGCATGGTCCTTTTGGGTTGCCTTCACACTGGTGACTAGACATGATGATTTTTGACGAGAGAGGTTGGTTTATTGTTAAGAATAATAAATTTGGGTATAAATATGATGTGTTAATATATTATATGAATAATATATTAATTGGGAATCATATTATTAATTTGTATTTAATCTGAAATTAATTAGGAATTAATTTTGGGATTAAAGGAATTAATTAAAAGTACAGGGGTTATTTTGTAATTATTCAATAGTTGAGGCTTTGGGCCATTGGATCACCTTTATTAAGGCTTGAACGAAAATCCTAGAAGGATCTAGGAGTTTTCGTCCAAGGGCTTAAGGAAAGGAGTCCATGGACTTGCTTAGGCCCTAAGCTAAGGGATTAGGGTTTACGCCTTGAAACCCTAGTTAGCCTTAAGTATAAATAGCACCCTAAGGCACTAAGATTTCGTCCAAGCTTTGGGAAACCCTAAAAGGGACGAATTCTAGGGCAAGAAGCCCTTCTCTCCTCTCTCCCATATTCATCCTTTCACCTAGTGTGTTTGTGAGCCATTAGAGGTACTACACTTGTGGTACTTGCTTTCAAAGCTAAGGAGATTCAAGGAACTAGTTGTTATTACTATATAACAAAAAAAGGTATGTATTCTATTCTTCTATGTGGATTTCGAAAATAGTACTAGCATGCCAGGTTTTTTTTGTGTTCATAAAGTTGTATAACTAATAGTGAAAACATAGATGCAACTATAGGGTTGCATGCTCACATAGGATTGTTTGTATAAAACCCATCAGATTTTGATTTGAAGAAGAAAGGGAAGAAGTTTGATTTTATTTTCAGCCCTAGAAAGCTTCTTGAGAAGACTTTGGCTTAGATGGGTTCTAAGAAGCATTATTATGAACTTTCATGAGTTAGAAGGAGATTTATAACAATTCAAGAAGGTAAACCATGGATCTGAGCTTTAACTTACCTAGAATGATGATTTTTGTGGAAGAACTTCCTTGAAATGCCCTAGATCTCGAAAATGTTGATGTAGTATCAAGAGTGTTCCTTGAGAGTGTTTAGAGAGAATTTGTGAGGTGTGTGTGTGTGTGTTTTCCCCTTGCTCTCGGCCGAAGAAGAAAAAGAGAGGAGAGGTGTGAGGAGGGTCCATGGAAACATGGGATTTGCCTTGTTGTATGTGGTATATTAAGCTTGGTTAACCTTTAAATAAAATTGAGGTGGCAAGGTTAGAGTTTATAATCTATTTCCCTTTTTTTTAACACTAACATGGGACGAAAATTGTTCTAGGAGAAAGGATGAAGTAGCTTGGTCCAAATCCTTCCCCTGGTTCGAATTTATGAGGCCCAATAATTATTTTTCGGCCCATTGGGCTCCTTTGATGGCTTACGGCCCAATTTGTTAAAAGGAATGGGTTTTATGGCCCATTTAGGTTAATTAGATTTGTTATGGCCCATTAGGGTATTTTATTTCATTCTAGGCTCATTATGGCCCAAAATGTTCAAATAAATGAAAGTGGGTCCAATTAGAGCTAATTTAAGAGTTCTAAGCCCAAAATAGTCAAATTGGAAACATATTGGCCCATTAGGCCCAATAAGGAAGTCCTCGTCCAAAATAGATTTAAACCGGGATTTTTAAGGTTTCCAATCTTTCGTTGACTATATGAAAGTTTGTATAGGGTGTTAGATGGAAATTTTTGTTGTTATCAAATAAGCATCATACATGCTTTCACATTTTTGGTTCACAAATGTTATCATTGTTGTTGTTACAAGGTATATAATTCCTAGTTGTGACATAATGATCCTTGAGACAAATACGGGTAGGTGTGGAAGCTAGTATGGGCTTGTACTACTGAAAGCATAGGACCCGTACGCATAACAAGGAAGTCACAACCCCTAGGGTTTCGAGGGGAGCTGGTTCCCCAATATGAAATGTGGTTTATCTAATATCTTCTTGGTGTATTTTATGTATGGTGACTACGAGACGAGTTGAGATCGGATCTGGGTCGGCATCGGGAGCTGGCAGTTAGGGTGGGCCAGCATAATCAGAGGACCGCGTCAGGGAGATCATCCGTGAGGAGTTGGTTGCTATTGTCTAGGGTCAGATTCCAGAGATGTTCGGTTCTATCAAGACCGTGATGATAGAGTTCTCTGATGATCCCTAAACAGCCATTGCTGAGACAGTTGTTGCTGTATCATTCGCAGTTGTGACAACTACAGGTGTTGGGACACGACGGGTCTTTCAGTATCGGGACTTTGATAATACGAAGCTCCCAAATTTTAATGGAGTTCAAGACCCGATCGTGACCATGAGGTGGCTATCTGATGTGGAGGGATGTTTCTTCACTTGTTCATGCCCTACTGACCAGAAGGTTAGGTACACTCTGAACCTATTGAGGTCCGAAGCGAAGGATCGGTGGAGACTTGTTATAGGATCGTATTCTGCTGAGCAGCGGGCTGTGATATCTTGGGATCAATTTATGGAGATGTTTCGTACTCGCTACGTTCCTCGGGTCGAGCGAGAGAGGTTGGACCACAAGTTTTTAGACCTGAGGCCGGATCAGATTCAACGACGGAGATCACCCAAATGTTTGCTGAGAGGGATATGTTTTTCCATGAGTTTGCTTCAGATCAGGCTCAGATAACCCGTTATTAGAGCATGCTCATGGCGGAAATCAGGCAGTTTGTTTCTACTCAGTGATGTGATATTTTGCTAGAGTTGCGGGTGGCCGCCAGGCAACATGAGCTTGAGATAGAGCTTCAGTTGAGAGAGCAGAGGCAGGCCCCGGCATAGTTACAGCCAACACCAAAGCGGTTCAAAGCCGCTGATTCTAGTTCTGGAGGTCAGCAAGGTCGCACTTGTGAGAAGTGCGGAAAGGTTCATGTTGATCTAGTAGTGTGTGCCACAAATATGGCAAGGAGGGGCATTATGCGAGGGACTACCGCCAATCAGCCCCAATTCAGAGTATGAGGATTTGCTATGATTATGATCAGGTTGGCCATATAAAGGTCAACTATCCGTTACTCGCCGCCAAATCGGTGCGCACCCTCGCGCCAACTACTTTGAGGATCACTGATGGTAGTCAGGGCAGAGCGGAGCCCCCGAGGGCTTGAGGTCGCGCTTTCCAGCTTACTACCGAGGAGGCCAGGGCAGTGCCAGATGTTGTGACTAGTATGTTTCTATCCCTCATCTTGTTGATTATGTTTATTTTATGCTCATATGTTTGTACCTCTGTTAGGTATGTTCTTAGTGAACTCCTTGCCTGCTCTTGTATTGTCTGACTCGGGTGTGAGTCGGTCCTTTGTTTCTCGGTCTTTTAGTAGGGAGTTTGCTTTGCCCATATGGGTGTTGGAGTGTCCATTGCGAGTTTTATCACCAACGAACACGGGATTTCTGCTTCTTCGGTTTATCAGGGTTGCATTCTGGAGATCTTCGGGGTATCCTTCCGATTGATTTGATTCCTATTCCCAAGGGGGTTGTTTGCGTGGTAGTGGGTATGGATTGGTTGAGCCGTTTCAGTTCCATGATTGACTGTGAGGGTCAATGCTAGATAATTCGAACCCCAAGTGGGGGAGAATTGATTATTTATGGAGAGGGCACCAGGTTGGGTTCAGGGTTTTGTGCGGAAGCCACTACTCGACAGTATATTCAACACAGGTGTGCAGGTTACTTTGCTTATGTGGTGGACACGCGGGTTGGGGATCATGTGTCAGTTGCTGATGTTCCGGTTGTCCAGGAGTTCACTGATGTATTCCCAAAGGAGTTGCCCGATGCCTCCTAAGAGGAATGTTGAGTTCAGGATCGACCTTGTGCCAGGTGAGACCCTTATTGCCAAGGCATCGTACCGATTGGCACCGCCTGAGATGCGACAACTATCATCTCAGCTGCAGGAGCTGTTAGGCAAGCAGTTCATTCGTCCGAGTAGTTCTTCGTGGGGAGCACCAATTTTATTCGTCAAGAAGAAGGATGGTTCACACCGGATGTACATTGATTACCGGGAGTTGAACAAGTTAATGGTGAAGAACCGTTATCCCCTTTCGTGGATTGATGATCTCTTTGATTAGTTGCAGGAAGCATCTTGGTTCTCCAAGATTGATCTGAGGTCTGGGTACCATCAGGTCAGGGTGAGGGAGGAGGACATGGAGAAGACCACATTTCAGATTCGTTCTGGGCATTACGAGTTCATGGGGATGCCATTTGGGCTCACCAATGCGCCTGCGATATTTATGGATTTGATGAATTTGATTGCAAACTGATGCTTGATCTCTCGGTTATCGTGTTTATTAATGATATCTTGGTGTATCCCAAGACCAGAGAGCAGCATGAGGAGCACCTTGCGAGCTTCTGGCGGTTTTGAGGTCATAACAGATTTATGCTAAGTTCTCAAAATGTGAGTTTTGGTTGCGAGAGATTCAGTTCCTTGGACATCTCATTAATCAGGATGGGATTTTGGTCGATCCGGCCAAAATTCGAGCGATGATGCAGTGGGAGGTTCCGAAATGTCACACCCCAAAACCAGAACGAAGGAAACGTTCTGGGGTGGATGACGTCATGTCAAGTATCACAACACATGCATTATAGTAATCAAAGTACAACAAAACATTGCATTAATAGTAATAGTTTTACATGGTTACATTACAAAACACCAAAGTAATACAAGTAATAGAATAGATACAACATGATACTAAGCTATCTTCATCAACAGCTCCGAGATGTACCTGTCTAATGCTAACCTGAGAATACAAGTTATTTGAAAAGCGAGTATCAGCATTTTTACAAATGCTGGTGAGTTCATAAGTATTTAGTGACATTTATCCAAATAACTTTATAAAGTAGTAGTTTAAGTGGTTACTGTGTATTAGAGTTCTTTCCAGAAAATCCTATATTTTCTTTAATAAGGCAGCCTTCTACCAAGGCTGGTCAGTGTTATGTGGTAAAAAGTCATTTTCCCTAAATTGCTATCATTATCAAAATACTAAATTTGATTATCGAGGAAAGCAAACGACATCAGGGAATAACATATGCCTCAGTAGTGAGGACTGCTGACTAAGGCAAGCAATCATAGACTCCAAGAAAGTATCGGACGAACGACACGCCTGGGTCAGTCTAACAAGTGGAGACACAGACCCCAGAAGGTACCAAATGAAGGTACAACTGGTAAGGTCTAAAACAATGAATAACAGACCCCAGACAGTATCAAATGAAAGATACTTCTTGTAAGGTCGAACAGAAAAAACAGACCCCAGACAGCATCAAATGAAAGATACGTCTTGTAAGGTTGAACAGAGGAAACAGACCCCAGACAGTATCAAATGAAAGATACGTCTTGTAAGGTCAAAACAGTGTGACTCTGAAAGTGAATTACCAGCATACAATGTAAATTGCCGGCGAAATACCGTTACCTTAAGGCCAAAGAATTATAAGGTAACCCGGGATACTTGTAACCATACTGACTAGAGTGTTGGATTAATGTGTAAGTCCATAACTATAATTGGTAAGACTTGAATCGACCCGGCATGGTCCATTTGGGTTGCATGGCATCATGCATTTGGATAGACTATAATGAGAGAAATAAGACACTTATGGTTATTAATATATTATAAGTTCTAGTATATTAATAATAAGAATAATAATATTATTTAATTAGTATTGATCAAGAATTAATCTAGGATTAATTAAGTGATCAAAAGAAGACTAATTAAATATATGGGTTGATTGTGTAAATCATCCATACTTGTATAGGGGCTAATGCTCCATGGATAATCAAGTTGGGCTAAAACCCATAGGATGGTCCATGGATGCTCCATGGTGTATTTGAACCCATGGATCCAAGGAAATGGAAAGTCATGAAAATTAGGGTTTACCCTAATTGTAACACTATATAAAGATCTTATTCTTGACAAAATTGGCGACTAGTATCATTCTAGAGAGGGCTAGCCGATTTCATGAAGTGTAGATTTCTCTCAAGTTATTCCAAGTGTATTTGGTGTTGTGTGAACCATATGAGGTGTCACACTTGGGGCACTAGGCACCCAAGCTTCATGAAGGGTTCCTACATTAAAGAGGTATGTATTCTATCTTGTTATATTCATTATTTTATATGCTAGATTAGGATAATACCTTGGAAAGTTCTTATTTGCATGTATAATAGAGAAAACATAGATCCAAGGTATTTAGGGTTGCATGTACACTTAGGAGTGTTAGAATTCTCATAACCCAACAGTGGTATCAGAGCCTAGGCTTGTTTTCTTGTTATACTTGCAAAACTGCTTAAAAAATCGAAATTGTTGCTGTCTGATCATCAGACTCGGCGAGTCCATCAGGAGACTCGACGAGTCCATGCCTAAAAAGTGATCAAATCGATCCAACTCGCCGAGTTGGTTCATGTACTCGACGAGTTGGACCCCCAGACAACATAAATTTGACTTTTTTGGCTGGAATTGGACTAGGAACATTACCCTAAGATGTTTTTGAACTTATAAACTTGTTTTTGATGTGGTAATGTTCATGCTAATCCAATTTCAAAGATAATTGTCAATAGATTCATGTTTTGTATTAGTTTAAGGTTTAGACTAATTACATGAAAAAGTTTCATTTGAATTATCTTGTTCTTATGAGTTGCTTAGATTAATAGAAAAGTTGAGTGAAATAGTTGTTTTCAATCCAAATTAATCTAAGAGTTGATTCTAAAATGTGTTTTTGTAACTTGTCCTCAAGTTACATGAAAAGTCACATTTAAGTTTCATAAAACTCATAAAAGTTAGCAAAGGTTACAAAATGAAGAGTCTAGTTCTAATTAAATGGTGTTATGACTCCATAATTTGTCCTCAAGTTATGGAGGACCAAGAGTCTCTTCATTAAATAATAAATTAAAAAAAAAGTGTAACCTTAATTAATTCCATAAGTTATAAAATAAAGAAAAGTTAATTCTTTTATTAGTTTAAAGTCTTCCATAACTTGTCCTCAAGTTATGGAACTTGAAGAGTTTTTGGATTAAAACTACTTTAAACACATAAGTTATGGAATTAATTAGTTTTGAATAGTTTCAAAACTTGCCCTCAAGTTTTGGAATTTGTAAAGTTTTCCTTATGAATACTTTAATTCCAAGTTAGCCCTTAGAATTTTAAAGAGTTAAAATTCAACCCTTATACTTTATAATATTATAAGTTAATAATATATATATATATATATATATATATATATATATATATATATATATATATATGTATAAGAGTAAAGTCAGTCTTACCGCTAGTACGCCTCATTCACGAAGCCGGTCTATAAGGTGGGTATAAGGTTGTTGCCTATAAAATGGCAACTTAATGGGTGTCCACTCTCGCTCACCACTTACTTGACTGGTGGAGGCTCGTTAGCCGAACGAGTTTGACAGGACTATAATTATCCCTTCATTAAAAGTATTAATGATAAATACTGAGTAACTAAACTCTTAATAATACCCAATCTTAGTTACTTAGGAAAATGTGAATAAGGTGCTAATCCATGAAATTACACTTTGCACTTTGTTTAATTCGGTTAGTGGAGCGTGTGTGGTTAACCGACACACTAACTCGTATTTAGCAAGGTAGGCAAAGGGTAACTTAATGTTTATCATAGTATCGATGGAGCGTGTGTGGTTAACCGGCACATCGATTGAGGGGTAAACACTTAAGGGTACCAAGTAATTTGCATGGTTACTTCACACCTTGTTTTGTGATCCTCGGCATCCCAGTCACAAAACCTGAAGGTCACACTCGAGATTAAAACATGCCATTGAATAGTTCAATGAATCTCAAATATCTAGGAGTTTCAAAAACCAATTAAAACCTAATAATACATTTCATTTATCTTGGTGGAAATTGGTGAATCGTCATTCACCTACCTTCAAATATTTTATAGCTTGGATTACGTCATCCCTCTTCTAAGTTATAAAATAGTTTGTTGGGTCCTAGCCTTAATATTTCATATTGGGTGTCATATTAAGGACTTAAGATCAACTATCTTGAATATCTCCCAAAAGATGTCTGGTTTAGACATTTATGATCTTCCCAAATCTCTTGAAACAAGCTTTCCTAAATGAAGATGATGTCCCTTGGAAATCATACTTCTTTCACCTCCTCCAATTATTCTCGTTAACCCACAAGTTCTTGAAAAGTTTAAGGTCACTCAAGCCCTATTGGCAAGGCAAGGTCTAGGTGTGGTCACATCTTGGAGGTGTAGCCACATATTGACAAGCCGGGAGAGTTGGGTGTCAAAGTCTTGAGAAAGTTGGTGGTTCAATCACTTTCTAAGTCACATAGTGAGTTCCTTTGGGACACCTATGAAACAGACTATGACAAGACCCTTAATGATCTTATCTATTTGTTAAGATCAACTTCCTTAAAACTTGATGGACATTGACAATAGTGACACAAGAAATCCAAAAAAGCATTCTCTTCCCAATGGAAAGGGATCGGCTATAGTCAACTCGGTTGACCAAATGGTAAAGAGAAAAGCTAAGTCTGTGATAGTCCCGTGTACCATTATCAAAGGGTCCATATGTTTATATTGCTAAAGAAAGGGGCATTGATTGCGAAGCCGCCAATTTTACCTAAGGATGTTAAAATCAATAAGTTTGACTCTACTTCAGGTAAAGTCCACTATCTAACTCTGCTAAGTTTCTATTCTGAGATTCTTGATACATGATGTGACTGGGTCACATGGTGATGTTTTAAGAATCAAAGAAAAGTGAAGAAACTTAAAGAAAGAATATGTTGAATCTGATGGCGTAGATGGATTTCTATCGCATAGTTTGAAGATCGGATTCTTGAGCTACTTCTTAGGAGTTATGAGATATTTCTTAGGAATAGATAACAACAAGTTTCATATGGATTGCAAGGATAAGTTTTTCCGCAAAGTTTTAAAATAAAAGAAAATTTTTGATTTTATTTATTTTAAAATATCCTTACAATGGCATTTGAGGAAAAATTGTTGCTTATATGATTCCATTAATAGCAAGAGTGGAAATATGAAATTGATTCTTTCATTTGTGGTAATGTCTAAATTTACCAAATAAGGAAAGATTCCCATCACCCAAGTTTCAATTGGACCGGAACTTGGAATCATGCAAGTTGTATAGCATGATGAATGAGAACTTTCAAGTATTGGAAAATTAAGACTAACTACTTGTTCACATGGATGTGTGAGTCAAGTAACGGACTAAGGGATCAAGTACACATTCTTGTGCACTGATTAAGTCCACCACAAAAGATTGATAAGACTATTTGTCATGATTTACTTAAGTTCAGTAAATATGGTTATACTTACAAGCATAAGTGTAATTCTGAGACATTGGAAAAGGTTCCAATGTAAGGCAGAGCGAATAAGAAGACTCAAATTAGGCAGAAGGATAAAAGTTTCTCAAATCTGAAAAGATGGGAGAGTACTTTAGTATCATTTTTATGACCATCTTGATGATTTAGAGATCTTATCACAATTCATCCTCTAAGTGACTTCTTATAGCTAAGAAGAGGAGCTATGAATTGTTGAAGTAGTTAAATCAAGAAGATGATTCATACTTCGTTCCAAAAACAATTCTTAGAGTCATACTCCAAGATTGTAACTTGACTGACATGTCTTAAAGAAGGTTTAAAACACTTGTCAAATGTAAGAGTAAAAGTTTTCTACTCTTGTACATTTGAAATTGGTAATTTGCGATGTTTTGGATAAAACAAAGACCAACTTAGGCCAATTTTGTGAAGTGTTTGTCTTGATTAGAATCCACACTATCTCTTGAATAACTGACAAGAAAGTCTTATATGTCAAGAGGACAGTTGGAGTCTTAAAGGTCTTGAAAGTCACAAGAACTAATCCTGAAGCTCTTCACTAGCACACGACTTGAGGTTTATAACCTATCGTGTTGACGTATTCTGTGCCCATTCCAGTTAAAGTTGGTTTTGCATATGAGTTCTTAGAGTTCTCAATGTGTTGCACAACAACTTGGAAGCAATGGCAGGCCCTTGAGCTGCCAGGTGGCAAGAAATTAAGATTGAGTTCAGTCCATATGAGTTTGGATTTGTCATTATCCTTGTCTTGTGACTATGGTTTTGACAATTCACATGGATAAGAACACATACACCATTAAATCTAAATGTCATAAGGTTTCTCTTCGATTCATGAAAATGATGGTGAGGAAACACTTTCACTAAGTAGATTTTAGCTAGATAGAAATTGTGATATTTGCATTCTCAAAGTCGTTAGTGGAGCATGTGTGGTTTACCGGCACACTAACCTGGACTTGTGAGAAGTAACAAAAAGGTCTAACCATTATGATTACGGCATCCCTCTTCATAATTGTTTAGACACACAAGTGTGCTATCTAAGGGAAGGTGTATGATTTTGATAAAGTCTTATCAAAATAATCTAGTATCAGAAATCTAAACTTTGGTAAGAAAGTCAGCTGATTTCTGAGTACATGTCAAAGCTAGTGGGAGCATAAGTGTTATGCTAATAATCATCATGTTAGTGGGATCATGATAATTATGATAAGTATTGCAAGTTAGCAATGTTAATTATAGAAAACAAAAAGTTTTCAATTGGGAAAAGGTTGTTTGCTATAATTAAGGAAGAGGAAATTATACTTAATCTCAATCTAAAAGCATAGATTGAGGGTTTAATCGTATTTAGTCAAGGGTATATATATGAATTTTATGTTGGAATGGCTCAACATAAGGAAATTCTATATATGGGTCCATTGTTTGCGTTCTAAAATTTGATTATGATTACGGCATCCCTTTTCATAATCTGAATTATGAGAACTTGGCAAATTGAAATGGAAATATTATAGCAAAAGACTGGTTTAGTCTTTATGTGAGACATCATGAATCGTGTCCCATATGCTTCGGATATAGGATCGATTACATGTGCTATATTCATCCATTCTAAAATTTTCCAAATGCCTGCAGCATTAAGAAGGGAAAAGGTTTAGAACTGGATATGACTAAAAGGATTAAACAATTGTCGAGGACAATCTAAGGTTTACCAAAGATTGGGTGCTCAAGGAAAGTTGGAAGTATAGTGATAATTTTGGAAGGACCATATTGACATAATCTATAAGGAGGCAACTCCTGTTCAGAAGTGATAGTCAAAATGGAATATGGAAATGTTTCAAAGTTAGAAAATTTTTCAATCTGTGTAAGATTAAGGAAACTTAATGCAAGAAGGATGTTTCCAAGGAGTTTATCTCCTTTGGAATGCTCTGTAATGTTTGTTGTCAAGTCTTTATGACTTTGTGCATAATCGTTACAAGAGGATCAATGCATATAAGTTTAGAATCTAACAGATTTCAGCAAATGCCATAAATTTGGAATTCTTGCATTTGCAGTAAGGATTTGGGACTGTGAAAAGAGGATCATTGGAGTTATATTCAATTGATCTATTTCACAAAGTAAAGATCATAGACAAACATAGTATGCATACTTGGTGTATGACATGACTAGTGTTTAGAAAAACATAGTGTACATGCTTGGAGCATGGGACAACCATTGTTTTAAATTCAAGAATAAAGTTGATAGCTGAAACAATATACAATGAATAATGTGTAATCATATGGTGATAAATAAAAGGTGTTTTATTTATGTTCATAGGTTTTGATACCATATTGGATTCAATTATTATTGTGTTTCACTTTGCATGTTTTGACTTCCCGAATAAACTAGGTTATTCTTCCGGAATGACTAAGTTATTCAAACCATCTACAGTCGGTTATATGTTGGAAGTAGATATGAATTAAGACTGTCATGGGTTGGCTTGTAGAGGTCTAAGGTGTTGGACAAAGGGCTACAACACTCATGAGTGCTCACAAGTTCTAAGTATTGGATTCAACCCGCACTCATTGGAATCACTTCATGGATTTTATCACGAGTGATCATGAGACGATAATATCTTATATTCTTCAAACCTAGAGATATGAGTTGTTACTATGAGTTGGTTGTACATTGATTGCACGAAAACGCATTTGGTAACTCGGTGCTATAAAACGTGCCTTTGTGTATGATTCAACAAGTAGTAGAACAAGCCATATGAGTCAAAGTTTATCCATTCCTTTTACCTTCGGGATAAAAGCGATATCTGTGGGCCCCTCGATGATTTGATGATGACAAATGGAAGTGCTCGGCCGGGCCAGGACTGATTTGATTTGTTTAATTAGTCAGCGTCATAAATCGGAAATCGGGAAACAACAAATGGACAGAGAGAACGATTATAATCCATGTCTCAGTCCATATGATATCTAGAATGGTGGAATATATGATCCTTTATCTAATGGACAAGTCACTGACAAAGGTCAGAGTTCATCTACAAGGTCAGAGTTCGACAGAAGCTTTTGAGAGCTACGATTGCCGGTCGGTTCTTGAAGTCATACGCAATAATAGTTTTAGACTTATCCAAGTGGGAGACTGTTGGATTAATGTCTAAGTCCATAACTATAATTGGTATGACTTGACCCGACCCGACATGGTCCATTTGGGTTGCATGGCATCATGCATTTGGATAGACTATAATGAGAGAAATAAGACACTTATGGTTATTAATATATTATAAGTTCTAGTATATTAATAATAAGAATAATAAGATTATTTAATTAGTATTGATCAAGAATTAATCTAGGATTAATTAAGTGATCAAAAGAAGACTAATTAAATATATGGGTTGATTGTGTAAATCATCCATACTTGTATAGGGGGCTAATGCTCCATGGATAATCAAGTTGGGCTAAAACCCATAGGATGGTCCATGGATGCTCCATGGTGTATTTGAACCCCATGGATCCAAGGAAATGGAAAGTCATGACAATTAGGGTTTACCCTAATTGTAACACTATATAAAGATCTTATTCTTGACAAAATCGGCGACTAGTATCATTCTAGAGAGGGCTATCCGATTTCATGAAGTGTAGATTTCTCTCAAGTTATTCCAAGTGTATTTGGTGTTGTGTGAACCATTTGAGGTGTCACACTTGGGGCACTAGGCACTCAAGCTTCATGCAGGCTTCCTACATTAAAGAGGTATGTATTCTATCTTGTTATATTCATTATTTTATATGCTAGATTAGGATAATACCTTGGAAAGTTCTTATTTGCATGTATAATAGAGAAAAATAGATCCAAGTTATTTAGGGTTGCATGTACACTTAGGAGTGTTAGAATGCTCATAACCCAACATAGAGTTCCAGACGCCCTACAAGCATCTATAAGTTGTGACATTTGTCACCCGTTGGCTTGGTAGGCCGGGACTGTAGCTAGCAGTCTGGGTGCGGGGTTGTCAATCCCGTATAGATCTATACACACAATGTCCGCTCTTCCTACAGGAGACTCAGGTTACCAACTAGACGACGGAGAAGGCCGTGTCCTGAAGATGCATCCCAAATAGTGGGTAGAGACTTCCAACTAGTGGCTAGTGTGTAAGTCTTGAACTAGAAGTAGAGACTTCCTAATAGTGGGTTTCTAATGTAAGTGTAGACTAGAGGTAGAGACTTCCCAATAGTGGGTTTCTAATGTAAGTGTAGACTAAAGGTAGAGACCCTTGCTGAACTGACTAGAGAATTCCTGTATGTCCATACTCATATACATAATATATAACTAATGAGTCAAACGACCTTCGGATGGCCACCCGATCCCACCAGAACACATCTCAATGAAGAAAAGGAAATAGGGCAGACGAGCCTTCCTAAGTCTTTCAATCATTACTTATATGTACCTATATAAGCACAGACATACATCTAATTACGACTGAGTGTGTATCAAGTAGAAGTGATCTTTGTGAAGTAGGAGTGTCTAACAAGTGAAGTAGGAATGGTCGCAAGTGAAGTAAGAGTGTCGAACAAGTATAAGCGTATCATGAAGTAGAGACGACAATATGTGAAGTAAGAGCGTATCGAGTATAAGTGAAGTAGAGGCGATATCAAGTATAAGTGAAGTAGAATTGTATCTCTAACTAAGAGTATGAATAAGTATAAGCGTCCATCAGGTATAAGCGACTACAAGTGTAAGTGAAAGCGTTACAGAGCAGGAGTATAAAATAAGTATAAGCGAAGCAGCAGTATTTAATAGGTAAAAGTATAAGTCGTAAAAGGGAAACTCTGATGAAAAACCTTTATATCCGGAGAAAATCACAATTTGTATTCTTTTGTAAAATATGTTTGAGAACCTTAGAAAATCTTTCATAAACCAGTTTAGAATGAATTTAGATAAAGCAGTATAAGTAAGAGTTTGAAACAATTGAAAACCATTATAGTGTCCTACTCGGTAAAAACAGTGTACAATGGTAGAATCTTGTGCATGCGGGTTATCAATCACATGTGATTGATATGATAACTGGCATGTTTAACTTGTATTCCCCCCTATAAAACATGTAAAAACATTGAAAGGTTCATTCAGGGGTATGAACTCACCTGGTGTAAGTAGGTCCAACGAAGGCGCCGTTTGGGCGTTCGGTGTCACGCAAGGACTCGAACACACACAATGACCTATTTAACATATGATAACATATATTCACATACAATTAGTATATTAAATACCAATTAAACTAGTATACGCACTCAAAGGAGCGGAAAACACTTTAGATAAGTGTTTGGGTGTCCCGGGTAGCGTATAAAGGTGCGTATGGCTTAGGAATGGAGTTTACTCTCCGAGAGTAAACCCCTTGATATGATGTTTACGGCCCAGGGACTACTCACCATGAGTTTACGGCCGTAAACTCATGGTGATGGGTTCTAGGGTGTTTTAAGGCTTCTACTTGTTCATGGGACTTTTCTAAGTACTTTTCCAAAAAGGCATGAGTGTGTTTAAGGTTTCTAAGGGCATTATATTGGAGTTTACGGACTAGGGACTACTCCTAAGGGAGTTTACGGCCGTAAACTCTCATCCTTAGAGTTTTGTGAAGTTTAAAGCCCCTAATACCTTGATAGTAATTTACAATGAAGTGTGATGCCATTTGGGGGGATTAAAACTATCATTTGGGTGTGTTTTGGGGAGTTTACGGCCTAGGTACTTGCTTGGGCTGTAAACTCCAAGTCACCCCATATTTCCTTGTGTTTAAATGATCTAAACCCTAAATAGCATGCCCCTAATTCATGTATTAAGCCTAAGGGTGGTTTGGGAGTGTTTTTGGGGCATTTAGACAAGTTTAATAGGGGTTTACGGCCTAAGTATGTGATTGGGCTGGAAACTCTCTTTTATGCCCTAAAATCTTATGTTTTGATGTTTAAACACTCCTAGGCTAAATCCCCAACTAGTTTCCAAGCTTAAGGATGAGTTTAAAGGCAAGTTTGGCATCAATTAGGGGTTTACGGCCCTAGAGTGTTCATGGGTCGTAAACTCCTTATTCCATACCTTCTTGGACGATTTTTGGGCTATAAACACAAATCGTAATGTTTAGAATAAGCTAGGGTAAGCGGACTTACGATTTGGAAGCATTTGGTTGTGGATTCGGGGCGAAAACGAGTCTAGAGAGAGAGTATAGAGAGAGAGGGTGGAAAAGCTCCAAATGGAGTTTACTCCCCTTTATATATGGGTGGGAGTTGGAGCTCAGTGGAATTCTACCCGATACTGCCGTCATACGGGGCTTTTGGTCGCACCCGATTTAGTGGTCGTAATAATAAAACTTAACATTTTCCAACTAAATGGAATTGTGTGTTATGTGTTTTTATTTCCTTTTATCACGACTTAACGACATATTAAACAATGAAATGTTTATTTAATTGATGACCTCTAATTAACGGAACTTTTATAAACTAGAATATTCCGTTAACGGTAACGGGGAAATGTAACGGAACAACTTGGGTTTTCACACGAAATCTCCCTCGGATATCCGGATTTTTTTGGGTATGGCAGGCTAGTACCGAAGATTTATTCATGATTTCTCCAAGATTGCAGTACCCCTCACTCGTTTGAAGAGGAAGGTGGTGGATTTCCGATGGATCCCGGAGCAACAGTCAGCATTTGAGACCCTTTGGCAAAGACTTTGTGAGGCCCTAGTTTTGACCATTCCGAAAGGAATTGATTATTTTATGGTTTTCTATGATGCATCTATCACCGGCTTGGGAGCAGCCCTCATGCAGATAGGACGGGTGATAGCTTATGCTTTGCGGCAGCTAAAGCCGCATGAGATGAGATATCCCATGCATGATCTTGAGTTGGGGGTGATGGTTTTCGCCTTCAAGATTTGGAGACATTACCTTTATGGGGTCCATTGTACCATCTACATGGATCATGAGAGTTTGAGGCATATTATACATCAGTCGAACCTGAACATGAGGCAATGCAGATGGCTGGACGTAGTCAAGGATTATGACTGCGAGATCCTTTACCATCCGGTTAAAGGGAATGTGGTGGTGTATGCCTTGAGCCGCAAGTCAACTAGATCTTCTATTCCAGTGACATGTATGAGGATATTTGAGGATTCTCCACTTGTGAGTTTGATTAGGGAGGCTCAAATTGAGGGTTTTCGACAGGAGAATTGGAAGATTTAGAGGATCAGGAGTGAGATTACCAGATTTGTTCTGGACAGTCATGGTTTGTTGACCCATTACGGTCAGGTATAGGTTCCTATGTCGGGTGGGGTCAGACAGATTGTGCTAGAGGAGGCTCATAAATCTCGATTTTCTATCCATACGGGGGCTACAAAGATGTATCTGTTGGGTTTTGAGCAATCTAACACTCCTAAGTGTACATGCAACCCTAAATACCTTGGATCTATGTTTTCTCTATTATACATGCAAATATCAACTTTCCAAGGTATTGTTCTATTCTAGCATACAAAACTTTGAATAACACAAGTTAGAATAACATACCTTTTGTTGGTGCTTGTCTTCATGAAGCTTGAGTGCCTAGTGCCCCAAGTGTGACACCTCAAATGGTTCACACAACACCATAAGCACTTGGAATAACTTAGAGAGAAATTAGAACACTTCAAGAATCGGCTTGCCCTCCATGCATAACTAGTCGCCCATTTCTCACATCAATAAGATGCTTATATAGTTGTTACAATTAGGGTAAACCCTAATTGTCATGGCTTTCCATTTCCTTGGATCCATGGGTTCAAATACACCATGGAGCATCCATGGAGCATCCAATGGGTTTAAGCCCAACTTGATAATCCATGGAGCATTAGCCCACTATATAAGTATGGATGATTTACACAATCAACCCATATATTTAATTAGTCTTCTTTTGATCACTTAATTAATTCTAGATTAATTCTTGATCAATACTAATTAAATAATCTCTATTAATATATTAGAACTTATAATATATTAATAAACCTTAAGTGTTATTTCTCTCATTTTAGTCTATCCAAGTGCATGATGCCATGCAACCCAAATGGACCATGCCGGGTCGGGTCAAGTCTTACCAATTATAGTTATGGACTTAGACATTAATCCAACAGTCTCCCACTTGGATAAGTCTAAAACTATTATTGTAAGTATGACTTCAGAACCCGACTAGCAATCATAGCTCTCAAAAGCTTCTGTCGATCTCTGACCTTGTCGATGAACTCTGACCTCTGTCAATGACTTGTCCATTAGATAAGTGATCATATATTCCTCCATTCTAGATATCATATGGACTGATACATGGATTATAATCATTCTCTCTGTCCATTTGTTGTTTCCTGATTTCTGATTTATGTCGACTAACTAATTGAACAAATCAAATCAGTCCAGGCTCGGCCGAGCACTTACTTTTGTCATCACTAAATCATCGAGGTGCCCACAGATATCGCTTTTATCCCTTTTAGGGTAAAAGGAATGGATAAACTTCGACTCATATGCTTGTACTGACTACTTGTTGAATCATACACAAAGGCACGTTTTATAGCATCGAGTTACTAATGCGTTTTCGTACAATCATAGGCAACAACTCAAATCTCTAGGTTTGAAGAATATAAGATATTATTGTCTCATGATTCACTCATGATAAAATCCATGAAGTGAATCCAAATGAGCGTGGGTTGAATCCAATACTCAGCCCTTATGAGTACTCATGAATGTTGTAGCAACTATTGCATTGTCTAAAGCACTTTAGACAAATCATACAAGCCAAATTCATGACAGTCTTGATTCATATCTACTTCCAACATATGACCGACTGTGGATGGTTTGAATAACTTGGTCAATCAGGAGAATGACCTCGTTATTCTGGAAGTCAAGACATGAAAAGTGAAACACAAAATAATACTAGTCCTATATGGCCTCAACACTTTGAGCGTAAATAAAACACCTTTTATCTAAGCACCATATTGATCACTCATTATTCATGTTTCGATTAATCAACTTGATACTTGAATTGAAACAGTAGTGATGCCATGCTCCAAGCATGCATACTATGTTTCTCTAAACAATAGCTATGCCATACTCCAAGTATGCACACTATGTTTACATGTGGTCATCTCTTTGTGAAATGTATATCAATTGAACATGACTTCAATGATTCTCATTTCACAATCCCAATCATTATTGTAAATGTAAGAATACCAAGTTCATGTCATTTACCGTAATCTATGCAATGATCCTCTTGTAATGATATTCACACAAGTCACAAAGACTTGGCAACCAACATTACAAAGTATTCCAATGGAAAGCAATTCCATGGAGATGAAGTCTCAAATTCAAAGTACATTCCTTTCAACATCCTTCTTTGCATTAAGTTCTTTAATCTTACACAGATTCAAAGAATAACTTCCACCTATGGAAACAATTCCATATTCCCATCTTGACCATCACTTTTGAACAAGAGTTGCCTCTTTCCAAAATATGTCAATACGATCCTTACTCTATACTTCCAATTGTCCATGAGCAACCAAACTTTGGAAAACCCCAAATTGTTCTCGACAATTGCTTAATCATCTTAGTCATATCCAGTTCTAATCCCTTTTCCCTTCTTAACGCCGTAAGCATTAGGAAAATTTAGAATGGATGAATATTATAACACATGCAATCGATCCTATATCCGAAGCATAGGGATACGATTCATGCTATAAAATTTTTATTTGCCATGTTCTCATAATTCGAACTATGAAGAGGGATGCCATAATCATAATCGAATTTTGAGAAAGCAACATATATAGAAATTCCTTATGTTGAACCATTCCAACATAACATTCATATATATTCTTGACTAAAGTTGATTAAAATCTCAATCTAAGCTTGTAGAATTGGAATGAAGTATAAATTTCTCTCACTTAATTATAGTAAAACAACTTTTTCAAAGCGAGTTGAAACTTTTGTTTTCTATAATTAACATTGCTAACTTGCAACATAATCATCATGCTCCCACTAGCAGAATGATTATTATCTAACTAGCATAACACTTTATGCTCCCACTAGCTTTGACATGTACCTAAAAATCAGTCAGATTTCTGATACTAGATTGCCTTGATAAGACTTTATCAAATCATACACCTGGAGTCTAAACCTTTCCTTAGATAGCTCACATGTGAGTCTAAACCTTTGCCATTCTCATTAGTTAGTGTGTCGGTTAACCACACACGCTCCACTAACGACATGAGAATGCAAACTTCACACTTGCTATCCACTTAAATCTACTTAGTGAAAGAGTTTCCTCACTATCATTTTCATGAATCGGAGAGAAACCTTATGACACTTAGATTTTGATGGTGTATGTGTTCCTATCCATGTGAATTTGACATAACCATAATCACACAACAAGGTTAATGACAAATCCAAATTCATATGGACTGAACTTGTGCAGTCTTAATTTCTTGCCACCTGGTAGCACAAGGGCCTGCCATTGCTTCCAAGTTGTTATGCAACCAGTTGAGAACTCTCAGAACTCTAATGCAAAACCAACTTTAACTGGAATGGGCACAGAATATGTCAACACGATAGGTTACAAACCTCAAGTCGTGGTCTAGTGATTAACAAAACTCTTGATTAGTTCTTGAATCTATCTTAAGATCCTTTTAAGACTCCCACTGACCTCTTGACATATAAGATTCTCTTTGTCAAGAACCATTCCTTGACAAAAACGAATATTCAAGAGTTAGTGCAGATTCTTATCAAGTTAAACACTTCTCACAATTGGTCTTAGTTGGTCTTTGTTTTATCCAAAACATCACAACTTACCAATTTCAAATGTACAAGAGTAAGAACACATTTTACTCTACATTTAACAAGTGTTTTAAACCTTTCTTAAGATTATGTCACTCAAGGCTTAATCTTGGAGTATGACTCTATGATTTAATTTTGGAACGAAGTATAATTTATCTTTTGATCTAACCATTTCAACAATTCACGATTCCTCTCCTTAGCCAAACAAAATGAACTAAGGTGTCCTTAGAGGATCAATTGTGACATGGTTTCACAATCACTAAGATAATCATAAAACAAGATACTCAAGTACTCTCCCATCTCTTCAGATTAGAGAAACTTTTATCTTTCTGCCTTATTTGATTCTTCTTACTCATTATGTCTATCATTGAAACTTCTCCAATGATCCATAACTATACTTAAACTTGTAAGTATAACCATATTTACTAAACTTCAGTAAATCATAATGACTAATCTTATCAACTTTGTGGTGGACCTGATCAGCGCACACCCAAGTGTATCCGATCCATTTGTCCTTCATTTGATTCACATATACATGTGAACAAGGAATTAGACTTAATTTCCCAAATATATACAAAAATTTTCATGATCATACAATACAAGTTGCATGATTCCAAGTTTCTATCCAACTGAAACTTAGGCGATGAGAATCTTTCCTTATTTGGTAAATTATGACACTTCCACTAATGAAAGAATCAAATCCATTTACCCATATTGTTTATCAATGGAAACATATAATCAACAATTTTTCACAAATGCCATTGTAAGGATACTTAAAAGAAATAAAATCAAAACCATTTTTCTTTTATTTTAAAACTTTGCGGAAAAATTTATCCTTACAATCCATATGGAAAACTTATTGTTATCTATTCCTAAGCAATATATCATAACTCTTAAGTAACAGCTAAAAATTCTAATCACCGAACCATGCGATCGAAATCCATCTTCGCGATCAGAATCAGCATATACTTCCTTTAAGTTCCTTCACTTTTTCTTTGATTCTTAAAACATCAACATGTGACCTCGTCACATTATGCAATAAGAATCTCATAATAGAAACTTAATAGAGTTAGACAATGGACTTTACCTGAAGTAGAGTCAAACCTATTGACTTTACCATCCTTAAGATGTTTCAGGTAAATTTAGAAGCTTCGCAACCAATGTCTTTCCTTTGGCAACAGAATCATATGGACCTTTTGGAAACGGTACATGGGACTATCACAGACTTAACCTTTCTCTTTACCATTTGGTCAACTGAGTTGACTATGGCCGATCCCTTTCCATTGGGAAGAGAAAGTTTTTCCTGGACCTCCAATGTCACCATTTTCAATGTCCAAATAGGTTTGGAAAGTAGATCTTCCAATCCAATTTGCTTTACTAATGCTCCAAATCACTGCTGATTTAGCATCATCAAGCAAATAGGTAAGATCATTAAGGGTCTTGTCGCGACCTGTCATCAGGGAGTGACTGAAGAACCAAGTCAGCAGCCAGCTACCACGAGACTTCGACACCCGACTCTCCCGACTTGTCAATATGTGGCTTAATCCCCAAGATCTAAGCACATATAGACTTTGCTTGCTAATAGGGATTGAGTGACTTAGAACTTATCAAGTCTTAAAACTTGTGGGATAGTGAGATTTATTGGAGGAGGTGGATGAAGTGAAGTATGATTTCTCGTCCCACAAATGCCCAACAAAGGGGTTGATCTTTCACCTTGATTGCCATCTGGGATATCATCTTCATTAGGAAGCTTGCTCCTAAAGATTTGGGAAGACCATAGCTGTCTAAACTAGACATCTATAACGGGAGAAATTCAAGTTAGTTGATTTAAAGTCCTTAATATAACACCCAATATGAAATATTAAGGCTAGGACCCAACAACCTATTTATAACTGGAAGAGGGATGCCGTAATCCAAATTATAAAATAGTTGAAGGTAAGTAAATGACGATTTACCAATTTCCACCATGAAAACGAAATATTTTATTATTAGGTTTTATTAGTTTTTAAACTCCTAGATCTTTTGAGATACATTTGTGACAACCCGAAATTTCCATTCTGTACAAACTATATCACTTCAATAGAAGTTATAGCAGTCACAGTTAACTTTCAGACTTTTCGCGTAAGTTTGAGTAATTCAGGGTTTACACTTCAGGAAATATCAGGAGAGTGGGTGCACTAGGGTTTTGTGCAACACTGTTATTCCAACACTCTATTATATTAGAGATCATTTCAGGAATAAAAATATTTTCTGCCAAAAACATCTTAGGACTATAAATAGAATTCTGAACCAAATTCATTAATTATTCGCATTTCCAACTAGAAAAAAGCCATTTTCTCTCTCACGAATCTTCGGGTTTTTATACCAAAACGTGAGTAACTCTTTCTAGTAGTGTTAGAAAGCTTTATATGTAGTTATAACATGATTTAGAAGGCTAAATCACTAGATTTAGGAGTTTACTCCCCAAGGTGTTCTTGGGCGGTAAACTCCCGAAACAAAGCCGAGACCGACCCTTGTGTTATGCTACTGCCTTAGACTCATTTATATGTGTGTTAGGGACATGAAATCAAGCAAGAACCACCCAAGTTTGGGAGTTCACGGCCCAAGAGTTTCTTAGGCCGTAAACTCCAAAATCATACTCAAAATGGTGCTTTCAAGGCACCTAAGGCCTTAGGCTTTTACCTAGACTTGTTCCCAATAAATCAAGGGCTTTAAACACATCAAAATCACCTTCCAAAGCGAGTTTACGGCCAAGACATGGTTCTTGGGCTGCAAACTCATTAAAAGGGCACCAAAGTGTGCCAAATGCCTTCATATGCTTTAGGTAAAATTCTAGATCCTATCCTTCATATACAAGAGACTTGAAAACAATAAAAACACCATTCCAAGGGAGTTTACGGCCGTAAACTCCAAAGGAAATGGCCTTGGGGCCGTAAACTCCTCTAGGGAGTGTTTCTAGGCCTTAAACCCTTTCAAGAATTGAACCACCAAGTTGGAATAATTCTAGGAATCATTTGGAACTTCAAAACACACAAAACACCCATGGTTGGGAGTTTACGGCTGTAAACTCAAGAGTTTACAACCGTAAACTCCATGTGTGTTGGTATATGAGGAGTAAACTCATATATGGGGGTCCTTTGGAACCCTAAACACAAGTGCCTTGTCCCACAATAGCTTAGATGCAATCCTTAGGACTTAAAACACTTATATAAAGTGTTTATTTTGTCTAGGATGTCTTAACTTTATCAATTAGTAATTTGAGACTAATTTAGTGCATATATGTGTGATTATATGTTCATTAGGATCATAGTGTGTGTACAAGTCCTCACTTGACACCTAACAATCCTACACCGTCTAGTTCATCCGAACCACCAACTACAGGTGAGTTCATACCCCTTAATCAATGTTTTAAAAGATTTTAAATGCTTTAATGGGGGGGGGGGGGGATACAAGTAGAAAACAGTATGTTATTAAATCAATCTTATGTATTTTCACTCAGTAGATTTCACATATTTCAAAAGGTGTCACATGAAATGGTTTTCTATCTTAAAATACTTTGATAACAAAAGTATTAGTTTTGAAATGTTTATTAAAATGACATCAAGTCACTCTTAATTATTGTTCAAAACTCCTAGATATCTTGCAAAACCATTTTTCATTCTTGAACTAAACTATGCATATACACTTATGTTCTTATATATGTACTTATGTTATAGTTTACATCTTTCATTTGGTTTCTTACACCCTTGAGTAGTAAGAGTGTATAAACCTACTTGAACAACTAATTACCTTTCAGTAAATTATCATAGGGATAATTTGAAGATATCAAACATTATTCCTATTACAAGGAATCACACAAGAGTCAGTTCATTCATGAGTCTTTACTAGTACATTACCTGATACATGAGTACGTTTACATATGCTTATATGATACATGAATACCTTACATGAGTACCTTTACATAGATACATTTACCTGTGTATTACTTACATGAATACTTGTATCTCGAATTGCGAGGATGATTTATTAGTACCTTCTGTGTAAGTTATCCTCCCTATCCCCCACTACCTCGGGATATTTAGACGGGACCCTATCCCCCAGTACCTCAGGATATTTAGACGAGACCCTATCCCCCAGTACCTCGGGATATTTAGACGGGACCCTATCCCCTAGTACCTCAGGATATTTAGACGGGACCCTATCCCCAGTACCTCGGGATATTTAGACGGGACTAACCATTCCGAATCCCAACTGATTAGAACCAGTGGTCGATGAACATCTACGGATGCCTACGGTTATTACTTATACTAGGAGTATCTTTACGGGACTAACCCTCCCTCCACCCTGCTGCCGCTACAGAGGATGAGGGGACACTCTTCGGATGTCCATAGGGTCTATCTTTCGCTTCGGCGATGTCGTGTTTGTCCTGGTAACCCAAGACAATAACACTTACATGATTATATTTTTCCTGTTTACTTTATTTTTTGATACTTTCACATAAACGAGGAGTTAGACTAAGTACTCTAGTACTAGTCAATAGAAAGGAAAAGCTATCATATTACTAACAAAAACATTCGGGTCTTGGTTGAAGACTACCTAGTCATAACAAAACATTTGGGTCTTGGTAGAAGACTACATACTCATAACAAAACATTCGGGTCTTGGTAGAAGACTACATAGTCATAACAAAACATTCGGGTCTTGGTAGAAGACTACATAGTCATAACAAAACATTCGGGTCTTGGTAGAAGACTACACTTCATACTTATAGAAAATAAGGGATTTTCTAGGGTTTTTCATACTTACATCAACATTTTCATTTAAATGTTTACATGGCCTTCATAATAGATTTTCATAAGCAAGACAATGACACTTAATTACTTATGAATTCACCAACTTTAAAGCTGATACTCTCTTTCAAAATAACTTGTATTCTCAGGACAACAATAGACAGGTACGATGGCCAGGTTTTGAGAAGACGGAGCAGACAAGACTCATCTTTTATTTTGATTGTATATTTTTGGTGTCTTACTACAATGAAAGAACACACATGTATTAAAACTCTACTTGTAATGCAATGGATGATGTTGTTGCTTGTTTATTATATTACACTGTTGTGATACTGTACATGACGTCCTCCACCCCTGAACATTTCCGCCGTTCGTGGTTTTGGGGTGTGACAGATTGGTATCAGAGCATTGTTTATAGTGAATAAAGTATATCAAATTTGTAACTGGGATGCCGAGGATCACAAACAAGGTGTGAATAACCATACAAATTGACTTGGTACCCTTAACAATATTACCTAATCGATGTGCCGGTTAACCACACACGCTCCACCGATCTATAATAAAGTCAAGTTACCCTTTGCCACTCTTACTAGTCCATGTTAGTGTGCCGATTAACCACACACGCTCCACTAACGACTTGGTAAGGTACAAAGTGTAATTTTATGGGCTAGCACCTTTTCACATTTTCCTAAGTAACTAAGATTGGGAATTTATAAGTGTTTAGTTACTTAGTTTTTTTCATAATACTTTTAATGAAAGGAGAATTACAGTCCATTCCTACCCGTTCGGCTAACGACCATCCACCAGTCAAGGAAGCGGTGGGTGAGAGTGGACACCCACTAAACTGCCATTTTATAGGCAGTAACCTTATACCCCCCTTATAGACCGGCTTCGTGAATGAGGCCTACTAACGGTAAGATTGACTTCCTCTTATACATATCTATATAATTAAAATTATAATAATAGTATAAGGGTTGAATTTTAAACCTTTTAAAATTTCAATGTTCAATTTGGAATTAAAGTATACACGAGGGGTAACTTTTCAAATTCCAAAACTTGAGGGCAAGTTTTGAAACTATTTCAAGACTCTTTAAATCATAACTTATGAGTTTAATGGTTCATTAAAATGAAGACTCTTCATTTTAATGTAACCCCTTATTCTTTAAAAATCACCTTAAAGAAGTGTCTCTTCAACATCCATAACTTGAGGACAAGTTATGGAGTCATTAAACTATTTAATGGAAAAAACTCTTACATTTTATGTAACCTACAAAACTTTTATGAGTTTTTAAGATTCATAAATATGACTTTTCACATAACTTGAAGACAAGTTACAAAAACATATTTTATGAACTTCTTTTAGACTAATATGGATTGAAAACAACTAAAACATAATTTTTTCATTATCAATCTAAACTAACTCATAAATCAAGGAAACATAAAATTCTTGAAAATTCATAACTTGAGGACAAGTTATGAACTCCATACAATTTTCAACAAGATCACGAATTATATCACCAAACAATTTGCACACAATTCCTATGATCTAGCAAAACTCATAAGCATGATCATTCATAATCAACAATTTTCAAGAATAACATGAACACATATAAACTTGAAACTTTTATTATAGTATTGAAATTGGTTTAACATAATCATTACCACATTCAAAACAAGTTTTATAAGCCCAAAACAGTCAAAGGTAATGATTCTAGACCAATTCCAGCACCAAAACTCAAAAATATGTTGTCTGTGGGTCCAACTCGTCGAGTGCATGAACAAAATCGGCGAGTTGGATGCATTTTGCCTTGGACTCGTCGAGTCCCTTCATGGACTCGGCGAGTCTGCTGGGCAGACAGCACCAAAAGTCGATTTTTAAGCAATTTAAGCAAGTACAACAAGAAAACAAGCCTAGTCTCTGATACCACTGTTGGGTTTTGAGAAATCTAACACTCCTAAGTGTACATGCAACCCTAAATACCTTGGATCTATGTTTTCTCTATTATACATGCAAATATCAACTTTCCAAGGTATTGTTCTATTCTAGCATACAAAACTTTGAATAACACAAGTTAGAATAACATACCTTTTGTTGGTGCTTGTCTTCATGAAGCTTGAGTGCCTAGTGCCCCAAGTGTGACACCTCAAATGGTTCACACAACACCATAAGCACTTGGAATAACTTAGAGAGAAATTAGAACACTTCAAGAATCGGCTTGCCCTCCATGCATAACTAGTCGCCCATTTCTCACATCAATAAGATGCTTATATAGTTGTTACAATTAGGGTAAACCCTAATTGTCATGGCTTTCCATTTCCTTGGATCCATGGGTTCAAATACACCATGGAGCATCCATGGAGCATCCAATGGGTTTGAGCCCAACTTGATAATCCATGGAGCATTAGCCCACTATATAAGTATGGATGATTTACTCAATCAACCCATATATTTAATTAGTCTTCTTTTGATCACTTAATTAATTCTAGATTAATTCTTGATCAATACTAATTAAATAATCTCTATTAATATATTAGAACTTATAATATATTAATAAACCTTAAGTGTTATTTCTCTTATTTTAGTCTATCCAAGTGCATGATGCCATGCAACCCAAATGGACCATGCCGGGTCGGGTCAAGTCTTACCAATTATAGTTATGGACTTAAACATTAATCCAACAGTATCATGATCTGAGATTGGGTTATTGGTGGTCGTGCATAAAGAGAAAGATTGCTTAGTACGTTGAGAGGTGCTTGACCTGTAGGATTTTCAAGGCCGAGCATCAGAGGCGGCATGACAAGCTGCAACCTCTAGAGGTTCCCATGTGGATATGGGAGTGCATTTCGATGGACTTTATCACTAAGTTTCCAAAGATGGCAAAGGGTTTTGATGCTATATGGGTCATCGTGGTTCGATTGACCAAGAGTGCCCAATTTCTGACAACTCGGGAGAGCTCGTCTGTCGAGAAGTTGGCCGATGTGTATATGGGGTTCCGGTCTCTATTGTTTCAGACCATGATTTTGGGTTCACCTCCCGGTTTTGGCAGAAGTTTCATGAGGAATTGGGCATGAGGCTACACTTCAGCACAACTTATCATCCGCAGACCGATGGCCAGAGTGAGTAGACCATTTAGAATCTCGAGGATATGTTGCGAGCATGCATTATTGATTTTGGTGGGAGCTGGGGCTCCTACCTACCACTTATAGAGTTCTCCTACAACAACAATTTTCACTTTAGTATTAGGGCTCCGCCTTTTGAGCTTTTGTATGGGCGGAGATGTCGCACCTCGATCTGTTGGGGTGAGGTTGGACACATGATCATGGGTCAGACCGAAGTGGTTTTGCAGACTACAAAGATGATTCATCAGATCAGGTAGAGATTTTAGGCTGCTTAGAGTCGGCAGAAGTCCTATGCCGACCGGTGCCAATCTGAGTTGGAGTTTTAGGTCGGTGACATGGTATTACTGAAGGTCTCACCTTGGAAAGGTGTGATTTGCTTCAGGAAGAAGATGAAGTTGGGCCCCCGATATATTGGACCATTCCGAATTGTTGCCAGGGTTGGCATGGTTACTTATAGATTAGATCTTCCGTAGGAACTTAGTCAGATTCAAAGCACTTTCCACAATTCACAATTGGGAAAGTGCATATGCGACGAGGATACAGTGGTATAATTGGATGATATTCAGGTTAATGAGCGCATTAACTATGTTGAGAGGCTGGTAGCTACTCTGGAAAGGAAGGTAAAAGTTTTGCATAGCAAGGAGGTACCTTTGGTAAAGGTACGCTGGCAGAATCGGAAGGGATCTGAGTGGACCTAGGAGCCGGAGGCTGAGATGTGGGAGCATTATTCAGATTTTTTCATTGCAACAGGCTTCGAGAACGATGTCTAGTCCATGAGGGAGAGTTATAACATTGCGATTTCCAGGTATGACATTTATTCTTTATTAAGCAAGTTTCCCTTGGAACTCGACGAGTTGATGTCCTCAACTCGACGTGTTGACGTGCTTTGGGCCGCGCATCTTTTTCGACCAACTCGTCAAGTTGGTGTGGAAAACTCGACAAGTTGGCGGCTGGGTGAGAAACCCTAAATTTTAGGGTTTGCACCCTATATAACCTCCTTAAGTCCTTGAGGCTGATCTTTTATCAGCCTCCAAACCCTATTATCGTCCTTGTTAACCCTAATCATCATTTCATCTCATATTGTGAGCTAGTATGGCAATTTGGAGCAAAAGAAGGAGAAGATTGAAAGAAGGAGGAAAGGATCTAGCAAGTTAAGCTCTCGTCTTCATTTTGGCACTCTTTTGGATCGTTGTAAGTAGTCATGAACCTATTTTTATCTATCTATATAGCTAGATCTTGAGTTTGGTCCCTTTTTCTCCTTATTCTTGGATCTTGCAATGGATGGACTTCATAAAGTTTGCAACTTTATGAATCTCCATGTCAAGGTGACCTTATACTAGGTTAGATCTGGTCTTTAGCCAAGCTTTGATTCCATGCATGGAGTTAGGTCATATTTTCCCTTTTTCACCCATTTTGGGTTCAATACATGCATTGGTCATGCATGTCTATAAAGCACCAACCTTTGGGACGTTTTTGAGGCTGGAATCTCTTTTGGAAAAGTTGGATTCAAGATCTCAAGGATTTTTGCTTAATGGTTAAGCCTTTGAGCTTTCAAGCCTTATGGAGAGTTTTTTTGAGCATTTGGAGTAGCCCCAAAGGATAAAGCTGGAAACTTTATCCTTTTAGACACATTTGGAGTTTAGATCTGAGCCTTAGAGTCCTTGGAATCGAAGAATAAACTGTATGTGTTAAACTGGGGAAAACTTGGCCAGTTGGCTAGGGTTTTCCCGACTTTCTGAGTATGGTAGTGTAGGGTTATGAGCATTCTAACACTCCTAAGTGTACATGCAAACCTAAATACCTTGGATCTATGTTTTCTCTACTATACATGCAAATATGAATATTCGTAGGTATTACCCTATCTAGCATACAATCTCTTAGATACTTGAGTAATAAAAATGATATAATACATACCTTGTTGATTTAGCTTGACTCCATGATGCTCGAGATCCTAGTGCCCCAAGTGTGACACCTCAAATGGTTCACACAACACCAAATGCACATGAAATGACTTGAGAGAAATGGAACACTTCATAAAATCGGCTAGCCCTTTATATCACACATAGTGGCCGATTTTTCCCAAGAATATGATCTTTATATAGTGTCACAATTAGGGTAAACCCTAATTGTCATGGCTTTCCATTTCCTTGGATCCATGGGTTCAAATACACCATGGAGCATCTTATGGAGCATCCTATGGGTTTTAGCCCAAGTTGATAATCCATGGAGTCTTAGCCCACTATAAAAGTATGGATGATTTACACAATCAACCAATATATTTAGTTAGTCTTCTTTTGATCACTTAATTAATTCTAGATTAATTCTTGATCAATACTAAATAAATAATCTTATTAATATATTAGAACTTATAATATATTACCAAACTTTAAGTGTTATTTCTCTCATCTTAGTCAATCCAAATGCATGATGCCATGCAACCCAAATGGACCATGCTGAGTCGGGTCAAGTACATACCAAATATAGTTATGGACTTAGACACTAATCCAACAGGTAGAACTCGACGAGTTCATAGGTGCACTCTACGAGTTAGGTCAACATGGACTGTTGACCTTGACTGTTGACTATGACTTTGACCATGGTCGGCCAAGTTGGACTTTTGAGGGCATTTTGGGTATTTCGGGATTTGATGGGATTGGTCATGATGGTTTTAGGATTTGAGTCAGGAGCTGAGATTCGGAGTCAGGCCTTATCAGTTCTACACTACTTGTGAGATGAGTTTCCCTCACTATACTTACGGGTCGAAGGCACCAAGGACGACCCTTTGGATTTTTATCCTAATTATCGTATGATTGAGTACCGTAGTGATCTGTTAGATCTGAATCCTGATAGATAGGATGATGCTATGCTTAATTATTTGTATGATATGTGCTTGTCTGTTTATTGATTATATGTTTGTCAGTTATGTATATCTCGACATGTGTGTGGTTGGGTGGAGGGGGTCCTACTTTGTGGTGAAGGCCAATAGACCTAGGGTGGCCCGGATAGACTAAAGGCCTGCAAGGCAGACCAGTCATGCCAAAGTCCCAGAGAATGGTCCAGACATGCTGAAGGCTCGATGTGGTGGTCCAAACATGTTGAAGGTTATGTATGCTTGTTGTTGTGTGATAGTTATGATTATGTATTGTGGTGGTACTTTGGGGAAGACTCACTAAGCTTTGGGCTTGCAGTTTTTGGATTATCTTTCAGGTACCTCAGATGATCGCGGGAAGGCGAAGGCTTGATCGTGCACCTCCTCGTGTTTTGTGTTATGATTTCTGGGAAAACTCTTATCTAAAACTTATTTTGAAAACAAATTTTAATAAATGTTGATTTTATGGTTATTTAAAAAGTTTAAAATTTTCAAGAAATTTTCGAATGTTTCAACAACCTTGTTACTGATTTCTTGCTATCAATATACAACACAAGTTACATTTATTTTTGTCGAAATTTTGGAAATCTCATTCTTAAACATAAAAATAATATATTTGTCCAATCTAACTTTTAAATATCACATTTACTGTTAATAAACTTTTAAAATATAATATTTGCTCAAATCCTTATCTTTACCATTTTAAACATTTTCTGACAAATTTAAATTCTTGTATTTATCAACTGACTATTATATCTCTATAATAAATATAAAATTAAAATATTATATACGTTAGGACCCTTATTTGATTTGATAAGTCAATTGATGTTTTTCAGCGATTGAATCAGTACCACCGTTGGTCATCAAGGGTTACATCCCCTGATGACATGCATAAGCTTCATGAAGATTTGTATGAAGTCCAGGACCTAAAGATTGAGGATATGATCCTTATGTGTCAAGGATTGCTAAGAGATTGCCATAACAAAAGACTCCCACTTTATAGGGGATTGCATTTCCATGTTTATCTATCATATATGTTAGATTAGATCTTTTGGTCTTTTCTTATATATATATATATATATATATATATATATATATATATATATATATATATATATATAACCCTATTGTGTAAAGGGTTATCGATCAAGAGTATGTACATAAACAGAGTCCATTCGCTGATTGCCTCTTGACTATTGAAACCTCTTAATCGATAATATTTTGGTTTCGATACCTACTTGTCATTGTTCATATTATTATTATTGCTTGTTGAATCTTTTAGTTTATTTTGGGACCAATAACTGATATCAAAGCGATGTTTACATCTTCTAAACGATCTTCCCAATGTATTCAACAAGTTCATCCTTGTTGTTGGTAGAATTTTCAGTTGACTATTTATATATCTTAAACTTGTATTAACATCTCGGGCAAGCCCAAGATCTTGGATTTAATCAATATCTTGGACTGCCATTTTGTTTCTTGTGATATCTTGTGCATGAAATTGGAACTTGGCAATAAAGGAATAGAATAATTTAAAACTCAGGTGGTCAATGCCTCATAAACGTTGAAGACCATCGTAAAATCTGAGTCAAGCATGGAAAAAGGAAGATCCCAATATTCTTGGAATTTTAGTTATTACTGTTATGTATATAAAGACTAGCTGATAAACATTCACATTCACATGCACACACACACACACAGATTGCCACTTTCTCTATGATTTTCTCAACATTTGAGAACATTTACATCATTTCTAAGACCAATTGACACTTATAATTTTATTTCGATTCAATATAACTTCTAAGCCTGGTGATTTTATCACCTCACAAGGTTTTATGTTGGAGATCCAAATGGATTAAGGGATTTCCTCATAACTATCTGTGTTCTTGCATTCATTTTGATTTACCTCTTATTGTATAATCTACATCCATTTATTTCATTGTTTTCTTCATTGTTAACATGTTTTCATTATCAAATTATCAATATACTTTGTGTTATCTTGATACCTTTTTAGTATCTTAACCGTTATTATACAAATTTACTTGTTAAATCACTTTAACACTCTTTTTTCCCAGCTACATTTAATTTTGTTACGAAGTAACATACTTTTATTGAGCAGTTTTATAAACTTAACTGTTCTATACCCACGATCTTCGACACATTTCAAGATCTTAAGCACCTTACTTTCACTTGCATTATTTCAAACATCACACCATATTTACTAATTTGGTTACGAAATTAGTTTGTTAATTTTTTACCAAAATAATTTGGAGCCATCCATGGGAGAAGTAGTGGTATCACACTTTTTTCTTTATAGTTACTTAATTTTTTTCATATTTTCGATCATTTATACATTTTTGAACCAAAGATTTCTTTTGTACAAAAATCCACTTCTAGGACTATTCCATTCATTTCCGTTGGTCAGAGCCTACCCCCACCTCCTGTTGCCACATCTGTGTGAACATAGGGATATCCTAAGATACCTAAGGACAAGGTTTTAGAACTCAAACCTTGAGATCAACACACCAGTAGAGGCAAATAATATATTCCAGTCAAGTCTGGATAAACCAGTCAAGCCTTGAAGATATTGATCAACAAAGTATTCAAGATAATAAAGAGTATTAAAAGTATGAACGAAAATAAGAACAAAGAGAATGAGAAAAATAATTGACTGAATGATTCTTGATTGATACTTCAAAAATGTGAAAAGGCTATGGAATTACATGGGTTGATGGTCCTATTTATACTATCCTTGGACCAACCACAAAATGAGACAATTGTACTAAAAGTTAACTATAGATCAACCACATTATGTATAGTTGTGGTTGACATTGTCTCCTACATGCGTTACATTTGATAACACGAAATACAACCTGACAAAACAGTAATAATATCGGATCACCCGGTCTTCAGTTAAGCTCAGAATCTCTAACAGATCGGAAGTCTACTACTTCGGATTTACAATCATCTAAAACTCTTGATAACTCGAATTGTCTAAGGATAAATTGTCTTGAACTAACAATCTCCCCTAAGTGACATTGGCAATCGACAAGCTTTTTTACATCTTCTCACCAAATGCAAACATATATACCTTTTGCAACCAACTTCTAACTTCAATCCATCATGTGAGTTGCTAGATCACTTCTTTCTGCAACCAACTTCTAACCTCACAAAGAAGGAATGTGATATCCCTAGAAGGACCGTTCCAAACTCATCATTAGTTCAATGAGAAGTGCAGCCCATGAAATATCAGTTATGGTCTCAAACAATGAGATCATACCCATGCTGACCAAATCGACATATCACTAAGCAAAGTGAAACCAACAAGATGTTATTCGAAATGATGGAGACACTAAGCTTGAATATGAGAATGCCTATGGAAACTACACCAACCCCATCTTTAATCTTACAACCTAGGATCCTTAACATCGAAACTGGTGCATCCTCAGAACGCCATGCTAGGGACACCATATCAAGATAGGTGCCTATCTTCACAGATGATGTGACTCCTACCACATAAGGTCCTGCCTCTTAAGATCTTGGAGGTATATTCAACATCCGACTTAATATCCAAGCTCCTGGGATAAGTCCGATCATGACGAGGGAACTCATGCAGTTAAGAGACATGATCTCGTGTATACGACTAAATATATGGTGACAAGAATGAGGGATATGGGGGAGGAAGACGAAGAACATGAATATTTTGAAGACGAAGATGATGAAAATGAGTTGTTTTATTTAGACTATTAATTTCTTTTAGTTGTTTTTAATTTCATTTTTATTGGATTATTTTTTTAGACAACACCACCACCACCCTAGTTTCTTTTAAAAAAATCTCACTCATCCCACCCCCTTTCGGATTAGGTGATGGTGGTGGTGTTGTCCAAAATATATTATCTTCCAAATAGTTAATAAATTAGGAGATATGGGGTGATGTGATTTTTTTGGGAGTTTTTTTATTTAAAGTAATAAAGAGAACAGTTAAAAGAAATTAAAAAATATTAATCCAATAAAATAATATTTATTAATATATAAATATTATATATTAAAAACAATTACTATTAATAAATTATAATCTAATACAAAGAATTAATCTAATAAAAAAGAAATTAAAAGAGAATAATAATCCAATAATCTAATTTTTTTAATATATAAATATTATATATTGAAAATAATATTTATTAATATATAATAATACAATAAAAAAAGTAATCAAATATTAAAAAAGAATTAATGTATAATAATTGAATAAATTTAAAAAGAAGAGATGCAGGAATGGTCTTTATAGTTTGATTGTAGAAATAGTCTTTGTGGTAAAGTTTTAAAAATATTAACAACCAAATTGTTAAAATTAACACTTTTGAAATGAAAATGCATAAGGTACCCAAAATTGGACTGTTTTGCACCACCAAATATTTTTGGACCAAAACATAATTTTGACAACCATATGGATCATTTTTGCAATTTTGTCTACGAAAAAAATAAAATTATTTAGACAATAAATGAAGAAACATAAACATATAAACAAATTATGTAAACAAAAAACAATTAAAATTCTACAACCTCTTAAACTAAATAAAAGAAGAAACACTAAAATATAAGTGAATGATGTAAACAAAAAATACATAAGAACAACATTAAATAATTATATTGGACAATTGATAGTAAAAGAACAAACACTAAAATATAAGTGAATGATGTAAACAAAAAATACATAAAAACAACATTAAATAATTATATTGGACAATTGATAGTTATCCGTGTTATTATTTTAATTTTTTTATTCGAAAAAATCTTAAAAAAATCATTATATAATGTAAAGGAATAAAACGTTAAAAAAAAGAACATCAAATAATATAATTTAAATAAAACGTCAAAAATATTAAAATATTAACGTCAAAAATATTAAGATATTTTTAAACCATAAAAACAAAGATAAATAAATAAATCTAAGAATAAATAATAATATGATCTTATATAATTTAAATAATTTATTTAAAAAAATAAAAATAGTTTTATAAATAATCTATATTAATTTTATTAAAATAAATATCACATTTTATTTATATATATATATATATATATATATATATATATATATATATATATATATATATATATATATATATATAAAGGAAAAAGAAAAATAAAATAACGGGTAATTTGTTATTTTTAAATGGATCGAAGACTTGTAGTGAATATTTAAAAACTATAAGGATGTAAACTATCAATTTTAAACTTAAGGATCAAAATTATAAATTCAACCAAACCATAAAGACTATTTCTGTCATTTACTCCTTATTTTAACAAGTTCCTAAAATATAATTTTGGTATTCACTTTATCAGTCTAGGCAGTGGAATTAAATATTTTCAAAATTCTAAATGAATTAGAAAAAAAAAAACTCTTATCATTATTATTATTACAAGTTTTTTTTAGAAACAAAAATATTTAATAAAAAAATTAGACCCTATACCGCTGTCTATTTTGCTCCCCCTTCCATTCTCTTAATATACATTAGATGCTTCATTTACCTAGTTAATAATATTTTTTTGATAGAGAGAAAATGATGTTCGTGGCCCTAGCTTTGTGGAAATATATGAAAACAAAAATAAGATAGGCTATTTATAGGCGATCTATTTATAAAGGATATAGTTTTTTTTTTTTTTTTTTTTTTTTCTTCTGAAACAATAGATTTTATAAAAGACCACGGCCTAAAAGAGGAAAGGCCGGGCAAAGAAAAAAAGTACAAACTCCAAATGTTATAGGGGAACAAATCCAAAACTTTCATTTACAATTACAAAAATTAACTGAAGAGCGTTATCCGTAAGCTTTGGAGAAGACGTATACGATTTGTTGAACCCCACACCATTCCTTGTTTTCCACGCGCACCACAGGAATCCGTAACAAATCGTAAGAATATTTTTTCTTTTTTTGGACAATTTCCCCAAATAACGACAAAATTCAAAAACTCGGAAACCGAAGATAACCTTTGACAATGAATGTTACATCAATTAAAGATCCAAACAATAGCCTCTGACGTAATAGGACAATCCAAAAGAATATATCACATCATCCACGCCAATCGAGCACATTTGACAAGAAGAAGAGCTAATGTTTACCCCCTCTCCTTGAACAAAGAATATATTTTATTTTAAATACCATAAAAGCTTAAAACCCTTAGCTGCAGTAGCTTTTTTTTCTCTTTCATGTTTGGCCACGAAAGTTTAAGTTTTCATTATTTTGACACTGCAGTTTTGCTTTCCCTTCTACTGCACCAACTTCATATGTTTTGCCGTCCTTATCTTTTGCTTCTTACCACCTTACCGCCTTTTTGACCAATGGTATTTGTTGTCGTCTTTTAATTTCTTTTTATGTTTTGTCCTTATTCCATTTCCCACCGCCCCTCTTCACCAATGGAGTGGTCTACCGCCATCAGTTTTTATATATTTCTCCAAACTTCGTTGCCTTCTTATTTTCCGTTTCGCACCCCTTCACAAATTGAGAGAGAGAGAGAGAGAGAGTCACGAACGTCGACATATGGAGAAGAAAGCCGCAAACCATCGTCGTTGCATCCGTCGGTGCCGCTCGATCTGGATTTATATATCACCAGACGCGGCGACCTATGCTCCTCCATCCCGCCCCTGTTTGTTGTGACATCCCCAATTTTCACGGCTAGAAAAGACCGATTTCGTTTATGCTTTATAAAAAATCAGAGTACTTCTTTTCTTAAAAATGTTGCGGAATTCGTTCCCAGAAAAACACGATGAATAGGTTATTAAAAACATTTTCTAAGAAACGTATTTTATTCATTTTAAAACATTTGGGATGTCATTGTCAATACAGAAACATAAGCATAAACAGAACTTACATTTATTTACACTAGTGATCTACATCTCTTTAATCTCTCAGTGTAATGTGACTTCATATCAACACCTGTGATATAAATAAACTGAGTGGGTCAGGTTGGGAAACCTGGTGAGTACATAGGGTTTTCAACCCACAATAATATAATTATTATGTTTAAACAATCAAACAATCAACCCAATTACCCATCCCCATTATCTTCTTTACTCTTAAGGATTTAACCTAAGAGTCATCTATCATGCATTCGTTTATTCCGAAGTCCCTTACTTCTAGGGTTATAGGACTGGCACTAAATCCATAGTTGCTATAATCTATTCATCGGGTACTAAATCCATAGCTACCAGTGTTTATCTAATAGGTACTAAGTCCATAGCTACCAATTCCTAACAGGTAGTAAATCCATAGCTACCAGTTCCTAACAGGTACTAAATCCATAGCTACCAGCTCCTAACAGGTACTAAATCCATAGCTACCAGCTCCTAACAGGTACTAAATCCATAGCTACCAGCTCCTAACAGGTACTAAATCCATAGCTACCAGCTCCTAACAGGTACTAAATCCATAGCTACCAGTTCCTAACAGGTACTAAATCCATAGCTACCAGTTCCTAACAGGTACTAAATCCATAGCTACCAGTTCCTATCAGGTACTAAATCCATAGCTACCAGCGTCTAACTAATAGGTACTAAGTCCATAGCTACCCATGTTCGTCCCATAGGCACTAAGTCTATAGCTGCCAAAGTATACTCTCATCATCTTATATCTCTCATCATTCATCTACCCATGTCATACCCAACATATTCGTATATATAAAATACGTATACAGTTTAAGTTATTTAAAACATGTATAAAACGTTCATCCAGCATAGACAACAAGTATTCAGACAATAAGCATACATAGCACATAGTTTATATAAAATACTTCATATCTATGTGTAAGTTGAAGGGGACCATGCACTCACCTGAGTAGGTGGTGACTCGGCGCTTGGACAGCACTTCGATACTCTCAAAACAATTTTCCTTCGATAAAACCTAGTATCGATATCACTAGGGTTTAGTCTAACGATAACCGCGACAAATTAATTGTCTGACTATTATTATTATTATATAAGCGTTAATAACACTCAATATAACTCATAATAATAGCCCAAATAATTATTTTAAGGACCTAATAACATTCCTATAATTATTTGAAAGCTATATTAAAAATTGCGTAAGCGTAGCACACTTACAGCGAATTTTATCGAAAATCAGAACTTAATTGGAGCAGCGTTTCGAAACCGAAAGACTCTTTTTCTCGGGACTCCGGGAGCCTCGGGGCTTCCCTCGGGGGCTAAGGGGTTTAACTAGGGCTTAGGGGGGTTTAGATGAGCTAGAGAGAGAAACTAGTGAGAGAAAGAAGTGGATTTGGAGTGAAGAACAATGGCAGCCTCGCACATGAATTTATAGGGCCAGGCTTCGGTCATTACGCTGGGAGTACTCCTCGGATAAGACCACCAGCTCGGACCCAGCTGTCTCACACCCATCGGATGGATCAGATCGGACCTACGCGGGGCGTAATCTCTTCGGACGCGGGGCGTACTGCGAAGCGACGTGTCGTAAATCCGAAGCGAAGTGTGATCAGCAAGCGACAGTCTAGATGCCGCCACGTCATCAACTTCGCACCAGATTCGTGATTTTCTACTCCGACTTCTAAAAATCATATCTTTCGCATACGAGATCCGTTTTCGACGTTCTTTATATCCACGCGAAGGCGGGAACGTACTCTACAACTTCGTTTAGACTTTGTCGGCTAATTTTGGCTCGATTTTAAATTTTATATTATTAACAGACCGGGACAGGATTGGTCCGTTAAATTCTCATAACTTCGTCATCCGACGTCCGTTTTCGCCCATCTTTTTCTCGTTACGCTACTCTTAACGAGATCTTCGATTCTCATTTAGGTCGTGTCGGCTAAAAATTGCTCGATCTAATATTCGAATTTCGGGTTGTACACTGCTAACCCGAAACTTCGAAAAATCATAACTTCTTCATACGAAGTCAGATTTGGGCGTTCTTTTTATCGATGTTCTTAGTTTAACATATTCTACGACTTTTGTTTAGATCGCTAAGGCTAAATCTCACTCTATCGTAAATTCACTATTTACGCTTCCTGGTGCCGTGCCGGTTTCGTCGCGAAACTTCGACGGGTCATAACTTCTTCGTTATAACTTGGATTTCGGCGTACTTTATACGTATGGAAATCTCGTGACATATCTTACAACTTGGTTCAAATTATTTATTCTAAATAATCTTTTGTCGAAAAGTCGTTTTCGACCCCTATTGCCTCTAAATTGACTGCCCGGGTCTACGAGCGTTATAATTATCTCCCCCTTAGGATGATTACGTCCCAGAATCATCAACGAAACAGGGCTCACATGATGACTCCACTCTTTATCTATTCATCCTAAGTAATAATTATAACTTCTATATTCCTTCAAGTCTATCTCTTAGACTTATTGACTGTAAGCAGTACTTGATTGTGCACCTGCTTTCTATCTCAGGTTAGACTCCAAATCATGACCTATTGTCATGTGATGCTCGTTTAGACTCAGGTCTCTTAGAGTTAAATTCCAAAACAGGCATTACTTTCCTTCATGTTCTAATGTGATATAATCACATTTTTTAAAATGTAGCATTTCCAGCTACAAGCAACTTTTCGTGATACCTCTACTGGTTGCTTTGATTAATTCTTTCGGCTTGAGTCGGTGCTACATCGAACTTGGTTCTCTGAACCACGTAACATACTCATCGTAGTCGGACTCGATTTGATATGACCACTAGGGTCGGAATATCAACAGTCTTTTTAGTCATTACCAAAACGATGGTAATGACATACTTGAATAAAACGAAATCAGTTACTAGCTTCTTGGTAACTTTGTGACATTCCCTGATCCAAGCGTGAGTCCTGTGCTTCCGGTAGTATATGCATCTACTACCTTTCACACCTACTCATACTCGTCCCAAGTATTGTCTCGCAGTTTTCCAAGTCACCATACAAGAAAATCACATAACAGTTTAACATCAGATAACAAAAAGAAGGCTTTATTATTTCTTGAAACTATTACATAGATGTTCAAGTTCACCCTAGATCGTGCCTCTATTAGGCTACCCCTACCATACTATGTTTACATTCATAGCTTGATCTCTGGATATCAATCCTCACTTTTGATTACCTTGTCAGCTGTTTCATGTCTCTTCGGGCAGTCCCTACGTAAATGTCCTTCTTTGTTACATCCATAGCACACCTTACTCTTAGACGTGCACTTGCTGGCATAATGCCCTATCCTTCCACATTTGTAGCAAGTCACCTTCTCGATGTATCCCTCATAGTGCTTTAGCAGTACATTTGGCGTTGTTGCTCTCATCGGACAATCTTGCTTGAAGTGTCCTTCTCCACTACACATAAGGCAAATTTCCTCCCTGGTTGAGCATTTGTGGGCATTATGACCAATCTTCCAGCATTTAAAGCAGGTCACTTCCTTAGGGCAGTTCCTGTTACACCATTTTGCTTTACCTCTTCCTCCTCTAGACTGTGAAGATAAGTTTGTTGGATTAGTGTCTAAGTCCATAACTATTTTGGTATGTACAGGGCCGGTCTAAAGATATTTCATGCCCAGGGCGAAAAGACTTAAAATGCCCATGTGGGACTATAAGGAATACATATACACTATACAATATAATGATAATTACTACAGCTAAACACTTAGAAATATAATTAAAATACATATATTTTTCTATGATAAACCCAAAACATGGAACAGGGTCTGGGACTAAAATGCCAATAAATAGAAAACTTAAAATAAATACATGTATCCTATGATAATATAAATTGCTAAATTAAAACACTTAGAAGCTTCAGTTTAGTGCCTCTACATGAATTGAATCTGTAAACAAATTTGAAAATACATTGACTCAGTAGTTTCTCACATCCAACCAGGTTTGGATAATAGATAGTTTAGAAACAATCAAGCTACATAAAAATTTAGTGTTCATAAAGAATTTATGCTCTTTCATTTTTTAATCAAACTTACTAAACAAAAGATATTCCATACACGAAGGTAATTATTCCAATATGCCATTTATGAAATCCGATAAATACAATTGTAATGGCTTTTGACAGACTTGTAACTTAAAATCAAATATAATTAAAACTGGAAGTCCCAAAGAGTCCTAAATTGAAAAGGAAAAAAAACAATTAATATATAGAATTTACTTGAGAGATTGTAGATCTGTAGCCAGAAAAATGTAGATGAGGCAACACAAACCAAGCCACTAGGCAATTGCTAATTGGCAAAATCAGGAATCAGGTTCAGCCTGCAGAGTGCGGCAAACCTCAACTTCCAAGCCATAGAGAAATTGGGCAAACTTGCAAAAAAAAATAATAAAAAATAAAGCTGTGGTTTTTATTTAATATAGAGAGGAGAAGATATGCATGTTTTATTTATATTAAAATTGAAAGCTAAAAACGCAGAAGGTGAGAATGAGAAAAGGGGGCAACAGGCGAGAATGAGAAGGGCAGAAGCAAACTCACAATGCGAAAAATCGATAATTAGATTGTCAGATTGAGAGAATCAGTTGGAGATAGGGGCGTGATTCACAGATCTGTGAACGGTAATTCAACGATCAACAACTGGAGGATTTTTTTATACTCTTTGATTTCTGATCAATTATTAGGCGCGATCTCTGATTTTACGTGAATTTGGTTTCCCGCCTAAAGTCTCTCCACAATTTCACTAAGATGACTAATTTCCCCCAAATCCACTTCCCGTCTCCTCGTTTTCTCCCTGCTGCTCTTCTGTTGTGTGGCTGATGATTCATATTTTTCCCCGATTGCCACTTTCGATTTTCAGTGACACGATCTACATGCAACCAACGAAGGCCCAACAAATAAACATGCCCATAACAGATATAGAAACTGATGCCCCCATTGTACTTGCTGCCCTGGGCGGTGGCCCAGGTCGCCCTACGCCTGGGCCGGCCCTGGGTATGTACTTGACCCGATTATGACCATGGTCCTTTTGGGTTGCCTTCACCATAGCAATATGTAGGATGAATTAAGAGGAGAGAGGTTTAAATATGATTTATTAATATATTATGAGAATAATATATTAAAGGAGAAATCATATTGTTTAATTAATATTAGTCAATAGTTAATTATGAATTAATTTTATGGCTAAAAGAGATTAATTAAATTTAGGGGACTGGACTGCAATTATTGGATAATTGAGTTATTGGGCTAAGGAATGCTAAAGGAATAAGGGGTGAACGAAATTATGATGGAAGCCCATCGTATTTTCGTCCATGGTCTTATCCAGAAAGTTCCATGGGCTGCTTAGAGTTTAAGCTGTCCATTAGGGTTTTGACTGAAACCCTAGCAGCCCACACAAGTATATAAAGGACCCCATAGGCCCCAAAAACATGGACAACTGATTCTCTAGGGTTTCTAGTCGTTTTGGGCAGCCTCCTTTCTTCTCCTCTTCATCCAAGTTGCATAAGGTGTTTGTGACTCCATTAGAGGTGCAGCACTTGAGGCACTCAGCTTTCTAAGGCCAATCCAAGCAAGGAATTGATTGTTATTGCTATATAACAATCAAAGGTAATTCTCTAAACCCTAACTCAGTTTATAATATGTTAGATCTAAGTTTATTAGTCTTGGATTCAAAGCATGTACAATAGAGAAACCTAGATCCAAGCATTAGGGTTTGTATGAGCACATATGATTGTTCTTATGCTTAAAAACCATCAGTGGTATCAGAGCCTTGATTGGTTTCAGTTGTATGTGATGCTATGTTGAATTATTTGATGAAAATCGAGTTTTTGGCCTCTGCCCGACCTGACTCGGCGAGTCAGTGGATGAACTCGGCGAGTCTGTCTGACTCGGCGAGTCCAGGGGTCAGACAGAGGGATTTTCGGGTTTTGGCTGCTGTTTTGACTTGGACTTGATGCTTAATTTGTTTTATGAAGTTAAATTCCGAATTTTATCTTAATTAAGTGTTTATCCATGCCAAAACAATAGATAACTTCAAATCTTTTAAATATTGGTTGTTTATGTGATAAATATGGATTATTTAAAGTTATTTGGTAATTATCTAATGACTAAAATAAGATTAGGTCAAATATAGATAATTATGAAATTAATTGTTTAATTTATGTTATTTGTTATTTGATCCCTTATGTTTTGAAAAGTCTCAAAACTTGCCCTCAAGTTTTGGGATTTAAAAGTTGATTAAAAGTTTAATTTTGAAATGTTAAATTCTAAAACCCTAGTAATTTGAAAAAGTTCAAATCTCACCCTTATGGTTTTATTAATTAATTAACATATATAATGAAAAGTGATTTAATAAATCCATAAAGTTTTGGTTTACATTTAATTAAATTAAAAGTATAATTCACTAAATTAAACCACCTAGTATTTTAAAAGTGTAAAATACACCCTATACTATATATAACATTAAAAGTCTAATATTATATATGTATGAGTTAACAGTCAGTCTTACCGTTAGTAGGCCTCAATCACGAAGCTGGTCTATAAGGGGTGTTTAAGGAAATTGCCTATAAAATGGCGATTGAATGGGTATCCACTCTTACCCACCGCACTCTTGACTAGTGGAGGGTCGTTAGCCGAACGGGTAGGATAGGACAGAAACCTTCCATTATAAGTATAATGAAGTACAAAGTAACTAAATGCTTTTTCAAATTCCCAAATCATAGTTACTTTAGGAAAAATGTGAAATTGTATGCTAATCCATAGAATTACACTTCGTACCCCTGTCAAACGTTAGTGGAGCGTGTGTGGTTAACCGACACACTAATTTGGGGATGACATTCGTAGCGAAGGGTGACTTGATGTTTGTCATAGATCAATGGAGCGTGTGTGGCTAACCGGCACATTGATTAGGTGATAGTAGCATTGGGTGCACCACGTGATTCGTATGGTTATTCACACCTTGTTTGTGATCCTCGGCATCCCAGTCACAAATAGTAGGGCTTAATCAAGATTAAACATGCCATTGAAAAGTTCAATGAATCTCAAAAGATCTAGGAGTTTCAATTCATTTAAAACTTAGTCTTCCTTTTCGTTTTTCATGGTGGAAATTGGTAAATCGTCATTTACCTACCTTCAAATATTTTGCAACTAGATTACGGCATCCCTTTTCTAGGTTGTAGAATATTGTGTTGGATCCTAGCTTGATGTTTCATTTGGGTGTTACATCAAGAATTCTAATCAACATAACTTGAATTTTCTCCCGTTTTGTAGATGTCTGAATCTTACAATGGTCTTCCTAAATCCTTTGGAACAAGCTTTCCAAATGCAGATGACGTTCCGAAATACGATTAAGGAAATGAGAGTCATGCTTCACTTCCTCCACCTCCTCCAATCGTTCTCCCTGACCCACAAGTTCAAAGGCTTGAAAAGTTCAAGCTCACTCAAGCCCTTTTGGCAAGTAAACACGAATATGGGAAACCTGTGTGTGCACACGTCTTAGAGATGAAGTCACACACTGATAGGTTAAGCATGTTGGGTGTCGAGATTTCAAGCGAGTTGGCTGCTGACTGGGTTCTTCAGTCACTTCCTGAATCATATAGTGAGTTCGTTAGAGAGTACTATATGATGGATCACGACGTGACCCTCATTAATCTCACCTATTTGCTTATAGTTGCTGAATCAGCAATGATTTGGCGTGCTGGTCAAGCAAACTTGTCTGGTGAATCAAACTCCCAAACTTCAATGGACACTGGCAACATTGGAAGTGCATAAAGAACTAAGTCTGTGATTGTCCGATGTGTTGTGCCAAAGGAGTCCATTTGCTTTTATTGCCAAGAGAAGGGGCATTGGAGACAAAGCTGCCCTAACTACCTGAGAAATCTAAGAGATGGGAGAGTCAAGACGTATGGCTCTGCTTCAGGTAAAATCCATTATCTAACTCTTTTGAGTTCCTATTCTAGATTCTTAATACATGATGTGATAAGATTACATTTTGATGTTTTGTAGGATCGAAGAAAAGAGAGGAAGCTTGAGGGAAGAAGTGAGCTGAATCTAATCATGAAGAAATGGATTTCGATTGCATTACTTGAAGAATGGATTCTTGAGCTACTACTTGGAGTTAGAATAGGTTGTTAAGAAATATGTAATAACATAGTTTTTCAATTGAATTGCATTATAAGGACAAATTTTTTTCCGCAATAAAAAGAATTTTGATTTGATCTTATTTATTTATCCTTGCGATGGCATGTATGAAAAAAAATTGATGTTTGAATGTTTCTATTATTAGTAACAATGGATTTGATTCTTAATTATGTTATTTGTGGAAATGTCAAAAGTTTACCAAATAGGGAGAGTTTCTCATCGCCCAAGTTTCAATTGGACAGAAACTTGGAATCATGCAACGTGTATTGTATGATGAATGAAAAACTTTCACATTTGGGAAATTTAGACTAATTCTTTGACAAAGTGTCAATTGAAGGATTAGGAGATCGGGTACACTAGGTCGTACGTTGATCAAGTCTACCACAAGAGTGACAAAGATATTCGTCATGATTTACTAAAGTTTAGTAAATATGGTTATACTTATAAGATTGAGTATAATTCTGAGTTAACTGAAATAGTTTCAATCAATAGCAAAACGAATAAGAAGAATCAAGAAGGCAGAAAGATAAAAGTTTCTCCATTCTAAGAAGAAGGGAGAGTACCTTTTATTGGTTTTATGATGAAGTCTTAACGATTAAGAACCATATCTCAATTGATCCTCTAAGTGAGTCTTAGTGCATTTGCATGTCTAAGAAGAGGAATCGAGAATTGTAGAAATGGTTAAATCAAAGAGTCAATCATACTTCGTTCCAATATCAAGTCTTAGAGTCATACTCCAAGATTGTGACAAGCCTTAAGTAGGTTTATAACACTCATCAAATGTGGAATTTGGAAAAGTTTTCTTATTCTTGCACATTAGAAATTGGTAAGTTGTGATGTCTTGGATAAGACAAAGACCAACTAGGACCAATTTGTGAAGTGTTTTGTCTTGATAAGAACTACACTAACTCTTGAATATTTGCTTTGTCAAGAAATGTTTCTTGACAAGAGAATCTTATATGTCAAGGAGTCAGTGGGAGTCTTAATGGTCTTGAAAGGTTTCAAGAACAAATCAAGAATATACCTTATCGATCATCACTAGCACACGACTTGAGGTTTGCAACCTATCGTGCTGACATTATTTTGTTTTTGTGCCATTCTAATTGAGTTAATTGCGTATGTGAGTTCTATAAGTTCTCATTTGAATGCATACTAGAGCCTTAGTCGATGGAAAGTACATTGATATGTAAGGACAAGTTACTAAACTACTTGGAAGACATGGTGGGCACTCGTTTTACCATAAGGCAAGAAATCAAGATTAAGAAAGTTCAGTCCATATGAGTTTGGATTTGTTGCAAACCTTGGTTTTGGCAAATTCACATGGATAGGAACTCATACACCATAAAATCTAAGTGTCATAAGATTCTCTCCTTCATGAAAATGACTGTGAGGAAATGCTTTCACTAAAAGAGATTTTAAGAAGATAGCGATTGTGAAAATTGTATTCTCAAAATTCGATTATGGTTACGGCATCCCTTTCCATAGTTCGAATTATGAGATTTGGCAATTAGTTTCAACATTTGGAACTTAGTAACATAAGTTCTGAATTGTTTAAACACACATATGAGCTATCTAAAACAAAGGTGTATAAGGTTAAGAAGCCTAGATAAAGGCTTATCGAAGCATCTGGTATTAGAAATATGAATTTCAGAAATTCAATAGGCATTGTTTTCTGAAAGTTCATTTGTTTTCTGAATACATGTCAAAGCTAGTGGGAGCATAAGTGTTATGCTTATATGATAATAATCATCATGATAGTGGGAGCATAAGTGTTATGATTGTATGATTATTATGGCAAGTATTGCAAGTTAGCAATATTAATTATAGAAAAACAAAGATTCAATTTGCAAAGTTGAATGGGTTGAAAAGTTGTTTTGCTATAATTAAGGGAGAGAATATTATACTTCATTTCAATATCTAAAGCTTAGATTGAGAAATTTTAATATTTTCAGTCAAAGGATACATTGTGTGTTCTCAAATTTCGATTATGATTACGGCATCCCTCTTCATAGTTCAAATTGTGAGAACATGACACATAAAATGTTATGGCAAAAGATTGGTAAAGTATCATATCTTTATGTAAGACATTATGCATCATGTCCCATACGCTTCGGGTATAGGATCGATTGCAAATGCTATAATATTTTACCATTCTAAAATTTTCTAAATGTCTAGCGCATTAAGAGGGAAAAAGGACTAGAATTGATTTTGACTAAAATAATTAAACAACTATCAAAGGATGATCCAAAGTTCGCTGAGGATTGGTCGCTTGTGAGTAGTTGGAAGTATGGTATTGGATGGACCATATCGACATTATTATGAATAGATAAGATTCTATTAAGAATGAGTTGTCATATGGCAAATGTGGAAATGTTTCCATATTGGGAGTTGGATATTGAGATTCTATGCCTAGATTAGAAACTTTTATGCAGGAAGGATGTTCAAATGAATGTACTTTGAATGTGAGACTTCTCGTCTATGGAATTGTCTTGTAACAATGTCTGATAGAGTACTTCATAATTTCATTAGCCAAGTCTTGGTGACTTTTGTGCTATGACTTTACGAAAGGATCGTTGCATAAGATGTTAGAATCTAGAATATTCCAATAGTAGCAAAGAACCTTGTGTTCTTACACTAATGATAAGGATTGGGAATTGTGAAATGAGCATCATTGAAAAGGTTTTTCAATTAATCTATTTCACAAAGTAAGGACCATAGGAAACATAGTGTGCATGCTTTATGCATGGGATAGCTATTGTTGTAATTTGAGTAATAAGTTGATTTTCTGAAACAGTAAACGATAATAATGAGTAATCAATATGGTGGTTAAATAGAAGTGTTTTATTTACTCTCACAAGTTTGAGGCCATATAGGATTAAGTATTATTGTTATGTTTCAATTTGCATGTTTTGACTTCCAGAATAACTAGGTTATTCAAACATCCACAGTCGGTCATACGTTGGAAGTAAGTATGAAGGAAGACTGTCATGAAGAGTCTGTAGATTGTCTGAAAGGTTTAGACATAGCACAAGTTTGCTGCAGAGTTCATGAGTGCTTTGATAAGATTAGAGTATTGGACTAAACCCACGCTCACTTGGATCACTTCATGGTTTTATCACGAGTGATTAGTGAGACGATAATATTGTATATTCTTGAAACCGAGACGTGTGAGTTGTTATTTGTTGGTCGGTTGCACATTGATAATAAGTAAACGCACCAGTAACTTGGTGTTATAAAACTTATTGTTGTGTGTGATTCGATCAGTAAATTCAAGCGAGCATTTGAGTCGAAGTTTATCCATTCCTTTTATCCAAAGTGGGATAAAAGCGATATCTGTGGGCCTCTCGATGATTTAGTGATGACACCTAAGCGCTTGGCCAAGCCAAGACTAAGTTGATGTGTTCAATTGTAGTCTGTTGCCAGTCGTCATAAATCGGAAGTCGGGAAACAGTATAGAGAGAATGATTGAAATTCATGTCTTTTGTCTATACGATATCTTGAGAATGGAGGAATATATAATCCGTTATCTAGAGGACACGCTATCTGATAAGATCAGAGTTGACAGCGGCTTTTGAAAGCTACGATTGATGATCAGGTTCTGAAGTCATACGGAAAATAGTTATTAGAATTATCCAAGTGGGAGACTGTTGGATTAGTGTCTAAGTCCATAACTATTTTGGTATGTACTTGACCCGATTATGAGCATGGTCCTTTTGGGTTGCCTTCACCATAGCAATATGTAGGATGAATTAAGAAGAGAGAGGTTTAAATATGATTTATTAATATATTATGAGAATAATATATTAAAGGAGAAATCATATTTTTTAATTAATATTAGTCAATAATTAATTATGAATTAATTTTGTAGCTAAAAGAGATTAATTAAATTTAGGGGACTAGACTGCAATTATTGGATAATTGAGTTATTGGGCTAAGGAATGCAAAAGGAATAAGGGGTGAACGAAATTATGATGGAAGCCCATCATATTTTCGTCCATGGCCTTATCCAGAAAGTTCCATGGGCTGCTTAGAGTTTAAGTTGTCCATTAGGGTTTTGACTGAAACCCTAGCAGCCCACACAAGTATATAAAAGACCCCATAGGCCCCAAAAACGTGGATACCTGATTCTCTAGGGTTTCTAGTCGTTTTGGGTAGCCTCCTTTCTTCTCCTCTTCATCCAAGTTGCATAAGGTGTTTGTGACTCCATTAGAGGTGTAGCACTTGAGGCACTAAGCTTTCTAAGGCCAATCCAAGCAAGGAATTGATTGTTATTGCTATATAACAATCAAAGGTAATTCTCTAAACCCTAATTCAGTTTATAATATGTTAGATCTAAGTTTATTAGTCTTGGATTCAAAGCATGTACAATAGAGAAACCTAGATCCAAGCATTAGGGTTTGTATGAGCACATAGGATTGTTCTTATGCTTAAAAACCATCAAAGTTTTTCCTGTTGGACCTTGAAGATCCCTCAAATTTCCTCTTCTTGCCAACTTCAACTTTGTTGGCGATCCTATCGTTGATCTTTTCTTCGACAGACTTAGCAACCCAGATGGTTGCCTCAAGAGCGGGTGCCTGGCGTACTAGCACAGTAAGTTCGTCCTTACTTTGTTGAATTAAGCACCTTGTGTCTCTCATATGTTGATCCAACAACATCCGCACCATTTCCTGTACTCCTTCCATCGTGATTGGTTCGGGTGCATCTGCTACTTCTGGTGTACGTTCAATCACTTGTGGCTTAGGCTGCGGGTTACTATCTCTGAATCCGCTTTGAGTGTTCATCATGTCAATCTATACATCAAATTTAGATGTCCGGTGTAGAGTGACGAGAATTTAGATAGAGAAGATTTTATTTACGATCGACGTGTAATTCTCCTTATCTCCCCGAAAAATTATATGCCAGTTCTAATACCGTAATTAAACATTTAGAACCCTAAACACATAAAGTTTCCAGATCCGGTCGGCAACAGACCAGAGATCAGTTCATATAATGTATGTCATAAAACATTTAGCACATGAAAGCATGTTAGGAATTTTCCCTAAATAAGCTAGTGCTTGTGTCTATTCAAGTGTATTACCTAAATTTTATTAGACACGCTCCTCACAATCATTGCTTAGCATTCTAAGATTAAGTCTAGAAATAAATCCATATTCCTAGTTCGCTTAAACTAATGCTCTGATACCAACTGTGACATCCCCAATTTTCACGGCCAGAAAAGACCGATTTCATTTATGCTTTATAAAAAATCAAAGTACTTTTCTTAAAAATGTTGCGGAATTTGTTCCCAGAAAAACACGATGAATACGTTATTAAAAAAATTTTCGAAGAAACGTATTTTATTCATTTTAAAACATTTGGGATGTCATTGTCAATACAGAAACATAAGCATAAACAGAACTTACATTTATTTACACTAGTGATCTACATCTCTTTAATCTCTCAGCGTAATGTGACTTCATATCAACACCTGTGATATAAATAAACTGAGTGGGTCAGGTTGGGAAACCTGGTGAGTACATAGGATTTTCAACCCACAATAATATAATTATTATGTTTAAACAATCAAACAATCAACCCAATTACCCATCCCCAATATCTTCTTTACTCTTAAGGATTTAACCTAAGAGTCATCTATCCTGCATTCGTTTATTCCGAAGTCCCTTACTTCTAGGGTTATAGGACTGGCACTAAATCCATAGCTGCTATAGTCTATTCATCGGGTACTAAATCCATAGCTACCAGTGTTTATCTAATAGGTACTAAGTCCATAGCTACCAATTCCTAACAGGTACTAAATCCATAGCTACCAGTTCCTAACAGGTACTAAATCCATAGCTACCAGCTCCTAACAGGTACTAAATCCATAGCTACCAGCTCCTAACAGGTACTAAATCCATAGCTACCAGCTCCTAACAGGTACTAAATCCATAGCTACCAGTTCCTAACAGGTACTAAATCCATAGCTACCAGTTCCTAACAGGTACTAAATCCATAGCTACCAGTTCCTATCAGGTACTAAATCCATAGCTACCAGCGTCTACCTAATAGGTACTAAATCCATAGCTACCGGTGTTCGTCCCATAAGCACTAAGTCTATAGCTGCCAAAGTATACTCTTATCATCTTATATCTCTCATCATTCATCTACCCATGTCATACCCAACATATTCGTATATATAAAATACGTATACAGTTTAAGTCATTTAAAACATGTATAAAACGTTCATCCAGTATAGACAGCAAGTATTCAGACACTAAGTATACATAGCACGTAGTTTATATAAAATATTTCATATATATGTGTAAGTTGAAGGGGACCATGCACTCACCTGAGTAGGTGGTGACTCGGCGCTTGGACAACACTTAGATACTCTCAAAACGATTTTACTTCGATAAAACCTAGTATCGATACCACTAGGGTTTAGTCTAACGATAACCGCGACAAATTAATTGTCTGACTATTATTATTATTATATAAGCGTTAATAACACTCAATATAACTCATAATAATAGCCCAAATAATTATTTTAAGGACCTAATAACATTCCTATAATTATTTGAAAAAGCTATATTAAAAATTGCGTAAGCGTAGCACACTTACAGCGAATTTTATCAAAAATCGGAACTTAATTGGAGCAGCGTTTCGAAACCGAAAGACTCTTTTTCTCGGGACTCCGGGAGCCTCGGGGCTTCCCTCGGGGGCTAAGGGGTTTAACTAGGGCTTAAGGGGGTTTATATGAGCTAGAGAGAGAAACTAGTGAGAGAAAGAAGTGGATTTGGAATGAAGAACAATGGCAGCCTCGCACATGAATTTATAGGGCCAGGCTTCGGTCATTACGCTGGGCGTACCGAGGGTACGCTGGGCGTACTCCTCAGATAAGACCACCAGCTCGGGCCCAGCTGTCTCGCACCCATCGGATGGATCAGATCGGACCTACGCGGGGCGTAACCTCTTCGGACACGGGGCGTACTGCGAATCGATGTGTCGTAAATCCGAAGCGAAGCGTGATCAGCAAGTGACAGTCCAGATGCCGCCACGTCATCAACTTCGCACCAGATTCGTGATTTTCTACTCCGACTTCTAAAAATCATATCTTTCGCATACGAGCTCCGTTTTCAACGTTCTTTATATCCACGCGAAGGCGGGAACGTACTCTACAACTTTCGTTTAGACTACGTCGGCTAATTTTGGCTCGATTTTAAATTTTATATTATTAACAGGCCGGGACAGGATTGGTCCGTTAAATTCTCATAACTTCTTCATCCGACGTCCGTTTTCGCCCATCTTTTTCTCGTTACGCTACTCTTAACAATATCTTCGATTCTCGTTTAGGTTGTGTTGGCTAAAAATCTCTCGATCTAAAATTCGAATTTCGGGCTATACACTGTTAACCCGAAACTTCGAAAAATCATAACTTCTTCATACGAAGCCAGATTTGGGCGTTCTTTTTATCGATGTTCTTATTTTAACATATTCTACAACTTTTTTTTAGATTGCTAAGGCTAAATCTCACTTTATCGTAAATTCACTATTTACGCTTCCCGGTGCCGTGCTGGTTCCGTCGCGAAACTTCGACGGGTCATAACTTCTTCGTTATAACTCGGATTTCGGCGTTCTTTATATGTATGGAAACCTCGTGACATATACTACAACTTGGTTCAAATTATTTATTCTAAATAATCTTTTGTCGAAAAGTCGTTTTCGACCCCTATTGCTTCTAAATTGACTACCCGGGTCTACGGGCGTTACATTTGTCTATCTCGATTTCAATCTGTATCGGTTTCTATCTATATACTTTGCAGTTTCATAAATTTTTCCTTCGATTTTCAAGGTAAACGGAAATGAAAAAAGGGGAGGCCGCCCTAATTTGCGTCAGCTTCATAAGTAACTATGTGGATTGAGTCACTTTCTACAGCTTCACTAAAATATAGGACAACTTTCAGGTTCATTGTATGAAATTATAAATTAGCAACTAATTGGTTTTGATCTTGGAACAGGGAGACCATGAACGTAGGGTTATTCAATTTTTGTTACTTTACATACTATTTGTTTCACACGTGGTTGTCCCTTTGTATATGACAAGCACTTCTATACTTATTTTTGTAGATAGATCAATAAAAGGGTGACTTTAATGGCAGCTCTAATTATGTAATCAAGGTGTATCTATAATTCTAAATGGCTTTTCATATCTTTTGTTCTTGCTGATTTGTAGCATTATCTGTTATGTTTTGAAGGTGGAACTATTAGCATATAAGAATCTTATTGTTGCCAACTTGAATGACATGTAAGATCCTTATGCAATTGTCACTTGTGGTACAAAAAAGAACTTTAGATAAAATTTATAGCAAGATTTGGTCAATTTCAATTAAGAATCTCACTGGTTGCTTCTGTTTTATAGAAATGGTCATTTTTACTGATGTTAATCTGCAACTAAATGGTTCATGGTTCAAGAAACTCAACAACAGGACACTTCGCAAGAGCTTGTAGGTAAAGAAATTCATGGGACAAAATGGAAATTCCGACATATCTACCGAGGTACTAATCAAAATTATATTTTTTTCCCTTTCGAACCGTTTCTTAATTTGCAATAATTATCGAAATTATTACTGAATTCGAGCAGGGCAACCTCGGAGGCATTTACTGATGCATGGTTGGAGTGCCTTCGTGAACAAGAAGGGTCTTGTGTGTGGAGATGCGGTTCTTTTTCTCAGGTGAGGTCATTTTGGTCATTTTGTATGAAAAAACGTGAGGTCACTTTAGTCATTTTTCAACTGATGTTTTAAGGGTGATGATGGAGTATTAAGGTTGGGGGCCCGAAGTGCAACACAACCAAAGGTGGCTTCGAGATTAGCAATGTTTTGTAGTTTACAGATGAATGACTTTGCAAATGTGACACCGATTACTTTACTCCAGTTGTCGTCATGCTGATATGAACACCACACGAAGTCGTTTCGTTTATGGACATATCTATTTCCCACCACCAAATTATTTCTTTTTCAAGCTTCAGACAATCTACTAAATGTCATATTTGTTTGTACTAACAGGTTGCTGCTGTCGGGTATGACAGACAATGGGTAGCTGATCATGCCTAAAATCTTGCCACCAAAATCAAAAACAATATGACTTGACATGTTTTGGCACTATTGTTGTGTCTGAATGTCATCTACTCATCTATCAATGTTCTTTCTTCTTATTAAATGAACTAAATATGATAGCTGGTTATAGGTAAGACTGATATTGTTGGAACAACCTACTACAGATCAGATCAAGAACATACCATCAAAACAGTTGGGCTATAGAGATGGAGAATAATTTCTCTTATTTCACTTTTTTTAAAACAATTACAACTAAAGATATTTAAAGCTGAACAGAATAACAAAATAAAGCTAAAAACAAGCTAGTCATGTGCACCTATCTATGTGGCCACTTAGCCACGTTATTCACCTACAAACCAGGTCAGACTATTGACCAAATCAGAATTAGTTTCCCACATTCTTCCCCCTTAATTCGGAGTTGTGTCTTCAATCATTTCAACTCCCAAGAGTTTCCTCATCTCAATGAACTTGATTCGATGTAGAGCTTTGGTTAAGGGATCCGTTCTTTGTTCTTCACCACTGATGTGGTTCACTTCAACTTGCTTCCTTTCAATACACCCAGGGATAAAGTGATACTTTGTATCAATATGTTTTCTTCTTCCGTGGAAAACCGGGTTTTGCATGAGAGCTATAGTTGACTTATTGTCCACATACAACTTGACAGCTCCAATCTTCCATCCAGTCAAATCTCTCAACAAACTTCTTAGCCATAGTGCTTGGTATGCCGCCGATGTTGATGCCATAAACTCCACCTCACAGGAAGACAATGCAACATTTTGTTGTTTTTGGGATGACCATGTGATTGGGTTATCTGATAGGTAGAACACAGTCCCGGGTGTTCCCTTTCGATCATCTAAATCCATTCCATGATTGCTATCACTGAACCCAATCAAATCTTCATCTCCTCCCTTCCGGTACACCAACCCATAGTTGGTTGTACCCTTTACGTATCTCAGGATGTATTTGACAACTTTAAGATGACTTTCTTTAGGCAACTCCATATACCTGCTAACTACTCCAACACAATACCCCAAATCAGGTCTAGTATGGATTAGATAACGAAGGCTACCAATGATTCACCTATAATTTGAAGCATTCACAGGCACACCACCTTCATCTTTAGTCAAAGCTAGTCTTGGTTCCATCGGGTACTTTGAGGGGTTGCATTCCTCCATCCCATCTGCTTGTAACACCTTCTTTGCATATCCGGCTTGGCTTATTGTGATGTTGCTTCTATTTTGTTGAACTTTTATCCCAAGATAATAGGATAGCTTGCCCAAATCGCTCATATCAAATTCCTTCAGCATTTGCTTCTTAAAAACATCAACTTGTTGCTCACTTGTGCCTGTCACGATCAGGTCATCCACATAAACTCCGACTATTAACACCTTTTTTGGTCTTCGTAGTTTGTAGACTGCATACTCTTGAGGACATCTCTAAAAACCTAGTCCCTTAAGATTTTTGTCAAGCCTCATGTTCCAGGCTCTTGGATCCTATCGCAATCCATACAAGGCTTTGTTTAGGCGATACACCAAGTGTTCTTTACCTGCAACCACAAAACCATCAGGCTGCCTTACGTACACTTCTTCCTATAAGACCCCGTTCAAGAATGCATATTTTACGTCTAGGTGGTGAACCTTCCACCCCTCCTTGGCTGCTAAAGCCAACAACATCCGGATAGTTTCCAAACGTGCCACCGGAGCGAAAACTTCATCGAAATCAACTCCCTTTCTTTGCACATAACCTTTCGCGACTATTCTGGCTTTGTGCTTGGTAACATTACCTTCTGCATCCTTTTTCAACTTGAACACCCACTTTAACCCAATGGGTTTATGGCCTTTGGGTAGACAAGTCAGTTTCCACGTATCATTCTTCTCAATCGATTCTAGTTCCTTCTTCATGGCAATTCTCCATTCATGATCACTTGAAGCTTCAAGATAGGTTGTAGGTTCCTCTCCTGTAAACAATAATTCATCTTGATCTTCTTCTAATGGTTGTGTTTCGTCATAGATGTCTTGTAGTGAGCAAAAACCATGAACTGGAGTGTGATCATATGTTGAATGGTCATTGTTGTTTCCATTTGATCCGGTTGATGAGCTTCTTGTTTGAAATGGGGCAGAAGAAGTTGAGTCACCTGTACCAATGTTGGTCGATGTCGGACTCGTTAGAGGTGATGGTGGGGTGTTTGCTTCAATGTGGGGTGTAGGGTTCCACTCTTCTTCTACATCGATGTCTATCCTATCTTCCTCAAGGACCAGCCTATCTTGGAATTCAATCCAGTCCGGATTAGGGGTAGGCTTGCTATCTTGGGGCCCAACCCAATTCCAATTTGATTTTTCACTAAATATTACATCGTGGGCCACGACTATCTTCTTCTCTCTTGGGTCAAATAAACGAAAGGCTTTGCTGACAGGTTTTGAACCAAGATATACTAATGCCCTGCTTCGAACGCTTAGCTTTGTGAGGTGATTTGCAAGTCGTTTTGTATGTGCAACACACCCGAACACCCTAACATGTTCAAGTGTAGGTTTCGTTCCCTTCAAACCTTCATATGGTGTCATGTTCTTCACGCCTTTTGTTGGAACCTGGTTTAGAATGTACACTGCATGACGTACCGTCTCACCCCACAACACCTCTGGTACGTTCATGGTCTTCAATAGCAATCGTGTTACTTCAAGAATTGTCCGATTGCGACATTCTACAACCCAATTTTGCTGGGGAAGGGGGGTAGGGGCCGTCAACTGTCTCCTGATACCTTCCTTACTACAGTAATCATTAAATTTGTTGGAGGTGAATTCACCTCCCCGATCTGTACGTAAGGTCTTTACTTAGAAGTTTATTTCACTTTCAACTTGAGTCTTGAATTTCTTGAAGGCTGTGAACGCTTCATCTTTTGTCTTGATAATAAACACCCACATGAACCTGCTGTAATCGTCAACAATCTGAAGGAAGTACCGATTATCTATGATGGTGTGGTGTTATGGGGCCACAGAGATCTGCATGCAACCATTCTAACGGGTAGTTTGCATGCCACTGAGCTTCTTTTGGGAATGGATGTCTAGTTTGCTTAGAAACTAGACAACCTTCGCATACCTATGTGGGATGTTGTATCATAGGTACACCCCGTACCATCTCTTTTCCAACCATGGATTCAATGGATCGAAAATTAAAATGCACCAATCTTGCATGACAGAGCCAAGCAACATCATCTAGACTGGTATTAAGGCATATTGGTTGTGTGGTGTGCAATATAATTTTGTACAGGCGGTTTTTTGAACATTGTACCTTCATGATAAGCCTATTATTGATGTCGTGTACCCGTAAGAACTCATGTAGCATTTTGATATTGCATCCTTCCTCCATCATCTACCCTAGGCTGAGTATGTTGCTACTTAAGGCTGGAATATAATATACTTCTACAATGACAAGTCGCTCTTTGTTTTTGCATTCCAACAAAATCGTCCCTCTTCCTTTTATCTGAATTTTGGATCCGTTTCCAAACCGTACCTGACCCGTTACCCGTTCATCCAGTTCAAAATAGTAGCTTCTCACCCCTGTCATGTGATTGTTGGCCCCATTGTCTAAGTACCGGGTGTCTTCTTCATTCCCTTTAGTAGATGGGAATACCTTGTCTTCATTCAACATTACCACCTCCTATGTTTTTTCTCCATATATAGTTAATAGTAGAGCCGACTCTTCTTCATGGGCTTCAGTGAGATTCACATTAGCCTCCTTGCGTTTTCGATGTGGGCACTCAGAAGCATAGTGCCCAAATGTTTCACAGTTAAAGAACTTTATGTGCTTTTTATCTCTACTCTTCCATTTGTTGTTGTTATCACACGATGGTTGATTGTTTCCACGGCCACCTCTTCCTCGAGTGCTTGCTCTTCATGACCTCCACTTCTGCCTCCTCTCTCATGGTGAGACAATCCCTGTCCTCTTCCAGCCACAGTGGAGTTTGCCCCAACCGACTTTTGACTGTTTTGCCCTTCAGATCAAGTGAGTAGTAGACTTGCATCACCACTTGAGTTCTCACTTCAAAGTCTTAGTCGGTCCTCGTAAGCTTTTAGTCTTCTAATCGCCTCTTCAAATGGCATCGTATCCAAGTCTGAATATTGTTCGATTGATGCCACCAGTTGAAGATACTTTTCAGGGACTGAATCAAGTAACTTTCTCACAGGTGTACTATCTTCAAGAGTGGCACCAAGGCTGTTGTACTTTGAGTGCATCCCACTCAGTTTTCCTACAAATTCATCTATGGAGTCTCCGTCTTTCACCCGTAGGGCATCAAATTCACTTTTGAGTGAATGTAATCTTGCTTTCTGCACTCGATCAGCACCAAGATATTGTGTTTTGAGTGACTCCCAAACATCTTTTGCTGTTTTCTTTTGCTTTCTGCACCCGCGCCATCTTGTTCTTCTTTTCATCTACAGTCACTCCGACTGGTGTTTCAATGGATTCCCATACTCCATGAGCATCCATGATAGCCTCCATCTTTATAGCCCATGTAGTGTAGTTTGTTGAAGTCAACATCAGACACTGGAATGAAACTCCACCATTTTCTTTCGTGATTTGCTGGCTAGAACCTGATATGTCTTCGTATCGGATGTACTTTGGCATGAACTAGAGGAAGCTATGATACCAAGTGTTGGAACAACCTGTTGCGGATCAGATCAAGAACATACCATCAAAAGAGTTGGACTACAGAGATTGAGAATATTTTCTTTTATTTCAATTTTTTTTTAAAACGATTACACTAAAGATATTTAAAGCTGAACAGAATAACAAAATAAAGTTAAAAACAAGCTAGTTATGTGCACCTATCTATGTGGCCACTTAGCCACGTTATTCACCTACAAACTAGGTCCGACTATTGACCAAATCAGAATTAGTTTCCCACAGTTATAACAACTGATGATGCATTGAAACTAGAGACAGTTCCAGAGTGGATAGTTATTGTAGGAAGTCGTTACATCCGACTTCAATTTGGTGATGTCTACACAACTTTAGGAAATAAGGTGAGGATGAGGCTTCTTATATTTCTAAAATCTTAACTTAAATCGAATTCTTGGATTAATTTGGAAAGAACAATGACATGTAACAGTAGATGACATCAGTTGTATGTATACCGCTAAAAAGAGTAAAGTAAGTTCTTATTTCTTATAATTTACCATTTTTTTTACATTTTTTTATAAAATTGATGTTGCATTTGTTTCATTTATGTGTATGTGTGCGATTTTCTAAATGTCACTGTTTGACTGTGTGTATGTGGGTAGAAGAATCGTACTTTACAATGCTTTATTTCAATCATATTTTCTTTTATTCTTTTGTTGTACGACACCTTTTGTATTTATTAGCTATAAATGATATAAAAACCCTATAGTTATATGTTCTTAGGTACTCAAAGAGAGCTTTAAAAGTTATTATGCAGTAATTGATGAATTTACCAACCCTAACTGATCTTTGTTTTTTTTTAATTATGGAGTGCTTATTTAAAACAATTAACGATGTTGAATATATAATTGCAGGGACAATACTCATTTCATCATATTTTGGTTTTGATTTATTCGGCATAAAAATGGTTTTCTTTCTAGAAAGTTTTATAAGTTGGCTCTTAAATACGTCAAAAGTTGGATAAGATCTTAAAACACGTTGTTGTTGTTGTTGTTGTTGTTGTTGTTTTTAAATTCTTGCAAGTGTTGTAGAGGTGACAAATTACTGATTTACCTTTTTCAATGTAATGTTTGCTATGTAACTTTACCTTTTTCAGTGTAATGTTTGCTATGTAACTAGTATGAACACCCCCTCCATATGTAATATCCTTTCACAACAATTATAATATGATTTGTTATTTACTACATCTTGAAATAATGAAAAAAGAAGAAACATAGCCCCAACAGCACATCAAATTCTATCTAGTTGATGATGAATACATGATTATTGTGACAACAAAACATAATTTACTTATTTTAAATCAAACCTACAAATATCCATTTTCGTTTGATTCAATGACCCATTCCATTAAAACTCTTGTGAAAATGCAGCCTAGATAAAGATTGATCGTTAATTTAAATTATTTATTATAATATTTACTTTATTTTTCCTGAAAAAGTTAATTTTAATTCAAAATAATTGATGATTTTGTGACGTGGGAAAAGTCATTAATGGGCATCATCATTTAGTACATTTTTGATATTTATAGTTGGTTAGTTTGTTAAATAGTTAGTTAGCTTCAGTTAGTATACCTAACCACAGTTAGTTAAATAGTGGTTAGATGATCAGAAGTATAAATAGCTTTGTAATATGTAATTCAATTCATTCAATCATAATACAAGAAATGATTTCATTCTCTCTCTCTCTCTCTATCTCTTTCTCTCTCTCTCTCTCTCTCTGTAAACTTGAAATGGTATCAGAGCAATTCCGCATTGAATCTTGTTCTTGATGATTTCATTTGTATTGAAATCATTCTAATTTCCTTTTATTCTTGACTAGTTATCGTATTTGATTCACCATTGATTGTCTCTGTAAAATTCCTTAATTGACTCAATTTGTTCCATAATTCATGATGAGTTTGGATCCTACACAAACTGTTATTTCTGATTCTTCTTCATTGAAAGGAAATGATTCTCCAAATATGTTTCTAGTATCAACATTACTTACTGGTAATGATAACTATCTTCAATGGAAGTTTTCGATTCAGCTAGCTCTTGGAGCGAAGAAGAAACTTGGTTTCATTGATGGCACAAATGAGAAACCATCGACTGGTGAAAGCGAGATTGCAGATTGGATAAGTACTGAATGTATGGTGAGATCGTGGTTATTGAACTCAATATCAAAGGATATTTCTGGTGCGTTCATTTTTGCTACAACAGCAAAGGAATTGTGGAATGAATTGGGAGATCACTTTGGGGAAAGTAATGGACCACTGATTTATCAACTACAAAGACAAATTGCATCAATTACTCAAGGTAATAGTTTTCTCTCAAAGTATTATACGAATTTGAAGCAGCTATGGGACGAATTAAATTGTCTTGTTCCTCTTCCACCATGTAACTGTGGATCTGTAAAAAGCATATCTGAAAACATATCGATGACACGTCTTATGCAATTTCTAATGGGCCTTAATGATACGTATGATAATTTACGTAATCAGATCTTAGTTCTTGATCCATTACCAACTGTACACAAAGCTTATTCCATGGCCTTATGAGTTGAAAAACAGAGAGAGGTACAAATCAATTTTGCTGCTCCTACAGAGATTTCTGCTATGTTTGTAAAATCTTCAAGTTCAAACAGTGGTTTCAAGAAGCAAAATCCAACTCAATTAAAAGGAAAACAAGATTACAAACAAAAGAATCAAAGTGATCGTTATTGTAATTTTTGCAAAATCACAGGTCACATGAGAGAATCATGTTTCAAATTGAATGGTTACCCTGATTGGTACAAAGAACTTAAGGATAAAAAGAAGTCAAACTTCAATTCTGCACATCTCGTTGATGGAAATTATCCAGGGTTACAAGAAAGTCCAATAAGTGCATAAACAGAGCACACTTCAAATGAAATGGAAACAAATGGATCATTCAACTCTCTAATGGAACAGTTCAGCCAATTTCTCAAAACAAACAAAAATGTTGATCCTCATACTGCAAATTTTACTCATTTGGGAGACTTTTCAGGTATGAAATTGGACTTCTCTCTTCTTAATTCTCTAAGATCTGACATGATGGATAAAGATTCCTGGATTCTAGATACCGGAGCTACTGCTCACATGTGCAATAACTTAGAATCCTTAAATACTTACAAATCACTATTGAAATTTACTCCAATATTTCTACTAGATGGTTCAATCAAAACAGTTACACACAAAGGATATGTTAATCTCAGTTCTAGACTAGTGCAAGAAAATACTCTTCATGTTCCTGATTTTAAATGCAATCTTTTGTCTGTAAGGGCATTAGCTACTTCAGCAAAAATTGAATTTATATTCAGAACTGACCATTGTATCTTGTAGGACCCTCTAACTAATGAGATTGTTGCTAGAGGGAAGGTCATTGGGAATCTATACATTCTTGACAAAGAGTCAATTTCAAAGAAATCATGCAATTCTTCATCATTTGTTTGTAATTCTGTTGTTAGAAAGAATAAGGACTCCTATGTAATCTGGCATTATAGGCTTGGTCATAGTTCAGAGTCTGTATTGAATAAGTTGGATTTTGTTCCTTCAAAGTCAAAGGACGATGTAAATCCTTGTATTTCGTGTCATCAGGCTAAACAACACAGATTGCCTTTTGCTTCTAGTGTTTCCAAGAGTACAAATATTTTTGAATTGGTTCATATGGACCTTTGGGGACCATATAAAACAAAAACCATCACCGGAGATCATTACTTTCTTACAATTCTTGATGATTGTTCAAGGGCAACATGGACTTTTATCATGAATGATAAAGTTCAAACCTTTATTACTATTTCTAATTTTTTGGCATATGTTAAGAATCATTTTCAAACTACTATAAAGTTCATTAGAACTGATAATGGTTCTGAATTTGTTAACAACAAATGTCAACAACTCTTCCAATCATCTGGCATAATTCATCAGAAAACTACCAGCTATACTCCTCAACAAAATGGAAGGGTAGAAAGGAAACATCAGCATTTATTACAAGTTGCAAGATCTCTTCTGTTTCAGTCAAATATGCCTATTAAATTTTGGGGACATGCTATTCTTATGGCAACATATATAATAAATATGTTACCAACAAGTATTCTGGATTGGAAAACTCCTTCAAGTGTTCTCTATAAGAAGGAACCTTCATATTCAAATATCAAGGTCTTTGGATGCTTATTTTTTGCTGCAAATACAATACCTCATAAGACCGAGTTTGAATCAAGAGCCAACATATGTTGCTTCATTGGTTATAATCAGGGACAAAAGGCATATAAACTATATGACTTAAATGAAAAAAAGTTCATAATGTCAAGAGATGTTATCTTTTATGAAAACATTTTCCCATTCCAGAAAACACAATTCAATGACCATTCTGAATTTCCAGTTATGCCAAAAATACCAATTGATGCTGATATTGAAGTTCCTTCTAATTCCCATACTTCTCAAATACCTGATTTACCCTTTGAGTCTTCACAAAATGAAAATTTTATTCCAGTTGAAAATGAGTTTTTACCAAATCATGAATATGATCCTGATCATATAGACCTTGAACAACATGAAGGGGTGCCAAATTTTCTTCATCAACAAGACAATATGGAGGGTCAAAATAATATTAGAAGCAGCAAAAGAGCAACAAGAAATCCTACATGGCATAGAGATTACATCATGCATTGTTTAGAAGGGTCTTCACCTCATACTCCACCTACATTTCCTTATGTAGAATCTGAAAAACTTACTTCATGTCACAAAAGCTTCTTGACATCTGTTTCATTAATAAAAGAACCATCATCCTATGATGAAGCATGTGAAAATGTTGAATGGATAAAGGCTATGCAAACAGAACTTAAAGCACTTGAAGACAATGAAACTTGGACAATTGTACCCTTGCCACCAAATAAGAAACCAATTGGGTCAAAATGGGTTTACAAAGTGAAAATGTATCCAGATGGCACTGTTGAAAGGTTCAAGGCAAGACTTGTTGCAAAGGGGTACAACCAAGTCTATGGTATTGATTATGTGGATAGTTTTTCACCTGTAGCAAAAATTGTCACAGTTAGAATTCTACTTTCTTTATCCACATCAAATGACTGGCCTCTTCATCAATTGGATATAAATAATGCATTCCTTCATGGATTCCTGGATAAGGAAGTGTATTTGACCCCACCACAAGGATATTCAAAGGCTAAAGAAGGACAGGTGTGCAAGCTGAATAAGTCATTATATGGGCTCAAACAAGCCAGCAGACAATGGCATCTTGAATTCTGTAATAAAATCATTGAATTTGGTTTTAAACAATCTCAACATGATCATTGTTTATTTGTTAAAGGAGAAGGTGAAGAATTTATTGCCTTGGTTGTCTATGTTGATGATGTTTTAATAACAGGGACAAAACTAGAGAAAATTGATGAAGTAAAGGAGTATTTACACAAAGCATTTACATTTAAGGATTTGGGACAAGCTAGTTATTTCCTTGGAGTAGAGTTACTGAAGACAAATAATGGCTTGTATGTAAATCAGAGAAAATATGTCCTAGATATATTGGGAGATACAGGGTTAAGTGGAGTAAAACCAGCTTGTACACCATCTGCTAAAAATGCTCAGTTATGTTCTGATAAAGGAGCATTATTACAAGATCCAGAGAAATACAGAAGACTTGTGGGCAGATTGCTTTATCTAAACTTCACAAGACCAGATATAAGTCATGCAGTACAACAATTAAGTCAGTTTTTACATGCACCTACTGACTTACATTGGAAAGCAGCCATTCATGTCTTAAAATATTTGAAAGGAACTCCTTCAAAGGGTCTATTTTTTCCAAAGAATTCTTCACCAATAACCATTAATGCTTATAGTGATTCGGACTGGGCTACTTGTACTGATACAAGGAAATCTCTCACAGGATATTGTATTTTTCTTGGTACATCATTGATTTCATGGAAAACAAAAAAACAAAAGACAATTTCAAGGTCATCTTGTGAAGCAGAATACAGAAGTTTGGCATCTACAGTTTGTGAATTAATGTGGATTAGTTATATCCTTCGAGATTTAAAAATAAAGCTCAAGATTCCTATTTCTCTATGGTGTGATAATAAAGCTGCAATTCATATAACAGAAAATCCCATTTTTCACAAAAGAACAAAACATTTGGATATCGATTGTCATTTGGTTCGAGATCAGTACAAGATTGGATTTGTATCACCAAAGCATATTCCAAAAAAAAACCAACTTGCAGATGTATTCACAAAAAGTTTATGCAATCCTCAGTTTCAGAATCTTGTTTCCAAGTTAAATCTTGATGATATCCATCAAGTTTAACTTGAAGGGAGGATTTTGATATTTATAGTTGGTTAGTTTGTTAAATAGTTAGTTAGCTTCAGTTAGTATACCTAACCACAGTTAGTTAAATAGTGGTTAGATGATCAGAAGTATAAATAGCTTTGTAATCTGTAATTCAATTCATTCAATCATAATACAAGAAATGATTTCATTTTCTCTCTCTCTCTCTCTCTCTCTATCTCTTTCTCTCTCTCTCTCTCTCTCTCTCTCTCTCTGTAAACTTGAAATACATATTTGTATTTGTGCAAATGAGAGTAATCTTCAAGCCGGTAGTAGGTTTACTTATTATTATTTTTTTTTCTTATGATTTTAATGGTTAATAGTATTATTATTTCTATTGTCATAATTATTAAAAAAATATTTCAATGTTTAAATATTGTTTCAAGACGGTAGTAGGTTTACTTTTTTGTTCTTGTTTTTTGTATTTATTCTGATTTTTAATGTCGTTTTTAGGGCGTTACATTTTTAATGTCTCTCTTTTGGGGCATTCCATTTTATACAGACCAATGTGCCATGTACGAAACTCAAGTTATATTTTGTGAATGAAGAGGAAGTAGTTTAAACATAATTCTCTTTCAATCTTTAGAAGAAAAAAAACTATTTTTTCAATAATGTATCAAAATACTTTTCAATAATATTACATTTTGTATATTGGTTTTCATCCACTCATGCATAAGCCTAAACAATTAGGAACGTCTACGCATGATACATTCAAAGGGTTGTTTCGGTTACTGAATTTTGTTGTTTTTGCTATTTAAGTTTGTCATCTAGATACAATTCAAGCGTTGCTTTTGCTATTGTTTTAGTTACTAGGTTATGTTGTCATTTGAATTGTGTAAACTATAAACGTTTGATTAATTTTTGTTTTAGTAATTAGTAACTAGGTTATGTTATCATTAGAATGTAAAATAAAGTATGGTTGGAGATGCATGGTTGTTTGATTTCTTTTCATCCAATTTTTGTTTTTCTGTCAATCTAAAATCGAAATCCATGCACCAAATGCATCACAATTATGTATTAGCTTGTATAATTAACACCATAATGTTTAAGCAGTCAAACTAGGAACTACCAAGAAACACCTAAAGGCTACTAAACATGTTTAAGCAAATCGTATCATAAACTATGGAAAACATAATGTCAAAATTTCAAACACAAAGAAAGCACTAGGATCATGTAAGCATATTTATCAAGAAAATTTTCAAGGCATTACAACTATTGATTCTAACTAATTAACAACTAGTATAAACAAAAGTTATCATTGTATACCTTACCAATCAAATCTAAAACACGCTTCTTCACTTTTTCATCATCATTACAAGCGACTCGAGCATCTCTAAACACCGGCACACACTTATCTTCCGCAAATTTTTGACATTTCATTCTCGATGCTTTGAAACAGTCCGCCATTTCTCATTCTTCGCACTTTTCTCTCTAGATTACTTCTTCTTTGTATACACCACCGCCGATCAGAGATTTCCACCATGGTGGGAGGCACTTGTTGGAAGCGCTGACGGAGGACGTAATCCGAACACCGGCCTCGCATTGTTGTATGATATTCGACCCATACGATTTGTATGCGGATTCACAAGATGGAGGGTCCTTGAAACCGAGGACGACAATATCGTCTGTTCCGGATCTGGATTTGGCTTGTATGGGTCGTCGGATGAGAGGTATAGGGCGGTCGAAGCTAATTAGGGATTCTGCAGGTGAGCAATCGTATGCATTTATGCACATTCTTCGCTTATCTGCCTCCAGAGTTGGAAGTTTGCCTGAAAACATGAATATCTCGAGATTAGTTTATATTGGTGTATTTATGCTATGCCACGTCATGTTAACTACTTCATTATTAGTTAGACTTTTGTTTTAATCAGTTAGGCTCATATTAGTTTAGCTCATGTTAGTAGTGCACATTAGCATAGATAAGTCTGATATATATATATATATATATATATATATATATATATATATATATCATTTCCAGTTGGATGAAACATAACAGAAAAGATTCTTCCTTCATTTTGTGAATTGCAACATGGGCAGGTGTATTTCAGAGTAAATATGATTCACTGTTGTTGTGGAGGTATGCTTCTTTTTCTGCCTTTTCACTTCAATTCTTGAACAATTAAGATACAATTTAAGAATTTCGTTTTGCCTATTTCTGTTATTTTCTTCATTAGTTATACACAACATTTAGGTCCCGTTTGATAGTTTCTGTCTGGGAAAATGTTGTCTGGTAAAGTGTTGTTTGAGAAAGTTTTCTGATTGAGAAAGAAACCATACTGTTTGATTGTACATCTGATTGACTGTGCTGAATGATGAAAAAAAGTTATAAGTCAATAAAAAATAAATTTTAAAAAAGTTATTTAAAAAAATTAATAATCCAATAAAGAAAGAAAGAGGCGGGGATTGGTGTATAATTGTCTTTCCAGCCCATTCAGCCAGAAAGATATGATTTTGGGGCTTTCTGAGAAAGACATATCTTACCGGGAAAGACCCCTTCTTTAGTGCAAATCAAACAGTCTTTCCGGTCAATTCAGCCAGAAAGATCTATTTGGACCTGAAAAGATTCGTATCAAACGGAGCCTAAAGTAAACCCAAAAAGAAGGATGGATAGTTGTTGTGTCATCTGAACTTCATAAGATGTTTACCCCGTGGGAATTAGATTTGACAAGGTCAACAATGAAAAGAGGTATTTGATTATTATTGTTTAAACTTACTTTCAATTTTTAAACCATTTAGTGTTATAGAATTGAGAGCTTATTAGAAGTGGTTTAAACCTAACACTCAAGGTCTCTTTTCTTCCTTCATAGTCATTTCTCGATTGCATTATTATTCTCTTCATCATAATCGATTTTGTTTATCTTTATATTTCCATTCATTTCATTGTTTTCAAGGTTTTTTTTTGTATATCGAACTTTGATTCATCGACATAGTCTGCAGATTAAATATACATATACTTTAAGACCTGGCCTTGGTTTTATAATTATCGTAAATAGTAGTTTAATTGCTAAATCAATAAAAATAAATATTAGTTCAAGGCCAAATCAATACTATGATGAAAGTACTTTAAGTTTTTCTATATTTTTCTCTGATTTCTAAAAATATTTTTATAATGATTTGTAATTATAAAAAATAAGGGCTTAAGTGTTATTTTACGTGTATTTAACATCATTGAACAATGTGGTGCAGTTGAGTTGATAAAGATGAAACCTGGAAGAACTGTGATAATCCGTAATGCAAAGATTGTTATGTTTAAAGGGTCATTTTACATGTATTTTACTTGTGTTTAGTGCGATTTACTGGTTGTGTATTGATCTTCTATGTGGTTTTTTTTTGTTATAATTATCATTATGCTTTCCCTATTGGTTCATTAACATCAATTAATCATGTGTTAACACATTTGATATTCAGTAAAGTAAACGTTTATTTGGCTCCTCTTTAACCATTATATTTTTGTAACAACGTAAATTTCAAAGCAAAAATTTCATTTTTGTCTCAACCGTTTTCACATAAAATATTTTATAAAATATCCAACATTAGTTATCAAAACATATCGTTTCCCAAGATCACAAAAATCAAATCCTCTCTCTAATGTGTACGAGTCACGTCGGCGCCTTTCCACGGTCCTCGCTAATAGCTGAAACACATAACACAACAGCTGTAAGCATAAATGCTTAGTGAGTTCCCCAAAATACCCTTACACACATACGCCTTTCCAGGCCATACTCAACACAACCTTCCGGTCCATGTGTCTCAGGGGACTTCCGTCCCAGTCCTAGTAGACCTTCCGGTCCTACTCGTATCGACCTTCCGGTCCATGACTCCCTGACCTTCCAGTCCACGTCATAATGCCTTCCGGCCCATATCATACATAACATACATATCACATACATAACGCATACAGAACATGCAACACAAAACATGCATCTCATAACATACAAGACCTTCCGGTCACACATAGGTACCTTTCCAGGTACAGTATAGTGAGAAGACTCACCTCTGGTATCTCGGTAAGTCTCTGTCTCGGTAGAAACGTGATCTAGCCTCCGCCTAATCACATAAAGCCAATATTCCCATAAATATAACTATACTCCAACCTTCCTTAACATCCTCAGAAGGGTAAAAGACCATTTTACCCCTCTCCTGGCTCAAAGGCCTTACTGTTGACCAAACCCTAAAGTCAACAAAAGTCAACTGTCAAACTTTGACCTAACTCGTCGAGTGCACTTGGGCGACTCGGCGAGTCTACACGTGTCCACTGACCCTCTTAGTCCCTTTCTTGGCACGTCGAGTCCTTCTCTTTACTCGACGAGTCACACCTGGCATGAATCGTGGGGCTACCCCGACTCAGCTCGCCGAGTCTCAAGAACAACTCGGCAAGTACCGCCTTGAACCCCAATCCTCTAATCCTTTTCTGACTCACTGAGTTATCCCCCAACCCGGCAAGTCTACTCACAGAGCTATTCACGTGAAACCCTAACCCTACTCGCTGAGTCTCAAGAACAACTCGGCGAGTTCATGCCATGCACCATCTCTATTGACCTCCTAGGGTCAGATTTGTGCCCCTAATCCACATAACTGGCCTTCCCAAGCACGAAAGTCACGTAAAGCTCGAAACTTGATGCTTACATATCAATATAATAGCATCCAATGGTGATTTAGTCCCAAAAATGGCAACCTAAGTCCAATAATCCCAAAATGACTCATAAAGCTCCATGGGATAAAGTCTCTGGACCTCTTTGAGTCCAGATCCAAAGCACAAACTCAATAGGGGACTAAATACTCTACATATTCTTCTTCTAAAGGGTTTAAAAACCCTAACTCTATGAATCAACACCCAAAACTGGAGAAGGTACGAAGGAATACCTTAATATGAAGCTTTTGATCTCTGAAGACACTAGATTTGCACTTCCTTCAGCCTTCTTTTGCCTTGGTCACCTTCTCCTTCAAATTTCACCAACAAATGATCAACAATGGCCTCTCTTCACCTCACAAGAGATCTAGGACTCTCTCTGGGGTGTGGTAGCCGAAATGGACGGCCATAAGGGCCTTTAAATAGGTCTCAAACCCTGGAAATTAGGGTTTCATTAAACAGCGTGGACTCGCCGAGTCCACTCATGAACTCGCGGAGTCCAGCTATGAACTCGCATACGAATCCGCGACCATACTCGACGAGTCTATACATCAACTCGCCGAGTTCCCCCACAAAACCCAAAAATAAAGGAACAAAATCTCATATCTGGAAATTCGGGTGTTACAATTCTCCCCCAGTAGAACCAGACTTCGTCCCCGAAGTCTTTTACCGAAAACAACTCCGGATGTTGCTCCCGCATCTCTGACTCGGACTCCCACGTCAGCTCGGACCCCTTCCGATGCTACCACTGAACTTGCACCAATGGCACCTCCTTGCTCCTCAGAACCTTGATTTTCTGATCCGGAATCATGATTGGTCTCTCGGCATAATTCAGGCCCGCATCCACCTAAATATCCTCCAGAGGCACTACCGCCGACTCGTCGGCTATACACTTCCTCAACCGAGACACGTGGAAAGTATCATGAATCTGGCTCAACTTCGCAGGTAGCTCCAGACGATATGCTACTCTGCCCACCCTCGCGATCACCCTGAAAAGACCAATATATCGGGGCCCCAACTTGCCCCTCTTCCTGAATCGGATCACTCCTTTCCAAGGAGAGACCTTCAGGAGCACGAAGTCGCCGACCTGAAACTCGAGCTCGGACCGGCGTCTGTCCACATAACTCTTCTGCCGACTCTGAGCGGTCAACAACCTCTGTTTGACCTGCTGGATCTGCTCTTTCGTCTGAAGCACAATCTCGGTGCTGCCCATCACACGCTGCCCTACTTCTCCCCAGCAAATGGGGGTTCGACACCTCCTCCCATACAATAGCTCAAAGGGCGGCATGCCAATGCTCGAATGATGGCTGTTGTTATAAGAAAACTCCGCCAAGGGCAAATACGTGTCCCAACTCCCTCCGAACTCCAATACACATACCCGAAGCATATCCTCGAGCGTATGAATCGTCCGCTCACTCTGCCCGTCCGTCTGTGGGTGGTATGCGGTACTGAAATGTAGCCTCGTACCCAACTCCTCATGAAACTTCTTCCAAAATCTGGAAGTAAATCGTACATATCGATTTGAAACAATCGAGATCGGAACTCCATGCCGCGATACCACCTCCCTCACATACAACTCTGCCAGCCTCTCAGCAGAAGAGCTCTCACTGATAGCAAGAAAGTGAGCGCTCTTCGTCAACCTGTCCACAATTACCCAAATTGCATCGACACCCCTCGCGGTCCTTGGCAATTTGGTGATGAAATCCATGGTAATCTGTTCCCATTTCCACTCGGGAATCTCTAATGGCTGCAGCTTACCATGTGGACGCTGGTTTTCGGCCTTAACCCTGCGACAGGTCAATCATCTCTCTACAAACCATGTGACATCCCTCTTCATACAGGGCCACCAATAATCCTTTTTTAGGTCCAAATACATCTTAGTGGCCCCGGGATGGATCGAGAATTTCGATCGATGAGCCTATTCATCAAAATGGTACGCGTTCCGCCCATGGACGGTACCCATATCCGACCCTGAAAAGTCATAAGCCCCCAGCTATTGGTAACGAATTCTGATACCAGCCCGACAACTCGCTCTCTCTTCTGGCTTTCTGACCTCACAGCCTCAGCCTGGGCCCCACGGATAGCATCCAACACCGGGGTCATCATTGTCAATCTCAAACAAACATCCCGCAATGGGGCGCCCTCCGCCCTTCGGTTCAGAGCATCGGCTACAACATTAGCCTTGCCCGGGTGATACAGGATCTCATAATCATAATCCTTGACCACGTCCAACCACCTCCTCTGGCGCATATTCAGGTTGGGCTGATCCATCAAATACTTCAAGCTCTTGTAGTCCGTGTATATCGTACATTGAACCCCATAAAGATAATCTCGCCAGATCTTAAGGGCGAACACTACCGCTCCCATTTCCAAATCATGAGTGGGATATCTCGACTCATGAGGCTTAAGCTGCCTCGATGCATACGCTATCACATGCCCCCTCTGCATAAGCACCGCTCCCAATCCGGATATCGATGCATCACAATATACCACAAAATCCTCCATCCCTTCCGGAAGGGCTAATACTGGGGCCTCGCATAACTTCTGGCGAAGTGTCTCAAATGAGGTATGCTGCTCCGGACCCCATCAAAATGCAACACCCTTCCGGGTCATCTTGGTGAATGGCACAACGATCTTGGAGAAATCCTTAATAAATCTCCAATAATAGCCGGCCAATCCCAGAAACTCCTGATCTCGGTGGGTGATCTCGTCACCTCCCACCTCATGACTGCCTCAACCTTGTACGAATCGACCAATATCCCATTCTGGTTGACGAGATGTCCCAAGAACTGAACCTCTCGTAACCAGAACTCACACTTGGAGAATTTGGCATACAGCCTCTCCGGTCTCATAACTCCAAGGATCTCCCTCAAATGCTCCTCATGTTGTTCTCTGGACCTCGAATATACCAATATATTATCAATGAATACGATCACCGACCGATCCAGCATCGGCCTGCACACCCTGTTCATGAGATCCATGAACGCAGCTGGTGCATTGGTGAGCCCAAAAGGCATCACCACAAACTCGTAATGCCCATAACGAGTTCTGAATGCTGTCTTCTGGATATCTTCATCCCGAACCCTCATCTGATGATAACCCAACCTCAAGTCTATCTTGGAGAACCAAGATGCCCCCTGTAACTGATCGAACAGATCATCGATCCTTGGCAACGGATACCGGTTCTTGACCGTCAACTTGTTCAACTCCCGGTAATCAATACACATCCGGTGTGAACCATCCTTCTTCTTGAAAAAAAGGATCGGCGCTCCCCAAGGAGAGCTACTCGGTCGAATAAACCCCTTCCCCAACAGCTCTTGAAGCTGCGAGGATAAATCCTACATCTCTGGCGGCGCGAGGCGATAAGGCGCCTTGGCGATAGGTGCTGCTCCCGGAACCAAATCGATACGGAACTCCACTTGCCTCTCCGGAGGCACGCCCGGTAGTTCCTCGGGAAAAACATCCGGAAACTCGCACACTATCAGAACCTCATCAATCGAACTTGGCCTCCCCGCGACCACTCGTGTGTCCATCACATAGGCTACGAATCCACTGCAGCCTTGCTGCAAACTTTGTCTCACCTTGGCAGCCGAACAAAACGCTGACCCACACAGGGTCCCCTCGCCATACACCGTAAGCATTCCCCCACTAGGGTCTCGTATCGTCACCAACTGACGCTCGTAGTCTATAACAGCTCCAAATCGGCTTAACCAATCCATGCCTACTATAACAAACACGTCCCCCGTCGCAATCGGGACCATATCTATCGGGAACTCCACACCGAAGATCTCAAGGATACACCCTCGAATCACCTCCGAAGCATACACTGCTCGCTCATCAGCTATGGAAACTTACAGAGGTCGACTCAATGCCTCTCGACGGATACTAATGTGCTGACTAAATGCCAAGGAAACAAATGATCGACTCGCACCCGAGTCAAATAATACCAAAGCAGGTACAGAACTCACAAGAAAAGTACCTACGCATATCATCATATAAGCACAATATCATAAACAAAAGATAAAATACATAATACATACCAGCCACAACATCGGGCGCCGCACGGACCTCCTCCGCAGTCAACTGAAAAGCTCTCCCACAAGCCTTCGGAGCCTCGGCCTTCACCGGTCGAACCTCGGTAACCCTAGCAGCAGGCACATATCCATGTGCTGATCCCTGGTGTAGTTGTGGGCACTCGGCCTTCCGATGGCCGGTCTGGTGGCAATGGAAGCAAACCATAAATCCCTTGGGGCAATCCCTAGCGATATGCCCCTCCTTGCCACATTTGTAGCAAGCACCCGATCGACAGGCTCCCTCATGACCCTTGTCGCACTTCCTGCAAGTGCGGCCCTTCTGGCCTCCGGTCCTCGAATCAGCGGACTTGGTCCGCTTGGCTGCCGGCTGAGACTGAGCCGGCCGCCAATCCATCCTCTGAGACTCGGCCTCCTCCCTGTCCTGAGTCTCCAACTCAATCTCCCTCTTCCGGGCATTTGCCTGGAGCTCAGCAAATGTCTGGTACGTCGAGTTCGACATGAACTCCCAAATGTCCCTCCCCAGAATACCCAAATACCGGCTCATCCGTTCCTGCTCAGTAGACACCTGCTCAGGGCAGAACATCGCCTTCTCATGAAACTTCCGGGTGACCACAATAACCGAATCATTATCCTGCTTAAGGGTCAAGAACTCCTGAACCATCCGTTCCCTCTCCATCGGGAGAACATACTCGTCTCTGAACATGGTGGTGAACCTCTCCCAGGTTACTGCTGAAATCTCTGCAAGAGTAAAGTTCATTGTCACGAACTTCCACCAATCCTTCGCTCCCAAGCGAAGCTGGTTCAAAGCGAACCGTACCCTCAGATGCTCCGGACATGAACACGTATAGAAGCATCCCTCAATGTCAGCAATCCATCTCATCGCAGCTATCGGATCCTGCGTCCCATCAAACTCGGGTGGCTTTGTGTTGCTGAACTACCGGAACAACAACGAGTCACCTCCCTGAGGCCTGGCAGCAGCCACAGCTGCTGTAGCTGCAGCGGCTGCGGCCTCAGTCACTGCGGCGTACTGCTCATCAAAAGTCTCCAACAGCGTGGTCTTGATAGACCCAAACATCTCTGGAATATCGGCCCTGATCGTCGCAGCCACCTCATCGTGGATCATCTGACGAAGCTCGTCCTCACTCACACCGCTCGCCTCAGGTCTGTGGCGTGTCCCAACCATGATGTCTCTGAAATACGACAAAAATTATCAGAGACTCGATCGAGCATACTCATACTCGATGACACGACCCTACCCGTCCTCCGTTGTCCAAAAGATTCTTACTTGGAATGTCCACTGATCCGGTGTCTTCAGTGGTACGGGCCCAATACTACTGACCACACCGCATCAGCATTCACTCCAAGTCCTCCTCCTTAGATCCTGGATTACGAGTACTCTACTCTCATGAGCTCCTAACTGCTATCTACTCGCTCTCAAAGGATCTCAGCAGCAAAAATCTCCTAGGCTAAGGCATCACAAATCAGGCCACTCTAGTCCTAATATGTATACCTAGCCTACTCTAGCATGCATAATGTAACATAACATATCTCATAACACATAATGTAAGGGTACTTTTGGGAATTCACCGTTCGGGCGCTGGCTGATCGTACACACGGCTCTACTCTGTTTGTCTCAAAACTCTTTTTACTCTTTACAAAAATTTTACTTCATTATTAAAATTTTCCTCAAATCCTCTGTTTGAGTTCAGATGCGCCCGAAGGTGCATCCGAATCTCTCAAACCAAGGCTCTGATACCAACTTGTAACAACGTAAATTTCAAAGAAAAAATTTCATTTTTGTCTCAACCATTTTCACATAAAATATTTTATAAAATATCCAACATTAGTTATCAAAACATATCGTTTCCCAAGATCACAAAAATCAAATCCTCTCTCTAGTGTGTACGAGTCACGTCGGCGCCTTTCCACGGTCCTCGCTAGTACCTGAAACACATAACACAACAGTTGTAAGCATAAATGCTTAGTGAGTTCCCCAAAATACCCGTATACACATACGCCTTTCCAGGCCATACTCAACACGACCTTTCGGTCCATGTGTCTTAGGGGACTTCTGTCCCAGTCCCAGTAGACCTTCCGGTCCTACTCGTATCGACCTTCCGGTCCATGACTCCCTGACCTTCCGGTCCACATCATAATGCCTTCCAGCCCATATCATACATAACATACATATCACATACATAACACATACAGAACATGCAACGCAAAACATGCATCTCATAACATACAAGACCTTCCGATCACACATAGGTACCTTTCCAGGTACAGTATAGTGAGAAGACTCACCTCTGGTATCTTGGTAAGTCTCTGTCTTGGTAGAAACGTGATCTAGCCTCCGCCTAATCACATAAAGCCAATACTCCCATAAATATAACTATACTCCAACCTTTCTTAACATCCTCAGAAGGGTAAAAGACCATTTTACCCCTCTCCTGGCTCAAAGGCCTTACTGTTGACCAAACCCAAAAGTCAACAAAAGTCAACTTTCAAACTTTGACCCGACTCGTCTAGTGCACTTAGGCGACTCGGTGAGTCTACACGTGTCCACTGACCCTCTTAGTCCCTTTCTTGGCACGTGGAGTCCTTCTCTTTACTCGACGAGTCACACCTGGCATGAATCGCGGGGCTACCCCGACTCAGCTCGCCGAGTCTCAAGAACAGCTCGGCGAGTACCACCTTGAACCCCAATCCTCTAATCCCTTTCTAACTCACTGAGTTATCCCCTAACCCGGCAAGTCTACTCATAGAGCTATTCACGTGAAACCCTAACCCTACTCGCCGAGTCTCAAGAACAACTCGGCGAGTTCATGCCATGCACCATCTCTATTGACCTCCTGGGGTCAGATCTGTGCCCCTAATCCACAGATCTGGCCTTCCCAAGCACGAAAGTCACGTAAAGCTCGAAACTTGATGCTTACATATCAACATAATGGCATCCAATGGTGATTTAGTCCCAAAAATGGCAACCTAATTCCAATAATCCCAAAATGACTCATAAAGCTCCATGGGATAATGTCTCTGGACCTCTTTGAGTCCAGATCCAAAGCACAAACTCGAGAGGGGACTAAATACTCTACATATTCTTATTCTAAAGGGTTTAAAAACCCTAACTCTATGAATCAACACCCAAAACTGGAGAAGGTCTAAAGGAATACCTTAATATGAAGCCTTTGATCTCTGAAGACACTAGATTTGCACTTCCTTCAGCCTTCTTTTGCCTTGGTCACCTTCTCCTTCAAATTTCACCAACAAATGATCAACAATGGCCTCTCTTCATTTCACAAGCGATCTAGGACTCTCTCTGGGGTGTGGTAGCCGCAATGGACGGCCATAAGGGCCTTTAAATAGGTCTCAAACCCTAGAAATTAGGGTTTCATTAAACAGCGTGGACTCGCCGAGTCCATTCATGAACTCGTCGATCCAGCTGTGAACTCGCATACGAATCCGCGACCATAATCGGCGAGTCTATACGCCAACTCGCCGAGTTCCCCCACAAAACCCAAAAATAAAGGAACAAAATCTCATACCTGGAAATCCGGGTGTTACAGTTTTGATACTCATTGTGAACAATCCACCATTTTTTCAAACATAGACAACACTAATCTGAAAGAAGGAACAATTTTGAAAAAGTTCCGTTGTTTATACTCACATTTAGACAGCCAGTCACTTAATAAATATGCATTTTGAACGTGTTAATGCATATTGAATTCAACATCTAAATGTTGTTAATTATTCGTGCCTTCTTTATTGAAGGACTATATGTTTAAACAGTTAGTGATACAAAATTCGTAGCTGATACTTGAAGACGATAACGACTCAAAATTAATATAAAGACTGGATAATTTCTGAGCAACATCTTCACATTGTATGTCATCTTTACGTGTTCCCCTAACCATTAATGAATCCCGATTTGATTGACCATGTTAGTGGTTTGGTTTCGTTCAAGATTAATATCTAAATCTTGAATAAAAAATGTTAATAAGTTAACATGTTTGTGCAAAAGAGAAGGTTTTGTTCAAAGGATTAAAGTTGAAGAAGGTAAAGGATGCAAATTTTAATACAGTCAAAACTGAACATGACTACATGAGATCAGAAAATAGAGCTTCCTTGTATTTAACCGTAATGGCATAATCAAAATGTATTAAATTCCACAAATATCAATAAAAAGGAGTTTCCATGCATTTAACCATAACCAGAATGGGTTATATTCTAGAAATGGCAATAAACTTTACCACTCCTTCAACAGTCGATGCCTTAAATTACCGTAGGTAAAAAAAATTAAGCAAAGAAAGTAAATTAGGTTGCTTATTAATGCAATTTTTCCTTTTGAATAAGAATATGTAAAGTTCTTACTGTTTTTTGTTTGTGATGCAGATCATCCCTTCATTTTCTGATTTGATTATTAACTGGCATCAACCATACCAAACAAACAATGTGGTGCAAATTTCATCTTCCTCTGTTGCATGCTTCTGTTGCTTGCCAAAGGAAATTGTTGATTAATTGGGTGTCTGCCACTGACCTTGAAGAAGCAAATAAAACGTCCTCCTTTTTACCAAACTGTCCTATAAAGTCACAGTGACTAACAATTTTAATCAACAACATGTTTTACAATGGAATACCGTCCAACCCCACAACGCCCGAATCCTTCCCTAGTTATAAAAAAAATATTCCCTAGTTATAAATTAAAATTTTATGAGAAAATGCATATGGACAAACTATGTTAATGTGAGCACCATGTAACATGCCATATAGTCATGGTAATAAGATGACCTCACATACTGGAAAATAGCATATAGAACATAGAACGTATGAGCTTTGGCTATGGGGAGTGGTCACCACTAACCCACCAAAAAAACGTTGCCACCTCTATGTCACGTCAACTTCACCACCAATCCACTCAACTAGACATTGGAAATGGTTACCTCTCCACAATTTTTTTATGATTAAATTAAATAAAAACATAATTTAAACTAAAATAAAATATTTTACATTAATTGAAACCACATTACATTAATTAAAAAACATAGAAAATTAAACCTAAAAAAATAGAAACCGTAAAGCTAGATTACTTAAAAAACATAAAATACATAGAAAATTAATCCTAAATTACTAAAAAAACATAAAAAAAAACATAAAAAATTAAACCTAAATTACTAAAAACACATAAAAAATATAGAAAAATAAATCTAAATTATTAAAAAGCATAAAAAACATAGAATCTATTTGAAATATTTGTCGAGAACTTCTTGTTGAATTTTTAAAAACTCCCTTAAATTTTCTGGGTCTAGATTCGGTTGCGGCGCCGTGTTTAAAATTTGAAAATCGGTGAGTGTCATTTTTCGCCGACAAGCTTCCTCTGTTGGTTCAATTTTTTTATAAAAAAACTTAGAGTTTTGTCTATTTTCTCCGCTAGTACGTCCTCGTTGGTTGATTTTCCGCTTGAAGACGCCCCCTTTCTCGCTTTACCCCTTCCCGGTGGTCGACAAAGTTGGACGTCCGGTGGACTCTCCCCCACGGTGGCGTCAAACTCATCATTGAGCTCGAGGCTAACACTAATGTCCAAGTTGGACGTTCTCGGCCTTTTGTTGGAGTCGGTGGTAGATCTCGAATGTGCCGTATCCGGATAAATGACCCATTTCAGACCATTACGACAAACTTCTGACACTTTTTGGTTGACGAATGGTTTACCATTGTTGGTAATTTTGAATTGGTACAACGTGGTTGATAAAATGTTGAAATCGTTGCTACCACTTATATGCATATTTTTAAGATTGTCAAATACGTCGTTAAATTTGGTGCAAGCCGCTCGAAGGTTACGCCATTTTGCATTGATTAAGTCGTATGTCCGACTCATTTGCCTTCCAAATAACGCGTGAAAGTGGTCTAAAACACGATTACAAAAACTTTGACCCGTTTGCATGTTGCCGACATCCCCGTCTTGTGATATGAAAATCTAAGCTTTAGCTAAAGTTTCTTCATCCTCTTCGTCCATTGCGTACTTTTTTTTCCTTGGATCTTTTGAATTTTTTTGCCTTCTACGACTTGGTTGTGTTTCTTCAACCTATTCATCGTCGTCATTGTCGATGTTTATAGGTTGAGATTGAAATAATGGAACTTGATATGGTTGTGAAGGTTGTTGACGTTGAGAAGTTTGGGGTTGAAATTGCGGAGAAGGTTGTTGTTGAAATTCTTGAAATTGGGGTTGATTGAATTGTGGTGGTTATTGTTGTTGTTAGTAGTGTGGGTGGTATGAAAGATTTGTGAATAGAGGTTGTTGTTGGATTGGAGATGTTATAAATTGCATGTAACTAAGATTTGCTAATGGATTGTTTGGAGTGTTTGGAATGTTTGGGGAGAGTGTAGCATTTTGATTTGGATCCATAAAAATATATGAGGAAAAAGTATTTTTGTTAAATATGTGTGTTTGTGTATTTGAAATGTAAAATGGATGTCATATATAAAGAAATTTATTAGTAATTGAATGATTAAATTTTTTTTATATAGTAAACTGTCGAAATAGTACGACACTCCACCAACGGTCAAAAAAGTCAAATGGCCAATCAAATCATTTGTCTCCATTTGTCTTCGCATCCACGCCACAGTCATAGCGGCCCTGGGGGCGGTCTTCACGCGTCTTGGGGGGCTCCACGTCAGCCTCCCACGTGTCTTGCATTCGCCACAACAGATAGCCTTAGTGACCTACAATGTGTAAAAAAAATGATTATAGATCAAATGAGATTAAACTGAACAGTTAGTTGGTCAACAATGACATTAACTTTACATTTTTTGCAAATCAAATTATTTTGATTTAAAAAAGGTATTAGAATTTGTTTTAATAAAAAACTACATAACCGATTATTATAACATATCAGAGTACAAATCATACTCTTTTATTTTTATATTTATCTATTTAAAAAAGATCACTTGGATTGTGGAATATTTGCATTGACATGATACATATAAAAAGAATTAGAATACTTGCCTTCCCTTTTACACCAATAATTTATATCTTTTCAAAAGAAAGAACAATACCTTTTCATGATATATGATATATAGTGGCAAACATAACGATATGTATTTAATTATAAAACATATATTTTAGATTATATCCTTCAAATCATATTATTTTGAATCAAGTTAAGTGTTTCAAACAAATTATGGTTCATAAATAAGTTTTTGGCCAATTTTATTTTATTTTTTTTGAAAATTTTCCGAATTGAACCTGTTTTGCATAGAAAAAAACTTTCATGTTATTTTTTATTAACAAAAAAATTTATTGATAAATTACGAATTAAGAGGTAAAAAATAACCAACCAATCAGAGAGTGTCACGTGTCATTAGAGTGTGATAGAGTGGAGGATGTAGCGTGTCTAGATGTTACATTTTTCTAGCTTTCACTACATTTTACAAATACATAGCCAAAATTTGTTCTCGTGGTTTCTACTTTTTATTTTCAAGGGGTTAAATATACAAATATATGTGTGAAAACATATCCCAAAACCAATAAGCATCATGTAAAGTTATAAAATTGAGTAAACTACACGAATGGTCCGTATGGTTTAGGGTAATTTGCACGTTTGGTCCCTAACTTAATTTTTTTACTTGGAAGGTCCCTACTGTTTGTTTTTGTTACGCGCTTGGTCCCTGTCTTACCTAAAAGTCCAGAAGATGCACAACAAGAAGATTATAAGAGTTCCCTACTGAATCCAAGCCTAAATATCACCTTCTTCCTCTTCTAATACCTAAAAATCAGCATAAAAGACTTAGAAAGAAAATTGGAGGTTAGGGTTTGCTTGGAGGCTGAGGGTGAGCAACCCAAGCCATCACATTCCATTAAATAGGGGCGCAAACCTCGGATATTAGGGTTTCTCATTTAACCGCCACCACTCCGTAGTTATAGGCCGCTACGTCGTGGTGGCCATTTAAAACCCGCAATACATCATCCTTCGCCATGTCGTGGGATGCCTTCACCACGACGTGGTCCCGCCCAAAAATCCAAAAATACATTCAATTAAAATACCTCCAGGAATCCGGATGTTATAGGCTATAAACAACAAATCATGAATCAAGAATATTCTTTGGAATCCTAAAAGGACGACAGAGATAACCTTTCTAGTATAGAAGAAATCAATGAAAGAGTTACATTGATGGTGAGTTCCTTAATAATAGAGACATTTTCATTTAGCAGTTGGAGTTCATGCTCTTAATAAATAATAAAGTATTAACTTGGAAGAGTACCAAGTAATACATCTAAGTGGATTTGATAATAATCTTAGAGTATATTGCAATTGGTTAAATTGCAAAGACAAACTATGTGACTAAAAGAAATTCATCAATGACCCCAATGTTGTATTCAATCATTGATGATTCTCGTGAAGTTTCTTGTAAGTAAAAGGTGACTTTTTACCTAAATTATAGATCCCAAGTCGCATAAGATCACACTGTAAATACTCATTAAGTACCTTTACGATTGTGGGGATATCATAGTCAACTAAAGAGAATCTTGTCAATCTATTCTTTTAAGCTAAAGTCACTAATCAAGGTTAATAGTCACATATAGATCTAATGTCATTAGATTTACATGTGTATTAACTTGATCACATTTAGTTTAGTTTATTTTAAATTTAGGAACTAAAGCAGTATAAGTTACTATTTGATTTGATGATTATTAGGTGGAGAACTTAATATCTGATGGAGATCAGTCATCTCATTTAGATTATCACTGTGTTCCAATTTTGTATGTTCATAACCACTTATAGAATATTAATTTATTCAAACCTCCGCAATCGCTCCTACTCCTAAAAGAAAGTATTGAATTAAGATTGTCATAGACCATTGGTAGATTGTCCATGGGGAAGAACATAGCAATGTTTGCGACCAATACTCATGAGTACTTTAAATGGAGATTTTAAGGTATTAGAGTAACATTCACTTAGAGATTACTTCATGGATTTTGTTACAAGTAATTCTAACATCGTAATATCATATATTCTTCAAATAGAGATGCATGAGATTTTCTCCTATGATGTGTTGTTTTTTGGTTTCTCCCCAATGTTCTTTGTAAATGGAAATCATACAGGGTTTGACTGGATAAGACATGAGGAATAGGCGTAATCTATGTAGTCAATGTTTATTTGCTCACTTCTTTAAATAGTTGGAGTCGATATCTTTAGGCTCCTCGATGATTTGGTGTTTGTCACACCCCGAAACCAGAACGGCAGAATCGTTCCGGGGTGGAGGACGTCATGTTTAGCATCACAACCATTGTATAATAGCAATCATAGTAACACAATCATTACAAAGAGTATATATATATATATATATATATATGATAAATGTTTACATCAGTTTGGAACTTGTTTTAAATACACCAAAAGTATGTAGAATATAAAAACATGACTTTTATTGCTCCGGTTCCACTAAGTCCAAAAAGTACATGTCTACTGATTTCCTAAGAATACAAGCTGTTTAAGAGAATATCAACATAAAGCTAGTGAGTTCATAAACATTTAATTTTTGGTGGAAAATTTACTTTGAATTCTTTCGAAAAGTGTTCCTCAAGAAATCCCCATATTTTCTTATGAAAAGTGGTGTTGAAAGAGTATCTATCAGTAGAAAATAAACCATCGGTTTTAGAAATGCCGGTGTTATCCTGGGAAAATCCCATATTTTCCCTAAAAACAGGTTATCCGTCCTAGAGGTAGAGATACAAATTTAGAAATCCCTGATTACTATCAGTACATATATGAATGTAGTTTTATTACTCAAAATAAAACAAATGAAGAGTAGAGTTCGTAAACAAAAGTTAGTTTATACTTATTTGTGAGTCATATAACCATACTTGATATGACCTAGAGACATTTATAACGTTCTTCAGGCGTTAGGCTAAATGACATTTGTTCACCCCAGGCGTGCCCGCCTAACTGTAGCTAGCAGTTCAAGTGTGGGATTGTCAGTCCCGAATAGATCTATTCACAAATCTCACGCTCTCCCTCCAGGAGACTCTGGTTATACTAAAAGGATTTATCCCTCTACACCTAAGGGTGAAGTAGTGAAGTAGAGCCTCATAATTCTGTATAATCTAGTTTACAAGCTAGAGACAGTATAAAACAGTAATTATCCTTGAATAAATGTACTTTATACTTGTGAGAAAATATATAACATAAACTAGATCTGCCATAGATTATACATATTCATCCATGAAATCTGATTTGGTAGAAACTGCCTAGAGAGTTATCCCAAACTATACCCATTATAGTTTATTAGAGTTGATTTGTATAATGCTTTGTAAAAACCTTTCTGAAAGCTATGAAATTAGATTTCCAAAATAAAAGTTTCCCTTATGCTCAACATATTACCAAAAAGGGATAAAATATCCGAATATGTTATAAAACATGGAAATCGTTGGACTATAGTAATAAGTTTAAAACTTAATAAAATAATTTGAGTTTGGCTTGTATTCCCCCCCCTGAAAACATTAAAACACGGAAAATGTAGGGGTATGAACTCACCTCAGGTAAGTGGTTTGATTGAAGGATCGATACGGAAAGTTGGGTGTTCAAGTGAAGCCTTGAACACGATTTGATCCTAATTAACACGTAATGACACATAAAAGAGTCAAAATTGTAGCACCTGGTTCTTGGTACGTATTCTTTGTAATTAACCCTTTAAACATTTGCATTTTGGCCTTGCACTCGGCGAGTTGAAGGACCAACTCGCCGAGTAGAAGCGGGATTAGACGCGGGATTTAAGTGATGGACTCGGCGAGTCAAGGACCGGACTCGACGAGTCCGTGCTGTCTGGACAAAAACCCTAATATGAGGGTTTGCACCCTATATGAACTCATTAACTCGGCCTCCCTTGTCCCTAACACTCTCCCAGAGCTGCATAACGAAACCCTAGCCGTTTGTGTGTGTGTGTTAAGGCCATTTTGGTGCTTTTGTGAACTTGTGAAGCTTGGAGGGAAGAAGAGATGTGGAGTATTCGACTTGGGGCTTGTAGATCCAGGAATCTCATTCCAACTTCAGCTTAATCAAGGTAAAATGCCCCTGCTTTGGTCTTTCATTGGATTGTTCATCTTTAGAATATGGATCTTGGGTGCATTTGGGGCTTTTCAAGCCATTTTCAGACTAAAAGGGTGTTATGAGGACTTTGACTCCGGATCTGGACCATAAGAGGGGTCTCATGGCATAAAGGTGCCAACTTTAGGGCCATGAGAGCCCCATGCACATTCTAGGGCACTTTAGATGGATTTTTGAGCTAAAAACCCCATGCATGTGCATCAATTTTGGAACTTTACGCATGAAGTGGACACTAGGAGGCCAGATCTATAGTTTTGGTGTGTTAGATCTAATTTAAATCGACTGCATGGATTGGTCAAGATTGGACTCGGCGAGTCCGTTCTGGGACTCGGCGAGTCCAAGGCATAAAGTCCCATATCTGTTAAGGATCTAAAGAACTTAGCTGGGTGTTAGAAGGACTATAGAAGGTCAGAAAGGGTGACCCAATGTTCTGGACTAAGTCATTGTTCAGGATGTTCAGGGGACTCGGCGAGTGCATGAGCAGACTCGGCAAGTCCAAGGCAATCTTCTTATGGATGAAGATGAACTCGGCGAGTTGTTCATACAACTCGGTGAGTCATGGATAGGACCTGTTTATCAGTTAAAGATGGACTCGACGTGTTGTTCATACAACTCGGCGAGTCGGATGAAGATTCAGTCGATGTTCATTTAGAAGGATAACTTGTCGATTCATCGCCTAACTCAACGAGTAGGGACGGGTATAAGGGAAGACGGAAGGATAGGGACTCAGCGAGTTGGCAAGCCAACTCGGCGAGTCATGTCAACTAGTAGTTGACTTTGACTTTGACTTGGTCAGGGGTAAAATGGTCATTTTACCCTAAGAGTAGATACCAGTTCTAACTAAGTGTTTTACGGGAATTATAGTCGGAGGATTTCCGGAGTAGCAGCGGCAGCAGATAGAGGCTTTCCGCACAGATCAACAGCTACTACGAGGTGAGTTACCTTCCAGTAGCGGTGGATCTACGACCACAATGTCGGCCCATCAGTAGGAGTTGTATGATTAGATGATTGTGTATGTGATATTCATTTGGGTTTGCTACTACCTGATATGTGTATGTGCTAGTATTATATGATGCTATGTGTTAGTGACAGTAGGGGAGATAGTCCGCAGAGTACCGGCCGATAGGGCCAAAGGGGTAATTATGCCCAGCCATGCTAGATAGAGTATGTGATATGTGTTATTTGGTAGTAGTAGGGGTGAAATAGTCCCCAGTATCTGGTCGAGAGGACCGAAGGGGAGACCAGCACCTATATATGCTAGCCAGCATCCAGTCGAGAGGACCGAAGGGGAGGCCAGCACCCAGATATGCTAGCCAGTATCCGGTCGAGAGGACCGAAGGGGTAGGTCGGTCACCCAGATATGCCTGACAATATATGCATGTTATGTGGTTGTATGGTATGTGGTATGATGGGGGGAATCGCTAAGCTTCGTGCTTACAATTTTCAGTTTGGGTTTCAGGTACCTCTTCATCGAAGGGGAAAGAGCTGGCGCGGTAGTGACACATCATACACACACACTGTTTTCCGCTTTATGAGCTTGTTCTGGGATTTGTACTCTGATATTGGGTTACTTTCATACTTTGGTTTTCAGACACGATGTATGTTATGAAATGGCTTGATTAGACAATGTTTTATTTACAAATGTTTTCTAAAGTATTGATTTTAAAAACGAAATTTTTAGGTGTGAAATTTGGGTCGTTACAAGTTGGTATCAGAGCCCTGGTTTGAGGGATTCGGACACACCTTCGGGGGTGTCTAAACTCAAATCAAGGGATTAAAGGATTTCGAAAAAGAAAAAGTTTTCTAAAGGATTAAGTAAAGAGTTTTAAGAAAGAACGAAGTGTGTGATGTGTGCGACCCGCCGAGCTCAAGTAAGTATTCCCCAAGTACCCATACAAGCTTATGTTACGTTTATCAGTTTCAGTAGAACATCATGCTAGAATAGGACCAAGGATCTAGGAGTGATGCCTTACGTGCCTGCTTTATGTGCTTCAGCTTATGAAAATTGCATGCTAGTATTGAGTAGACAGCAGTAGGATAGCCTGGTTAGGTTATGCCTGATAGTATGAGCTTAGCATTGTATGCTAGTACAGATTAGTCAGTATGATAGCCAGAGTGGTATATGCTTGATTATGTACTTGATGCTCGAATGCTGCTTACTTTGTGCTTTTAGGAGTTCTAGTTATCTTTACTATCTAGTAAGTGAATATGTTACGTTACATATTGCGAGGATTAAATAATTCAGAAGGCTAGGTCTAGCTCTATTGCGCAGCTCTTGTCTGAGTCCAACCGTTGTAGGGTAAGATCTCTCATTTGAAGAATTATGTAGTCTTAGTAATATGTAATAGTATTCACGAGCTAGTTGGGGGAAGATAGCGGGGAATTCTTATGCATCTTATGGCGGAGAGTGGGCTGGTGATTACCCTAGGGCAAGCCTAGGATGATATTAGAAAGAGATCAATAGTAGTAGTAGAAGGGACCTGGTGGAGTCAAGGAAGTCCTTGAAGAAGGTACGGATAGATGTAGAAGGTAGTATGGGCCCATACTAATGAAAGCAGAGGATTCGTACCCGAACTGAGGAAGGCTGAGATAAGACCAGGGAACTTGTTGTAGATGTGATCCCTCAAGAGGTATCAGTATCACTAACGGTTGTTATTATGTATTGCAGAATGGTGGTACTACGTTCGAGGCCAGCAGTTGGCAGCTCAGGAGAGGGATCGGTTTCGGGGTCAGGTTCCGAACCAGTAGATGAGGGGCTACGTGAGTTCATAGCGTCAGAGATCACCAGAGGTATCCTTGAGTCGACCCCCATCATTTCCGGGTCGATCAAGAAAGGGATAGTTGAGTTGATGGAGGATCGCTTCAGGGCGTTCAGGAGTGACCTGACATCTGGCTAGTCAGGATCTCGCACACTTTCCTTCAAGGACTTGAGGGGCAGTGGTGCGCCGGATTTTCATGGGAGGAAGGACCCCATAGCTGCCAGACGATAGATTGCAGACATCGAGTCTGAACAGTTGACTAGCTTCTGCTCCGAGGGGTCGAAGGTGAGGTTTGCAGCAGGCTTTTATTTGAGAGAAAAAAGAAGACTATGCCTTCGCCATATGAAATATGAATATTAAGTAATAATAGCATGGCACTTTGAATTCGATATAAGAAATTTTGTTTTCAAAAAAACCTGCTACGGAACTACCGAGCAGGGGCAAAAAGATGATAAGTAGATACATAATTTCGAGTGTGATCAGACAACCAAAAATCAGACAATGACAGAGCGGCCTGTGATTGAGGATTGATCGACGCCCGAGGAACGCTCGACCGAATCAATGAGTCACAAGGTGTAAGCCCCAACGACAAAAGAACCTAGGCGCAGAGCATTTTCGGGGGCTAGCCTCCTTCCTTCTTACTTGACTTCCAATTCGACTCTTTTTTTCTTGAATTTGAATCATTTCCTCTTTCTCGCCATTCTTCTGTTTAAGAACTGCGCCCCCTTGCCTCCGGTGGCTATTTGACTAAGGCTGGAAAGAGGTGCTTGCTTTATGAAACTGAAACCTTCTTTCTTTGATTCTTTGATCGGAATACGGATGAGATCAGAAAGGCCATCATTGGGGCAAACGATGCAATAGGATGTTTGAGAGACAGAGCTAGAGACTGGTGGGAGTCTGTTGGTGACTCATTGGGATCCTCGGTTGTTGAGGCTATGACATGGCCAGACTTTGTGGCCCGGTTTTGAGCGGAGTTTGCCCCTATGGTGGAGCTCCAGCAGTTAGCTAGAGAGTTTCTGGATATGAGGCAGACGACGGAGACTGTGGCGGAGATCACCGCCAAGTTCCGGGAGAGGGCGTTGTTGGTGCCCCAGTATGCGGGTGATGAGGATATGAGGAGGACTCGCTATCATGACATGCTACGAGCTGATATTCGGGAGCATGTCAGTTTTTCCTCTTGCCCTACTCTAGAGTCCATGATCGCTAGGGCAAGGGAAAGGGAGATCAACCTAGAGCACATCCGGAAGGGGAAGGTTGAGGAGGGGCAGGTTATGGGGGCTTCAGGGAAGAAGCCCAAGGGACCAGACGCAGGGCCGAAAGGCCAACAGGGGTGAGGTCGCTGCAATAAATGTGGCAAGACGCACGAGGGAGCGTGCAAGTTGGGATCGTCAGGCTGCAATAAGTGCAGCAAGATGGGGCATTTCAGCAGGGATTGTACCGCCCCTGCACCTATGATATAGATGTCAGAGTTGTTGTGTTTCCACTGCAACCAGAGGGGCCACAAGAAGGCCAATTGCCCCCAGTTGACAGCAGCATCAGCACCAGTGAAGGCGCAAGCTCCAACAACCCTGCGGATCACTGATGGCCGGCAGGGTAAGGCAGAGGCTCTGGTGGTGAGGAGCCGGGCATTTCAGCTGACTACCGAGGAGGCACGCGCCGCACCCGATGTGGTGACGGGTATGATTTTTTGTTGGATTAGTGTCTAAGCCAGTAACCATATTTGGTAAGTACTTGACCCGATTGTGCATGGTCCTTTTAGGTTGCCTTCACCAAAGCAACTTGACTGGAGAAATAATAGAGAAAGAGGTTATTATGATTTAGTTATATGTTATAAGAATAATATATTAAAGGAGAAATCATATTTGTTTAATTAATATTGGTCAATAATTAATTAGGAATTAATTTTGTGATCAAATGTAATTAATTAAACTAGAGGGGCTGAATTGTAATTATGTGATAGTTACAAAATATGGTAATGGTTATCCTAAATATGGGTTGAACGAATTCAAGGAGATAAGGATCCTTGAAATCATCCAAAGGATAAAGGATAAGGTTTTTCAAGGGTTATCTTATTGTTACTTGGTGGGCAAGCAACTAGATAAGGATAAAGACTGAAACCGTAATCCCTACACCTATATAAAGACCCCTTGGCTAATGAAATTCGTCCATGCCTTGTCTAGGGTTTCTAGGGACGAATTTCACACCTCTTCCCTCTCTTTATTACCTCTCCATTTGCTCTTGGTGTTTGTGAGCCATTAGAGGTACTACACTTGTGGTACTTACTTTCAAAGACAAGAAGATTCAAAACCTGCCCTCAAGTTTTGGAATTTAAATTGTTGATTAAAGTTTAATTTTGAAAGTCTAAATTCTAAAACCCTAATTTTGAAAAGTTCAAATTACACCCTTATGGTTTTATTATTTTAATTAAGTGTATAATTAAAAGAGAGTTAATAAATCCATAATGATGAGGTTTATATTTTATTAAAAGTGTAATTTATAAAATTTTAAACCACCTAGTAATGATACTATGTATAACATTAAAAGTCAAATATTATATATGTATAACTAAAATGCTAGTCTTACCGTTAGTAGGCCTCATTCACGAAGCCGATCTATAAGGGGGGTATAAGGTTATGGCCTATAAAATGGTCGTTTAATGGGTATCCACTTTTACCCACCGCTTCCTTGATTGGTGGAGGGTCGTTAGTCGAATGGGTAGGATAGGGCAATCCTCTCTTCATTAATAAGTATAATGAATATATGTAAAGTAACTAAACGCTTTTGCAAATTCCCAATCCTAGTTACTTTAGGCAAAAGTGAAATTGATGCAATCCCATGAAATTACACTTTGCACCCTTGCTAAGAAGTTAGTGGAGCGTGTGTGGTTAACCGGCACACTAATTGGTTCTAAGTAAAGGTGGCAAAGGGTGACTCAATGTTTGTCATAGTTCGATGGAGCGTGTGTGGTTTACCGGCACATCAAATAGGTGACTGTAACAATGAGGGCACCATGTAGATTTGCATGGTTATTCACACCCACTTTGTGATCCTCGGCATCCCAGCCACAAACGAGAGGGGCATATCGAGACTTAAACATGCCATTGAAAAGTTCAATGAATTTCAAAGGAAATCTAGGAATTCTTAATACATTTAAAACTTAAGCCTTTATGTTTTCATGGTGAAGAATTAGTGAATCGTCATTCACTTACCTCCAAAATTGTTTGCATGTTGGATTACGGCATCCCTCTTCTAATGTGTAAATAATGTTGTTGGATCCTAGCCTTAATGTCTCATTTGCGTGTTTCATTAAGGATTCAATCAACTAACTTGAAATTTCTCCCGTTTTGTAGATGTCTGACTCTAACCATGGTCTTCCCGGATCCCAAGGAAAAGGTGTTCCTATTGAAAGTGATAGCTTGTTCCAAAGTGAAGGATCAATGTGGACTAGCTTGATCTTACTCCCTCATCCTCCTCCCATTCTTCTCCCCGGTCCACAAGATCGAAGATTTGAAAGGTTCAAGATCACCAATACCCTATTGGCAATGCAACATGAAGATGCTAAACCCGTGTGTGCTCACGTCCTAGGGATGAAATCACACATCGATAGGTTGATTATGTTGGGTGCGTCTTTCCCCAATAAGGTGGTTGTGGACTGGGTTCTTCAGTCACTCCCTGAATCATATGATAAGTTCATAAGAGAGTATTATATGATGGATCTTGACACGACCCTCATTGACTTAACTTACATGCTTATTGCTACTGAATCAGAAATGATTTGGTGAAGTAATGGAGCATATTTGTCTGCTAATTCAACCAACCATGCTTCCGTGGAAATTCTAGAAGAATCCACTTGTTTCTGCTGCCAAGAGAAGAGGCAATGGATACCAAGCTGCCCAAAAGAGTTGAAGAGTCTAAGAGATGGGAGAGTCAAGAAGTATGGCTCTACATCATGTATAAAATCCACTATCTAACTCCATTAAATTCCTATTCTTTATACATAATGTGATAAGATTACATTTGCATGTTTTGCAGAATTAGAGAAAAGAGAGGAATTTTGATGGAAGAGCAAGATGAGTCTGATCACGAAGAAATGGATTACGATCACATGGATTCGAAGATCAGATTTTGAGCTTAGGAATTTATGATAGAATTGTTAGGAGTATTTGAATACATAGTTTTCATTTGAATTTTGCATTGTAAGGACATGTTTTCCGCTGCTTTGATGAATAAAATAAATTTTGGTTTTATCTTATTTGTTCATCCTTACAATGGCATATATGAAAAATTGATGTTTGTGTACTTCTATCATTAGCAAAATGGATTTGATTCTTAATTAGGTTATTTGTGGAAGTGTCAAGAGTTTACCAAATAGGGAGAGTTTCTCATCGCCCAAGTTTCAAGTGGATAGGAACTTGGAATCATGCAACAAGTATTGTATGATGAATGAGAAAAGCTTTCACATTTGGGAAATTTAGACTTGACTTTGACAAAGTGTCAATTTAAGAGATTAAGTACACTAGGTCGTACGTTGATCAAGTCTACCACAAGAGTAACAAAGATATTCATCATGATTTACTAAAGTTTAGTGAATATGATTGTAATTTTAAGATTAAGTATAATTCTGAGTTGATTAAAAGAGTTTCAATCAATAGCAGAATGAATAAGAAGAATCAAGTAGGCAGAAAGATAAAAGTTTCTCCGTTCTAAGAAGAAGGGAGAGTACCTTTTATTGTGTTTTATGATAGGACTTAATGATGAAGAACCATATCTCAATTGATCCTCTAAGTGATTCTTTGTACAATTTGTATGTCTAAGAAAAGGATTCAAAAATTATGGAAATGGTTAAATCAAGAAGTCAATCATACTTCGTTCCAATGACAAGTCTTAGAGTTATACTCCAAGATTGTGAATTAAGTGATAAGTCTTAAGAAGGTTTATAACATTCGTCAAATGTGAAATTTGGAAAAAGGGTTTTTTTTTCTTATTCTTGCACATTTGAAATTGGTAAGTTGTGATGTCTTGGATAAGACAAAGACCAACTAATACCAATCATGTGAAATGTTTTGTATTGATAAAACTACACTAACTCTTGAATATTTGTTTGTCAAAAAATGTTTCTTGACAAGAGAACCTTATATGTCAAGGAGTCAGTGGGAGTCTTAATGGTCTTGAAAGGTTTCAAGAACAATCAAGAATAAACCTTATCAATCATCACTAGTACACGACTTGAGGTTTACAACCTATCATGTTGACACTATTTTGTTTTCTGTGCCATTCCAATTGAGTTTTCTGTATATGTGAGTTCTACGAGTTCTCAATGGATTGTATAGGGGCAAGACACCTTGTTCAATGGAAAGTACATTGAAATGAAGGGGTGGGCTGCTCAATAACTTGGAAGTAATGGTGGGGCCCTTGATAGCAAGAAATTAAGAAGAACAAGTTCTATCCATAAGAGTTTGGATTTGTCACTGACATTATCTTGTGATTATGGTTATGACGAATTCACGTGGATGGGAACGTATACACCACAAAATCTAAGTGTCATAAGGTTTCTTTCATTCATGAGAATGGTTGTGAGGAAACGCTTTCACTAAGAGAGATTTTGAAGATAGCATTATGTGATTTGGGTTTCTCAAATTCAACTATGATTATGGCATACCTCTTCATAGTTTGAATTGTGGGAAATGGAAAATGGGTATGAACATTTTAGACTTGTTGATATGAGTCCTAGAATCGTTTAGACATATACATATGAGTTGTCCAAGGAAAAGTGTATGAGTTTGAGGAGCTTAGATAAAGTCTTATCAAAGCATCTAGTATTAGAAATATGAACTTAAGAAATTGTTTTCTAGAAGTTCAGTTGATTTCTGAATACATGTCGAAGCTAGTGGGAGCATAAGTGTTATGCTGGTAAAGAAATAATCATCATGTAAGTGGGATCATGATCATTATGGTAAGTATTGCAAGTTAGCAATATTAATTATAGTAAACAAGAGTTATATTTTTCAAAGTCGTAAGGGTTGAAAAGTTGTATTGCTATAATTAAGGGAGAGAATATTATACTTCATTCAAAATCTGAAGCTTAGATTGAGAAATTTTAATAAATTTAGTCAAAGGATACATAGTGTGTTCTTAAATTTCGATTATGATTACGGTATCCCTCTTCATAGTTCGAATTGTAAGAACGTGACACATAAAATATTATGGCAGAAAATTGATAGAGTATCGTATCTTTATGTAAGACATTATGCATCGTGTCCCATACGCTTCAGGTAAAGGATCGATTGCAAGTGCTATAATATTTGACCATTCTAAAATTTTCCAAATGTCTAGCGCATTAAGAAGGGAAAATGACAAGAATTGGTATTGAGCAAGATAATTAAACAATTATCAAAGGACGATCTAAAGTTCGTTGAGGATGGGTCACTTGTGAGTAGTTGGAAGTATGGTATTGAATGGACCATATCGACATTATTATGAATAGATAAGATTCTATTAAGAATGAGTTGTCATATGGTAAATATGGAAATCTTTCCATAATTGGCAGTTGAAAATTAAGAATTTATGTCTAGATTAGAAAATTTTATGCAAAAGAATGTTCAAAGGAATGTACTTTGAGTGAGAGACATCACATCTATAGAATTGTTCTGTAAGTATTTTTGATAGAGTACCTTGTGATTTAGTTGGCCTAATCTTTGTGAATTTTTTGTCGTAACTTCACAAGAGGATAATTGCATAAAATATTAGAATTTGACATATTCTATAAGTGGCAAGAATCTGATATTCTTGTACTTATGATAAGAATTGGGAGTTGTGAAATGAATATGATTGAAAATGTGTTCATTTGATCTATTTCACAATGTATAGACCATAGGAAACCAAAGTGTGCATGCTTGGGGCATGGGACAATTGTGGTTATAATTCGAGTTATAAAGTTGATTATCTGAAACGTTAAACATTGGATAATGAGTAATCAATATGGTGATTAAATAAAGGTGTTTTATTTGTACTCAAAGGTTTGGGACCATATAGGATTAGTATTATTTTTGTGTTTCACCTTGCATGTTTTGACTTCCAGAATAATTGAGTTATTAAGAATAATCAAATTATTCAAACGGACCACAGTCGGTCATACGTTGGAAGTAGGTATGAATGAAGACTGTCATGAATTGGTTTGTAGATTGTCTAAAGTGTATTAGACATAGCAAAGGTTTGCTAAAACGTTCGTGAGTGCTTATGAATATGATTTTGGGCATTGGATTAAACCCACGCTCACCTAGATTGCATCATAGATTTTATCATGAGCGATTGGTAAGACGATAATATCTTGTATTCTCAAAACCGAGATGTGTGAGTTGTATCTTGCGAATCGGTTACACATTGATAATATGTAAACGCACCAGTAACTTGGTGTTATAAAACTTATTATTGTGTGTGATTTGGTGAGTGAGTGCAAGCAAACATTGAGTCGAAGTTTATCCGTTCCTTTTACCCAAAGTGGGATAAAAGCGATATATGTGGGCCCCTCAATGATTTAGTGATGACAAACGTAAATGCTCAGCCGGGCTAGGGCTAATTTGATTTGTTCAATTAGTCAGTCGTCGTAAATCGGAAATCGGGAAACAACACATAGACTGAGAGAATGATTTCAATCCATGTCTCATGTCTATACGATATCTAGAATGGAGGAATATATGATCCCTTATCTAAAGGACAGGTTACTGATAAGATCAGAGTTCGACTGCGTCTTTGAGAGCTACGATTGCTAATCGAGTTGTACTTGCATTTGTGGTTACTAGACTTATCCAAGTGGGAGACTGTTGGATTAGTGTCTAAGCCCGTAACCATATTTGGTAAGTACTTGACTCGATTGTGCATGGTCCTTTTGGGTTGCCTTCACTAAAGCAACTTGATTGGAGAAATAATAGAGAAAGAGGTTATTATGATTTATTAATATGTTATAAGAATAATATATTAAAGGAGAAATCATATTTGTTTAATTAATATTGGTCAATAGTTAATTAGGAATTAATTTTGTGATCAAATGTAATTAATTAAACTAGAGGGGCTGAATTGTAATTATGTGATAGTTACAAAATATGGTAATGGTTATCCTAAATATGGGTTGAACGAATTCAAGGAGATAAGGATCCTTGAAATCGTCCAAAGGATAAAGGATAAGGGTTTTCAAGGGTTATCTTATTGTTACTTGGTGGGCAAGCAACTAGATAAGGATAAGGACTGAAACCCTAATCCCTACACCTATATAAAGACCCCTTGGCTAATGAAATTCGTCCATGCCTTGTCTAGGGCTCCTAGGGACGAATTTCACACCTCTTCCCTCTCTCTATTACCTCTCCATTTGCTCTTGATGTTTGTGAGCCATTAGAGGTACTACACTTGTGGTACTTGCTTTCAAAGACAAGAAGATTCAAGATTTAAGTTGTTATTACAACATAACAACAAGAGGTATGTATTTCATCTTTCCTTGTGGATTTCGAAATTCCTAGAAGCCTTTTAGGGTTCTTCAGGTGTTCATAATGTTGTATAACTAATAGTGATAACATAGATCCAACTCTAGGGTTGCATGCACACATAGGATTGTTTGTATAAAACCCATCATATTTCCCTCTGTTTTATTTATTTGCTGTTATGATATTGATATGAGCTCTGTGTATATGCATTAAGGATCGTTCCATGTGAATGGTATCCTAGTTCAGGTGTTGTTTGATTCGGGTGCCACCCGATCGTTTGTTTCTCTTGCGCTTAGCAAGAAGTTTACTGAGTCTTCGGGCATGTTGGATTTCCCTTTAAAGGTAGAGATTGTCGATGATCGATTGGTGCGAGCCTCAGCGGTGTTCAGGGATTGCGTTCTGAGGTTATTTGAGGAACGTTACTTGGTAGACTTGGTTCCCATTCCGTTGCGTGGGAACAAGGTGATCATAGGCATGGATTGGTTGAGCCCTAATGGGGCGGTGATAGATTGCGCACAACAGTTGGTGCGGATCAGGACCCCAAGTGGGGGAGAGCTGGTGATTCAGGGCGAGAGGCCACAGCAAGGACCAGCTCTATCTTCAGCAGTGAGAGCTAGGCGTTACCTCCAGCAGGGTTGCGCAGGTTATGTTGTGTATGTTATGGATACCCGGGAGGCAGGTAGGACGACGGTGGGCGAGGTGCCCGTAGTACGAGAGTTTGCGGACATATTCCCCGAGGAGCTACCTAGGATACCTACGGAGCGACAGGTGGAGTTCAGGATCGACCTAGTCCCTGGTGCGGCTCCGATAGCCAAGGCACCATATCAGTTGGCTCCTCCCGAGATGCAAGAGTTGTCTATGCAGCTGCAGGAGCTGCTAGACAAGGGATTTATCAGGCCAAGTAGTTCTCCTTGGGGAGCCCCGATCCTATTTGTGAAGAAGAAGGATGGGTAGCATCGTATGTGTATAGACTATAAGGAGCCGAATAAGGTAACGGTGAAGAACCGTTACCCATTCTCGAGGATTGACGACCTCTTTGACCAGCTACAGGGAGCATTTTGGTTCTATAAGATTGATTTGCGTTCAGGGTATCATCAGATGAGGGTCAGAGAGGAAGATGTGCAGAAGACGGCGTTTCATACACGTTATGGACATTATGAGTTCGTGGTGATGCCTTTCGGGCTCACCAATGCTCCTGCCGCATTCATAGATCTCATGAACCGCGTGTGTAGACCGATGTTAGACCGGTCTGTGATAGTGTTTATTGATGATATCTTGGTTTACTCCAAGACGTGAGAGCAGCACGAGGAGCATCTGCGAGAAGTTCTGGAGACTTTGAGGAGGGAGAACATGTATTCTAAGTTCTCCAAGTGTGAGTTCTGGTTGCGCGAGGTGCAGTTCCTCGTACACCTCGTCAACCAGGACGGGATCTCAGTGGACCCGGCCAAGGTAGAGGTCGTTATGAGATGGGAAGTTCTGATATCTCCATCTGAGATTCGGAGTTTCCTGGGATTAGCAGGATACTATAGGAGATTCATTCAGGATTTCTCCAAGATAGTCATACCTCTGACGCAGCTGACGAAGAAAGTCGTGGTCTTTCTATGGGGGCTTGAGCAGCAGGCAACGTTCGAGACACTGAGACAGAAATTATGCGAGGCGCCAATCTTAGCCCTACCAGAGGGCTTGGAGGATTTTGTGGTGTACTGCGATGCGTCCATCTCAGGGTTAGGCGCAGTGCTGATGCAGAGAAGGCATGTCATCGCCTACGCGTCGAGGCAGCTGAAGCCTCACAAGGCGAATTACCCGACGCATGATTTGGAGCTGGGGGCTGTTTTGTTCGCCCTCAAGATTTGGCGTCATTACCTCTATGGGGTTCGTTGTACCATCTACACGGACCATAAAAGTTTGAGGTACCTCATGGATCAGCTGAATCTGAACATGAGGCAGGGTCGGTGGTTGGACGTGGTGAAGGATTATGAATGTGAGATCCTTTATTACCCGGGGAAGGCCAATGTGGTGGCCGATGCACTTAGCCGCAAGGCAGCGCCAATCAGAGGCGTGCGCATGAGGATGACGGTGGTGACTCCCCTATTAGAGCAAATTCGGGAGGCTCAGCAGGAGGCTATAAAGGAGGAACATCGGAAGAGTGAGCGGATTGTAGGACAGGTGTCCTCCTTCGATTATGATAGTCGAGGATTATTGACATTACACCATAGGGTGTGGGTACCATATCACGGAGGCGTGCGCCAAGTTCTGATGGAGGAGGCGCACAAATCCCGATTCTCCATTCATCTCGGGGCGATGAAGATGTATAGGGATCTTCGTCTAGGCTATGGGTGGCCCTGCATGAAGCGGGATGTAGCTTGGTACGTTGAGCGGTGCTTGACCTGCAGGAAGGTCAAGGCCGAGCATCAGAGACCACACGGCAAGATGCAGCCGTTGGATATTCCGCTGTGGAAATGGGAAGACATCACGATGGATTTTATCACCAAGCTTCTCAGGACCGCACGAGGAGTAGATTCTATATGGGTCATCATGGATCGATTGACCAAGAGCGCCCACTTCATACCGATCCAGGAGAGTATCTCGGCCAAGAAGTTGGCCGATATCTACATCTGAGAGGTGGTGGCGCGGCACGGAGTGCTCGTTTCCGTGATTTCAGACAGAGATGTACGGTTTACTTCCAGGTTTTGGAAGAAGTTCCATGATGAGTTGGTCACTCGTCTGCATTTTAGCACCGCCTTTCACCCGCAGACAGATGGTCAGAGTAAGCGGACCATCCAAACTCTTGAGGATATGTTGCGGGCATGGGTGCTAGACTTCGGAGGTAGCTGGGATAGCTATCTTCCTCTAGCTGAGTTCTCATACAACAACAGCTACCACACAAGTATTGATCGTCCTCCCTTCGAGATGTTGTACGGAAGGAGGTGTCGGACCCCGATATGTTGGGGTGAGGTTGGCCAGAGGGTCCTGGGGAGCACCGAGGTGGTGCTCAAAACGACCGAGAGGATTCAACAGGTTCGGAGCAGGCTTCAAACTGCACAGAGTCGGCAAAAAAGTTATGCCGACAAGCGCCGTTCGGACCTGGAGTTCCAGGTCGTGGATATGGTTCTTCTAAAGGTGTCGCCATGGAAAGGAGTCATCCGATTCAGGAAGCGGTGCAAGTTGGGCCCAAGGTACATCGAACCATTCAGGGTTGTAGCCCGGGTGGGCAAGGTAGCGTACAGCCTGGAACTGCCAGCCGAACCCAGTCAGATCCACAACACTTTCCACGTCTCCCAGCTGCGGAAGTGCCTGGTGGACGACTCAGCGGTGGTACCCCTAGAGGATATTCAGGTGGACGACAACTTGAACTACATTGAGAGGCTAGTGGCAATCCTCGACCAGAAGTCGAAGGGTTTGAGGAACAAGAGGGTGGAACTTGTGAAGGTGCAATGGCAGCACCGGAAGGGGTCGGAGTGGACTTGGGAGCCGGTGGAAGAGATGATGGAGCACTAACCCGAGCTATTTCAGGAGCGAGCAGCAGACTTCGAGGACGAAGTCTAAGATAAGTGGGGGAGATTTGTAGCACCTGGTTCTTGGTACGTATTCTTTGTAATTAACCCTTTAAGCATTTGCATTTTGGCCTTGCACTCGGCGAGTTGAAGGACCAACTCGCCGAGTAGAAGCGAGATTAGACGCGGGACTTAAGTGATGGACTCGGCGAGTCAGGGACCGGACTCGACGAGTCCATGCTGTCTGGACAAAACCCTGATATGAGGGTTTGCACCCTATATAAACTCTTTATCTCGGCCTCCCTTATCCCTAACACTCTCCCAGAGCCGCATAACGAAACCCTAGCCGTTTGTGTGTGTTAAGGCCATTTTGGTGCTTTTGTGAACTTGTGAAGCTTGGAGGGAAGAAGAGAAGTGGAGTATTCGACTTGGGGCTTATAGATCCATGAATCTCATTCCATCTTCAGCTTAATCAAGGTAAAATGCCCCTGCTTTGGTCTTTCATTGGATTGTTCATCTTTAGAATATGGATCTTGGGTGCATTTGGGGCTTTTCAAGCCATTTTCAGACTAAAAGGGTGTTATGAGGACTTTGACTCCGGATCTGGACCATAAGAGGGGTCTCATGGCATAAAGGTGCCAACTTTAGGGCCATGAGAGCCCCATGCACATTCTAGGGCACTTTAGATGGATTTTTGAGCTAAAAACCCCATGCATGTGCATCAATTTTGGAACTTTACGCATGAAGTGGACACTAGGAGGCCAGATCTATAGTTTTGGTGTGTTAGATCTAATTTAAATCGACTGCATGGATTGGTCAAGATTGGACTCGGCGAGTCCGTTCTGGGACTCGGCGAGTCCAAGGCATAAAGTCCCATATCTGTTAAGGATCTAAAGAACTTAGCTGGGTGTTAGAAGGACTATAGAAGGTCAGAAAGGGTGACCCAATGTTCTGGACTAAGTCATTGTTCAGGATGTTCAGGGGACTCGGCGAGTGCATGAGCAGACTCGGCAAGTCCAAGGCAATCTTCTTATGGATGAAGATGAACTCGGCGAGTCATGGACAGGACCTGCTTATCAGTTGAAGATGGACTCAGCGAATTGTTCATACAACTCGACGAGTCGGATGAAGATTCAGTCGATGTTCATTTAGAAGTAAAACTCGTCGAGTCATCGCCTAACTCGACGAGTAGGGACGAGTATAAGGGCAAATGGAAGGATAGGGACTCGGCGAGCTGGCGAGCCAACTCGGCGAGTCAGGTCAACTAGTAGTTGACTTTGACTTTGACTTTGACTTGGTCAGGGGTAAAATGGTCGTTTTACCCTAAGAGTAGATACCAGTTCTAACTAAGTGTTTTGTAGGAATTATAGCCGGAGGATTTCCAGAGCAGCAACGGCAGCAGATAGAGGATTCCCGCACAGATCATCAGCTACTACGAGGTGAGTTACCTTCCAGTAACGGTGGGTCTACGACCACAATGCTGGCCCATCAGTAGGAGTTGTATGATTAGATGATTGTCTATGTGATATTCATTTGGGTTTGCTACTACCTGATATGTTTATGTGCTAGTATGATATGATGCTATGTGCTAGTGATAGTAGGGGAGATAGTCCCCAAAGTACCGGCCAATAGGGCCGAAGGGGTAATTATGCCCAGCCATGCTAGATAGAGTATGTGATATGTGTTATGTGGTAGTAGTAGGGGGTGAAATAGTCCCAAGTATCTGGTCGAGAGGACCGAAGGGGAGACCAGCACCAAGATATGCTAGCCAGCATCTGGTCGAGAGGACCGAAGGGGAGGCCAACACCCAGATATGCTAGCCAGTATCCGGTCGAGAGGACCGAAGGGGTAGGTCGGGCACCCATATATGCCTGACAATATATGTATGTTATGTGGTTGTATGGTATGTGGTATGATGGGGGAACTCACTAAGCTCCGTGCTTACAGTTTTCAGTTTTGGTTTCAGGTACCTCTTCATCGAAGGGGAAAGAGTTGGCGTGGTAGCGGCACATCATACACACACACTGTTTTCCGCTTTACGAGCTTGTTCTGGGATTTGTACTCTGATATTGGGTTGTTTTCATACTTTGGTTTTCAGACACGATGTATGTTGTGAAATGGCTTGATTAGACAATGTTTTATTTACAAATGTTTTCCAAAGTATTGATTTTAAAAACGAAATTTTTGGGCATGAAATTTGGGTCGTTACACAAATGAAGGTATTTCACCACTAGATGTGATGGAGAGCCACTCTAGAGACTTGGAACTACTTGCACTAAGTGTTAGGACCTTAAAGGATTTCATGAGGGAGGTGTATGGCCACCTTAAAGGTGTGTGTGGCCATGGGTGTACGACCATGGGTGTGCGGCCCAAGGGGTGTGCGGCCATACACCCATGGTGAGAGTTGCCTTTGTGGTGTTTTCAAGGTCCATACTTGCATCCATGAAGTGTCCTAGGTCTTTACTCGATCATAGTGCAAGTTAAGGGTCCTAGAAGTGGGTTTGTGGTCCTAAGGTGTGTGTGTGGTCGCACACAGGAGTGTGCTGCCGCACACAAGGAGTGTGCTGCCGCACAAGGGTGTGTGCGGTCGTACATCCTACATAAAGATGTCCAAAATGTCGATTCCAAGGTGCAATAAGGCTAGGGTCATGTCTATCTCAAGTATGGAAGTCAAACTCTCACTTTGGAGGGTGTTTTAAGAGTGTGCGACCACCTTAAAGGGGGGGTGTGCGGCCAAACTTACTTCCAAACACGAAGAACATGACGAATATTGCACACTTAAGGCTTAGATAGAGTGGTATTTCATGGATATCAAGTTAGAGGATGAATTACTCACGTTCTTGAAGCTTTGGAGGGTTTGTGGTTGAAAAAACTTAAGAGAAATGGTGTTGTGTGCTGCCAAGGTGTTAAAGGAATGAAAGTAAAGGGGGATACCCTTTATATAGTGGTAAGTATGCTGCCTAAAAGAGAGTGTGCGGCCAAGAGGTGAGTGTGCAGCCGCACACCAGTGTGTACGGCTGTACACTCCCCTTAAGGGTATGCATGGCCCGGTTTTTGACACTATACGACTTGCTGACTCATTCCTAAACTCAACCTTGGTCATACTCAAGCTTAGAACACTTAAATAAACCCTTAAACAACACAAGAAGTCAACAAAACAAGTTTAACATTGATTAAATTTGACTAAGTGCACAAGATAGAAGTTTCAGGTTGTCACAGTGTTGACTAGTAAAATGCATGGTCGTGCTGAAACTAAATTAATGGATTAATTATGTAGTTTTCTTTTGGTTGAAATAAGTCTGTATCGGGAAACAGAATCTTAAACGTTTGAGATTGACTATATCCATGTCTCATGTTCATATAGATATCTTGAATAACAAAGGAATATTTGATCACTTATCTAAGAGCTATATCACGACTTTTATGCTGTGAATATGACATATACATTTGAATGTATACTCTCTACTCATTACTAGTGAATATTAGACCATATAGTGTTAGTGACTTATGTAAGTAGGAGTTGTAGGAGAATGGTGCCCATAGTCACAACACAATCACAACAATTTGTAATATTCCTATTAATAGTAAGGTCTTCTTGGATTACACACAAGGATAGAAATAAGCAATAAATGACATGAGAATTTTATGGGGACCTGATTTACTAATTAATTAATTAATTAAATGAGATCTAGAAGTTCTGGAATATTCTGAAGGATCCAAGAATATAATTTAAGCAGTCGGATAATTACCAAGTATATGGATAATTATTTGGTGCCTAGATAATTATCTTTTAGAGTTTTATATCCTTCCCTGTAAATAGAGATGCATATGAATGAAATTATATGATAAGTTTTCCCAAAAAAACCCTATGCAAATTTCAACATCCTCTCTTTATTCCCGTAACCACCGAAATCACGACACCACGTCGTGGTGAGTACACTGTCACGATGTGGCCGGGATGCACCAGCAGTTTCAGATTTTTGGGTTCTCGTTTGATATACGGAGGATTGGTTGTTAGTGAGTGTTGCTAATATTAGTGCCTTGGGTGCGACTATGAAAGATGTGTTCTACGTTGGACTCTTAGCGTTTATCAATCAATCAAGGATTTTATGAGGGTTTTGAAGAACCCTAAAAGGTATGTATTCTCGCATATTAAAGTTGCAATTGATAGGTTGTTTAAGATCTGTTTTTCGAGCATATTGAGGATTGAAATATGTTGCTTCCGTGTCCCTTATCGTTGTCTAATGATCCTTATAACCCATCATATTTCACTGTAAGTTTTAGTTTTTTTAATTTTAAACAATAACACCCCCCCCCCCCCGCCCCCTTTTTATATTTTCTACATTTTACTAGTATGTACCTTACATAAAGAGACATTGACTTTTAGATTGTGTCCCTAATGATTCGACCATGTTTTCCGGTCGTATCCTTTAGTGCAATCAAGTAGTGAAATTTATTTGTTTTGGTGTAAATGACACTTAACATACCAATATTTTGAAGTTCTTCATCATATCTTTCGAAAAAACCATTATAATCTTCCTCGTTTGGGAAATACTTGTGAACAAAATACATCATATAAGTATTTTAGTTACTAGCACCTTTGATATCAATGATTTCTTTGTCTTCCAACATCATTTTGTGATGTTGAGAGAATAGATCGAGATTGTAAAACCATTCTTCTGTGAAGTCGTAAGCTTTTATAAGAAAGAAATTGTTTTTTCAGTTTTCTTCACGTAATTGAAACAAAAACATGTTATATACTCATTAAACTCTTACGTAAGAGTCCATATAGGCCGACACATAAGCTTTTGTCATAATTCCTCCAAAAAAACTAGGTAAGCTGATTATAACCGAAAATATAACCAACATTGAAAAAGGTTACATCACTTGATGATAGATTTGAAAAAAAAAATATACAATGTATAAAATGAACCCTAATAATATAATAACTTAAATAATATATATTCTTTAAATAATTCAAACATCTATGTAAATAATATGCCCATCTATAGGTGCAAAACTAAGGATTGTTTGATTGTCTACGACTGAATCATTACTGATTGAGTCAAGACCTAATTGAATTAACATAGATTATATCTAGAACCGAATTGAATCAAAAGTTTCTAATTATGGTATCAAACGATTTGAATTTGATAGATGTGAAATCAGCTTCTTATCATACCTAAAAAAAAATATCAAACAACCTTAAGAATATACGGATATCCTTCTAATAACTAAAATATAATTTTAGAAAGAAATAAAAATAATACAACACCAAAGTTTGACTTTAGCATTGTTTTTAAAACCTACAAAACGCCTCATATATTTATTGCTAGAAGCTACGTGGTCCCTTATTCCCAATCCAGGGCCACGCAAACGCGTACGTCAGGTTTTACGACGCGCGTTTTGTTTATGCCGATCGATAAATTTTATAATATTAAAAATATGCGTTTACATTTTCAGGTCTTTTTTTTTAATAAAAGCCATCTTTTGACCTTTATTCGACAGCCACGATGTTCAAGGGCATTTCTGTAATTTTGATCAGGGATTGAAAAGGATATGCTCCTATCCCCTATATAAAGAGCGTTCGGTGCTACGCAATCTTCATTCATACTTTAAGCTAAAAACTCGTATTTGAAAGCTACACGAGTTCAAATTAGGTTTTCTTGAGAGACAAATTTGGGGGAAAAATGGCGTCAGAAGGAGTTGTTATCGGCTGCCACTCCGTCGACCAATGGACGGAGCAGTTTGACAAGCACGTCGGCTCTACCAAATTGGTAACCTCAACTTCCTTGTTATGTTCATCTACTTAGAATTTGTTTTTGTTTTATGATATGAGTTTACTCGTTATGCATTCGATTCTGTGGATTTGCTTTAATTCGGGGATTTATCCTTTTGTGTATGTTCAGTAGGCAGTAGCTCTGACTGCACAGATCGTTTATTGATTCATATGAGTAGTTAATGAAAGGTTTTCCCCATTTAATCGTGACATACGTTTGTTCGATTGACTCATGTGTAATTGCTTTATTACAATTTTAGTTAATTATACAAAATTTAAGTTGGGGTTAGGGTTTGTTTTGTTGCTTATCTTGAATTGATTTAGACTTCGAATTTCAAAGTATACATCCCTTTGAGAAGATGTAACAGAGAGAATTGCTGAAGAGATTCATTAGTTTTACACAAAAATCTTTGTTTTCATGAAAAATTGAAAGCCCTGTTACATTTTTATTCATTTAGCAACTGAAGTTAAGATCTGAATGGAAATCTTGACAGGTGGTTGTGGATTTCACAGCCTCATGGTGTGGTCCATGCCGTGTGATTGCACCAGTGTTGGCTGAGCTTGCTAAAAAGATTCCCCATGTTACCTTCCTTAAGGTTGATGTTGATGAACTTGAGGTAAATTTCCTCCTATCATCTTTCATATTCAGATTGTTTGAGGGTTATTTTGGGTATTTAAAAATAAGGAATTTGTGTTTTTCTTGGTGTTACAGAGCATTGCTCAGAAGTACTCAGTGGAGGCAATGCCAACATTTCTGTTCTTCAAGAATGGAGAGATAGTGGACAAAGTTGTGGGTGCTAAGAAAGATGAACTTAGTGCATGTGTTGCTAAACATGCAGGAGAGGCTACTGTTTCTGCTTAATGTATTTTAAATATGAATGATTGTGAGCAACTTTTTATGTAACCATGTTTATGACTTGTGGTTTATCTTTATGCATAAATGGAAGTTGTTGTGATGTGAACAAAATGGCTTTTGTATGGTTGGTGTTGTTTTTTTTTTTTTTTTTTTTTTTTTTTTTTTTTTTTTTATCTGTCATAAGTTAGCCCCTTATAAAAGAATAGTTTGTGCTTATAGTTGATGTTTAAGGCGATACTTTTGGTAATGTGAACAATGCCTTAAACATCTTGTTAGTTGTAACAAATAGATATTAACTCTAATACTTCATGTCTATTATATGACATTACGACAATTCGGAAGTTTGATCCAACAAACAATATAAATCGAGACTTGTCCAAAATGGGGTTACAAATCTTATCACATGTGATTAAGATGCTAGATTATATAAAAAATTATTATAAGGCCACCAAAAAATACTCACAACATCACATCAAAAGTGTGTCATTACAACATCATATTTAAATAGGTTTAAGGAGGTTTAAGACTAAAGGGAATGGTAACACTCATAAGAGGTCGTCAGACTTTTGAGTGTCACATCTTTTTTAACTATTTAGCACCTAATCTTAGTGGTAACACTTCTGACACTCTATTTTATATTATTTTTGATTTTTTTTTTCTAATTTAATTAAACTGAGTAAGAAGGAAGCACTTCGGTCAAACACACTCCACCTAATCAAAATCTTCCACGGCCTTCTCTCTCTTCTCGTTACTCCATTGGCGAGGCTAGGTTGGCGCTCCCCTTGGCGCATGGCAGGGGCGGTGTTTGGCGAGGGTGGCGACCGGTGGCGAGTCTCTTAACGATTTGCACTCCTTTTAGCCTAAGTACTTCTTACTGTACATCACCGATTTATATTTAATTTTCAACTATTCAATAAATTAAATTATAAATGAAATATGAAACAAATAAAAATATTACATAGAATAAAAACGTTACATCGATTTAAATAAAGGAAATTACGTAATCGACTAAATAAAATCAAGCCGACATTGGAAAAAAAATCACATATCCTATTTGTCTTTTCACCATAAAATTAAGCCGACATTGGAAAAAATTACATTGATTTATTGCGGATTTGTCTTTTCACCATAAATAGGTATATAGGTCCTCATCCCTGAGAGTGTATGTAATTTTCAAAATTTGCATTTCGTTCAAAATTTTTCTATCATATTTGGCTTCCTCAGTTATCTCTACTTTTCGCTTTTGAAGTTGAACGTAATGGTTAGAGTTTTTTCTTGAAAATGTCATTTCAATTGGATTCAATTTTTTTTTTTGGACCTGATCCTGATCCGAACACCACTCACAATTTTTTTTTCTCAAAGAAACCCGAGAGATCAAGGCTCCAAGACATTCCAATGAGCTCAAAAAGCATTGACATGGGTAGGTAATTCTTGATTTTCTACAGCTTGCAGCAAGAAAATTCAAAAACTTGATGAAAAGTTTCAACTTTGTAGATGTAAAATTGTAAAAGTCGAAAATAGTGTATTGTATAGTTTCGCATTTTATGTTATTTTACTAAGTCATTTGTTATGCGAAGTTAAAATGTCTAGACTTAGTATATTTTTTGTACACTCATGTTTCCTATAAATAGGGACTGAGGTTAGAAGTAGAGAGAGTCTTTTTGTAACAAATATTTCTTCTCTACTTATTTTGTAATCAGTCTTTATCAATATGAGATCTGATTAATATTTACTCCTTGTGTTCTTAATCTTCAATCACTCAAATCTAACTTTTCTTTCTCAAATCTTGATAACAATTCTCATCAATTGGTATCAGAGCATGATTCAAACTGCTTAGATCTGATTTTCGTATAAGAATCATTTGCTTTTTGAGTTGCAATATTACTCAAAATTTTCCGTGCATTTTGGTTTTGAAAATCACTTTTGATCTTCAGATTTGAATCGATTCTGTATTTGAATTGTTAAGTCGAGTAATCGATTAGTGATTTGTGATCAATTCATTTGATCAAATTCTCAAATTCATCAAGTTTTTCAAGTTTTCTGAAATTTTCTGTGTTCATCAATGGCGAACTTCAGCATGAATACAATGACTTCTTTCTCTCACTTGCTTGGTTCCTCAACCAAAATTCCAATGTTAATTCCAGAATACTATGATCAGTGGGCTGATAGAATGGAAGATTACTTAAATGGAATCGATGAAGAACTTTGGAATTGTATTGATGGAACAGTACAAGTTCCTGCTAATGTTCAACCAATTGGACCATCTACTGCATCTACTGATGTTGCTGAACAACAAAAACGATTGAAGAATAATGAAAAGAGGTGCATGAGAGAACTAAGAGGTGCTTTACCTCCTGTGGTTTACAATTACATCCGTAGTTGTAAAACAGCCAAGGATATATGGAACACTCTAAAAGAGAAGTATCAATGTAGCGAAAAGACGAAGATCAACTCTGTGAAGCAATGTCTAGTTGCACTGAAGGAATTCAGACAAAAGGATGCAGAAACTCTTGCAAATTACTATGATCGTCTGAATGAGCTTATGTTTCGCTGCAATAGGTATGGAATCACTAGATCTCTCATGGAATTCAATTTAACTTTCATTATGGGTCTTCGCAAGGAATGGAGAAGTGTGAGCATGATGATTAAGAATCAACAAAGTTTTGATGCAACTAAATTGAATGATCTCTACAATCAACTGAAAACACATGAATGTGAGGTCTCAGAAATGTATGAAGAATCAAAACAGGTTATTGGTGGTCCTTTGGCTCTTGTTTCAAAGGTATCAGAAACTGATGAAAAAGATGGTTCAGATGAAGAAGGATTTTTGATGAACTCTGATGATGAAGCTGTAACATTCTATTCAAACAACAGAGTTAAGAAGTTTTTCAAAAAGCCTTTTAATCCAAAAGGAAAGACTAGTGATGTGAACAATGTTGTCACAAGAACTGGAGGGGAGGAGAGGAAGAAAATGGAGAAAACAGATGAGAAACAGAAAGTTGCGAAAGAAGAGAAAAAGTTGAAAGGTGATTCAGGAATTTACTGTCACTATTGCAATGGTGCGAATCATTTCGCAGCCGATTGCATGTTGCGAAAGAAAGAAGAGAAGAAGGAAAAAGTTAAAGATGAAGCTTACTACTCTGAAAAGATTGAAGAATTACGTGCTAAGACCAAAGGAGTGTCTTTAGTTGCTAAGGGAGAATCTGCTGATGAAGAAAGTGGAACATATCAGATCTGATCATCAGGATCTGATGACGAGGAAATGAGGCATCCCACACATGGGGCAATGTTCGCAAGTTTTGAGGATTGCGAAGAGAACATTTCAGGGAGATGCTTCGTATCTAAATCCACTGAAAAATCACCCATGAAAACCAAGGTACGTTCAATTCTTGAATCTTTTAATATTCCTTTATCTGCTTATGATGCTGAAATTGTTTCATTTGATGATACTGTGGCTTATTTTGATTCTGTTATTGTGTCTGCTAGTAATGAAGCTAAAAAATTAAAATTGCAACTAAGTGAGACACGAAGAGATTTAGAAATAAAGAAGAGCAGAGTAGAAAAACTGGAAATGCAGATCAAAAATATAGATTGTGATAGGAATAATCTTACAAATGATGTTAGGTTGTTGCTAGCACAAAGAAACATATATTGTAATTCTGCAAAAAGATTGTATGCAAAATTAACTGCTTTACATCATTCTTCTGACATTAGCAAAGAACAACATAGGAAACTTTTACCTTTTCTTGAGTATGAACGTGAAAAAGTTGATGTTGTTTCTTATGATTGCGAAAGTACAATTGCTCAATTTGACAAAATACCTGATGATAGATATCCATATGGTATTGTCAAAATTGATGAATTTCTAAATGCTGATGAATTGGTTAACATTGTCAATGAAAGTTTGACAAAACAAGTGAAAATCATAAAGAAAACCGAAAATTCAACTCTTGCCTCACAATTCAATTATGCTGATATTGATGAAAATTCAGATAATGTGAGTGAAATCAGTGAGATAGAAGAGGAAGAAGAGGTTGATTGTTCTCAATTGTCAATCATTAATATCACATCTAAGATCAAAGGTAAAGAAATAATAGTTGATTCAATAGTAGAGGATGAAATTGATAAACCTTCAACTTCGCAACATTGTAAGTTTGATAATGTGGAAGTTGAAAGCTGGAAAACTGATGACACTGATGAGAACAAAGAAGAAAAGAAAGTTTCAAATGAAACACCTCAAAGAATTGTGGTTGATCAAGTGTTTGAAAATACAAAAGAATTTGACACAATTTTAAATGACAAAGGCGCACATTATTTGGAAACCAACACAGTTGTATACCCAAATTTTGTATGCACTGATAAAACCATTTTTCCAAATCAAGTTTTTGTCACTACTGGAAATGCTGAGCAAGTTCATCCTGAATTTAACAAAATAATTGAAAAAGATAATCAAAAGTCCACGACAGAAGGTTTTTTTCGCAAACCAAAATACAGAAGAAAACAATTTAACTCAAAATCCTTATGTGTTTCAAAAACAAAAATCATTACAAAAATGGTGGTTAAAGGTGAAAAATCAAACAAAATTTTTGAAAAAGTTGAAAATTCAAAGGTTGAAGTGAAACTAAATTCACATGAATTCAAATTGATGGTTGGAAATTATTCAACAGAAAATAATGTTTCAAAAAGAAAAGAAAGAAAAACAATATTCTGGCAAGTTCATAACAAACCAAGAGATGAAAAAGAACAAATTTCAAAAACATCATCACAATTTCAAAACAAAAATACACAAATAAATTCAAGTTTTCATAAACCAATAAACTCTGTTGACAAGGTTCCATATATTCACAAATATGACAACAATCGAAAATTTGAGAATTCGCAAAAATTTGCAAATAATCAAAAGTTTCAAAATGTTGGCAAATTCACGAATACTTCATCAAGTTTGAAAAACTCAACTCAAGCCAAAGTGAAATTTTCACCAAAACAACCAAATTTTCCAAATCCTTCAGTCTCAAAACCAACCAAAGTTTCATATACAAAAGGAAAATCTGATGTAAGTACGATCAATCAATGGTTTGAAGGGAAATGAAGAAAATATCAAAGCGGGAAGTTTTCAGAAGAACAAATCAAGAGTGTATTTGATAAGTTCGCAAATAATTCTTCAACTGCTAGTGCAACATCTCATAATTCGCAAGTTCCGGTTCAAAAGTGAAAACCAGTTATCAAAAATGCGAATGTTGTGAAGGATAAGATTACAATCAATGGAAATCCAAAACTATTGAATGACTATATCTCAATATCTAGATCTGATGATGTTGATATAATGGATTCTGTTACAAACAAAGTGAAAACATGGTTTTTAAATTCCAAAAATTTGTTTCATTCTACTAATGATGGACCCAACAAGTCTTGGGTTCCTAAATTATTTCAATAAATGCAGGTGATGTGTGACGAGCAATATGATATGAAATGGTATATTGATAGTGGTTGCTCTCGTCATATGACTGGAAGAAAGGAAAACTTGCGAGATTATAGAAGCTTGGAAAATGCTGGAGTAGTCAAATTTCGAAATAATCACAAGTGTCAAGTGAAAGGCTATGGGAAAGTAACAAATGGAAACTTCACAGTAAACAGAGTTGCTTATGTTGAAGGACTTCAACATAATTTGATAAGTGTGTCACAACTAGTTGTGGGTACTGGCAATCAAGTTGTATTTAATGAAGAAGGAAGTATCATTTCAAATGCAAAGTCAAATGAAATACTTCTCAAATCCAAAAGATACAGTGATATGTTTACACTGGACATCAAACCAATTGTGGGAAAACCTGCTGTGTGTTTACTATCAAAAGCATCTAATGATCTCAGCTGGCTTTGGCATAGAAGATTATCACATTTGAACTTTCGAAATATAAATAAACTTGTAACTAAAGATTTAGTTCGAGGGTTACCAGTACTAAAATTTGACAATGATTCTTTGTGTGTAGCTTGCGAACAAGGAAAACAACATCGAAAAGGTCATCTGATTGTGATAGATTCAAAAATAGTAGATCCATTGGAACTTCTTCAAATTGACTTATGTGGACCATCAACTGTTGCAACAATCAATAAAAAGCGGTATATTTTAGTTGTTGTAGATGATTTCTCTAGATTCACATGGGTGTTTTTTCTCAGGTTGAAATCTGAAGTTGCTCAGACGATGATTGATTTTATCAAAAAGATTGAACTCAGTCTGAAGAAGAATGTACGAAAAATTAAAAGTGATAATGGTTCTGAGTTTAAAAATCAAACTCTTGATATTTTTCTCACAAGCAAAGGCATTTCGCATAATTTCTCATCACCATATACTCCACAACAAAATGGTGTTGTTGAAAGAAGAAATCGATCTCTATGCAAAGCAGCCATAACCATGTTAACATATGCGAATCTACCTCAATATCTTTGGGCAGAAGCAGTGTCCACTGCATGTTTTACTCAGAATCGATCATTCATTCATCGAAGATTCAATGTTACTCCATATGAAATAATCAATAATCGGAAACCTAATGTAAAATTCTTTCATGTTTTTGGTTGCAGGTGCTTTGTCATGAATCTCAAAGATAATTTTTCCAAGTTCCAAGCTAAAGCCGATGAAGGCATATTCTTAGGATATTCACAGAATTCAGTTGCATACAGAGTGCTTAATAAAAGAACTAGAAAAGTTGAAGAAACTTTCAATTTAACGTTTGATGATTACTATCTTAAACAAATGGATAATAAATTTGAAAATAAATCAATACTTGTGGATTCAAATACTCAAATTGATAATTCTGAAATCAATGATTTTGATTATGACTTAATTTTCGGAATTCCTGACAGGGAAATTGACGCAGAAAATAATGCTCTTGATAATCAAACATCAGAATCCTCAAAACATACTGATGATTCAACAATAACTACAACATCGATAACTTGTGAAAGTACGTCTGATGTTCGTATGGAGGAGGAACATACGAGTATTCATGAAGATAGTCAGTCAACTTTTGAGGGGGAGAATGAAATTATGAATCATCAAGTTGAGGAGGAGCATTCGCAGAATCAACAAGAACATCATTTTGAGGGGGAGCATCAAGATGAAGATCATGTTGAGGGGGAGCATGATGAAACAGAGACAATTAATCTTGATGAAAATGATGAGTTTCATGAACTAAATGATAACTTTTTTGTTGCAGGATCTGAAAATGAAGATATGTATGAAGATGCACCATTAGATTTTGATCCTAATTTTCCACCACTTGAGAAATGGACAAGAAATCATCCAAAAGAACAGGTAATTGGTAATCCACAAGAAGGTGTGTTGACTAGAGCTCAACTTCGTGCGAAAAATGAGGTACTGAATGCGAACCAAGAACTATGTATGTTTAATGTCTTTATTTCGAAAATAGAGCCAAAAACAGTAAAGGATGCTATGGAACACTCAGATTGGGTTGTTGCTATGCAATCTGAACTGGCTAAATTTGAACGAAACAAGGTTTGGAGATTAGTTTCTAAACCTTCTGATGTTTCAATTGTCGGATTAAAATGGATTTTTAAAAACAAAACCGACAAAGATGGCAATATTATTCGAAATAAAGCTAGACTAGTAGTTAAAGGTTATTCGCAACAAGAAGGGATAGACTATGAAGAAACATTTGCACCTATTGCAAGACTTGAAGCAGTTCGCATATTTTTTGCCTATGCAGCTCACAAAGACTTTGATGTTTATCAAATGGATGTTAAATGTGAATTCTTAAATGGAGAACTAGAAGAAACAGTGTATGTTGAACAACCACCAAGATTTGTAAACAATGAACATCCTAATCATGTTTATATCCTTGACAAAGCTGTATATAGATTAAAACAAGCACCAAGAACCTGGTACGCAACACTTACAAATTTCTTGAAACAATCTAAATTTAAACAAGGATCAGTCGACCCCACATTATTTCGCAAGAAAGTTGGGTGTCATCTAATGCTTGTTCAAATTTATGTTGATGATATTATCTTTGGCTCAACTGATCCAGCATTGTCAATTGAATTTGAATATATAATGAAAAGCCAGTTTGAAATGAGCATGATGGGAAAAATTAATAATTTTCTTGGTTTAAACATAAGACAGAACAGGGAAGGAATCTTAATCAATCAAGAAAAATATACGAAGAACTTGCTTGAAAAGTGTGGAATGCTTAATAGCACAAAACTCAGAGTAACTATGGCAGTAGGAACAAGACTAACTCCTTCGTTAGATGCTCCTGCTGTTGATTTAACACTTTATCGTAGCATGATAGGGTCTTTATTGTACTTAACTGCAAGTAGACCTGATATTATGTTTTCGGTTTGTAATTGTGCTAGATATCAAGCTAATCCAAGAGAACCTCATTTGACTGCAGTGAAAAATATTTTTCACTATCTAAAGGGAACCGTTTCTTTAGGACTTTGGTATCATGCGAAAACAGGGTTTTTCATTCAAGCTTTTTCAGATTCTGATCTAGGAGGATGTACTTTGGATAGAAAAAGTACGACTGGTGGATGTCAACTATTGGATGGGAAGTTGGTGAGCTGGCAATCAAAGAAACAGACTTGTGTGGCTATATCAACCGCTGAGGCAGAATACATAGCTGCTGCTGCTTGCACTTCGCAAATTATTTGGATTCAGAGTCAACTTCGTGATTATGCAATAAACATGAAAAAGATTCATTTGTATTGTGATTCACAAAGTGCTATACGTATTTGTCATAATCCAGTACAACATTCAAAGACAAAACACATTGCTCTTCGATATCATTTTATCAAAGATCATGTGGAAGATGAGAATATTGAAATTCATTTTGTTAAAACAACTGAGCAACTTGCTGATATTTTTACAAAACCTCTTGATGAAAAATCATTTGTTAGAATTTTAACAGGTTTGGGGATGATTAATGCGAATTCAATTTCAACAACACACGCCTAAAAGTTTTGTTCAGTAGATAAGAGTCAAAATTATTCAGAGGTTACTGCTCATTCAGAGGCTTCGCATGGCTTCGCATCCACATCTTTTCGCATCTGAGATCATAACCACTAAGGTAACGTTTACAACTAATTTTTCATTTTGAAAAATCAAAAATCCAAAAAGATTTTATTTTTGTTATATTTTTCATTTTGAAAAATCAAAAATCCAAAAAGATTTTATTTTGTTATGTTTTTCATTTTGAAAAAAAAAATTAAAAATCCAAAAAGATTTTATTGATTGTTGTTTTGTTCTTTAATTTTGAAAAATTCAAAAATCACAAAAATAATTTTGTTTTCTTTGATCTTTAAACTTTGTGTGCTGAGATTTAAATACAGGGCTAAAATGAGAAGAGGTCTTACTTATGTGTTTCTATGGGAAGGTATCAAATTTGTTTTAAACACTAGTTAGGTTGTCCCTAGAAGCATGCTGCTGTATGTAGACCAAAAGCCTCAATATGACTCTATGTGTGTAAAGAAAGCCTTGATGAAATTATCTCATGAAAATTTCTTCCCAACAAGGCTTGTATTCGCATAAGTCAACAAGAGCTACTTTACTCTTCTCAAATGAGTTAAGAGTTTTCTGTTTTGTCCATTATAACAGAGGTACACTTCGATTCTTATCCAATCTTTTTAAACCAAACAATTCTTACACTCCAAATTTTTGAAGAGAATTGTCCTTGAGGTCTTTGATCAAACCAATAAAAAACTAGACAAATCACAAGTCTGTGTTTGTGATCTAACATCATGAGTCCGTGATGGAAGTGAAACCCAAAAATCATAAACCTTAAGGAATTGACGGGGAACTTTGTTCCAGATTTTCACGAAACCTTTGTTTCAGTATCAAAACTTTCGAAACTTCAAATCATATTCAATTCGCATGTGTGGTCTTGATCAAATCTTCATAACCAAGAATGTTTGTTACCCAACAAGATCCAGAACAAATTTTCTTTTGAATATGATTTCAGTGTAAGTTTCATTTGCAAATCCTTGTCATGATAAATATTCTCACAAGCCAACTTGTCACTGACTACACTGGTCAAACAGGTAATTTCATTTACAATTTATCACCTTATGTTAAGGCTGATATGTAATAAAATTCCAAACCAATCCCAAATGCCTTTTAAAAAGAAGCCCTTCGATACTTCTCTACAAGTATTCGATTGTAATTCACGGGAAACTACACAAGCTGTTGATTATCTCTCTTGATGATTAATGAAGCAACCTTTGCTTGGGGTTTTACTGCATTCATGTCAAATTAAATTTTTAACATCACAACAATCCAAAAAAAATTTTGTTTTGTTTCTCATCTTATTTTGTTGACACAATGCAGACACGAAATCCTTGAGGTTCTGAGTAAAACCAACTCAGACTGATGATTTCGCAAATCTAGCATATGACTTCACTTTACATCCCAAAAGTGAAAGAGCCTTGATTCCGTGCGAAGGGTTTTAACGGTTCAGATTCTATAACGGGAAACTTGACAGGTTGTATACTCAAAATGGTTGGTATTCTATCCGGTTTTCAAGGAGATGGGACAGTTACTTTTTGAAAGCATGGTTATCTTTTGCAGTCATGATCCGATTTTCAAGGTGCCACATCGGATAACATTAAATGTATCCCGCTTTAATTTCAAATCAATTTTGAGTAACCTATAAAAGGGGGATCAAGAACACTATGTACAGTTACGCAAACAAGAACTCTCACAAAACTTCAAAGTCTAAACCTTGATCAAACCTTCATCTTTCCCAAAACCCTAACAATGGCAGCCACTCATTCCAACACTGATGAAGTTCTTTCTCAATCCCTGATGAAGATTCAAAGCATAAATTACCAAGTCGATCTAAACGTTTCCTCTTATCCTGAAGAATTGAAGATGCTTATCGTTGCTCTGAAACGATCACCTCTGTCAACTGCTATGTTCAGTTCCTTCTCTGTTCCAATGGTAAGGTTATCCCTGGCAGCTTCAACGACATCATACAATCACACGGCGGATGTGATCACCTTCAATTTAACCAACAACAAACGGGTTAAACTATCCAAGAAGATGTTTGTTGAAATCTTGCAGATTCCAAACAACCCTCCGTTTGTCAAACCTGTCAACTCGCAGATCATTCACATGTTCAATGAGACGGGTCATCAACCGGAGCTTGAGAAAATCAGTGATTTTAGAAAGTCTGGGTTGCCGTGTATCTGGAATTTCTTATTTGGCATTTTTCTAAGATGTCTTACAGGAAGATCAGTCGGACTGGATAGAGGAAGAATGGAAGTCTACGCTATGGTTATGGGCATCTACTATGGTATCAATGTTGATTATGCAACTCAATTGTGGAAGGAATTTGTTAAAAGTCTTGAAAATACAAATTCGGAGAAAGGGATTTCATGTGCAAGATACTGGAGCTTAATTCTGGAAAAAGTTTATGAGAAAGAAGCAATTCCAGTGATGACAGATGTTGCAGTTGCTGAATTTTCCTTCTATCAATTTCCAAAGACTGTAGAAGATGATGAGGCAATTTTTTCTCATGTGGCTCGCATTCCAGATACATCAGACCAGACTGGAGTATTACTAGATGTTGCTACTCCATCAAAGAAAAAGAAGGTTAGCAAGAAAGATGCGAAGGGTTCATCCTCACCAAAAGTTCAAGATGAAGCTATTTCGAATGAAGAAACTTTATCAAAGTCGAAGAAAGAACTCATACCTTCTAAGTCTGGGGTATTGAAGAAAATTCGCAAAGCTGAAGTGAGTAGTAAAGGCGTTACTATTCGCAGTATTCCCGCACCGGTTTCTCCAGGCAAGAAAAGTCAACGAGCTGAAGATGTTGCCAAAAATATGCAACATACACTTGTCAAAAGGAGAAAGATGGTGATTCGCAATGAATCATCTGATGAAGAAATCGTACCGGAACCTCCACCTGTAACATCTATGGTAAATGCTTCTTTACCACTTATTCATACTTCGCAAATTTCTACCACTCTACCACAAACCAAACCACTTGAAATAGTTCTTACCAAATCAGTTTCTGAGGAGGTACCTATTTCCGATACGGTTGTCAACATATCTGATACAGGGGCACCTATCCTGAGTGTTGCAACCACAATCCCAATCTCCTTACCCATTTCATTACCAGTTACCACTTTATCCACCACTTCCTCAATATTTGATCATGTTCTTCAAAACCCATTCACAACACTTTTTCCATCTCAATCACCCGAAAATCCTCAACCTTCGCAACCGTTATCTGATACTGAAGCTGAAGGAGGAGCCTTTGGAGGGATACTTGATGATATTCCTTTTGATTCAGATGAAGAGGATATTCCTGATCATATGCTGATGACAGGAAAACAGTTTAAAATTCTTAATCAGAAATTGAAGACCATTATTCAAACGCAAGTTGATTCTGGTAGGATGTCTTCTATATCAGCCATGGAGGTTGATGTCATGCTAAAAGGGGCTGAGAAGCGTATCATGGAGAAGGTTGATCAAACAGACAAATATAATGAGCTTCGTATTAAAGCACAAGGGAGAAATTTTACTTCCGTGGTTCAAGATTTAAAAGCTGTTACAAAAGAACGTCATGTTCTTTTTGTACAAGATGTAAAGAAAGTTCGCGAGGATGTAAACTTTAAGATTCAAGAGTTGAAGTCTGAACTTGTGAAGGATCTTCAGGATATTCATACTAAACATGCAGACGTTCAAAAGCAGATTGTGGAGGTTTCTTCTAAACTCCAAAAGTTTATTGATGTTCCTGTTCTTGAAGCTCATAAAGAAGAAACAAAGGAGAAGTTTGATCAGCTGACAAAGTTGGTGACTGAGCTTAAAACAGCAGTTTCACAATCTTCATCAACTCAAATCCTTACTCCTGAATTCTTGTCTCTAAAGATTAATACTTTAGAACAAGCAATTCAAAAAGCCCTTGCTCCACTTACAAATTTCACTTCTTTACTACCGAAAAGTGCTCCACCTGCTTTCACAGGGGTGCAAGGGGGAGAGAAAAGTCAAAGTAAAGAAGAGGAGGTAAAAACTGTTGGAAAAGTGATATCGACTCAGCTTATAGCCACTCTTCCTATACCTACGAAGCCAATTTCTTCAACTACAATTACCACAAAAACAGTTTCCAAAGGTATTGTTATTGGAGAAAAAGAAGAAGGTTCGAGTTCGAGAATTCAAACAGGAGTGGAGGGAAAAGGAAAAGGAATATTATATGAAAAAGCAAAGGAGGAAAAGAAAGCTGAGGCTGAAGCAGAGTTAGAGAGGATGAGGCAAATCCAAAGCATAATGAGGCAGAGAGCAAGTGATCCTCCCTCCATGAACAAAGGAGATCCTGCTAAACTTTACTCTTACGAAACAATAGAGTCAAAAGTTGTGGGAAGGGAGATGTATGAGTTCGAGAAGAAGCCGAAAAGAAGTTATGATATTGCGAACTCAGATCATTGTCAATTGGATTTCCCGATAAATGAAATGCTGTTCATCACTGCTCAATATCAGATTAGTGAGAAGTTTGATAATCCTGATGATTATACTCACATGAAAATCAGATTTCATGCAGTCTTGGGGAAGAATCCAGATGATGTTTGGTCTTTAATGAAGATCAAAAAGGTGGTGACAATTAAGAAAGATATTTTGTTTGAATACATGCTTCAAAATTTCCGTTATTTTGTTATCAGATCAGACAACAAGCAATATGATTTCACAGTAGCTGATTTTCCATTGATGAATTGCAATGATTTAATTCAAGTGGCTCTGGTCTTGAAGCATATGGAAGAAAACAATCTCAAAGGCCCTGAGACAGATGTGTTCAAGGTAGGCTTCGCACATGTGAAGACATTCATCGACAACTATTTCGACTGTTTGGCCTTTACAGATGATGAACTAGCTAATGTGCTGGGTAGAGAAGTAAAAGTTCCTTGGGAAGAAACTTTATCTCAATCAGCTTTGTCGAAGTATGTAGTTGGAGAAATATGCCTAAAACTATTTGGCATGGTGTTTTCTGGAAGAGACACAAAAGGAAAACCGAAGAAATTTTTGTTCAAAGTCTCGGAAATTGAAAGATATAATTCTTTGCAATATACGCACTTTATTATACGTATGAATAACTGCAAGAAGAATAATGAAGGAGACAAGAAAGATCTCAAGAAGGTGATCTCCTGGTATGGAGAAGTGCGAAGGACAATCCACTCTGCAGTTCAAAAACTTATGGGTTGAATTGCATCGACTGTTTACAAAGGGGGAGAATGTAGATGTAAAATTGTAAAAGTCGAAAATAGTGTATTGTATAGTTTCGCATTTTATGTTATTTTACTAAGTCATTTGTTATGCGAAGTTAAAATTTCTAGACTTAGTATATTTTTTGTACACTCATGTTTCCTATAAATAGGGACTGAGGTTAGAAGTAGAGAGAGTCTTTTTGTAACAGATATCTCTTCTCTGCTTATTTTGTAATCAGTCTTTATCAATATGAAATCTGATTAATATTTACTCCTTGTGTTCTTAATCTTCAATCACTCAAATCTGACTTTTCTTTCTCAAATCTTGATAACAATTCTCATCAAACTTTTTTCAAAATAAAAAAAACTAGCATTTGATGTCTTACATTCTCTTGTATTGACAAAACTTCATCTTCATTAGGTTTTGTAGGAGTGTAATCTTGTTTAAGCCATTCATCTACTTTAATATCTGCCATTGTTATCCTTGTTTTCGGGTTTGGATCAAGAATTCTCTTTATAAGACTCTGTGCTCCTGGAGTCATCCATTTATGCATTCGCACATCCCCTTTGCAAATCTAGAAGAACCCCAAATCATTACAACATTAAAGAATCAATAAAGATTACAACTATATGCATTTTTACCTTCTGATAAATCAAAGCTAGGTTTCTATCATCAAAAGGTAGATACACTGTAAGCATTGCATACAAGATGAGTCAGATGACACCACAAGACCAAGTATCAGATGCCCCTCCATCATACCCTCTGTTAGATAACACCTCATGAGCTATAGCCTTGGCATATGTTATATAAATCATAGCTAGGTTTTTATCATCAAGTGTAGATTTCAATAAAATGATCTAACAACCCTAAAAACCATTTGTCTTCAAACGATTTCAAGAATAGAACATAATTTGATTTTTGGAAAATTAGAGAAAAACAAACCTGGTGCGTGATGGAGGTTCAGTGGCGGCCGCCGGCGCTGTCGAGGGAGGATACCAGCACTGAAGAAGGTGGTGTTGTTGGAGATTGGCTTCAGAGGTCTGACCTTGGTGGTAGGAGTCGATATCAGAAGCTGTGAGAAACTCATGTGTATGAGATCGACGATGGGGGCGGCGATGTTGTGCGACATCGACGATGGAAGGAGGTGATAGGAGATTATCGGCACTGGAGATGGTTGGATGTGGGAGGAGATCGGAGGGATGATTAAGGCGGGTGTGTGTTTGATGGACGGGCGTACGAGGGCAAACGAGGGAACACCAAATTTTTTTTTTCCAAATATGAGTTGAAGTCTGAAAGTTTAAGAGGCTGTCAAAATATTAAGAGGCTTTTATTCATACCTAACCAAACACTCTTAATCTGAATAATTAAGAGGTTGTCTCTTAATTTTTCAATTAAGAGGCTACTAAACAGCCCCTAAGAATATCAATATAAACTTGGATGATTCTAAAATCGTGATTGCAATTGTTTTCTAAAATCTGTGATTTCGACCCTATTGTATTGTATGGGGTATCACGAAATCTAATTTTACATAATCCAAAAAAAAAAAAATATAGAAGTCAGGCAACTACTAAATCCAAAACTCAGAAAATTACATTATTGTTTTGCGTTTTTGGTGAGACAGATGAGAGCAAATGATCAATTTCAGGTATCAAAAGTGTTAACCCTTTCCAAGAACATCCACCTTCCTTTTATAAAAGGAAGATGGCAGTTGGAAGTTGGTTGCACATAAAATAGCGCCAAAATGGTGATTATAAAGACATAACCAATTTTTACAATCACAATGATATCACAACCTAGTTTTGGAGTCTAACGCCCCGATTTTCAGAATAAAATTTTTATTTTAAAATAGAATAAACATCCATTTTCATAAAGACACATCTAAGGCAAAACCATTTATTCATAAACCATAATTCAAAATCAGAGTTATAAGGAAAACAACACAAAATCTCGAATCATAAAATTGTTGATGTATGTATAAAGTCACGACTTTACATTCCTACAAATTGATAAAGTACCTGAAAAACATTAAATCCACGACTGTAAGCCAAATTTTAGTGAGTTCCACAAAATATCGCATACAATATAGAAATTCATACATAACAATAACTAGTCTATCTCAACCAACATGTATGTTTCAACCTAAATGGTATGTTTGATGTTGGGTTCTATTTCACATGAACGAGTATGTTTCAAACCCAACATGTATTTTGAACCGGAACCAATGTCCCTCTAACCCACCACAATATTTGTCGTCCCCATTCGATTAATCGTCGGAGGAAGGGATTGCAAAATCGGCAACAAAATTGTTTATGCTTCTACACCTGTCACTACCAACATCGTTCTATGTGATTCAGGGTGTAGGGATCGACTCCACTACTTTCTTCTTTGTAATCTTCACATAGTTGTAGTGAGCGAAAGGTATAATGAACTCTAGTTGAAACCAGACACCGACAACTCCGTGTAAGGTTTTATATTTCTTCCATGATTAGGATTATGATTAACCGTTTCTATTTCTATTTGTGTTTGATTTTAAGGATCTGAAGCTGCTACAGTTAATTGAATATATGAAACCATTAGTAAAATTGATGTTCTTCTTCTTCTTTTTTTTTTTTTTCGAAATTCAGAGGTTTTAGTTATGAATTGATTGAGGCTGGGACAATTCTATCGCATATATTAGAGTTACAAAGATTGTCAGGACAAATTGATATGTAGTTGTGAAGGTACCCATCGATTACTGTACATAGGTGATTTTTTTCTCTATTTCTATGAGTCCGTATTATACGTCTGTTTCAAGCGCCCCATTCAAGATTCCAAGTAAGAGTCTCCTCCAAAAAACTAGGTAACCTAAATGTAACCGAAAGATGACCAACATTGAAAAAGATTACCTCACTTGATGCTCCATTTAAAAATAGAGTTAAATTACACGAATGACCCCTATGGTTTGCGGTAATTTGCACGTTTGATCCCTAACTTGTTTTTTTTTTAAAATTCGGAAGGTCCCTACTATTTGTTTTTGTTGCACCCTAGGTCCCTATCTTACTTAAAAAGACTATTTTGCCCTTGATTTTTTACTTTATTTAAATAAACACATCCGAACCCCACTTCCACTTCACCTTACTTTACATTACCTATCCATTTTATTTAAATAAATTAAAAAATCAATGGCTAAATAGTTTTTTTGATAAGACAGGGACCAAACGCACAACAAAAACAAACTGTAGGGATCTTCCGAGTTAAAAAAATAAGTTAGGGACCAAAATGCAAATTACCCCTAATCATAGAGACCATTCGTGTAATTTAGTCTTAAAAATAAATACAAAATATATAAAAAAAAATAATAAAAAAACTAGATAATATAATTACTTAAATAACACTTTTTTATTAACTCAAATATCTATGAGAATGATACGTCCATCCAAAGTAAGGTGCCAAACTAAGGGACTTTTTGATTGTCTATGACCGAATGATATTAGATTAAGTCAATGTATGATTGAACCAATATGGATTATGTCTTGAACGAAATAAGAAGTTATATAAATGAATTATAGACTTTTAGTTATAATATCAAATGGTTTGAATTTGACCGAATCAAACATAACTTTTTATCAGATTCCAAAAGAAACATATAAATAAACCACCCCTAGAAATATATGATATCTTTCTAATAACTAAAATATATTTTTAGAAAGAAATCAAAATAATTAAAACAACAAAGTTTGACTTTGTTTTTGAAAGAGTAAATTACACCAATGGTTCATGAGGTTTGGGGTAATTTGTGCGTTTAGTCCGTAATTTTTTTTCTTAACTCGGATAGTTTCTATTATATGTTTTTGTTATACATTTGGTTCCTACCTAAAATGATTATTATGCTATTTTTTTTTAAATATTTTATTATTTATATATTTATTTTTTTATTTATTGGTAAAAAGATAAATAGGTCCACCATCTTTCCCAAACCCAACTTAATCCTTCTCTATCTATCTCATATCACCTTCATCGGCGACCTCATCCTTACCACCCCGACCTTCATTAATATCTCCATTCTAAAAGCGCCACACATATCTCCACCATCTGTTCCAGAAAATGCCACACATGACTCGTCTTCCCCTCATTCTATCATCTTCGATCAAAACTACCCTTTAGCACCTGTAAACCCATCGATTAATCCATTTCTCTACTTCACCTTGTTTTCGGAAATGGCATTGGTCATCGGTAGTGTCATTGACGGACGACGGTTTGAAGTCCCGTGTAAAAAGGATAGTGTTGGTGGTGTAAAAGGGAGGGAAAGGGTGAGTCGGTGATTTCAATTGTTCCCATAAATCAAATCCAGAAAAAAGTTTGACAGTCATCGAGACGGTGAGACCTTCATCTGATATGCCTCCTCTCAAAATCCTCCCAAAAGCCAGTATCGCTGCAGGAGACCTATGGACCACCACATCGACCACCCCCGCTCGATCCACCATAGATGTTTAAGAATATCATCATATTTGTTTTTTCTATTCGATAACACCCCCAATCTTTTTAGATTTTCAATTTTTGACTATCCAAATATGAAATTTCAGTTACCCTAGTGGTCACTGGTATGGTGGATCTATAATCCACTATAGTTCGTTGGTTCTTTGGTCTATTATCTATTGTAGATATTCACTTTCACCTTATTTCTTCATTTAGATCTTCAATTTTCCTACAATTAGATTTTTTATATGGTGATACTTTGGTATATTATCAAATGTAGTTTGGATTTAAGTTGCATCGGTTTTTGATTCCCTGGCATACAAATGGACTTGTTTATTTAATTTATTGGTTTGAATTGGTTTTGATTCCTCTGGTTAATAGATTTATAGGTTGTGTTTCTTTTTTGGATTTGAATATCAATCAGTCTTTTTTTTTTACCAATGATAGAAGTGTTGGTAAAATAAAATTTTCGGTGGCATATATGGTGGTTAGAACATCCACAATGGAGATTTCAATGAGAGTGAGGTGGGCAAGAGTATGTGTTTAAACTCTACCATTATGATATGCTATTTGACATTCAATGGCCATTGAACTCTTCAATGGGAAAATAAAAGTTTTTAATTCTTAAACAATACTCTAAATTATATTTTGTAACATTCTATTGAATTTTGTAGACTACAATGTATTGTAGTAAGAAAATGATAAAATTATATGGATTGTTATTGGGACATTTACTATTTATCAAAGCTATGCCATTTTTGTAGTAAGTTAATCTATTAATATGGTAGTTAGATTAGTAGAGAAAGTTAGCTTAGCCTAAGTCTGTTATGTGTATGTTAGCATAATATGTACAGGTAGTATAAATACTCTTGTAACAGATTACTTTGGTAATGAGAAAGTATCTTTCATTCCTATTCAATTGTTCTTAATTCAATATGATATCAGAGAGAATCATCTACGTTTGTAATTCGTTCTTTTGATTTTGATTTGTTCATATCAAAATCACTTCTATTCTCACTCTGTTTTTGTTTGATTTTCTTTGTCTTTTCGTTCTTCAATGGTGGAAAACGCTGGTAATCTTCATAATCTTGAACAAATTACTTCTCCAAATGATCCATACTATATACACCACTCCGATAATCCTGGATCTATCCTTGTCCCTCAATTTTTGACCGGAGAAAATTATGCTTCATGGAGTCGGTCTATGAAAATTGCTCTATCTGCAAAGAATAAGTTCGATTTTGTTGACGATTCTCTTCCAAAACCAGATGCTTCGGATCATGAGAAGTTAAAGCTATGGATTTGAAACAACAATATCATAATTTCTTGGATTTTAAATGCGGTGTCTAAGGATATTTCAGCTTCAATCATCTATTTGGAGACAGCATCAGAAATGTGGAAGGAATTACGTGAACGTTTCCAACAGAGTAATGGTCCACGCATTTTTCAAATCAAACGCAATCTCATGAATCTTACCCAAGGTAATGACTCTGTTAGCATCTATTATACCAAACTCAAAATGATCTGGGAAGAATTGTCAAATTACAATATTCAATGTACTTGTACTGCTGCAAGAGATCTTGATCAAACAATGAGCTTCTTAATGGGGTTAAACGATAGTTATTCTCAAATTTGGGGACAAATTTTACTTATGGATCCAATTCCATTTGTAAATCGTATATTTTCCTTGATAATTCAAGAAGAGAGACATAGAGATGTTAATACTGGACAACAAAATGAAGCTGTTTTGGCTTTCAATGTCAGATCAAATGGAAATTTCAGTCAAGGTTTTAATAATAAGAATCCTATTTCAAGTTCATTAAAGAATTCACAGAATCGTCCTTCAAATAAAAACTACAAGAATCGCAATTCATCTTATTGAACTCATTGCAAACGAAGTGGTCATACTCAAGAAAAGTGTTATCGTCTTCATGGCTTCCCCCCGGGATATCGTTTCAATCAAACACAAACTCTTAACCCTAAGATCAATGTTGCATCTGCTGATAATGGGGGAAATCAAATGCAGGGATCTAATTCAATTGTCACTGATAACAAGTGTGATGCTATGACTAGACTAACCAATGAACAATGTCAACAAATTATTGCCATGCTCTCTGGGAAATTGACATCTGTGAATTCTGTTTCTTTCGAAAATACCCCTGCAGGCAATCATTTTATTCTCACTTTGAACGATGGTATGTTCACATCCAATGTTTAGATTATAGATTCTGGAGCAAGTAGTCATGTGTGTAACAACCCAAATATGTTTTCTAACATGAGATTTGTTTCAAACACAATAATTAGATTACCAAATCAATTGTTCATCAAAGTTGATAAAATTGGGTATGTGAGATTAAATAAGTAGTTGGTATTACAAGATGTCTTGTTTGTGCCTCAGTTTGAGCTAAATCTTGTATCTGTTACTTCCTTAACAGCTCATGATAAGGATTTAATAGTCAAGTTATACTATGATCATGCTATTATTCAACAGATTTCCAACAAGACTGTGATTGGTAAGGGTGATGTTATGGTTGGACTCTATTTGTTGAAGGTCAAAGAAGTTGAACCACTTGCAACTGTTATTACTACACAAATGTGGCATCAAAGATTGGGACATCCGTCTTTTGATAAAATCAAGTTTCTTGATCATGTTTTAGATTGTAATAAACATAACAAATCCATTCCTTGTATTTTTTGTCCTGTTGCTAAACAGAAAAGACTACCTTTTGTTTCTGCAAACAATATTTCTAATAAACCATTTGAGTTGGTGCATTGTGATATTTGGGGGCCTTATCACATAAATTTGCACCGAGGTTTTCGGTACTTTATTACAATTGTTGATGATTGTACACGATACACATGGATTTACTTGATTAGGAATAAACATGAAGCTCAAACTGTTATTCCTCATTTTTTTAGCATGATACACAGACAATTTGATATTCATATCAAATCATTTAGATCTGATAATGCAAAGGAGTTGCATTTCCACAAATTTTTCAAGAAAGAAGGTGTTTTACATCAATACTCTTGTTTTGAAAGGCCTCAACAAAACTCTGTAGTTGAACGAAAGCACTAACACTTATTGAATGTTGCAAGAGCATTATTCTATCAAGCTCACCTTCCTTCTTCATATGCGTCTAAGTGTGTCACAACAATTGTTTTTTTGATCAATCGTACTCCTTCAAGATCTATTGGGGAGATTTCTCCATATCACAAATTATATGGGAAATTTCCAAATTATACTTATCTAAGATCATTTGGTTGTTTGGTATTTGCCTTTACTTTGCATGCACATAGACATAAATTTCAACCAAGGGCTAGAGCTGCAGTTTTCATTGGTTATCCTATGGGCATGAAGGCTTACAAACTTTTAGATTTTGAATCTAAACAGATTTTCATATCTAAAGATGTTGTATTTCATGAAGATATTTACCCATTTCAACACTCATCAGTTGTATCCGTTACAAATCCATTCATTATACATACGTTACCTCATTCTATTGATCCAATTGTCGATCCTCTTGTTTCTCCTCCTACTGTTTCCGCCAATAGTGAAAATGACAAAAATACCCTTCCTGGTAATCAGACTACCAATGATACATTTCAATGGCCATCAAGAATCAGGAAACCTCCATCTTATCTATGTGATTTTCATTGTAATCTTTTTCAATCCATTCCTTAATCTTCCACTATTAAATACACACTTTCAGATGTTATTCCTATGAAAAATTATCCCCATCCTTTAAAAAATTCATTTATGCCATTTCTACCCAAGTTGAACCCAGTACTTATAAAGAGGCATGTCAATTTCCTGATTCAAGCCATGAATGAAGAATTACATGCTTTAAAGTTGAACAACACATGGCAAGTAGTTCCCTTACCTAAAGATAGAAAACTATTGGGTTGCAAATGGGTGTTTAAGATAAAAAGAAAAGATGTTGGGTTAATAGAACGATATAAGGCTCGTTTAGTAGCCAAAGGTTTTAATCAACAATAAGGGATTGATTTTCTTGATACTTATTCTCCTGTGGCAAAACTTGTCACTGTTAAGATGTTTCTCACCATTGCAGAACAAAAGGGTTGGTCATTAATACAGTTACATGTTAATAATGCATTTTTAAATGGTGAATTGGAGGAGGAAGTTTATATTCAATTGCGACAAGGATATGTTCATTCTCATGTACAATATACCAACATTCCTTTAGCTTGCAAATTGGAAAAAATCTCTATATGGTCTTCGTCAAACTTCAAGACAGTGGTATGCTAAATTTTCATTATTTTTAATTTTAGTAGGATTTGTGCAATCAAAGGCTGATTTTTCTTTATTCACAAAAGAAAGTGGTGATAATTTCGTTGCATTACTCGTATATGTTGATGACATAGTCATTACTGGTTGATCTGTGGCTGCAATCAATGCCATTAAAATGAGTCTTAGTGCTCAATTTTGTTTGATGGATCTTGGAAATTTAAAAAACTTTCTTGGTTTAGAAATTGCAAGGACTACAGATGGTATTGTCATTTCACAATGACAATATACTCTTGATCTACTGCAAGATACATGAATGTTAGAAGCTAAACCCATTTCATATCCAATGGACCCAAAGCACAAATTTTCAAACTTTGAAGGAGAAGAATTTGAGGATGCATCTCAGTATCGAAGACATGTTGGTAGATTATTATATCTTACCATAAGAAGACCTGAAATTGCATATGTTGTCCATCGATTAAGTCAAGGAATGTCTAAGCCCTTACAGTCTTATTATCATGCTACACAACATTTGTTACGATTTTTGAAAACAAATCCGGGACAAGGGTTATTTTTGTCATCCAAATCTTCTTTACAATTACGTGCCTTTTGTGATTCCGATTGGGCTGGATGTTTGGATACAAGAAGATAAGTTTTTGATGGGTTTTGAGCATTCTAACACTTCCTAAGTGTACATGCAACCCTAATAACCTTGAATCTAAGTTTTCCCTATATACATGCAAATTTCTTTTTCAAGGTTATTTCCTAACTAGCATGGCATGGGGATTACATAAAACATAAAAACTAGTAGAAATACAAACCTTGTTGTTGCTTGGATTCCTTCAAGACTTTGTGAGCCTAGCACCCCAAATTTTGTGCCTCAAATGCTTCACACAACACTACAAACTTGGAATAACTTGATAGAATGTCACTTAGCCTCAAAAATCGGTTATGCCCTCTTATGAATACCCTAGTGCCGATTTTGCATGCTATAGGGTTTCTTTTATAGTGTGTCCTAATTAGGAGTTACAAATGTAAACCCTAATTGTCATGACTCTTCATTTCTCATGACCCATGGGTTTGTAACTCCCATGGACTATCCATGGAGCTCCATATGTTTATAACCAAACCCATAAACCATGGATCATTAATCCACCATAAAAGAATTGATGATTGTCATAATCAACCCTATATATTTAATTAGTCTCACATTGATCACCAAATTAATACTAGATTAATACTTGATCAATACTAATTAAATAATACTATTATTAATATATTAGAACTTATAATATATTAATAATCACAAGTGTACTTTCTCTCATTTTGTCTATCCAAGTATTGCAATGCCATGCAACCCAAATGGACCATGTCGGGTCGAGTCATGTACATACCAAATAAAGTTATGGACTTAGACAATATATCCAACAGTCTCCCACTTGGATAAGTCTAATAACTATATTTGCAAATATGACTTCAAAATCCAAATAGCAATCGTAGCTCTTTCAAATTCTCTCAGAACTGAGATGATGATGATGTTGGATTAGTGTCTAAGTCCATAACTATTTTGGTATGTACTTGACCCGATGGTGCATGGTCCTTTTGGGTTGCCTTCACCAAAGCAACTTGATTGGAGGAATATGTTATAAGAATAATATATTAAAGGAGAAATCATATTTGTTTAATTAATATTAGTTAATAATTAATTAAGAATTAATTTTGTGATCAAGTGTAATTAATTAAACTAGAGGGGCTGAATTGTAATTATGTGATAGTTGCAAAATAGGGCAATGGTTATCCTTGTTAAAGGATGGACGAATTCAAGGATAAGGATATCCTTGAAATCGTTCAAGGTCCATGAGATAGGGGTTTCCTAAGACTTATCTTATGTTTGCTTGATGGGCAAGTAACTAGATAAGGATAAGGACTAAAACCCTAATCTTTACACCAATATAAACCCCCTAAGGCTCATGAATTCGTCCAAGCCTTCCCAAGAAGTCCTAAGGACGAATTCCTACCTCTCTCCTCTCTCTTTATACCTTCTCCATTTGCTCTTGGTGTTTGTAAGCCATTAGAGGAGTGACACTTGTGACTCTAAGCCTTCCAAAGTCAATTCAAGGAGGAATTGGGATTGTTATTACTACATAACAATCAAGGTAATATCTTAAACCTAATTATATGTTAATATTGATTTCCATATGCTAGAATTAGGGTTTATAGTCTTGGATTCAAAGCATGTACAATAGAGAAACCTAGATCCAAACATTAGGGTTTGTATGAGCACATAGGATGTTTTATGACCAAAACTCATCAGTGGTATTAGAGGCTAGACTGGTTTCAATTGTATTGATGCATTGTATATCTAAAAAATTCGTTTTTTGGTGTTTTGGAGGCTGGACTCGCCGAGTCTATAGCTGAACTCGCCGAGTCCAAGGTGACTCGACGAGTCCAGGCTTGACTCGACGAGTCAACTCGTCAGATAGAGCTTATCTCGGGATTTCTTGCTGTTTTTGCATTGAGATAGTTACCTTATCATGTTAGATCAATATTAATCCGAATCTATGATATATTTGACTATTTTTTTGATCTAATTGAAGATATTTATCAATTAATAAGATAATTGTTTCCTTATAAGTTAATTGATTAATTATTTTGAGTAAATTGATAAATTGTTTTGCAAGAAATCATTAAATAAATCAAATATGGATAATTATGTAATTAAATGTTAGTTTAGATTATTTGCTATTTGATCCTTGTTGTTATGAAAAGTTTCATATTTTGCCCTTTAGGTTTTATAGTTTAAATTTGAACCCAATAGTTTTGTATTTTTGAAATTTAAATAGTTGAAACCCTAATGTTTTGAAAAAAGGTTTCAAAACTTGCCCTCAAGTTTTGGAATTTAAAAGTCGATTAAAAGTTTAATTAGGAATGTTAAATTCTAAAACTCTAGTATAGTTTTGAAAAAGTTCAAATCACACTCTTATGGTTTTATTAATTAATTAAGGTGTATAATTAAAAGAAGTTTAATAAATCCATAAAAGTTTAGGTTTACAATTTAATTGAATTAAAAGTATAATTGTTAAATTAGACCACCTAGTATTTTGAAAGTATAAAATACACCCTATACTATATATAACATTAAAAGTCTAACATTATATATATGAGTAAAAGTCAGTCTTACCGTTAGTAGGCCTCATTCACGAAGCTGGTCTATAAGGGGTGTTTAAGGAAATTGCCTATAAAATGGTGATTGAATGGGTATCCACTCTTACCCACCGCACTCTTGACTAGTGGAGGGTCGTTAGCCGAACGGGTAGGATAGGACAAAACTTTCCATTGTAAGTATAATGAAATATAAAAGTACCTAAATGTTTTCATAAAATTCCCAATCTTAGTTACTTAGGCAAAAGTGAATTGATGCAATTCCATGAAATTACACTTTGTGCCCTGCTAAGACGTTAGTGGAGCGCGTGTGGTTTACCGGCACACTAATTGGTTCTAAGCAAAGGTAGCAAAGGGTGACTCAATGTTTGTCAAAGTTCGGTGGAGCGTGTGTGGTTTACCGGCACATCGAATAGGTGACTGTAACATGTGAGGGCACCATGTAAGTTTGCATGGTTATTCACACCCACTTTGTGATCCTCGGCATCCCAGTCACAAACAAGAGGGACATATCGAGATTTAAACATGCCATTGAAAGTTCAATGAATCTCAAAGGATCTAGGAGTTTTCATAGATTTAAAACTTAAATTTCTTTTTCGTTTTTCGTGGTGGAAATTAGTGAATCGTCATTCACTTACCTTCAAATGTTCTGCAATTAAGGTTACGACATCCCTCTCCCGAGTTGTAGAATATTGTGTTGGGTCCTAGCCTTAGTATTTCATTTGGGTGATTTACTAAGGACTCAATCTATCAACTAACTTGAATTCGTTTTCTCCCGTTTTGTAGATGTCAAAGTTCGACAACTATGGTCTTCTCAAATCCCGTGGAACAAGCATTGCACATGAAGATGATATTCGACGATTCAATCGAGGAACAAGAAATCATGCTTCACTTCCTCCTCCTCCTCCTATTATTCTCCCTAACCCACAAGTTCGAAGGCTTGAAAAGTTCAAGCTCACTCAAGACCTTTTGGCAAGTAAACATAAAGAAGGAAAGTTCGTGTGTGCACACGTCCTAGGGATGATATCACACATTGATAGGTTAAGAATGTTGGGATCTGTTGTTTGTGAGGAAATGGCTGTTGATTGGGTTCTTCAGTCACTTCCCAACTCATATAGTGAGTTCGTAAGAGAGTACTATATGATGAACTACGACGTGACCCTTATAGATCTCACCTATATGCTTATTGCTGCTGAATCTGCAATGATTTGGCGCAATAGAAAAGCAAAGTTGATTGGTGAATCTGCCTTCGAGACCTCTATGGATATAGACAATGGCAACGAAAGACATGCTATGATCGAAAAGTTTGATCATAAGAGAAAGGAGATGTCTGAAGTAGTTCCATGTCCTGTTCCAAAAGAGTCGATTTGCTTTTATTGCCAAGAGAAGGGGCATTGGAGACGAAGCTGCCCCATTTACCTAAGAGATCTAAGAGATGGGAGAGTCGAAACGTATGGCTCTAATTTAGGTAAAATCCATTTACTAACTCTTTTAGGCTTCTATTCTAGATTCTTAATACATAATGTGATGAGATTACAATTGATGTTTTGTAGGATCGAAGAAAAGAAAGGAAGCTTAAGGGAAGAAGTGAGCAGAATCTAACCGTGAAGGAATGGATTTCGATCGAATTTCTCGAAGATTAGATTCTTGAGCTACTACTTAGAGTTAGAATTAGATTGCTAAGAAAGATGTATTAGCATAAGTTTTTCAATAAGTTGCATTGTAAGGAAAAATTTTTCCGCAATAAAATAAATTTTGATTTTAAATTTTATTTATTTATCCTTACAATGGCGTGTATGAAAAATTGATGTTAAAATGTTTCTATTATTAGCAATAATGAATTTGGTTTTTATTATGTTATTTATGGAAAGTCGAGAATTTACCAAATAGGGAGAGTTTCTCATCGCCCAAGTTTCAATTGGAAAGAAACTTGGAATCATGCATCTTGGTTGCACGATGAATGAGAAATTTCATATTTGGAAATTAGACTAATTCATTGACAAAGTGTCAAGTGAAGGACTTGGAGATCGAATACACAAAGTTGCGTGTTGATCAAGTCCACTATAAGAGTAACAAAGACATTCGTCATGATTTACTAAAGGTTTAGTAAATATGATTATGCTTATAAGATTAAGTGTAATTCTGAATTGATTGAAAATGTTTAAATCAATAGCAGAACGGATAAGAAGAATCAAGTAGGCAGAAAGATAAAATTTTCTCCATTCTAAGAAGAAGGGAGAGTACCTTTTATGCTTTATGATAGGTCTTAATGATTAAGAACCATATTTCAACTGATCCTCTAAGTACAATTGTATGTTTAAGAAGATGAATCAAGAATTGAAGAAATGGTTAAATCAAAAAGTCAATCATACTTCGTTCCAAAACAAGTCTTAAAGGTTTATAACATTCATAAAATGTGGAAAGTTGTGATGTCTTGAATAAGACAAAGACCAACTTGGACCAATTTATGAAGTGTTTTGATAAAAGCTACACTAACTCTTGAATATTTGTTTGTCAAGAAATGGTTAATGACAAGAGAATCTCATATGTCAAGGAGTCAGTGGGAGTCTTAATGTCTTGAAAGGGTTCAAGAACAAATCAAATAAACCTTATCGATCATCACTAGCACACGAGTTAAGGTTTACAACCTATCGTGATGACATTATTTTGATTCTGTGCCAATCCAATCGAGTTAATTATGCATGAGAGTTCTATGACTTCTCATTTTGAACGCATAAAAGGCAAAGCACCTTAATCATTGAAAGGTACATTGATAGGAAAGGGTGAGCTGCTTAACTACTTGGAAGACATGGTGGGCAGCTGTGCTACCATAAGGTAAGAAATCAAGACTAAGAAAGTTCAGTCCATATGAGTTTGAATTTGTCGTAAACTTTGGTTTCAACAAATTCACATGGATAGAAACACATACACCATTTAAAATCTAAGTGTCATAAGATTTCCTCCTTCATGAAAATGATTGTGAGGAAATGCTTTCACTAAGAAAGATTTTAAGAAGATAGTGATTGTAAAATTGCATTCTCGAATTCAATTATGGTTACGGTATCCCTTTCCATAATTTGAATTGTGAGGTTTGGCAATTAGTCTTAAGTTTTAGACACACATATGAACTATCGAAGGCAAAGGTGTATAAGTTCAAGAAGCCTTGATAAAAGATTATCAAAGCACTAAGTATTAGAAACATGGACTTAAGAAATTCAATAGGTATTGTCTTTCTAGAAGTTAAGATGTTTTGAATACAAGTCGAAGCTAGTGGGAGCATAAGTGTTATGTTTTATAGTAATCATAATGATAGTGGGAGCATAAAAGTTATGATTGTATGATTATTATGGAAAGTATTGCAAAGTTGGCAATATTAATTATAGAAAACAAGAGTCATACTTTGCAAAGTTGTAAGAGTTGAAAGGTTGTTTTGCTATAATTAAGGGAGAGAATATTATGCTTCATTTCAAATCTAAAGGATTAGGTTGAGAAATGTTAATAAACTTAGTCAAGGGTACATAGTGTGTTCTTAAAATTTCGATTATGATTACGGCATTCCTCTTCACAATTCGAATTTTGAGAACATAGCAAATAAAACATTATGCATCGTGTCCCATACGCTTCGGGTATAGGATCGATTGCAAATGCTTTAATGTTTGACCATTCTAAAATTTTCCAAATGTCTAGCGCATTTAGAGGGAAAAGGGACTAGAATCGGTTTTGACTAAAATAATTAAACAACTATCAAAGGACAATTCAAAGTTCGACGAGAATTGGTCGCTTGTGAGTAATTGGAAGTATAGTATTGGAAATTATGGAAATGTTTCCATATTGGATGGATCATATCGACATCATTACAAATAGAAAAGATTATATTAAGAATGAGTTGTCATATGGAAAATATGGAAGCGTGTCCATATTGGGAATTGAATATTGAAAAATCTATGACTGGATTAGAAACCTTTATGCAAAAGGATGTTCGAAGGAATGTACTTTGAGTGAGAAACATCATATCTAAGGAATTGTCTTGCAACAATCTCCGATAGAAGACTTTATAATATCATTGGCAATAGTGTTTGTGACTTTGGTGCAGTGACATTATGAAAGGATAAGTTGCATAGAACGTTAGAATCTAGCATATTCTATAAGTAGCAAGAATTTGATATTCTTTCACTTATGGAAAAGGGATTTGGAGTTGTGAAATGAGAATAATTGGAAATGTGTTCAATGTGATCTATTTCACAAAGTAAGAACCATAGGTAAACATTGTGTGCATGCTAGGAGCATGGGACAAGTGTAATAATTCAAGTAAGAAGTTGATTACCCGAAACGACAAATAATGAGTAATCAATATGGTGATAAATAAAAGGCGTTTTATTTATACTCAAAGGTTTGAGGCCATATGGGATTAGTATTATTCTTGTGTTTCACATTTGCATGTTTTGACTTCCAGAATAATTGAGTTTATTAAGAATAATCGAATTATTCGAACGGGCCACAGTCATTCATACGTTGGAAGTAGGTATGAATAAAGACTGTCGTGAATTGGTGTGTGGAATGTCTAAATAGCATTAGACATAAGCAAATGTTTGCTGCAACGTTCATGAGTGCTTATGAATATGAATTTGAGCATTGGATCAAACCCACACTCACTTGGATCATTCCATGAATTGTATCACGAGTGATTGGTGAGACGATAACATCTTATATTCTTGAAACCGAGATGTGTGAGTTGTATCTTGCAAATCTGTTGCACATTGATAATATGTAAACGCACTAGTAACTTGGTGTTATAAAACATATTGTTGTGTGTGATTTGGTTAGTGAGTGCAAGCAAGCATTGTATCAAAGTTTATCAGTTCCTTTTATCCAAGGTAGGATAAAAGCGATATCTTTTGGGCCCCTCGACGGTTTAATGATGACAAACGTAAATGCTCGGCCGGGCTAGGGCTAATTTGATTTGTTCAATTAGTCTGTCGTCATAAATCAGAAATCGAGAAGTAGTACAAAGAGAATGATTTGAAATCATGTCTCATATGATATCTAGAATGGAGGAATATATGATCCCTTATCTAAGGACACGCGTATTTGATATGATCAGAGTTGACAGTGGCTTTGGAAAGCTACGATTGCAGATCGGGATCCGAAGTCATACGCAGAATAGTTGTTAGACTTATCCAAGTGGGAGACTGTTGGATTAGTGTCTAAGTCCATAACTATTTTGGTATATACTTGACCCGATGGTGCATGGTCCTTTTGGGTTGCCTTCACCAAAGCAACTTGATTGGAGAAATATGTTATAAGAATGATATATTAAAGGAGAAATCATATTTGTTTAATTAATATTGGTTAATAATTAATTAAGAATTAGTTTTGTGATCAAGTGTAATTAATTAAACTAGAGGGGCTGAATTGTAATTATGTGATAGTTGCAAAATAGGGCAATGGTTATCCTTGTTAAAGGATGGACGAATTCAAGGATAAGGATATCCTTGAAATCGTTCAAGGTCCATGAGATAGGGGTTTCCTAAGACTTATCTTATGTTTGCTTGATGGGCAAGTAACTAGATAAGGATAAGGACTAAAACCCTAATATTTACACCTATATAAACCCCCTAAGGCTCATGAATTCGTCCAAGCCTTCCCAAGAAGTCCTAAGGACGAATTCCTACCTCTCTCCTCTCTCTTTATACCTTCTCCATTTTCTCTTGGTGTTTGTAAGCCATTAGAGGAGTGACACTTGTGACTCTAAGCCTTCCAAAGTCAATTCAAGGAGGAATTGGGATTGTTATTACTACATAACAATCAAGGTAATATCTTAAACCTAATTATATGTTAATATTGATTTCCATATGCTAGAATTAGGGTTTATAGTCTTGGATTCAAAGCATGTACAATAGAGAAATCTAGATCCAAGCATTAGGTTTTGTATGAGCACATAGGATGTCTTATGACCAAAACCCATCAGATGATACGCCATTTAAGATAAGTGATCATATAATCTTTTGTTCTCATGATATCAGCCGGACAAACACATGGAACATGGTCTTACTTATTGTCCCGCATTTGTTTCTCGATCACTGATTTGTTTCGACATAGAACTAAATTAAACACATCAATTAGGTTCTGATCGGGACCGATACATAGGTCAAAACCAAATCATCGAGGGGCCTAGATATCGCTTCTTTTTCTAGAAGGAACAGATAGACTTCGACTGATATGCTTGTACTAACTACTTGTTGAATTATTCACAAAGGCACGTTTTATAACATCAAGTTACCAATGCGTTTTCGTACAATCAATGAATAACCAACTCATAGTCAATATCTCATATCTCTAGGTTTGAAGATTTATATGATATTACCGTCTCACGATCACTCGAGATAAATTCCATGAAGTGATGCAAGTGAGCGTGGGTTGAATCCAATACTCAACCCTTATGAGTACTCATGAATGTTGTAGCAACCATTGCATTGTCTAAAGCACTTTAGACAAATCATACAAGCCAAATTCATGACAGTCTTGATTCATATCTACTTCCAACATATGACTGACTGTGGATGGTTTGAATAATATGATATATACCATAACATAATTATTCTGGAAGTCAAAACATGTAAAGTGAAACACAAGAATAATACTAATCTTAAATGGCCCCAACACTTTGAGTGTAAATAAAAACACCTTTTATTTAAGCACCATATTGATTACTTATTATTTATGTTTCGTTTAATCAACTTTATGCTTGAATTAGAACATTAGTTGTCCCATGCTCCAAGCATGCACACTATATTTTTCCAACCAACAATTATGCCATACTCCAAGTATGCATACTATGTTTACATATGGTCCTCTCTTTGTGAAATAGATCAATTGACAATATTCCAATGTTGCTCATTTCACAATTCCAATGCTTGTTGTAAATGCAAGAATACCAAACTCTTGCCATTTACTGTAATCTGCTAGATTCTAAACTTATATGCAATGATCCCCTTGTAATGACTATGCACAGAAGTCACAAAGACTTGGCAACAGACATTACAAAGTATTCCAATGGAAAACAATTCCATGGAAATGAAGTCTCAAATTCAAAGTACATTCCTTTAAACATCCTTCTTAGCATTAAGTTCTTTAATCTTACACAGATTCAAAGAATAACTTCCTCCTATGGAGACAATTCCATATTACCATTTTGACCATCACTTCTGAACAAGAGTTGCCTCTTTTCAAAATATGTCAATATGGTCCTTACTCTATACTTCTAATTGTCCATGAGCAACCAATCTTTGGTAAACCTCAGATTGCCCTCGACAATTTTCACTACAAGAAAAATAGCCTTTTACGACGCGCAAACCACGACACTCATTGATTTATGTTACGCAATGGAGAGTGACGTTAAAAAAGTGTCATCTCTTCAAAAAATTTAAGGATTTAGGTCACGCATTATTGTGTGCCCTTAAATTAGCGTCATACGAGAAAAAATTAAAAACACGGAGGGCGCTGTATCTTAAATGGGCGTCCTCTATGAGTGTCGCTTTATAATTTTAATGAAAAGCGCGTTTAGTAGATAGGGGGAAAATGAAATCCCTAAAATTTTGAACACCCGCCTTATTTTTTGTCCTCCAATTTTGTTTCCTTCTTGCCCTAATTACGATCCTTTCTTCCCCCTCCATGGATTCGACTGCCGCCTTGCCTAGTTATCGACACTCCTTCCTTCGTTCCGCACTTGCCTTCTTCGCCTGACAATATCTCAAGAAGTACAACTACGAAAGCGTACAAGTCAGACTTATGTGTGAAGAATTTACATGCTCCATCTACTTCTATCCTAGAGCCGAAGATTTAGGGCCTTACAGCTTCTCATCCCACATAGCGCCGGCGATTTAGGGCCTTACAAGCCCTAGCTCGGATTGAACTAAGGTATGCTTTACTGAGCATGATTTGTCATGATTTTTTGTTCTGCTTACAAGCCCTAGGTCCGATTTCAAGAAATATCTCATTCTATTCAATGAAGCAGGTCTGATTCTTCTCTTCAGGTTGCACTAAGGTATGTCGTGCTTACCGTTATTCATCTAGTCTCTTCTTCTTCTTCTTCTTCTTCTTCTTCTTCTTCTTCTTCTTCTTCTTCCCTGATATCTTAATTTTTCGTGTAACACCTACCATTTCTTCACTTTTGGAACGCGTACAATTTCTTCACTTATTCTTCTTCTTCTTCTTCCCTGACTCGAATTACTTTATCACGCCATTTGTGTTGATGGGTGCAGTGCTAGCTTTTTTCCTAATCTATTTCCAAGTGAACTGGTCACTAGCTTGTGTGGTGGTTGTGGCGGAATCAAAATGGGGGTTTCAGCCATACTCAAGCAAAACATATAGACATCATTACCACTTGGCCAATTGTCATGGCCCTCCACTCGCTGGTTCTAAACCCTGAAGACACGACAAAACAGAGGGTATAATATCATGAGACATATATGTGTTTCTTGGTCATGAAACAACAGCTGCAAAACAACAGCTCCCATCATACAACAGAGGGTATATATATGTAATTTTAAGTTTTTTGTGATTGATTTAATCTTTTATGAATTTGTTATTATAATATATATATATATATATATATATATATATATATATATATATATATATATATAGTTTGTTGGGTGCAGGTTGGATCTGTGAAAGGTAAAGTTATTAGGATGGGAGTCATAAGCACCTCACTGCTTACCGCAGACAATACTCCTATGGTTGTACCAAATACCGTATTTTCTAGTCAGGTGACCATTACTTCTTTCCTCCATAACCTTAAAAGTTTTGTTTTAGTATATAAGATAGTCTTCCAATATTTATCATAGGCAATTGTCAACAAATCATATGCTGGTTGGCATGAATTGGTGTCCGATAGCTTTCCCAATACACCCTTCATTTTCATCGGTTGAAGAAGCTGCTTTCTTCTCAGTTCTCCCTGCCTCTTTCTTCCGTCTCTCTTTTTTTTTTTTTTTTTTTTACATCTTCTTTGTAGGGTTCATCAGTTCAAAAGTTCCTAAATTACCCTTCATCTCTTTTATCTTTGTCCACCATTCTCATCATCAATTAGCAAGAAATACGTATATTTCTCCTCCCCCACCACCCCCACTATCTCCGTTTTTGGTTTTAGAAATATTTCATCACCATCTTCATCTTTCGTTTGAAACAAAATCGCCAAAATAGAGGTGGGTTGTTGTTCTTCGTGATGTATTACTTGAATTTTTTAGTTTCTTTATTTTTTATCAGTAATTGAAATAGATCAGACTACAACTACACAAACACTTACATAGGATGCCACCTGTGCCTCCTACAAAATTTCACATTCCAACCTGACTTCATTTCGTTATTTTTAAAAGGGGGAAGAGGTCACAGACACATAAAAAGTAAAACACTGAAGCAACTGGATTCACATATTGAGAGCATACACTCGCCTTTAGTTTCTGATTTCTCCTTTTAAGCACCTGACCATATTCAAGACTTCAATCTGTTCACGCCCCTATTTAGTTGTTTCACGGCTTCACCATAGCAGTCATGTCTACAATTTTTCACCTGATCAAAGCCCAAAATAGCACAGCTGACGTTGCAAAACATACAAAGGCCATGCCCAATTCATATGGACTTCACTTTTGAAAGGGTGGCTGTCCACACCTGCAACCTGTCTACAAAATCAGATGTTCACATGTTTATTTCACCATATCATCAAGCAAACTACACGTTAACAACTTATCTGCCTCTAATACATGCCATCTCTTCCTGCCCCTATCGTTATACATATATTGAGAGCTACAGAAACTCCTAGTAGAGTACAACGGTTCAAAACATTTTCCTCATTTCTTGATGGTGAAAATGGTCCAGAAGCAGTAAGCACATCCAAATTTGCCAAGTTTAGTGGTCTTTTAACTCTTATGATCTTATGAACATGGACACTTATAAAAACACATTATTTTAGTTGATTAATTATAACTATTTTCATTTCAGGCTTTTCGCATACCCTTAGGAGCTGTTGGATGTTACAGTTGCCAAATTTACCCCTGTGAATACAGATGGTGAATCTGGTGAACCAACGTACATTATATCAGATCGATCAGTTGAAAGTAAGCGAACTTTATATACTTCTTTGATAGTAACTTTTTGTGTAAAAAGCTTGTCATCAAGAAGTTGCAACTCTGATAATCAAATTCACGACAAAAATGAGAGAATATAGGAACAACTTTTGATTCTAATTTGTACTACACATTAAGAAAATGCTAATTTCCATGACACACACAAAAACAAAAACAAGTAGTTCCCATCTTCTCTAAGAGGAGTCATCTACTTTTGGAATTTTAGATTAATGAATTTGTATTTTTTGCAAAGTATTAAATTAAGGATAATTTAAATAATTTGATGAGGGATTAATTACACTTACAGGAAGAACTGGAGGGACTTACTTCTAATTACCCTAATCGCTTCAAAGTTTACTATGTATTGAATCCGGTAGGTATTATTCTTAGTAACAAAAAGCCTATGATAAACAAATAAATGATAGTAGGTTGATGTTTGTTGCATTGAATTAAACCTAAGGGCCCTCATTGTTGGAAGTATTGGAGAGTTTTTATCAGCTGCTTTGCTGCCTCCAGAGCCATTAGCTGTAAGTGTTAACAGTTCTTGATGACTTGAATCTTAGTGAATGATTCAAATTGCTAAATGATAGAACTTTAATTTGTTCTAGGTCCAAAATGTTGTGGATTTTTCAAAGATGATTGGATCATTAGATGTAAATGAAAATCTTACACATCTTGGTTAGTTTATATTAATATATTTATAAAAGTTTATTTCCTAAGATTATCTTTTCTCATTTTTTTCAAAATATACATAAATATCTGGTAATGCTTCCATTGGATCCGAAATTAGGGAAAATGCTAATAATGGGTGCTTTTTTTTTTTCGTTGCTTTGATCATATTCTTACAATTGTTGCTAGACTTAGTGTCAGGGATCATTTTCTTTTGCCTCAAGAGAACAAAGACGTGAGTAATCCAGCTACTTTCACACAAGGGCATTTTGGTCTTTTCCTGATATCTTTTGTATGTCTATTTTAGCAAGCTAGTACAACAAAATCAATATTTTCTGCAAAGGATTACAATGATCATATGGCACTTGTGTGTGAATATGAAGGATGGAAAGAAGCTGAAAGAGAAGGATATGCTTATAAATATTGCTGGAGGAATTTCCTTTATGCTCAAACACTTCAAGCTATACATTCTTTAAGGAATCGTTTATCCATATTTTAAAAGATGCTCAATTACTTGAGACTAAATCGGGGATTAGCAACAGATTAAGTCATAATCAATCATCGGTTAGCGCCATTATATGCTCAGGCCTTTTTCCTGGCATTGCATCTGTAGTGGTATGTATGCTTAATGCTTATTTATTTAATTTACAATTTACAATACAATTGATAGATATATGAATCCATATGTTACTTAATTTTGTTCTTTTTTATTTTTAATATGTGCAACATAGGGAGACATCAATGTCCTTCAAAACTATAGATGATGTCCAAGTCTTACTCTATGCAGTATGTATTAAAGAAATAGCAATGCACTTTCATTCATTTGTTTCATAATTTTTTCACATTTCTCTAATCATATTTTCCTTGAGTCATAGAATGATTGGCTCATATCTTGTTTTTTGATATTTATACGTAGTTTTTTTCTTACGTCGGTGGTGGCGAAGTTCAAGATTAAGGGAGACTTGTAATCATGTTTGGCTTTCCTTTCCAGTAAGAAACAGAGTTGTATGATTATTTGTTAGTTTTATAGGAATGTATAACACATGTTAGCAATGTATTATTTTTACTTAACATTTGAATGATTTTTTGTATGACATTATAATTTGTGCAATTTATTTTATATTATGCAATGGATTGTATTTTTTGTATATGGTATTTTATTTCTATTATAAGAAATTAAATGAAAATTTAATTTAAAAATTTATAAATATATAAATTTTTTTTTTAAACATTTAAATTTACGATACGCAAAAATGTATGTCATCTTCATTTATGACATGGCCTTTCTTGACAGGGGCTTTCTTGATACGCATTGCGTGTCATTAACACGCGCGTCGTAAGGTTACGACACGCGAATGCGTGTCGTCTTCCTTTATGACAGGGCCTTCCTTGATACGCATTGCGTGTCGTAACCGCGCGTCGTAAATGCGCGTCGTAAATGCGCGTCGTAAATGCGCGTCGTAAATGCGCGTCGTCTCTCTTTATGACAGGGCCTTCCTTGACACGCATTTGCGCGTCGTCTGAGCGTTTTACGATGCGCAATGAGCGTCGTAAAAGGCCTTTTTTCTAGTAGTGTTTGCTTAATCATTTTAGTCATTTCCAGTTCTATTCCTTTTTTCCATCTTAATGCCCTAGGCATTTGTAAAATTTAGAATGGATGAATATTATAGCACATGTAATCAAACATATACCCAAAGCATATGGGACATGATTTATGCTATAAAATTTTTATTTGCCATGTTTTCATAATTCGAACTATGAAGAGGGATGCCGTAATCATAATAGATTTTTGAGAACACAACATATATAGAATTTCCTTATGTTGAACCATTCCAACATAACATTCATATATATATATATATATATATATATATATATATATATATATATATATATATTCTTGACTAAAGTAGATTAAAATATCAATCTAAGCTTGTAGAATTGGAGTGAAGTATAAAATCCTCTCTCCCTTAATTATAGCAAAACAACTTTTTCAAGGCGAACTGAAACTTTTGTTTTCTATAATTAATATTTCTGACTTGCAACACTTAACATAATAATCATTGTAACGCCCGTGTTTCCAGGCTAGGCATTATTGTTGATGTAATAGTCTAGGTTAACCTTTGTAATTCTTTTGAAGTATTAATGATGAAATATTTGAGTATTATGTGTTTTATGCTTAGTTGTGTGGCTTAACTGAATTAAGAATAAAATAAGCGTCAAAATTAAAGTGTGAGATAAGCCTGATATCTTTTCATAAAGTTGTAGTGGTCGAAACAAGGATTCCGGAGATATAAGGAATGCCGAAATCCGAGTTATAACGAAGAAGTTATGAGTTGTCGAAGTTTCGCGACAGAACCGACACGACGCTGAATGACGTAAAATATGAATTTAAGATAGAGAAATATCTATGTCACACCCCAAAACCAAGAACGGCAGAAACGTTCTGGGGCGGAGGACGTCATGTACAGTATCACAACACAGTAAATGTAAATAAGCAAACAACATCATCCATTGCATTAAATATATAATTTTAATACAAGCGTGTTCTGTACAGTTATAGACACAAAAATAATGAAAATCAAAATAATAAGATGAGTCTTGAATACGCTCCATCTTCTCAAATGCTGGCCTCGGTACCCGTCTACTGATGACCTGAGAATACAAGTTATTTTGAAAGAGTTTATCAGCATTAAGCTGGTGAGTTCATAAGTATTTTAGTGTCAATGTTTGTTGTCAAAACGTTTGAACCTGTCTCAGTGTATAAGTTTGTAAAAATGTAAGTAAGTGTTTGAAAGTGTTTGTAAAAGTTTGAATCTCTCAGAAAAACCTATATTTTCTATTAAAGTAACCTTCTATCAAGGCTTAACTGTTTTGTATGCTCGTTTGTTGTAAAAGTGTGTAATTTTCCCAAGGGTAACTATCATTTAACAAAATATAGTTTGTACATTAATGTTTAAGTGAGGTTATCACTAAAATATGTAATGGGTAAATCATTGTAGTACTGTAGTTTTGTATAATAGGAACTACTGCTCTACTAACTACCTTAAACCGGATTTATATTAAGGTATAATGTGATAAATTACACCATGCTATCGACTGGTAACAACGACATAATGAATGGTCGTAATAACGGAATGACGTTTGGCACCCGCAGACCTGCAGGTCCGGCTGTAGCTAGCAGCAAGGTGTAGGATAGTCAATCCAGTATAGATCTATACGCAAACTCACGCTCTCCCTCCAAGAGAATTCTGGCTACAACTCGGGCCATGACATTTAAGGCATGCTCCGACACAGTGGATCACAATTGTTAACGTGTTCATGTATATGTAATGTTTCTCGTTCTAGTATAGTTGTATATGTTCTGTTTCTAGTATAGTTGTATATGTTCTCCTTCTAGTATAGTTGTATATGCTCTGTTTCTAGTATAGTTGTATATGTTCTCCTTCTAGTATAGTTGTATATGTTCTGTTTCTAGTATAGTTGTATATGTTCTCCTTCTAGTATAGTTGTATATGTTCTGTTTCTAGTATAGTTGTATATGTTCTCCTTCTAGTATAGTTGTATATGTTTTGTGTTACCCTGATGGTAACTAACTATTGATGTACTGATAAGTATGAATATGGAAGTTCTTTTATGTCTATACATGTATATATGATATATAACTAATATTGAAACGACCCTCGGATGGTCACCCGAAATCCCACCAGACCACATCCAAATCGAGGAAAAGGAAATAGAGCGGATGGCCTTCCTAAGCCCTTTAAACATTACTTATATATCTATACATATATGGGCATGCAATTTTATAAGGAATAAACTAAAGTTTAATAAAACCATTTGATAAGTAAAAGAGTTTGTAAAACATTTTGAAGTGAAACAATTTGATAAACAGTTTGAATAAATCATTGGTTTTCTAGTTATAAATCACATGTGATTAATGCAATCACATGTGATTGATGCAATAACTATAAGTATTTAACTTGTATTCCCCCCATAAAGTATTTAAAACATTTAAAAGCATTTCAAAGGTTGATTAAAGGGGTATGAACTCACTTGTGGTGAGTAGATTGGATTGATGTATCGGATACCGTGCTAGGTAGCAAACGGAGACTTGTTCACACGCACGAGCCTAGTTATCATATAATGAGCATATATATAACTAATTAGCCAAATAATAACTTAACAAAATAAGTTGGGACATTTAGGAGCATGTAAACACTTTGCATAATTGTTATAGGTCCTAGTGGTTGCATCTAAGTTGTTATGGGACAAGCTAAAGGGGTTTAAAGCTTCCAAGAACCTAGATTATGAGTTTACCACCCAACAAACCCCACCCTTGGAGTTTACGGTCGTAAACCCTTGAGTTTACGGCCGTGAACTCCACACTTGGTGGTTTTGGGTGTTTTAAGGTGCTATCTAAATCCTAGAATAAGCCTAGTACTTGTGGAATAATTCTTGAAGTAGTTTAAGGCCCTAGAATGCTCCATAGAGGAGTTTACGGACTAAAGACCATATCCCCTAGAGTTTACGGCCGTAAACTCCTATGGGGTGTTGGTTTTAATTCTTTTAAGTCACTTGCACATGTAGGATAGCTTCTATGTTTTTGTTTAAGGCTAAAGGGGACTTTAGGCACACAATTGTGCCTTCACTTGGAGTTTACGGCCCAACAGATGTTCCTTGGCCGTAAACTCCCTTTAAGGGATGATTTTGATGTCATTTTCTCCCCATTCAAGTTACAAGTATCAAAGGGTAATTGTCTTAAAGCCTTAGGGGTGTTTAGGGCACTCTTAGCCCTTGAAAAAGGGGTTTACAGCCCAAGAGCATATCCTTGGCCGTAAACTCCTATAACTTGTGGTTCTTAATTGATTTCTAGCCTCTAATGTTCATACATATTGTCCTTAATTAGATACCTAACATGGGAATGAGACTAGGTAGCTTTTAGGCCTTGTTTTGGAGTTTACACCCCAAGAACGTTCTTGGGCCGTAAGCTCCCGGATCTTGTACTTTAGACATGTAATCTATGTTATAAAGCATAAAACAAGTAATAAAACACACCTAGGAAAGTAGACTCACAATCTGGGATGAAAACCCGAAGATCCGTCAGAGAGAAAATGGCTTTTCTCTAGTTGGAATTGTGAATAATGAATTAATTAAATTCAGAAATCTATTTATAGTCTTGAAATATTTTGACAGAAAATATTTTTATTCCGGAAGTTGGACTATAACATTATGAAACTTGGAATGTTCAAATTTCACAAACCCAGGAGTATCCACTCTCCTGATATCTCCTTAAACGTAAACCCTAATGTACGCAAACTTATACGGAAAAGTCTGAAACTCACTGAAACTGGACTAGCTTCTATTGAATAGATAATGTTTGTACAAATGGAAATTTCAGGTTGTCACAATCTAGCCTTAGTGATCTAAACGAAATTCGTAGGGTTCGTTAAACCGAGATCGTGCATGAAAAGAACGCCCAAATCTGACTTCGTATGAGGAAGTTATGATTTTTCGAAGTTTTGACTTAGCGGTATGTAGCCTGAATACTCGAAATAGAGATCGAGTGATATTTAGCCAAAAATTTCTAAATGAGAATTGAAGATCTCATTGATATTAGTCCAACGATAAAAAGACAGACGAAAACAGAGTTCAGATGAAGGAGTTATGAATTTCGAACAAAGTTTTCATGTCCCGGCCTACTAAAAATACTATATAAGTAATATACTTATAATATATAAAAAATCAATTCAAAATTATCCAATGGAGTCTAAACGAGAGTTGTATAGAATAATCTCACCTTCGCGTCGATATAAAGAACGTCGAAAACGGAGTTCGTATGCGAAAGTTATGAATTTATGAAGTTCGGGGCGCGAACCCCAAAGCTGTGTCAGAGACCACGACGTGGCAAGTCTTCTGACACCTCCAGGAGTCCCCCAGACGCAACTTGCGATGACATATGCAGTGACGAACAAGCCCACGACGTGGAAAAAGGGTGCTACAACGTGGCAAGGGCCAAATTTGCCCTATAAATAGATTTGAAGGGCCAGCCGTTTAGGGTTGCTATTTTCTCTCCTCTCTCTCCCGTTTTACCTCGAGTTATGTGCAAGAAATATCCCAAAGCAAGTACCGAAGCCCCGAAGATCCCAAGAAGTGCAATTCCTGAGCTGAAGCTCTGCCCACGAGGAGTCCAGTTTTTGTGAAGATCTTCCAGATCTACCGAAGAATACTACTTCTACAAGCCGTAGTGCTGTCTGATCATCTTCTGATCAAGTGAGTGTGTAGTTACTTTCTTCTAACGCATAATTATGAAGTATTTTATACGAAATACGTGTTATGTGTATATTTTGTTGTTATATGTGTGAATGTATATTCACTTTCTTCTATCTCATGGATATGATTTATTCTCTATGAAATACGTGTTATGTGTATGTGTCTCATCTTTTATCTGGAATGTGTTTTGAATGAACATACTATACAGGTTTTAAACTATGTATAAAAATGTATATTTTATCTACTAAAATGTTGGGTAGAACATGGGTAGATAGTTGTCTTGTGATAAAAAGATGAGAGGCCTCGATGTTTTTGATTTAGTCATCTAGCGGAGTTTAGATGACGACCACAGACTTTTCTAGACAGTCCTGTGGAACGCTAGCAGGTTCGCCACCTGTAGGTGTTAATGAACTTGGTTGTTCATTCGCTGTACTCCATCCCCCTCATGGTTGCATTATTTGACTTATATTGCTGAGGAACCCCCGAAGCATGTGTTGTCGCCCCGAAGAAATATTCTTAGACTAGGTCCCTTATGTTAGTTGTCTTAGGGACGTAAAGTGAGAATAACGGGAATGGGTAATTGGGTTATTGTTGGTTGGTGGAATTAAATATAATTATTTATTGTGGGTTGAAAACGCTATATGCTCACCAGGCTCCCAAGCCTGACCCACTTAGTTTCTTTGTATTACAGGTAGTGGCGCCAGAGCATAAGTTGGATGACTTGTCAAGTTATTTTTGGATTACAGACCTATTGTTGTAAATAACTGTTGTAAGGTCTGTATTGAAATGTTTATGCTTTTGGTCTGTTTATCAGAACATGACATCCCGAGTATTGGAATATAATGAAAAATACATTTCTTTAAGAAATGCTTTGGTAAATCTTATTTTATCATATTTTGTTTTGGGAACGAATTCCGCAACTCTTTTAATCAAAGGATTGGTCTGAAATTATTTTAAAAGCATAAATTAAACCGGTCTTTTATGGTCGTGATTTTGGGGATGTCACAGTTGGTATCAGAGCATTAGTTTAAGCGAACTAGGAATTTGTAGGATTTCTAGACTTAAACTTAGAATGCTAAGTGGAATTTTGAGATGTGTGTCTGTTATATTTTAGACACGAGCACTAGTTTATTTTAGGAAAGTTGCCTAAAATGCTTTTATGTGCTAAATGTTATATGTTGCCATATATGATATTATTTGTTCGGATCTATGGTCTGTTGCCAACCGGATCTGGAAACCTTACGTGTGTAGGATTCTAAGCGTACGTCTACGAATTTAGAACTAGCATGTAAACGTTTCGGAGTAATAAGGATGATTTGAATATCTATCGTGAATGAGGATCTAATTTCACCTTATTCGGTTTGTAGATCAAAAATGGTGAGAACAAGAAGTGGAGTTGGAAATGCTGATGAAAACAGGAATCAACCACCAGTGATTGAGCAAGTACCTGTCGTAGCAGCAGCACCTGAGCCGATAACAATGGCTGGTGTACAATTGATCATTCAGATGATGTTGGATCGTTAGATGGATGAAACGAGACGTTTGCTTCAATAGAATCGTGAAGAACTGTCAATTCAAGTGGAAGAGCCTGAATTAAATGAAGGGCACTCATAAGGTGGAAACTTCAGTGGATCTGTTGGTCAAGCCAACCCACCGATAGTTAGGCAAAACAACCATGAAGGAAGGAATGATGGAATGGGATGCAAGTAAAAGGACTTTCTAACTTGCAAACCCTCGACCTTCACCGGAAAGGAGGACCCAATCGGAGTGATGGATTGGATCTCCGAAATGGAGTTAGCCTTCATGACTTGTGGCTGCAGAGGCAAGTTGCAGACTACCTATGTAGTGCGTCAGTTCCGAGGTGGAGCCGTTCATTGGTGGAACACTCTAGGGAAGACTTTAAGCCCTAATGAGCCACTGCAATTGACATGGGCAGAGTTCTTGGTGCAGTTCAAGCGCAAGTTCTGCTCGGCTCAAAATCTGTTGGAATTGGAGAACAAGTTTCTGACATTGACAAAGGGCAGCATGTCGGTCGACGATTACACCAACGCTTTCACCGATAAGATGGAGTTTGCTTTGCGCATCGTTCCAGATGAGCTGAAAAAGGTTGACCGATACGCAAAAGGACTTCCATGGGAGTACCCGGTGCCAGTCCGTCAGGCACCTACTCTGGAGGCAGCTATTTGGGTTGCCAAGTCTGTTGAGGACATGATCAAGGGAAGAACCGCCAGCAAGGTTGAAGTTGGCGAGAAGAGAAAGTTTGAAGGAACTTCAGGTTCTAATAAGAAAAGCAAATTTTCGAAGTCTGATTTGAAAAAGTTTGGAGGAAAAGGAGGCGAAGCAAAATGGTGTGAGAAGTGCAAGAAAAAACACTTTGGGAAATGTAGTGAGGATGTAACCTGCTACAAGTGTGGAAAAATTAGGCATTTTGCTAATGAGTGTTCGTCCAACAAAAGGATGTGCTTTGGTTGTAATGAGGAAGGGCACATTTTGAAAGACTGTTCGAAAAAGAAGGAGGCAGCTAAGCCCAACATTCCACCAAAGCCGAAGGTGAGAGCCTTCCAGATGACAGTTGAGGCTGCGAAAGATGAAGCTGACGTCGCTTCAGGTACCTTTCTCATAAACGAATTACCTGCTCAAATTTTGTTTGATTCTGGAGCCAACTACTCCTTTATTTCGCATGAGTTTGGTAGAAAACTAGCCTTGCCTGTTGATAGACTAGATAATGCTTTATTAGTCGAAGTAGCTAGTGGCAAGTTTGTACCTGTTAGCCATTGTATGAAAAACATCTTAATCGACCTTAATGGGAATAAGTTTCACGAGGAATTATTACCTATCGAACATAATGGTTTCGACATCGTGTTGGGAATGGATTGGCTTAGCGCCAATGATGCCAAAATATTGTGCAAGAAGAAGATAGTATAAGTAAACCCGCCTGGGAAAGATTCTTTTATGGTGTATGGGGACAAACACAAAGTAAATTTTGGAATCATTTCTCTAATGAAAGCCAGAAAGCGTTTGACCAAGGGATGTACATCATATCTAGCATTCGTGATCGATGCTAAGAAGGAAAAGAATATGATGCAGAGTATACCAGTGGTGTGTGATTATCCGGAAGTATTTCCCGAAGATCTTCCTGGATTACCACCTGATAGACAAGTAGAGTTCAGAATAGACTTGCTACCAGCAACCACGCCAATAACAAAAGCACCTTATCGATTAGCACCGACGGAGATGAAGGAGCTGATGATGCAACTTCAGGAGTTATTGGACAAAGGTTTCATTAGACCTAGTTCATCACCCTGGGGAGCTCCGGTGTTATTCGTGAAGAAGAAAGATGGAAGCATGAGAATGTGCATTGATTACAGAGAGCTGAATAAGGCAACAATAAAAAATAGATACCCGTTGCCAAGGATTGATGACATGTTTGATCAATTGCAAGGTTTGAGCTATTTCTTGAAGATCGATCTTAGGTAAGGATATCATCAGCTGAAAGTAAGAGAGCAAGATATAGAGAAGACTGCATTCAGAACATGATATGGACACTACGAGTTTTTGGTTATGTCGTTTGGACTAACCAATGCTCCGGCAACATTCATGAATTTAATGAATAGGGTTTGTAATCCGTTCCTTGATAAATCCGTGATAGTATTCATAGATGACATTCTGATTTACTCGAAAAGCCAAGAGGAGCAAGGCAGACACTTGCGAGAAGTGTTAGAAGTCTTGAAAAAGGAGAAGATGTACGCAAAGTTCTCCAAATGTGATTTTTGGATTCGAGAAGTCCAATTCTTGGGTCATGTGGTCAACCAATAAGGGATAATGGTTGATCCAGCAAAGATTGAAGCTGTGATGAAGTGGGAACAACCAAAAAGTCCCACGGAGATCCGAAGCTTTTTAGGATTAGCTGGATATTACCGAAGGTTTATCCAAGGCTTTTCTTCGATCGCTAGTCCATTAACAGCTTTGACCCACAAAGGAGCTACTTATGCTTGGAGTGATAAGCATAAAGAAGCATTCGAGAAGCTAAAGAAGAAGCTATGTGAGGCACCGATTTTATCTCTACCTGATGGAGTTGAAGACTTCGTTGTTTATAGCGATGCGTCTGGAGTCGGATTGGGTTGTGTTTTGACCCAAAGAGATAAGGTGATCGCGTATGCATCTCGACAACTGAAAGAGAATGAAAGGAACTACCATACTCATGACTTGGAGTTGGCAGCGGTAGTTTTTGCTCTGAAAATATGGAGGCATTACCTCTATGGCACGAAGTGTAAGCTTTTCACTAATCATAAGAGTCTCCAGTATCTCTTTAATCAGAAAGAGTTAAATATGAGGCAACGCCGCTGGCTAGAGTTACTCAAGGACTACGACTGTGAGATACTTACCACCCCGGTAAAGCTAATGTTGTTGTTGATGCTCTCAGTCGGAAAGTCAATGTTTAGAGAAAAAGGCCAAGAACGTTGAGAATAGAAGTTGTCTCGACAATTGTGGAGAGTATAAAGAAAGCTCAAGAAGAAGCTTCTGAAAAGAATGACCGGAAGGAGGAACGTTTGGGCAAAACGTTGGTGTTTGGTACAAACGGTCATGGACTGAAAGTATTCCAAGATCGTATTTGGGTACCTAAGTTAGGAGGAATAAGAGATCTTCTGATGGAAGAAGCTCACAAAACCATGTACTCAATTCATCCTGGCAGCACTAAAATGTATAGGGACCTGAAACCCTACTACTGGTGGCCAACCATGAAGCTTGATGTTGCAAAGTATGTGGCCGAGTGTGTGACTTATGCGAGAGTCAAGACACAACATCAGAAACCACATGGGAGTTTAGAACCTTGACCTATGCCTATGGGTAAATGGGAAGATATTGCGATGGATTTTGTCACTAAACTACCCATAACAAAAAGTGGTCACGACATGATTTGGGTGGTCATTGATCGATTCACTAAGAGTGCGCATTTCATAGCAGCCAATGAGAAATGGTATGTGGAAAAGCTTGCGAATTCTTATGTGAAGGAAATTGTGAGGCTTCACGGTGTTCTGTTAATGATTGTATCGGATCGTGATAGCCGTTTCACCTCAAGGTTTTGGAAAAGTCTACAAGAGGAAATGGGTACCAAGTAGTGTTTAAGTACAGCATACCATCCACAGATTGATGGTCAGAGTAAAAGAACGATACAAACACTTGAAGATATGCTGAGAGCATGTACCCTAGAATTCCTAGGTAACTAGGATGAACATTTACCTTTGGTAGAATTTTCCTACAATAATAGTTTCCACTCGAGCATAAAGATGACACCTTATCAAGCTTTGTACGAACAGAAGTGTCGTACGCCGTCTTGTTGGCTTGAGGCAGGGGAAAAGCAGTTTATGGGACCCGAGATGGTCGATCAGACTGCTGAGAAGTTGAAAGTGATCAGGGAAAGAATGTTAGCAACTCAAGATCTTCAAAAGAGCTATGCTGACAAGAAGCGAAGGCCGATGAATTTTGAAGTTGGAGATTCAGTTTTGCTTAAAGTCTTGCCGTGGAAGGGACTTATAAAATTTGGTAAAAGGGGAAAGTTAAGTCCAAGGTTTATTGGACCGTTTAAAGTTCTTCAGAAGGTTGGGATCCAAGCTTAGAAACTCGAATTACCCGAAGAACTGAATGGAATTCACAACACTTTTCATGTGTGTTATTTAAGGAAGTTCACAGGAGAAGTTCCAAATATAATTCCAATTTCTGAATTGAGAATTGATGAAAACAAGAGGTTAATTGAAGAACCAGAGGCAATTGTTGAGCAAAAGACTAAGAAGCTTCGACGCAAGATGGTCGAATTAGTGCTTGTCCGTTGGAAACATACGAATGGGCCAAATCTCACTTGGGAAACGGAGAGTGACATGTTGAGTCGCTATCCGCATTTGTTTGTTGATGTGAGATTCCGAGGATGGAATCATCCTAAGGGGGAGAGAATTGTAACGCCCGCGTTTCTAGGCTAGGCATTATTGTTGATGTAATAGTCTCGGTTAACCTTTGTAATTCTTTTGAAGTATTAATGATGAAATATTTGTGTATTATGTGTTTTATGCTTAGTTGTGTGGCTTAACTGAATTAAGAATAAAATAAGCGTCAAAATTAAAGTGTGAGATAATCCCGATATCTTTTCGTAAAGTTGTAGTGGTCGAAACAAGGATTCCGGAGATATAAGGAATGCCGAAATCCGAGTTATAACGAAGAAGTTATGACCTGTCGAAGTTTCGCGACAGAACCGACACGACGCCGAATGACGTAAAATATGAATTTAAGATAGAGCGATATCTAGCCTTAGTGATCTAAACGAAAGTCGTAGGGTTCGTTAAACCGAGAGCGTGCATGAAAAGAACGCCCAAATCTGACTTCGTATGAGGAAGTTATGATTTTTCGAAGTTTCGACTTAGCGGTATGTAACCTGAATACTCGAAATAGAGATCGAGTGATATGTAGCCAAAAATTTCTAAATGAGAATTGAAGATCTCATTGATATTAGTCCAACGATAAAAAGACAAACGAAAATGGAGTTCAGATGAAGGAGTTATGAATTTCGAACAGAGTTTTCATGTACCGGCGTACTAAAAATACTATATAAGTAATATACTTATAATATATAAAAAATCAATTTAAAATTAGCCAATGGAGTCTAAACGAGAGTTGTAGAGAATAATCTCACCTTCGCGTCGATATAAAGAACATCGAAAATGGAGTTCGTATGCGAAAGTTATGAATTTCTAAAGTTCGGGGCGCGAACCCCAAAGCTGTGTCAGAGACCACGATGTGGCAAGTCCTCTGACACCTCCGGGAGTCCCCCAGACGCAACTTGTGATGACATATGCAGTGACGACCAAGCCCACGACGTGGAAAAAGGGTGCCACAACGTGGCAAGGGCCAAATTTGCCCTAAAAATAGATTTGAAGGGCCAGCCGTTTAGGGTTGCTATTTTCTCTCCTCTCTCTCCCGTTTTACCTCGAGTTATGTGCAAGAAATATCCCAAAGCAAGTACCGAAGCCCCGAAGATCCCGAGAAGTGCAATTCCTGAGCTGAAGCTCTGCCCACGAGGAGTCCAGTTTTTGTGAAGATCTTCCAGATCTACCGAAGAATACTACTTCTACAAGCCGTAGTGCTGTCTGATCATCTTCTGATCAAGTGAGTGTGTAGTTACTTTCTTCTAACGCATAATTATGAAGTATTTTATACGAAATATGTGTTATGTGTATATTTTGTTGTTATATGTGTGAATGTATATTCACTTTCTTCTATCTCATGGATATGATTTATTCTCTATGAAATACGTGTTATGTGTATGTGTCTCATCTTTTATCTGGAATGTGTTTTGAATGAACATACTATACAGGTTTTAAACTATGTATAAAAATGTATATTTTATCTACTAAAATGTTGGGTAGAACATGGGTAGATAGTTTTCTTGTGATAAAAAGATGAGAGGCCTCGATGTTTTTGATTTAGTCATCTAGCGGAGTTTAGATGACGACCACAGACTTTTCTAGACAGTCCTGTGGAACGCTAGCAGGTTCGCCACCTGTAGGTGTTAATGAACTTGGGTGTTCATTCGCTGTACTCCATCCCCCTCATGGTTGCATTATTTGACTTATATTGCTGAGGAACCCCCGAAGCATGTGTTGTCGCCCCGAAGAAATATTCTTAGACTAGGTCCCTTATGTTAGTTGTCTTAGGGACGTAAAGTGAGAATAACGGGAATGGGTAATTGGGTTATTGTTGGTTGGTGGAATTAAATATAATTATTTATTGTGGGTTGAAAACCCTATATGCTCACCAGGCTCCCAAGCCGGACCCACTTAATTTCTTTGTATTACAGGTAGTGGCGCCAGAGCATAAGTTGGATGACTTGTCAAGTTATTTTTGGATTACAGACCTATTGTTGTAAATAACTGTTGTAAGGTCTGTATTGAAATGTTTATGCTTTTGGTCTGTTTATCAGAACATGACATCCCGAGTATTGTAATATAATGAAAAATACATTTGTTTAAGAAATGCTTTGGTAAATCTTATTTTATCATATTTTGTTTTGGGAACGAATTCCGCAACTCTTTTAATCAAAGGATTGGTCTGAAATTATTTTAAAAGCATAAATTAAACCGGTCTTTTCTGGCCGTGATTTTGGGGATGTCACAATCATGCTCCCACTAGCATAATGATTATTATCTTACTAGCATAACACTTATGCTCCCACTAGCTTTGACATGTATCCAGAGATCAGCTGGACTTTTAGAAACCAACACTTTATTGACTTTTCTACCAAAGTTTAGATTTCTGATACGCAATTTCTTTGATAAGACTTTATCAAAACCATACACCTTTCCTTAGATAGCTCACTTGTGTATCTAACAATTATGAAGAGGGATGCCGTAATCATAATGTTTAGACCTTTTTCCATTCTCACAATTGCTATCTACTCAAAATCTACTTAGTGAAAGAGTTTCCTTACCATCATTTTCATGAATCGAAGAGAACCTTATGACACTTAGATGTTTATGGTGTATGCGTTCCTATCCATGTGAATTTGTCATAACCATAATCACAAGACAAGGTTAGTGACAAATCTAAACTCATATAGACTGAACTTGCTCAATCTTAATTTCTTGCCACCTGGTAGCACAATGCCCACCATTGCTTTCGGGTTGTTATGCAAACAATTTGAGAAATCATAGAAATCACAAGCATAATCAACTTTTAACTGGAATAGACACAAAAATAACAATATGTCAACACGATAGGTTACAAACCTCAAGTCGTGTGCTAGTGATTAACAAAACTCTTGATTAGTTCTTGAAACTATTTCAGAATCTTTTAGACTCCCACTGTCCTCTTGACATATAAGGCTTCTCTTTGTCAAGAACCATTCCTTGACAATACAAATATTCAAGAGCTAGTGCAGATTCTTATCAAGTTAAACACTTCTCACTATTGGTCTTAGCTAGTCTTTGTTTTATCCAAAACATCACAACTTACCAATCTCAAATGTACAAGAATAGGAAACATCTTACTCTACATTTGACAAGTGTTATGAACTTTCTAAAGACTATGCCACTCAAGTTACAATCTTGGAGTATAACTCCAAGATTTGTTTTTGGAACGAAGTATGAATTATCTTTTGATTTAACCATTTCAACAATTCACGATTCCTCTCCTCAAGCAACAAACACACTAAGGTGTCCTTAGAGGATCAATTGTGATATGGTTCCATAATCACTAAGATAATCATAAAACAAAATACACAAGTACTCTCCCATCTCTTCAGATTGGAGAAACTTTTATCTTTCTGCCTTATTTGATTCTTCTTATTCATTCTGCCATACATTGAAACTTTTCCAATGTTTCAGAATTACACTTAAAATCATAAGCATAACCATATTTACTAAACTCTAGTAAATCATAATAAATAATCTTATCTACCTTTGTGGTGGACCTGACTAGGGAACAACTTAATGTACCCGATCCTTTAGTCCTTTGCTTGACTCACATGCGAATGTGAACAAGGAATTAGTCTTAATTTACCAAAGATGAAAATTCTCATTCATCACACAATACAACTTGCATGATTCCAAGTTTCTATCAAACTGAAACTTGGGTGATGAGAATCTTTCCTTATTTGGTAAAATGACACTACCACTAATGAAAGAATCAAATCCGTTTACTCATATTGCTTATCAATGGAAACATATAAGCAACAACCTTTTTCACAAATGCCATTGTAAGGATACTTAAAATAAATAAAATCAAAACCATTTTCTTTTATTTTAAAACTTTGCGGAAATTTATCCTTACAATCCATATGGAAAACTTGTTGTTATCTATTCCTAAGCAATATATCATAACTCTTAAGTAACAACGCAAAATTCTGATCACCGAACCATGCGATCGATATCCATCTTCACGATCAGAATCAACGTATAATTCCTTTAAGTTTCTTCACTCTTCTTTGATTCTTAAAACATCAATATGTGACCTAGTCACATCATGCAATAAGAATCTCAGAATAGAAAATTAATAAAGTTAGATAATGGACTTTACCTAAAGCAGAGTCAAACATTTGACTTTACTATCCTTATGGACTTTTAGGTAAATTTGGCAGCTTCGCAACTAATGCCCTTCCTTTGGCAACAGAAACATATGGACTCTTTGGAAACGGTAAACAGACTTAGCCTTTCTCTTTACCATTTGGTCAACCGAGTTGACTATGGCCAATCCTTTTCAATTGGGAAGAGAAAGTTTGTCTGAACTTCCAATGTTACCATTGTCAATGTCCATGGAAGTTTGGGAAGTTGATCTTCCAATTAGATTTTGCTTTACCAATGCTCCAAATCATTGCTGATTCAACATCATCAAGCAAATAGGTAAGATCATTAAGGGTCATGTCGTGATCTGTCATCAGGGAGTGACTGAAGAACCAAGTCAACAGCCAACTACCTCGAGACTTTGACACCCGACTCTCCCGGCTTGTCAATATGGGACTTAATCTCCAAGACCTAAACACATATAGACTTTGTTTGCCAATAGGGATTGAGTGACTTAGAACTTATCAGGTCTCGAAACTTGTGGGATAAGGAGATTTATTGGAGGAGGTGGAGGAAGTGAAGTATGATTTCTAGTCCCACTAATGCACAACAAAAGGATTGATCTTTCAACTTGGTTGCTATTTGGGATATCATCTTCATTAGGAAGCTTGTTCCTAAAGATTTGGGAAGACCATAGTTGTCTAAACTAGACATCTATAATGGGAGAAATTCAAGTTAGTTGATTTAAAGTCATTAATATAACACCCAATATGAAATATTAAGGCTAGGATCCAACAACCTATTTATAACTGGAAGAGGGATGCCGTAATCCAAGTTATAAAATAGTTGAAGGTAAGTAAATGATGATTTACCAATTTCCACCATAAGAACGAAATATTTTATTATTAGGTTTTATTGGTTTTGAAACTCCTAGATCTTTTGAGATACATTGAACTTTTCAATGGCATGTTTAAATCTCGATTGTGCCCTCTCAAGTTTGTGACTGGGATGCCGAAGATCACAAACAAGGTGTGAATAACCTTACAAATTGACTTGGTACCCTCAACAATATTACCTAATCGATGTGCCAATTAACCACACACACTCCACCGATCTATAATAAAGTCAAGTTACCCTTTGCCACTCTTACTAGTCCATGTTAGTGTGCCGGTTAACCACACACACTCCACTAACGACTTGGTAAGGTACAAAGTGTAATTTTATGGGCCAGCACCAATTTCACATTTTCCTAAAGTAACTACGATTGGGAATTTATTATGTATAGTTCCTTTATAATTCATTATACTTTTAATGAGTATTTAAAGTCGTATCCTACCTATTCGGCTAACGACCCTCCTCCGATCAAGGAAGTGGTGGGTGAGCGTGGACACCCATTAAGTCACCATTTTATAGGTAACAACCTTATACCTCCCTTCTAGATCGGCTTCATGAATGAGGCCTACTAACGGTAAGAATGACATATTCTTGTACATATCTATATAATAAAACTATAATAATAGTATAAGTGTTGACTTTTAAACTTTTTAAAAATCTAAGGTTTAATTTGGAATTAAAGTATTAAAGTGTAAGACTTTTCAAATTCCAAAACTTGAGGGCAAGATTTGAAACTATTCCAAGTCTCTTCAATTTGTAACTTATAAGTTTTAATGGTTCATAAAAATGAAGACTCTTCATTTTATGAAACCTCTTTAGTTCTTTAATCACAATTTAAAGAAGTGACTTTTGGTTATCCATAACTTGAGGACAAGTTATGGACACCATCATTGCCATTAAGATCATGAATTAATCAACCATGCAAGTTACAAACAATTCCTATGATCTTCTAAAACTCATAAGAACAAATATTCATATCAACAATTTCAAGAATCATAAATAAACCATATAAAACTTGAAATTTTGATAATAACCATTTATTTGGATGAGAATAAACATTACCATAACATCAAAATCAAGTTTTAAGAACAAAAACACTTTGTGGTAATGATTCTAATCCAAAATAGGCCAAAAACAATTTTTTTTTCACTGAATAGTCACCACCTCGTGGTAAATTGGCAGATTCCAAAAAAAAATGATTTTTCTTGCAAATTGCATCAAGTATACAGAAAACAATCCTAGGCTCTGATACCACTGATGAGTTTTGAGCATTCTAACACTTTCTAAGTGTACATGCAACCCTAATAACCTTGAATCTATGTTTTCTCTATATACATGCAAATTTCTTTTTCAAGGTTATTTCCTAACTAGCATGGCATGGGGATTACATAAAACATAAAAACTAGTAGAAATACATACCTTGTTGTTGCTTGGATTCCTTCAAGACTTTGTGAGCCTAGCACCCCAAATGTTGTGCCTTAAATGCTTCACACAACACTACAAACTTGGAATAACTTGATAAAATGTCACTTAGCCTCAAAAATCGGTTATGCCCTCTTATGAATACCCTAGTGCCGATTTTGCATGCTATAGGGTTTCTTTTATAGTGTGTCATAATTAGGAGTTACAAATGTAAACCCTAATTGTCACGACTCTTCATTTCTCATGACCCATGGGTTTGTAACTCCCATGGACTATCCATGGAGCTCCATATGGTTATAACCAAACCCATAAACCATGGATCATTAATCCACCATAAAAGAATTGATGATTGTCATAATAAACCCTATATTTAATTAGTCTCACTTTGATCACCAAATTAATACTAGATTAATACTTGATCAATACTAATTAAATAATACTATTATTAATATATTAGAACTTATAATATATTAATAATCACAAGTGTACTTTCTCTCATTTTGTCTATCCAAGTATTGCAATGCCATGAACCCAAATGGATCATGCCGGGTCGGGTCAAGTACATACCAAATAAAGTTATGGACTTAGACACTATATCCAACAATTTTTGTGTATTCCTAGGAGATTCATTAATCTCATGCAAATCAAAGAAGCAATATACAATTTCTCGTAGCTCCACTAAAGCTAAATATAGAGCATTGGGCTCTGTAACTTCTGAAATCATTTGGTTACGACATTTACTCAGAGATTTTGGATATCATTCCTCCACTCCTACCTTAATCTTCTGTGATAATGAATCTGCAATCAAGTTGGCGACTAATCTGATATTCCATGAAAGAACGAAACATTTGGAAGTAGATTGCCATTTTGTGCGAGATAAGATTTTGGACAAAACAGTCAAATTAATGTCAATTCATACTACCCACCAGTTGGCTAATATTTTCACCAAGCCTCTACCATTTTCCAAGCTTCAACCCATCATCTCTAAGATGGCACTTAAAAACACTTACAAGTGTCCATCTTGAGGGGGGATATTGGGACATTTACTATTTATCAAAGCTATGTCGTTTTATAGTAAGTTAATCTATTAATATGGTAGTTAGATTAGTGGAGCAAGTTATCTTAGCCTAAGTCTGTTACGTGTATGTTAGCATAATATGTACAGGTGGTATAAATACTCTTGTAACAGATTAATTTGGTAATGAGAAAGTATCTTTCATTCTTGTTCAATTGTTTTTAATTCAATAATTGTAGAAAAATGATGTGACAATCCATTGAACTCTATGGATTGAACTTTATGCAATTCAATGTATTGTGGATGTCCTAAGACTTAAAGGAGTGGGGGTGTTAAACCCGGTCGCTACAGTCGCTAATCTTGCTGGAACACCGCCCCTAGCCCTCGCTAGGGGGCTCGCTACCAAGACCTCGTTATGCATTTAGCGAGATGTGAGAGAAACGGTTTGTGCAATTTGATTGGTGGAATGTTGTATGGCTGGTTTAAGATCCATTGAACAACCGAATAAAGAAGAAAAAAAAGATATGAAAATTAAAAGAAATCCATCAAGAAAAATTTTACCTTACTAAGCCGACGATTTCTTTAAGATATAATCAATTTTCAACTTATGATTTCACTCCTTCAATAATAATATAAAAAAAACTAAAAACCCAAGAAATTTTACTGGCCTAACGCCGCTCATCAACGAACCACCACAGTATATTAGTTCTCAATCTACTCCTCACGACTGATTTCGCCTTATCTTTTTTCTTCTTTTGTTGTTTGCGGCTGAGAGAATGGATTCGAAAAGAGGGTTTATTGCTTTTGCTTTACTGTTACGAATGAAAAGAAGAGAGAATATATATGTTTTAAATTAATTTTATTTTTCTAGATGTGATACTGTTTGTATGGAACACTTGGAAGAAGAATAAAAAGTGAAGAAATTGACTCTTTTACATTGACTACTTTGGGAAAAAAAAATAACATGTTCCAACCCATTTCATTTTTATTTGTTTTTATTCTAATCGTCTTTTAATTCCAATTGTTTTATATTTTACTATTCAATTGTTATCTAGCATTTGTTGAATAGATCTTTTTAATTGTTAAATTTAAGATATGTCTAAATGTCCACTCTTAAAACTTGCAAATTATCAAACAAACCAAAAGAAACAAAAAATAAATCATTATTAATTGTCATATAGTGCAATTGGAATTAAAAATCTCGATTCATAAATTGCAATATATTGTTTTAACTTGTACATTTTGTCAAAATAGTTATTCTACAAACTTTATGTGTGATTTGTTATCTTATTTTATGATTATTGCTTTTTTGGAACAAAATCTTATTTGATTGATCCAAATAAAATAAAAAATTTGTGTATTAAAAAAATATAATTTAATTATATTTGAAAAAAAAAATGCTAGAAGTGTTAATACTTCATCCCAAATGCTAAGAATTGGATGCTAAGAAAGGAAAGTGATGTGTTACTTAAAAAGATGATGTGACAAAATGTTAACAGTGTTACCACTCCTCTTATCCTAAGAGATAATGATCTTGCATGAATGAGACGAGGGAGATAAGGGGCAGCTAGGAAGAGGGTATGATGAGACCTTAATTTGTTTAATAATACAAATAAAAAAATAAAAAAAGACAAAATAATCTTTTTAGATTGGAGAGGAGAAGGACTAAACACACAAGTATACAAAAGTGACCATTCCAGTTTAAAAAAAAAGTTAAAGATGAAAAACGCATATTAACTTGAACCACAGGACGCATTCGTCTAATTTACTTTTTTTTTTTTTTTTTTTTTTTTTTTTTTAAATTTACAAAATGCTTGATATATATTGCTAAAAACCACGACGGCCCTTGTATGTTCCAGCGCACCGGGCCCACGCAAACGCTTACGTCAGGTTTTATGACGCCCGTTTTGTTTATGCCCATCGACAAATTTAGAATGATTAAGAAATATTTATATGCGTTTACATTTCATGCGTCTTTTTTTAATAACAGCGATCCTTTGACCTTTAACAAGTTGCAGAGCATTTCTGTAATTTTGATCAGGCATGAAAGGGATATGCCCCTATATAAACAGCGTTCAGCGCTACACAATCTTCATTCATTCTTCAACCTTTAAACACATATTTGAAAGCTTCACGAATTCGAATTAGGTTTTCTTGAGAGACAAGTTTGGGGTAAAAATGGCGTCAGAAGGAGTTGTTATCGGCTGCCACACCGTCGACCAATGGAAGGAGCAGTTTGACACGCACGTCGGCTCTACCAAATTGGTAACCTCAACTTCCTTGTTATGTTCATCTACTTAGAATTTGTTTTTGTTTTATGATATGAGTTTATTCGTTATGCATTCGATTATGTGTTTTGCTTTAATTCAGGGATTTATCCTTTTGAGTATGTTCAGTAGGTAGTAGCTTGACTGGATGAAGGTTGTAAGCTTGTATGTATCTATCATATTCATGTGTCATATGTGACTTCAATCTAATACAAAAAGATAACATTTTTATTCATTTAGCAACTGAAGTTAACATCTGAATGGAAATCTTGACAGGTGGTTGTGGATTTCACAGCCTCATGGTGTGGTCCTTGCCGTATGATTGCACCAATCTTGGCTGAGCTTGCTAGTAATATTCCCCATGTTACCTTCCTTAAGGTTGATGTTGATGAACTTAGGGTAAATTTACTCCCATCATCTTCGAATTCAAATTGTTTTAGGGCTATTTTGGGTGTTTAAAAATAAGGAATTTGTGTTTCTTGGTGTTACAGAGCATTGCTCAGGAGTACTCAGTGAAGTCAATTCCAACATTCGTATTTCTTAAGGAAGGAAATATAGTGGACAAGGTTGTGGGTGCTAAGAAAGATGAACTTAGTGCCTGTGTCGCTAAACATGCAGGAGATGCTACTGTTTCTGCTTAATGTATTCTAAATATGAAAGATTGTGAGCAACTTTTTGTGTAATCATGTTTATGACTTGTGGTTTATCTTTATGCATAAATGGAAGTTGTTGTGATGTGAAGAAAATGGCTTTTGTATGGTTGGTGTTTGGGTTTTTTACTTGTGATTATAAAAGGATAGTTAATGCTTATAATTGATTTGTTTAAGACAATACTTTTGGTAATGTGAACAATGCCTTAAATATCTTGTTAGTTGTAACACGTATATATTAACTGTAACACTTCATGTCTATTATATGACATTATGACAAACAATATAAATGGAGACTTGTATAGAACAGCCGTTAATTACAGAATCTAATCACATGCGATTGAGATGCTAGACATTATACAAAAGATTATAAGGCCATAGAAGTAGTCACAACATCACATCAAAAGTGTTGTATGTCTCCACCGTTTTAGGGTACTCATCACTATACATCACCAATTTTTATTTAAATTTTCAATTATTCAATAAATTAAATGATAAATGAACAAATAAAAACAATAACTTATAATTATAAAAAAAAGTTACATTCATTTAAATAAAAGGAAAACTACATAATAGACTAAATAAAATTAACCCAACATTGGAAAAAATCACATATCTTTGTCTCTTCAGTAAAAACGACAAAACCGCAAAATGGACCCTGTGGTATGCATTTTTTCCAAAGTTTAGTTCAAATCTCGATTTTTTGGTTTCGTGGCTTTGAGCTAGTTTCGTTGTGTATCTAGAAACACTACCTCTAGGGCGTCTAGTACACAAACATCATTAAACTATTCGAGATCCTCGCCAAGATCGGTCTGGTATCCTATACACTTCGGTTACCACAAGAACTAAGCATCGTACATCCCACATAACCAACTCTAATAAGTGTCTGACTGTCGAAACTCTTGTAATCTCACTCATGTAATCAAATTAAACGTGAGACAGTACTACATAGAAGAACCTGTCGAAATCATGGATAAAGAATACCCACATCTTTTCCACAACTCTTGGCGTCCCACTCAAAAATTCTAAATTTCGGGACGAATTTCCCTCTAACGAGGGGATGATGCAACAACTGGAAAATTAAGGTCGATTAAAGGCAATAAGTCAACTCAGTCAACTCAACTTTTACTAATACATTAAGGTTTAAAACTATGTTTCCTAATGTATGTTTTACAATTATAATACAAAGTGTATATATATATATATATATATATATATATATATATATATATATATATATATATATATATCTCCAATATCTCTCTACCTCAAATCTCTCTCTATCTCAAATCTCTCCTAAATATCTCTCTATCTCAAATCTCTCCCAAATCTCTCTATGTATCTCAAATCTCTCTCAATCTCTCTCAAATCTCTTTCAATTTTTTTTTATAAAGACCAGCAACATCTTATCCTTTCCTTAGTTGAAAACAGCTTAAAACGGAAGGAGAAAACTCAAAAGAACAAGCCCATTCCGGAATACACTATTCATTCTCGGAGCCTCTCTTCTTGGTCCGGAACACCTCCTATTTCGGGACCTCCTGAGTTGGCTTCGGACCCTCTCACCTGGACAATGTCGCTCTGGACAATTGTTGATCCGTAACTTCTGACTTCGGAAAGCTTCACATCACTCTGGAAGGATCAACCAACTCGCACCCGAACTCCTTCGAATCTTGGAAGAAGGCACTCCAGAACCGAACCCTCTCGGAAACACCAGCCACTCCGGAAATTACTGATTTGGCTCTGGAACTTCCTGACCCACTTCGGACTCTCGCAGATTCAAGACTCCACTCCATATTTTTGTCCATTTCGGACCTTCTCTTCATTTTAAGAGATTTTGACGTCGGGAATCCCACCATACTCTTATTTTCATAACCTAGACTCCTTAAACCCCTATTTTATGCCAAATTTGAATATTTAAAACATATTTACATAAAATAATATTTAAGATTTATAAAGATATTATTTTAAATCATAAAGTGATGTTGGCCAATAAAGGAGATAAGAGGGTTTGACTTCATAAAAAGATGTTCCACCAGTTTCCCATGCAGTTTAATATTCAACATATATCCATGAAACTAACCAATAGATTCCCATGTAAGTATCACATCAAGTTTCCTACTCCCTATATTTGGACGATTTCCTTCCAAAAAGCCCCACCATCTCTTATCATTTTACCTTTTGTCCATTTCCATTCTCTCTCAAGAGTAACTCCAAGCTTTAAATGAGTTAAAGTCTTCAAGCTTACTCTAATCTTTGGTGAGTATTTCGTAAATCCCTAGTGATTTAATACATTTTCATGTCCATATCATCCTATTTTACACATAATATTATGTGTTAACATTCTTAGGGTATCATAAGCTTCAAAGAGTTCAACAAGCACTTCAGGTGTTTTAGGCTTGAAATCCTCACTTCGTCACTTCAAATCATCCACCAAACCAAACCAAGGTAAGTTCATACCCCCGTATTTTTCAAGCTTCTCTATGTTTTAAGGGGAGGGGGGGGGGATAAAAGTAAAACTTTGTTTATCCCATAAATAATTTCATGTTTTTCATCTTTTGTTAAAGATAAAATATTATTTACATAAGTTATGGTTTATATTGGTACAAATATTTATGATATACTTATTGTCTTGAACAAACATAATCTATGTTGTAAAATCATAAGAAAGGTATGATTATTAAAACTACATGGTTTTGGGAACTTGTACTAAAAGAAGGCACTCTAGAACCGAACCCTCTCGGAAACACCAGCCACTTCGGAAATTACTGATTTGGCTCCGGAACTTCCTGACCCACTTCGGACCCTCGTAGATTCAGGACTCCACTCCGAATTTTTGTCCATTTCGGACCTTCTCTTCATTTTAAGAGATTTTGACGTCGGGAATCCCACCAAACTCTTATTTTTCGTAACCCAGACCCCTTAAACCCCTATTTTATCGTAACGACCATAAAATTCCAACCAATTTAAACTTTTCAAAAACAACCCGATTTCATAAAATTATTACAAAAAGGTTTTCAATACAATTACTTCAGAGTCTTCCCAGAAGCACATCACAACTCATAATCACGAGGAGCGGTACGATCACGCCTTTGCCTTGCCACGGTCTCCTAAAGAACCTGAAAACATTAAACCACAACTGTAAGCCCAAAAGCTTAGTGAGATATCCCCAAAATACCAGCCACATATACCATACACACGTAACATGCCATAACATAACAGAACACAGAACAGCCATACACTTCGGGTCTACTGTGTGACTGGTCCGCCGCACCGGCCTTCAGTCCACCTGGTCCACCCTTCGAGTCTAACCACATACATCGAGTCTACAGTGTGATTGGTCTGCCCGCACCGGGCCTTCAATCCACCTGGTCCACTCTTTGAGTCTACAATATGACTGGTCCGCCCGCACTGGGCATTCAGTCGGCCTGGTCCACTCTCCGAGCCTCGGCACGTCTGGTCTACCCTCTTGGGGCTTACAGCCTATCTGGACCGCTCGCTGGGCCTTCGGGATAATCGGTCCGCCCTGGGTATGTTGGCCTACAGCACAAAGCAGGTCCCGCCTCAACCCAATCCCAGTCTAACAACCATGTGCACATAAACATTCAATCATATAACATATCACATCCAATCAAACCGATCTAACAGATCACATAGCATAACATCATCCTAACCAGGATACCGACCTAACTGGTCACTAGCATAGCATCATCCTATATAGCAGGATACCGACCTTAACCAGGTCTCTAACATATACCATCCTAACTACCAGGATGCAACACAACAAACAAAAACATAACAACGATACCCGGATCACAATCCGATAAAAGGGCCGGCCTTGGTGCCGTAGACCCTGTCGATATAGTGAGGATAACTCACCTCGCAACTGCCGACAGAACAGATAAACCCAAGCTGATCCGACCACTGATACGATCTCCACCACTAGCCAACCACCAAAACACTGAACTCAAAACAAATGCCAACAATTACCAAAATGCCCCTGGAAATCAACTGGTCAACCCTTGGTGAAAGTCAAAGTCAACCCCTGACCGACTCTACTCGTCGAGTCAATCCGATGACTCGCCGAGTCCCCAAGCACAGAACTTCCCCAATCCGCGACTCAAATCGCCGAGTCACCCCGAGACTCGCCGAGTCCAACAACTCTGAGTCCTTTCACACTCGACTCACCGAGTCATTCCTTGGCTCACCGATTCACAGCTCAACCCGAAGAAAGGTTAGGACCTCACGACCAGACTCGCCGAGTCCAAGAACAGACTCGCCGAGTGCAAGGCTATCTGCAACCAACTCGCCGAGTTGTTCTTCCAACTCGCCGAGTTCCTGCCCATATTCATCCAACTCGCCGAGTTGTTCTTCCAACTCGTCGAGTTCCAACCTATCTTCAAGCAACTCGCCGAGTACACCCTTGTGACTCGCTGAGTACCCCTAGATCTGAAACCATACAGAGGCTTTCCAAGCCATGCAGAAGCTCTAAACCATAGATCTACTCTTTTACAAGCCATCCATCACGTAAAGTGGCAAATTTTACGTGGATCCAAAGAGATCTAGGCATTTTACACTCTAAGGCTAGGGTTTGGGACAAAAGAACTTCACCAACAACTCTTGAGCATAGACTTTATGGCTTTCTGGATCATTAACAACCTAGATCTGAGGTAGCAACCTCAGATATTACACCAAACTCGAAATGGACCTCATTTATGGCCCAAAACCCCCCACAAACAGAAGATTATTACCTCAAATGAAGGCCCCCACTGATGAATGAACCAATTCTCTGCAAAGCCCCTTGCTCCACTCTTCTTGCTCTTCAATTTCCTTCCAAGATTACCTCCTCCAAGGATCTAATCTCTCACCATGGAAGGCTCACACGAATTTAGGGTTTCTAGAACTCAAAGGGGAGGTAAAAAGGCCGGGGAAGAAGTGTTATGTTCTTTATATAGGGCTCAACCTCCGAAATTAGGGTTTTCTCCACTCAGCACCAACTCGCCGAGTCCACCCATGCTACTCGCCGAGTTGGTCACTTAACACGCGACCCTACTCGCCGAGTCCACTCGTGGACTCGCCGAGTTGCCCTTTCCCACTTACACTTTTAGCCCTTCAACTCTACTTCTGATATTCCGGGATGTTACAATTCTCCCCTAGTTAAATTAGGCTTCGTCCTCGAAGCCTGCGGCAACACAACTCCAGAACTACTCTCGTAATGCACCACCTGGCATTAACCAGACCAGGTTCCTCAAAGCACAACCACCGAAACCCCAAAACCCAAATTTCCTTCCCGCGGTGTTCTGACCACCGCTTCAAACCGGCCACCTGCCTCATCCTTTGATAACCACTCTTATCAACTGAGTACCACTCCATAATACTCCACTTGCTCCAAAACACTACAATCTCTCGACTCATACGAGTTGGAAATAACCATGAACCACCGGAATTCCCGGTCTGAGCCCAACTTTATCCACTCCATGCTGACAGGATGACACATCCTTCAGCCTCAGAGAAACCCCCATGAGTTCTCCACCGCAATCTCATACCCATGCGGAACTGGCTCTAGCATCTTCGGGTTGGGAAAACCCGACACATTGACGACACCTCCAAACATCCCCCATGATGAATTTCCACCACATACATAAATCCTTGATCAAAATCAAACTAGAAATCCAAGATTCCATCCCTACATTCCTTCCGAGCCTCTTGGCTCTATACCCTCGGAAATTCCTTCCGTGACCTCAGCAAACATCCAACCCGGATGAGATTCCATACCACAACCGCATACACACTGCTCATCAACCATGATTGGAACACCTCAATCATAACTCTGCACTACTGCTTTCACTTCCGTGAACTTACACTCCCTCTCGGAGCTACATTCCTTTCCCTTTCTTACCAAGGAAATCCACTTGGCCGCCTTGTCACTACAATAAGTGCCATGGTGCTCACCCAATACTAAAACATTCTCTTATAGCATAACCGCTATCCCATGCACCACGCATGCTCTGGATCTGCTCACAAGGACTCTCAAGTCCATGCTCTACCTTCCATTCACCACGATCAATACCCGGGGCCAGACCTTCTGACGCTAATACGTCGCGACATACTCAATCCATCTCCTCGTACCGATCTATCAACACATGCCGAGTCTTCAGCATGACTGGACCGCCTTACCAGGCCTTCAGCCAATCTGGTCCACTCTCAGAACCTTCAGCAGGTCTGGACCGCCCTCCAGGGCCTTCAGCCTGTCTGGACCGTTCTTCGAGCCTTCGGCCTGACTGGTACGCCCACCGGCCTTCAGTCTATCCGGACCGCTCAACCAGCATCCAACATCCCGAATTATCCCTCCAGGAAAAACTCTCCCATGCATATTGTTCTAGCCCTCTAGGGGTTCCAAACTCTATCTCCACCCTACATACTCAATCCCGGCCCGATCCCAGGCCTTCCACCATCAACCACCCTTGGTCTGTATCCCGCCCCGCATGCCTGCCACTTACTCATACCAACCTACGCTCTTGGCTGACAGAACCACTGTTGAATCCCAAGCAACTAAACAACCTCTCACGCTCATCGATCTTCCGTGGAATTTTCCAATTCTCCCCCACTTAGAGCACTGACTATCAACCACCAGTCGCCATCACCGACCTCCATTATCAACCCTACACAACACAATCCCTTACACGCGATCTAGTTCCCACTAGAACGAGCAACCTTCACAAAATCACATATCAACACAGATCATCTCGGCTCGAAAGAAACCCGACCTTCAGCAACCATTCCTCGGACTGCACATGATACCTGCCATTCGGACCAAAAGCCAAATTCCCACTAATAACCCTCATGAAAGATAACCAACGAAATTCCCAACACCAAACCCTTACCCATACCATAACCCTCAAGGAACAACGAATGCAATACCAGAAACCACACAACGAGACTAGCAGATATACAATACTCCAAAATAATCACAAAATAACAAGACATCAACGAAGAAACATACCCGCAGCTGCATCCGGCACTGCCCTGACCTCCTCTGCTGTAAGCTGAAAAGCACGACCCTGAGCCCTTGGGGGCTCCGCTCCACCCTGATCTCCACCCGTAATCCTCAAAGTGGCCGGTTCTGGAGCCTGCACCGGTCCTGCAGCAACCTGTGGACAGTTGACCCTCAAGTGTCCAACATGATGGCAATGATAACAAATCCTCAAATCCTGAACCGGGGCAGTCTGCCGACAATCCCTCGCATAGTGCCCCTCCTTTCCGTACTTGCGGCATGCACCACCGGACCTGCAAACTCCGGTGTGATCCTTCCCACACTTCCCACAAGCTTTACTTTCATGTCCATATCATCCTATTTTACACATAATATTATGTGTTAACATCGTTAGGGTATCATAAGCTTCAAAGAGTTCAACAAGCACTTTAGGTGTTTTAGGCTTGAAATCCTCACTTCGTCACTTCAAATCATCCACCAAACCAAACCAAGGTAAGTTCATACCCCCATATTTTTCAAGATTCTCTATGTTTTAAGGGGGGGGGGGGGGGGATAAAAGTAAAGCTTTTTTTTTTATCCCATAAATAATTTCATGTTTTTCATCTTTTGTTAAAGATAAAATATTATTTACATAAGTTATGGTTTATATTGGTACAAATATTTGTGATATACTTATTGTCTTGAACAAACATAATCTATGTTGTAAAATCATAAGAAAGGTATGATTATTAAAACTACATGGTTTTGGGAACTTATACTAAAAGATAGCTTTATTAGCAAAAATGGAACCTTATAGTTATATACGAATTTAAAGGGTTTTAACACCAAAATATTATCTTTTGATTTCATATTTTCATGCTAGAATGCACCTTTATATTTATATAATAGTCTCAAATTGACATGATAAACTATAAAAGAGTATAGTTTAGAAACCACAAACCACACCTTTCGAAGATACACATAATTATTTAAAGGCATAATTATCCTATTTTAAAAGTAAAAAGGGAGTCGTAGTTCACGTAAATCTGTTAATGCTCTTGTGAGACTTCCCTTTGTCATACCTATCTAGCGTACATCAAAAGTCATGTGGTTATAACCAGAGTCTCTTGGAGGGAGAGCAGGGTAATTGTGTATAGATCTATATGGTGTTAACACCCCACACCTGAGCTGTTCGTTACAGCTAGACGGCCCCAATCTAGGGTGAAAAATATTCTACCGAAACCGACGACTGAAGAACATCATGACAGGCAATTTAGTCGTATCAAACATGGTTGTAACGAATCACATAGGGATTAACAAAATGATTTTGGGTTTACAGGAAACTTATACTTCATTAGTTTTATTAAAAGAAATGAAACTATATACTACTTTCTATATGACATTCACTTCCATCCTGATCTTAGGGTTTAAGATCACAGTCTTTTTTTTTAATAGAAAATATCAGATTTTTTGGAAATATACGTCATTACTTTACAAGGAAAGGATACCAAGGAATTACTTAAAACTTCAGTTTTTATTAAGAAATTGTCAGATTTTCTGGAAATATATGTTATTACTTTACAACAAAAGGGTACAAAGGACTTACTTATAACTACAGTTTTTATTAAGAAAATATCGGATTTTCTGGAAATATACGTTATTACTTTACAAGAAAAGGGTACAAAGGACTTACTTATAACATCAGTTTTTATTAAGAAAATATCGGATTTTCTGGAAATATACGTTATTACTTTACAAGGACAGGATACTAAGGAATTACTTATAACTTCAGTTTTTACTAAGAAAATATTGGATTTTTGGAAGTATACGAAAGCATCTTTTATGAAACTGTTACAAACTCTTTTATGAAAAAAAAATGTTTATGAACTCACCAACTTAATTGTTGACACTTTTCAAAATCACTTGTATTCTCAGGAAACCAGTAGATAGGTACTCAACTCTCCTTGAGGGCCGACGTCGTCGTCTCATGTCTTTCTACTTTTCAGTTATTGATATTGAACTTTTGAACAAACAAAGTGTTGTAAACAATGTAAACTTGTGTTATTAATGTATGAATGTTTGGCTTGCTATGTTTCTTTACTATTCAATTGTTATGATACTGTACTTGAAGTCACTCCATCCGCCCCCAGACGTTTCCGCCGTTCTGGTTTGGGGGTGTGACAAATTGGTATAAGAGAATTTTTTATAGTGAACTAGTATATCAAACCATACAAGATATACAACTATAAATATAATGGGACAAAAACACTCTGACTAAAAGTATACTTTAAGAATATAAGTATTTTATAAAAGTATACGTATTAGAACAGTGTCATAATAAGAACAAAACCAAAGTATTTAGATGTTGGACACTACAGTCAAACCTAGACAGTTATGTAATCATACCTGGGATAAATATAGCCTGATCAACTATATTTATTTGAGATACGACCAACATGTGTTTGGGAGTGGTAGTGGTGTTGTAAGAAGTCTAAAACTTACCAAATCTACATGTAAAGGAACATTAGAATCAAACATATAATTAAAATACTATAGGAGTATTTTAGGCACCATAATTACTGAGTGCATACATTAAGGTTTTTATAATCTGTATACACTATGTGACTATAGGAGGACCCGGTAAGGAGCCTCATAAGAATTTCAATAAAGATACCCTTATTAATGTCATCGACTCTTTAGACCTTCCAAATCTCGCACGAATAACATAGGTAGAAGTAACCACACCACTACAACAGTCAGCGGAAGAGTACGGAACTAGAGAAATCATCAATGAACCTTACCCTATCAAGAGCAGACATAAGAGGCTCACTCGAACATCCAGAGTCGGGCTCTCCATTATGAAGTAATGGATATAAGTAACAAAACCCAAAGCCTGATGGAGCGAAGATTCAACATATCTACGTGGTATAAGAACACCATACGGATGCCCGGAAACAACGAAACCTTATAGCTGAAACTAGGACAATCATAACAAGGATATAAATGCAGAGAAAACCACTCATGAGGCGAGCAAGGTAGTAGAGCACCTTATGCGTTAGTGTAATAATTAATAAATTAATATACATAGCCTTGCGAGTCAGTGATTCAACTACACACACTATGTGTTAGGCTTATCGCCTCTCTCATCGCAACTAGTAATAATAAATCAAGCAAGATACGCCCTCCCATAACCTATAAAACCCGAGCCAACACAAGGATTTGATAACTATAATCTATTTGGGTAATATCTGTACAATATCTATTTGTACTCTAAATACATCATACGGATATAGGTCGAAACATCGAGAACTGTACAACAACACGTGAAATTTATATGTAAATATAAATGAATGAATACAATTAGAAATGACCATAGTTACTTACGAGCTCGTTTCTCATCATGCAACAGAATCATGTCTTCCCATGGAAATAACCAGCACACCGGCAAAACCCCAATTCTACAGATAGACTCCGCTACATTCCAAGCCGCCGTAACAGCTGCCGTGACAGCCGTCATGGCGAAACTCAACACCAACAACACAAACGAAAATGGAAACAACGTCGACAATTCTAACTGTAGTAACAAACAAGGAAACCAAGGAGTGACAACTTACCAAGGCACCCTAAGCCCTAAATCTAAGAACATGAAGTGAAAGTTCAGGAAAGAGAAAGGGGGAAGTTCTGCTCAAGGGCCTACCAAAAGGCAACGAGCTGTAGCAGTCCATACGCCCACTGACCCTACTACCTCCACACCAAGAAAACCATATGCTGGAAACCTTCCAAACTGCAACAAGTGAAACTACCATCATCTTGGAGTCTGCCGTGTGTTGCATTGCATTAGGTGCAACAAGAATGGGCACACCGCCCGTTTCTGTAGGACTCTGGCCCAGAAAACCACTCCAACCCCCAACATGGAAGTAAGCCAAGTATGTCATGCATGTGGTGAAACATGACATTTCAAGAGAGACTGCCCAACAGAGAGGAATGACGGAGGTGTGGGAGGATATTAATTAAAGAGCATGAAGAAGCAACGAGGAACCTTACTAGGATTTTCGGTACGTTTCCAAACAACATTAACTAAGCCTCAAATTTCACTAGATATCTCTCTCTATCTTAAATCTCTCACAAATATCTCTCTTTATCTTAAATCTCTCTCAAATCTCTCTGTGTATCTCAAATCTCTCCCAATCTCTCTCAAATCTCTTTCAACTTTTTTTTATAAACACCAACATCATCCTATTCCTTCCTTAGTCGAAAACAGCTCAAAACGGAAGGAGAAAACTCAAAAGAACAAGCCCATTCCGGAACACACTATTCATTCTCAGAGCCTCTTTTCTTGGTCCGCAACACCTCCTGTTTCAGGACCTCCTGAGTTGGCTTTGGACCCTCTCACCCGGACAATCTCTCTCCGGACAATTGCTGATCCGAAACTTCTGACTTCGGAAAGCTTCACATTACTCCAGAAGGATCAGCCATCTCGCACCCAGACTCCGTCGCATCTCGGAAGTAGGCACTCCAGAACCGAACCCTCTCGAAAACACCAGCCACTCCAGAAATTACTGATTTGGCTCTGGAACTTCCTGACCCACTTCGGACCCTCACAGATTCAGGACTCCACTTTGGATTTTTGTCCATTTCGGACCTTCTCTTCCTTTTAATAGATTTTGACGTCGTGAATCCCACCAAACTCGTATTTTTCATAACCCAGACCCCTTAAACCCCTATTTTATGCCTTATTTGAATATTTAAAATATATTTACATAAACTAATATGTAATATTTATAATGAAATTATTTTAAATCATAAAGTGATGTTGGCCAATAAGGGAGATTAGAGGGTTTGACTTCATGAAAAGATGTTCCACCATTTTCCCATGTAGTTCAATATTCAACATATATCCATGAAATTAACCAACGGATTCCCAAGTAAGTATCACATCAAGTTTCCTACTCCCTATATTTGGACGATTTCCTTCCAAAAAGCCCCACTATCTCTTATCATTTTACCTTCTGCCCATTTCCACTCTCTTTCAAGAGTAACTCCAAGCTTCAAATGAGTTAAAGTCTTCAAGCTTAAGTATTTGTAAATCCCTAGTGGTTTAATACATTTTCATGTCCATATCATCCTATTTTACACACAATATTGTGTGTTAACATCCTTAGGATATCATAAGCTTCAAAGAGTTCATCAAGCACTTCAGGTGATTTAGGCTTGAAATCCTCACTTCTTCACTTCAAATCATCCACCAAACCAAACCAAACCAAGGTGAGTTCATACCCCCATATTTTTTGAAGCTTTTCTATGTTTTAAGGAGGGAATACAAGTAAAACTATGTTTAACCCATAAATAATTTCATGTTTTTCATCTTTTGTTAAAGATAAAATATTATTTACATAAGTTATGGTTTATATTGGTACAAATATTTTTGATATACTTATTGTCTTGAAAAAACATAATCTATGTTGTAAAATTGTAACATCCATAAATTTTACGCCTAATTTAAACTTTTTTAATCATAGATAAAAATCAAATAGCATCGTTTACAAAAATGTTTTCAAATCAATATCCATCAAAGTGTCCCAAAATCGTAACATACGGATGAGGAGCGGTACGGTCATGCCTTCGCCTTGCCATGATCTCCTGAAGTACCTAAAACAATAAACTGAAAACTGTAAGCCCGAGGGCTTAGTGAGCTACCCCCAAAATACCAATATTACACTGACAATGCAATATCAGTAACAATCAATCAACCAACATGCATACTGGGCCATCGGCCTGACTGGACCGCCCTAGTGGGCCTACAGTCTATCTGAATCTATTCCGAGCCTTCGGCATGACTGGTCTGCCACGTGGGCCTGCAGTCTCCCCGGACCGCTCATAGGGTATGTTGGCCTTCAGCACAAAGCAGGACCGCCTCAACCCAACCAACAAGCAAATAACCATGTGCGCATAACTATCATATACTGGCATATACAAACATCAAACATATCTATCTCACTGATCATCAATCATAGAATTCTCTCGTAACTAGAGTACCGACCTAGCAAGTCACTAACATACCAATCCTTATGGATCATAAGAAAATAACATACTATCTACCCTGATTCTGATCTAACAGATCATAACCACATGTACCATACCATAACAATAACAAATAAAGGGCTGGCCTTGGTGCCGTAGAACCTATCGATATAGTGACGATAACTCACCTTGCAGATGTCGACTCGGAAGATCAACTCCAACTCTCGGATCACTTGACACATGCTCCACCACCTATGATCATAGTACAATATACTCATAAGTCCTTCACCTTATAAGGTACTCCATAACCCACTAGTCAACCCCTGATCAAAGTCAAAGTCCTCAGTCAAGTTCAACAGTCCATGTTGACCCCAACTCGCCGAGTACCCTCGGCTACTCGCCGAGTTCCTTGAAGCACATTCCAACTCGCCGAGTCATCGGGGTGACCCGTCGAGTTTCTTCGATTCTCGTTCAAACTTTAAGGCCACCCGTTGAGTTCCCTCCTTGAAACTCGATGAATACACATGCATACATATCCTAGGGAAAAGTCATCCGACTCGCCGAGTTGTTCTTCAACTCGTTGAGTTTTATGGTATTCTTCATCAGACTCGTCGAGTTGTTCATCCAACTCATCGAGTTCACGACCATCTTCATGTGAATTGCCGAGTCAACCTTGCGACTCGCCAAGTCCATTCAGTCCTTTTTCCATACATGCCTATATGAGCCATGTAGTGGCTCCAAATCACAGATCCAAGCTTCTAGGGAATGCTTTTCATGTAAAGTTGCAAACTTTATGTGCATGCATAGCTACAAAGGTTCTAAATGCCAAATCTAAGCTCTTAATGGGGCTTCATGCCCAAGAGGGACCTCAATCATGACCAGTACAACACCTTTATGATTCTAAAACTTAAGGAGGGTCCAGATCTGAAGTTACAACTTAAGATCTAGCCCATAGCCCACCTTATCAACCTCAAAATCCATGAAAAAACCCCAAAACTCAACAAAAAGGAAAAAGGGAAGTAAGTATGGCAACTTGATACCTCTAAGGGATGCTAGCTGAGGTAATTTCTGCTTCCCACACCTTCCTTGCTTCAATTCCTTTACAGTTCTAGCTTTTCTCTTCTAGCCAACCTTCTTTCCAAGCTTAAGACACACCAAAATGGAATACCACACGAATTAGGGTTTTAAGGAGCTCTAAAAGACTGCAAAGAGGCCGAAGGAGGATGAGGCTCCTTTAAATAGAGGTGCAAACCCTGGGATTTAGGGTTTCATCTGCCAGCTCCTACTCACCGAGTCCCAATATGGACTCGTTGAGTAGGTCACTTAACACGCAATCCTACCCCGTTGCTACTCGACGAGTAGTTCAACCAAATCGTCGAGTAGAGCTTAACCCAATAAATATTATTTAAACAATACCTGAGAATCGGGGCGTTACAACTCTCCCCCACTTGAACTAGACTTGCCTCGAAGTCCGTTGGATTAAACAATGCCGGGTAATGCTCGTGCATCTCCGCCTCCGACTCCTATGTCCACTCGGATCCCCTCCGATGTTCCCACTGTACCTTTACTAAAGGTATTTCCTTGTTCCGTAGAATCTTCTTCTTCCTTTCCAGAATAGCCACAGGCCTCTCCACATAGTTCAGGCGCTCATCGACCTGAATGTCATCCAATGATACCACTACCTCCTAGTCCATAATGCATTTTCGCAATTGCGAAACATGAAATGTGTTGTGGATCCGGCTAAGCTCCTCCAGAAGCTCTAGCCTTTAAGCCACCCTGCCAACCCTGGCAACAATCCTGAACGACCTAATGTAACGGGGACCCAATTTTCCCTCTTCCTGAAGCGGATCACTCCCTTCCAGGGCGAGACCTTCAGGAGAACCATGTCACCCACCTGAAATTCCAGCTCAGATCGGCGGGGTATTGTGTAAAGATCTATATGGGGTTGACACCCCTACACGTGAGCTGTTTGCTACAGTTAGACGAGCCAGTCTAGAGTGACAAATATTCTACCGAAATCGATGCTTGAAGAACGTCATGACAGACAATTTAGTTTTATAAAGATGGTTGTGACAACTCACATAGGGATTAACAAAATGATTTTTGGTTTACGGGAAACTTATACTTCATTGGTTTTATTAAAAGAAATAAAACTATATACTACTTTCTATATGACATTCACTTCTATCTTGGTCTTACGGTTTAAGATCACAATCTTTTTTTTTAAGAAAATATCAGGTTTTCTGGAAATATACGTCATTACTTTACAAGGAAAGGATACCAAGGAATTACTTAAAACTTCCGTTTTTATTAAGAAAGTATCAGATTTTCTGGAAATATACGTTATTACTTTACAAGAAATGGGTACAAAGGACTTACGTATTACTTCAATTTTTAATAAGAAAATATCAGATTTTTTGGAAATATACGTTATTACTTTGCCATGGGGCCTCTGATGCTTGGCCTTGACCATCCTACATGTCAAGCACCTCTCAACAAACCAAGCGATATCTCGCTTCATGCCAGACGACCAATAACTCAAACTCAAATCACGGTACATCTTGGTGGCTCCTGAGTGAATAGAAAAACGAGACTTATGAGCCTCCTCCTTCACTGTCTACCGGACCCCCCGGACATCGGAACCCAAACCCGACCGTAACGGGTCAACTATCCACAACTATCCTTAACAAACCGGGCGCTGTCGCCCTTAATCCTCTCCAACTTCCAGTTCTCTGATCTCATACCCTCAATCTGAGCATCCCTGACCAAATCCACTAGCGGGGAATCCACCGCTATCCTTATACACCTGGCTGGGGTCGAGGACCCAACTGAATTGTGGCTCAGAGCATCCGCAACCACGTTCGCTTTACCAGGATGGTAAAGGATCTCGTAATCATAGTCCTTGACCACATCCATCCACCTGCGCTGCCTCATGTTCAGGTTCGGCTGACCCATGATGTGTCTCAAACTCTTGTGATCCATGTATATAGTGCAATGGACCCCGTACAGATAATGCCTCCAAATCTTGAGTGCGAAGAACACCACTCCTAACTCAAGATCGTGTGTGGGGTATCTCGTCTCATGCGGCTCAACTGCCTCGACGCATAGGCTATCACTCGTACCCTCTGCATGAGAACTGCCCCTAAGCCTGTGATGAATGCATCACAAAATACCACAAAATCCTCAACTCCCCTAGGGAGTGTCAACACCACGCCTTGCACAAACATCGATGAAGGGTTTCAAATGCCCTATGCTGCTCAGGGCCCCACTGGAAATCCACCCCCTTCATCGTCAGACGAGTGAGAGGTACGACAATCTTGGAGAAATCACGAATGAATCTCCGATAATACCCTACTAAACCCAAGAAACACCTAATGTCTGCGGGGGATTTCAGAATCTCCTACTGCACAACCGCCTCCACCTTGGCCGGATCGACCAAAATACCCTCCTGGTTAATAAGATGTCCGAGGAACTAGACCTCTCATAACCAAAACTCACACTTCGAGAACTTGGCATACAGCCGTTCTCGCCGCAGAACCTCTCGCAGCTTCCTGAGATGCTCCTCATGCTACTCTCGGGTCTTGGAATATAGCAAGATATCATCTATGAACACAATGACCAAGAGATCGAGCATCAGTCTACAGACTCGGTTCATCAGATCCATGAACACCGTTGGCGCGTTGGTGAGCCCAAACGGCATCACCACGAACTTGTAATGACCATAATGAGTCCGAAACGCGGTCTTCTCCATGTCTTCCTCCCTCACCCTGACCTGGTGGTGTCCTGATCTCAAATTAATCTTGGAAAACAAAGATGCACCCTGCAGCTGATCGAAAAGATCGCTATCCTCGGGAGCGAATAACGGTTCTTCACCGTTAACTTGTTCAGCTCCCTATAGTCAACGCACATCCTATGTGAACCGTCCTTCTTCCTGACGAAAAGGATAGGTGTTCCCCAGGGTGAACTACTAGGACGGATAAACGACTTACCTAGCAGCTGCTGCAACTGAGATGATAGCTCCTGCATCTCAGGCAGTGCCAAAAGGTACGACGCCTTGGTGATAGGGGCCACACCTGGCACTAGATCAATCCTGAACTCAACATGCCTCACCAGAGGCACTCCAAGTAACTCCTCCAGAAACATATCAGCAAACTCTCTAATAACTGGGACCTCTAAAACTGAGAGCTGCTCTTTAACCCGCGTATCTACCACATACGCCAAATAACCGGCACACCCGTGCTGAATATACTGTCGAGCCCTGGCTGGCGAACAAAACCCTGATCCCAACCTGGTGCCCTCACCATATACTACTAGTTCTCCCCCGCTTGGGGTTCAAACTACCACCCGCTATCCCTCACAGTCGATCATGGAGCCAAAACGGCTAAGCCAATCCATCCCTACAATCACGCATACATCCCCCATGGGGATAGGAATCAAATCTATCGGGAAGACACCCCAAAAATCTCCAACTCGCATCCCCTATAGATCGAAGAAGTTGAAACCCCATGCTCGTTGGCGATCGAAACTCGCAACGGATACTCAAGATCATCGATCAGCACACTAAACCCTCTACTGAAAGTCTGAGATACGAACGATCGACTCGCCCCCGAGTCAAATAAAACCAAAGAAGGCAAAGAACTTACAAGAGACATACCGACAACCACATCCGGTGCTGCCTTGGCCTCCTCGGCTGTGAGCTGTAAGGTGCAACCCTGAGCCTTCGGAGGCTCCACCTTGACTGGCCTCCTATCTCCAATCCTCACAGTAGCTGGCGCGGAACCCTGCGTCGACTTGGCGGCGAGCTGCGGACAGTTGGTCTTCACATGACCAACCTGATGGCAATGGTAACAAATCGTCATATCTGTGGGAGGGGCGGACTGACGACAGTCCCTGACATAGTGCCCCTCCTTGCCACATTTGTGGCACCCATCACCTGCTCTACAAACTCCCGAATGAACCCTGCCACACTTTCCACAAGTGCGGCTCTGCTGATCCCCAGACCGTGTATCAGCGGTCTTAGACCGCTTAGGCACCAGCTGAGAATGTGCCGGTGCCTGATGTTGCTCCTTCAGCTGCAGCTCTATCTCCAACTCGCGCCACCTCACGGCTTCCTGTAGATCCAGGAGGGTATCACAACGCTGTGTAGCCACAAACTGCCATATATCCGTCTTGAGCATACTCAGATAACGAGTCATCTGAGACTGCTCTGACGCAAACTCCGGGCAAAACATAGCCCTCTCAGTGAACATCCGAGTAATCTCCATCACAGACTCCCCATCCTGTCTCAATGTCAAAAACTCCTGAGCAAGCCACTCCCATTCCACGTGCGGAACGTAGCGGGTGCAAAACATATCCCAAAACTATTCCCATGTAACAGCAGCCCGCTGATCATCAGAATATGAACCTGTCGTCAATCTCCACTAGTCCTTTGCCCCTAGGCCTGACAATTGGGTTGGGTTCGGGTTGGCGGGTCACGGGTTGGCGGGGCAGAATACATTGACCCTACCCAACCCATATAATATATGGGTTGGTGGGTTGGCAGGTCACAGTTTAGTGGGTTGAAAACATCAACCCAACCCAACCCATATAACTCGTATAAGTATATGGGTTCGTGGGTTCATGGGTCAGTGGGTCGAACCCAACCCGTATAACCCATTTAATAAGCAACACATTTTAAAATGAAATTAAAAAATACAAATAAAATAAAGTCATAAAGTCTTAAATATTCAACATAAAGTCATAAACAGGAGTGACGACGATGAATGATGTGCGATAACCGGAGGACGAGAAGACAAGTGGTGTGCACGACACTGCGACCAGTCGATGATTCGATGCCTCAATCGACAGAGACGGGAGACATGGAGTCGTGAGTTTGGAGACTGAAGACTGAATTTCTTCCTGATTAGGGGCTTCTTAGGAGCTAGGGGATGCTAAGTCGATGCGAAGATGTTTTGCAGTTTTGGAATTCGGAAAACGATTAAACGATAATCAAATATTCAATTAAATATATTTTTAAACATAATATATATATATATATATATATATATATATATATATATATATATATATATATAATCGGGTTGGCGGGTCGACCCGCGAACCCAAAGAGGTAACCCAACCCAACCCATGAAATAAACGAGTTGGCGGGTTGGTCGGTTGGCAGGTTAGCGGGTCAACAATATCAACCCAAACCCGTTTATTTTCGTGTTGGGTTGAGGATTGCCACCCCTATTTGCCCCGAGCCTAAGCAGGTTCAGAGCACACCTAACTTTCTAGTCAGCAGGACATGAGCACGTGAAGAAACAGCCCTCCACGTCAGACAACCAACGCATAGCTCTATTCGCATCATGTGTACCATTGAATGTTAGAGACTTCGTATTGTCGAAGTCCCGGTACTGGAAAGCCCTGCCGGCTCCTCCTCCAACCCCTGCTGCAGTTACAGCCGAAGTGGCTGCAACGACTGCTATCTCTGCCAGAGCTGCATATCGCTCATCAAAATACTCAACCATCACGGTCTTGATCGACCCAAACATCTCTGGTAGCTGCGCTTGGAAAGCCGCAGCGACCTCGTCGTGTAGAATCTCCCGGATCCTGGCATCCAGCTCCTCAATCCCTATCTGAACCACGGGCTCAGGTGCTACCGGCACCTCTGACCCTCCGTCTCCTGACCCTGATCCGGACCCAGCAGCAAAACGTCTCGTCACCACCATACTGAAAGGTACACTCAAGACATCAAATAAACAACATAATATCGGGAGACCAAAACCCACAAATCGTAGGGGTTGTGACTTCCTTGCTACGCGTATGGGTCCTGTGCTTCCAGTAGTACGGGCCCATAATACCTTCCACACCTACCCATATTTGTCTCAAGTATCACCACAACGCCCTAATACTATACTCAACATAATGTGCGCTCAACCCTCACTACTAGGGGACATCACCTATCTCACAACTGATCTCATAGCTCTGCACAACTCACACCTCCATGGAACTTCCATCAGCCCCTGCAGCATTAGTGTATGTTAGCCGCACATAACGCTGAACCCGATATACTTTTGAATATCCAATCCTACCCTAAGGTCGAATCAGATATTCTCAGGCTATAAGGTCTTGACTATACACAGCCGTGATGCATATACTAAACATCTACAGTTATGATGTCAATTCCATATACAAGAAACCCCAAGCTAATAGGTATCATATAATCAGGCAAATCTATCATGCGATTCCTAAAGATCCCTAGCCTAGCACTAGCATGCTGTTCTAACATATTAGAATATCAAATAACTGTATGGTATTTTGGGGTTTACTTACAGGCTCCAGTTGATAGTACCCTTTGTATCCTCCATACTTTATTTTGAAAACCATTATTAAAACTTACTTTCCGAAAATCTCCCTAATTTGAAACTGGATTCACACGAGTGTTCCTCCAATTCACTCAAACCAAGGCTCTGATACCAACTTGTAACATCCATAAATTTTACGCCAAATTAAAACTTTTTCAATTATAGATAAAAATCAAATAGCATCATTTACAAAAATGTTTTCAAATCAATATCCATCAGAGTGTCCCAAAATCATAACATAAGGATGAGGAGCGGTACGGTCACGCCTTCGCCTTTCCATGATCTCCTGAAGTACCTGAAACAATAAACTGAAAACTGTAAGCCCGAGGGTTTAGTGAGCTACCCCCAAAATACGAATACCACATTGACAATGCCATATCAGTAACAATCAATCAATAAACATGCATACTGGGCCATCGGCCTGACTGGACTGCCCTAGTGGGCTTACAGTCTATCTGAATCTATTCTGAGCCTTCGGCATGACTGGTCCGCCACGTGGGCCTAGAGTCTCCCCGGACCACTCATAAGGTATGTTGGCCTTCAGCACAAAGCAGGACCGCCTCAACCCAACCAACGAGTAAATAACCATGTGCGCATAACTATCATATACTGGCATTTACAAACATCAAACATATCTATCTCACTGATCATCAATCATAGAATTCTCTCGTAACTAGAGTACTAACCTAGCAGGTCACTAACATATGAATCCTTACGAATCAAAAGAGCATAACATACTGTCTACCCTGATTCCGATCTAACATATCATAACCACATGTAGCATACCATAACAATAACAACTAAAGGGACAACCTTGGTGCCGTAGACCCTATCGATATAGTGAGGATAACTCACCTTGCAGATGTCGACTCGGAAGATAAACTCCAGCTCTCGGATCACTTGACACAGGCTCCACCACCTATGATCATAATACAATATACTCATAAGTCCTTAACTTTATAAAGGACTCCATAACCCACTAGTCAACCCCTGATCAAAGTCAAAGTCCCCAGTCAAGGTCAACAGTCCATGTTGACCCCAACTCGCTGAGTACCCTCGACTACTCGCCGAGTTCCTTGAAGCACATTCCAACTCGCCGAGTCATCGGGGTGACTCGTCGAGTTCCTTCGATTCTCGTTCAAACTTTAAGGCCACCCGTCGAGTTCCTTCCTTGCAACTCGATGGATACACACGCATGCATATCCTAGGGAAAACTCATCCGACTCGTCGAGTCCTATGGTAATCTTCATCGGACTCGCCGAGTTGTTCATCCAACTCGTCGAGTTCACGACCATCTTCATGTGACTCGCAAAGTCAGCCTTGCGACTCGCCGAGTCCATTCAATCCTTTTTCCATACAGGCCTATTTTGAGCCATGTAGTGGCTCCAAATCACAGATCCAAGCTTCTAGGGAATGCTTTTCATGTAAAGTTGCAAACTTTACGTGCATGCATAGCTACAAAGGTTCTAAATGTCAAATCTAAGCTCTTAATGGGGCTTCATGCCCAAGAGGGACCTCAATCACGACTAATACAACAACTTTATTGTCACACCCCAAAACCAAGAACGGCGGAAATGTTCTGGGGCGGAGGACGTCATGTATAGTATCACAACAATGAAAAGTAGTAAACAAGCAACAACAGTATCCATTGCATTAATAATATAATTATTATACAAGTGTGTTCTGTCAAATTATAATAGACACTAAAGCATAAATCATAATGAAAGATGAGTCTTGAACGAGCTCCATTTTCTCCAAACCTTGCATTGGTACCTGTCTATTGATGACCTGAGGATACAAGTAATTTTGAAAGCGAGTATCAGCTTTGAAGCTGGTGAGATCATAAGTATTTTAGTGTCTTAATTTGTATGTAAGTATTTGTATGTATATGAATTGTAAGTATTGAAAATGTATGTGGATCGGAAGTATTAAAAATGTATATGAATTGTAAGTATGAAAATGTTTGTAAAACAACTGTAGACATTTGAAAAACCCTAGAAATCTCTATGATTCCTACTATTATAACAGGGAGTCTTCTACCAAGACTTAACTGATCTATATGTAGCCTTCTACCAAGGCATCTAGTGTCTGTGTGTGTCTCTTGTAAGAGTGTGTATTTTCCCAAGTCTGACTATCATTAACCAAAAATATAGTTTCTACATTACTGTGTGTCGTGTGAATGTTCATGAAGTGAATGTAACGGGAAAATGAAATAGTACTGTGGTGTAGTGTCGAACTACAATCGTACTAATTACCTTAAGTCTAGGGTAATTCTTCTAAGTACTGTAGCATTTGATATAAATAACTACATCGGTACTCAATTGCCTTATTTGAGGGATAAGGTATAATGTGATGTCTAGATCCCAGGCTATACGCTCCCCTGTCAAAGGGATTTTGGGACCTACCCACGAACCCTGCATGTATGCAAGCCGTGAGTATCCACATTACTATGATCATGTATACTCGATATAACTATCACAATTGCGTTGTGATTCATCGGTATAGTTAGATCCTGAACTGGTTCCATGTTATAGCACCTAGTGATGTCTGTTCTATGTATATGTAAGCGTACTCATGTAAGTGTGATCATGTAAACATATTTATGTAATAGTATAGTAATGTACTGTAATGTTCTAGCTGTGATGGATGCTCTCTCTATCTAGCAAGTATAGTAATTTATTGTAATGTTCTAGCCGTAATGTATGCTCTCTCTATCTAGCAAGTATAGTAATGTACTGTAATGTTTTAGCTGTAATGTATGCTCTCTTTATCTAGCAAGTATGGTAATGTATTGTAATGTTCTAGAAAGTATTGACTCATGAATGCACTGACTCATTGTATGATATCGCGTTCTAGTAATAGTTCTAGTATCTTCCTAAACTACCCATATGGTAGTTTACTAGTAATCTAACTGGTAAGTATGGACATGGATGTATACCCTTGCTACCTAAGGGCATTGGATGAACTGGAAGGACCTTTATGACTATATATGTACACATGATATATAACTAATATTTAAACGACCTTCGGACGGGTACCCGATATCCCGTCAGACCACATCCAAATCGAGGAAAAGGAAACAGGGTGGATAGCCTTCCTAAGTCTTTTAAACATTTCTTATATAACTATACATATAGAGGAATGTAATTTATAATATAAAAGCATAAAGTAAGTTTTGTAAAACCTTTGAACATAATTATTATCTAAGAAAAGATCGACTTGATCTCAATCTATAAAACGGTTTGAAGGCATGGGTTTGATAAAACAGTTTAGTATAAAGAAACATTTGTTTGAAACACAATTGTAAATAAGTTTGAATTGTAACATACAGAGTAATATGTACAATTTAATAAGGAGTTTTAAACATATAAAATGTTTATGAAAAACATTTGAAGGAAACTGCTTGGTAAAACGGCTAATGAGTAGCCAATCATTTGAATGCTGCTTATTAATCACATGTGATTGATATAAGAATTAGCATAATTCTACTTGTATCCCCCCATAAAACATTTAAAAGAAGTTAAAACATTGATTAAGGGGTATGAACTCACCTGTAGCAAGTGGATTGGAAGGAAGTGTCGGATAAGTGCTTGGTGTCAAGTGAAGACTTAGACGCTCACAAAGATCCTAATAACATATAAGGATATATGTATATAAACAATTAGTCTTTAAAAAACTAATAAACAAAGTCAAGACACTCTAAGGCATGACAAACACTTTGTATAAGTGTTATAAGTGCTAAGGAGTGCATCTAAGTGTTGTAGGGAAAGGCTAGTATGATTGGGGTTCAAGGAACACTCTTAAAATGAGTTTACTCCCTAAGGACCAACACCCCTTGAGTTTACGGTCGTAAACTCTTGAGTTTACGGTCATAAACTCCTAACCTTTTGACCATTTGTTGGTTTGAAGTCTTCTAAGCTATTCCAAGCATTCATACTTCATGATTTAGCCTTAGGAATTGTTGTGTGGCATCAAAACACTCCTAAATGGAGTTTACGGTCTAAGGACCATTTCTCCATGAGTTTACTACCTTAAACTCATGAGTTTACTACCTTAAACTTATGAGTTTACTACCTTAAACTCCTAAGTTTGGTATTTGGCGGTTTTCAAGTCCTTAGCTCAAACATGGCACTAGTCTAGGTTAGATTCTAGGCATAAGGAACATCCATGGGGCATTTATGGGACATTTACACAACATTTGTGGTGTTTATGGTTTTGGGAGATCCCCAAACCGTAAACACATAAAAATGAATGATTTTGGTGCTTTTTGGGTGATAAACTCTTCAAGTATGAATCTAGACAAGTCCCTAAGGCATTGTGAAGTATCTAGGCACCTTAACCCACCATTTTGGCCCTATTCTTGGTGTTTACGGTTTTGGGACCTCCCAAAACCGTGAACACCTTTAACTTGGTGTTCTTGTGACTTTTCTTTGATATAAACATGTATAGCAAGCCTTAAATGACTCTAGGATAGAAGTACTTACATTGTGGAGGCTTGAAATGAACTTAAAGTCCAAGAACACTAGTGTGTGTTCTTGGTGTTTTGGAATAACTAGTCAAAACACATAAATGAATGGATTAAAGGATGTACAATCACTAGATTAAGTGATATACTAACTTGAAAGGGTTAGAACACTTACTAGTTTGAAGATCTAGAACAAAATCAAGGATGATACTTGAAAGGATATTTTGGAGTTTACTCTTTTGGTTTTTGGGGAGTAAACGCAATAATGACTAGTCTTGGGGAGTAAACTCATACATAGGTATGAGTTCATGGTTTTTGGGTGATTTTTCAACCCAACCTAAAAGTTTGGTCGGGAATTTCTAAGACGCGAGGTGTTTGCGGTTTTTAAAATTCAAAACCTGAGACGACACTTTCTTTCACCCGTTCGTTTAAAAATAATATTAAAATAACCAAACGAACTTTATATTTCTTTAAAATAAGAAATAATGACATTGACTTATGATACGAAGTGGTTGACTTTTAGGGTTTGACTGAATGGAAATCTCGGGTTGTCACATTTATGATTCTAAAACTTAAGGAGGGTCCAAATCTGAAGTTACAACTTCAGATCTAGCCCGTAGCCCACCTTATCAACCTTAAAATCCATGAAAACCCCCAAAAATCAAAAAAAAAAGGAAAAAGGGAAGTAAGGATGGCAACTTGATACCTCCAAGGGATGCTAGCTGAGGTAATTTCTGCTTCCCAAACCTTCCTTGCTTTAATTCCTTTGCACTTCTAGCTTTTCTCTTCTAGCCAACCTTCTTTCCAAGCTTAAGACACACCAAAATGGAATACCACACGAATTAGGGTTTTAAGGAGCTCTCAAGGACTGCAAAGAGGCCAAGGAAGGATGAGGCTCCTTTACATAGAGGTGCAAGCCCCAGGATTTAGGGTTTCATCTGCCAGCTCCTACTCGCCGAGTCCCAATATGGACTCGTCGAGTAGGTCACTTAACACGCGATCCCACCCCGCTGCTACTCGACGAGTAGGTCAACCAACTCGTCGAGTAGAGCTTAACCCAATAAATCTTATTTAAACAATACCTGAGAATCGAGGCGTTACAACTCTCCCCCACTTGAACTAGACTTTTCCCTCGAAGTCCGTTGGAATAAACAATGTCGGGTAATGCTTGCGCATCTCCGCCTCTGGCTCCCATGTCCACTCGGATCCCCTACGATGTTCCCACTGTACCTTTACTAAAGGTATTTCCTTGTTCCGTAGAATATTCTTCTTCCTTTCCAAAATAGTTACATGCCTCTCCACATAGTTCAGGCGCTCATCGACCTGAATGTCATCCAACAATACCACTTCCTCCTGGTCCATAATGCATTTTCACAATTGCGAAACATGAAATGTGGTGTGGATATGACTAAGCTCCTCCGGAAGCTCTAGCCTATAAGCCACCCTGCCAACCCTAGCAACAATCCTGAACGTCCCAATGTAACGGGGACCCAATTTTCCCCTCTTCTTGAAGCGGATCACTCCCTTCCAGGTTGAGACCTTCAGGAGAACCATGTCACCCACCTGAAATTACAGCTCAGATCGGCAGGGTAATTGTGTATAGATCTATATGGGGTTGACACCCTTACACATGAGCTGTTCGCTACAGCTAGACGGGCCAGTCTAGAGTGACAAATATTCTACCGAAACTGATGCTTGAAGAACGTCATGACAGACAATTTTGTTTTATAAAGCATGGTTGTAACGACTCACATAGGGATTAACAAATTGATTTTTCGTTTACGGGAAACTTATACTTCATTGGTTTTATTAAAAGAAATAAAACTATATACTACTTTCTATACGACATTCACTTCCATCTTGGTCTTAGGGTTTAAGATCACAGTCTTTTTTTTAAGAAAATATCGGATTTACTTGAAAGATACGTCATTACTTTACAAGGAAAGGATGCCAAGGAATTACTTAAAACTTCCATTTTTATTAAGAAAATATCTGATTTTCTGGAAATATATGTTATTACTTTAAAAGAAAAGGGTAGAAAGGACTTATGTTTAACTTCAATTTTTAATAAGAAAATATCGGATTTTCTGGAAATATACGTTATTACTTTACAAGAAAAGGGCACAAAGGACGTACTTATAACTTTAGTTTTTATTAAGAAAATATCGGATTTTTTTGGAAATATAGGTTATTACTTTACAAGGAAATGATACAAAGGAATTACTTATAACTTCAGTTTTTACTAAGAAAATATCGGATTTTTGGAAGTATATGAAAGCATCTTTTACGAAACAGTTACAAACCCTTTTTATGCAAAAAAATGCTTATGAACTATAACATACACGTTTTGAAATCGTGTTTTGTAATGAAAAATATTATGAAATATTATGTGATTTTGAGTATTGAGTTCTAACATATAGTTTTTATTAGAAATAAAGTAAAACTATGTTTAAAATGACTTGGAAAATATTGGAAGTCTTATAAGAGTCCAATCTAATGTCAAATATTGAAAATTAACGAAAATATAAAATTTGAAATAAGTAAAATTTTATTATTGAAAGTTGTAGAGAATCTCGTTAGAAACATTTAGGCCAAAACCTCATGGAAATCCGAGGTATAACGAAGAAGTTAAGACTATTTGAAGATTCACGACAGAATCGGCACGACATCCTATGACGTAAAAAATGAGTTTTTTGATAAACTACTTTTTAGCCTATAATATCTAAATGAAAGTTGTAGTATTTGTTAAACCGAGAATTTTCATAAAAAAACGCCAAAATCTGACTTCGTATGATGAAGTTATGATTTTTCTAAGTTTCAGAATAGAAGTAGACAGCTAAAAACTCGAAATAAAGATCGAGTGGTTTTTAGCCGACGCAACCTAAACAAGAATCGAAGGTCTCGTCAATAGTAGTACAACGGTAAAAAGACAGACGAAAACGGACGTCGGATGACGAAGTTATGAATTTTTAAAGGACTTATCCTGTCCTGGCCTGTTAAAGATATAATAATAAAAATAAAGTCAAAATTAGCTAACGGAGTCTAAACGAAAGTTGTAGAGTATAATCTCACCTATGCGTGGATATAAAGAACGTAAAAAACGGAGCTCGTACACAAAAGATATGACTTTATGAAGTTTTTAAATAAAAAATAAATGAAAATTCGAAGCCTTATCCGAGGAGGCACGCCTATCGTACTTCGTACGCCCAACGTTCGTATGCGGGGTCAGAAGTCGGCCATGTCCTTCTCTCTTCACACGAAGCACATATATCAGATAAGATTGCCACGTCCGAGGCTCGGGTTCTGATCAGAGGACACGTCTCGCATGTACGCCCCGCGTAGATGGTCGCCTCGCAATACGCCCGACGTACGGAGGGCTTACGCTCAACGTAGTCAGCAGCTTCGGTCCCTTATAAATAGAGACTGAGGGTCTCCGTAATTATGTTACATTTCCATATTTCCTTTCACTCTAAAACCCCTTTTAGCCCACTTTTAACCCCCAGAAGCCCCGATATTATTCTCGACACTCGAAGCAAGTCCCAGCGCTCCGAAGTTCCCGAGAAAATTATATTTTCAATTCGAAACTCTGCCCGTGTAAGGCCGGTTTTCAACTAAAATCCCCGGTTTCATCGCAGAAAGTCATATTTAGAGCCGAAGTGCTGCTCAAAATATCATTTATTCTTTGGTTATTTCACGGTGAGGTCAATATATAGGAACAATTGTATGTTATGTGTTATATGTGCTATGTGCTTTTTTGTTGTTATTATTTCTGCTATTTATGATAGCAAAGCTATATCTTTGACAATGTTGTGAAAGGACTTAGATTCACGGTGGTACTGGTATGTAGCCGCTGGCCATATAGAGCATGTCTCGTAAGAGAATGACTTCTATTCTATGGCATTGACAGAAGGTTAGACAGGGGCTGAACGCCTAAAATCTACAAAAATGTTTAATCAGAAAGTGTATGTCTTCTATGCCATTTGGGCCAAAGCTTTATTGATGTATATCAAGTATGGAAATTGTTATGTCTCATTGTTTGTATATCTTTAAATCAAATCATTGATTGATATGGAAAGTTTATCACATGATTCACATATACCTTTGTTGTTCCTTGTTCCTCTTTGCTTTTGTCATATTGAAGTATATATATGGCATAACGTTATATTGTATCTATTATTGAACTCACTAACCATCACCACTTACCCCTCTCAATGTTTAACAATTGCAGGAGATAAGTAACCAATATAGTCGTATTCTGTTGGAAGGTTTAGAATAGTTATAATATTACTTTTGTATTTAGGGTTCATATATGTATAAAAGTATAGTATCCTGGGTAGTTATGTAATATATAACACTTTGTAATAGTCGGTTTGTATCCAGTAGTTTGTAATCACTTTATCAATGTAAAATATTGTTTTTATGAATATATATGTAGCATGTTTTGGAGTAACAATTGTCAAGTATGAGAGTTTGGGTCTTTCAGAAATATGAAAGTGTGGGTCTTTCATGAACTCACCAACTTAATTGTTGACACTTTTCAAAATCACTTGTATTCTCAGGAAACCAGTAGACAGGTACTCAAGTCTCCTTGAGGGTCGGCGTCGTCGTCTCATGTCTTTCTACTTTTCAGTTATTTATATTGAACTTTTGAACAAACAAAGTGTTGTAAACAATGTAAACTTGTGTTATTAATGTATGAATGTTTGGGTTGCTATGTTTCATTACTATTCAATTGCTATGATACTGTACATGAAGTCACTCCATCCGTCCCCAGACGTTTCTGCCATTCTGGTTTGGGGGTATGACAGATTTCGTGTAGAATTATGTAATTTCTAGTGATTTGAAGTGAAAAAGGGTCGTAATTTCATCCTAGATTTTAGTTGTCAATGCGTTCGTAGCAAATCTCGAAATCAATTTGGTTTCAGATGAATAATTGATTTTCGGTCCCAAATTTAAACCCATAACCTATTGATTGTGTTCATCCGTGTTTGATTTCCAGGATTTTCAGGCATCTTTTGTCTTATTTGTTGCTTTATTTTATTACCTGGAAACCAAATGTAGTATATCTGGAAATTTGTATTTTTGTTTAATATCTAATTTGTTTTGAAACCCAGAAAATTACAATCTTTATATAAATGTCATATAGTATTAAACTTATACTTGTTGTAATTTGCTTTATGTAACAAAAACAAGTGGACTACCAATGTGGTATGAAGCAGGTACAACAAGTTTGATTTTTCCTGTACTAGAACTTTACTCATTGTCTAATTCCCTTTTTTTTTATCTTACATGAAACATTGTAGTCAAGTATGGATGCTTCAGTTGTCCCAACTTTTGAGATGTCTTGCAAGAATCAGTTATATCAAGTTGATGCCTCATTTCAAAAGGGAACGGTGGAACGTACAACTACAACTCTATAGAAAATTAAAACCACACATTCACCTTTGGCAATTTCATTAAGGCTAAAGAATCATACATATTGACATTTCTTTTTGTTTATTTATTCTAATAATTATTAATGTGTTACCTTTTGAAATTTTATATTTTGGTGATTTTCAGGAAGCAATAAATTTAGCATCATCCTCGACTTAGACTTAGGTGAGAAATTGTCTGATGGTCAAAGGAAGTTAGTAGCTCTTGCTTTTCCTGGGGTAGGTTCTAATTTTGGCTTTGTATCATGATCTTGGTTGTGTTATATGCTTGTGCTGCTACTTCAGCTTGATTGAGTTAAAGTGATCATATGATTAGTTACTAAAGTTATATGGTGAAATGAAGTCAAGACCAGTGGACATTTCGTGACACATATGACTTATGGCTGTTTCACTAAGGGATGAATCAGAAGTTGTTTCCATCTCTAATATGGATGGAAACATGAATATATTTTTTCGAACTGGATCCATTTCCTGAATTAGGAAAGGTACACACTCCTTTTTTTCCATTATAGTGAATAAAATTTAATCTTAGCTCTACTTTAATCAAACAATGAGTTTGAATGTTTGAAAGTATGCGTTAAAAAGGAAAATTGTGAAGTTCAGGGAAAAATATTACTTTTAAGCATAAAATAGTACTTTTAAAAGTATTGATCATTTTATAAAAACAAATCACTCCTCATTGATTATGGTATCATTTTTACTACCCTCTTCATTGCTTTTGCCAATCTTATCGGGAAAACCGGATAAAATAACTACACATTTTTTATGGTTATGCCCAACATGCATAGTCCAATTGCTGATTGTGTTGATCCAGAAATAGTAGAAGATCTATAGGGCTTGATTGTGTTATCAAATATCAATGGAATTTCTGGTTAAAGATGTGTTCATTTTTACAAGTAGTTTGTTATTATGCAACAGAGTTGCATGCACTACTAGAAAAATACCCTTTAATGACGCGCGAACAATGACACGCGGTATTTTATGATACGCAAATGTGTGTGCCCTAAAAATAATGTTATCTCTCCAAAAATTAGAAGGATTTAGGTCACGTACTTTTGCGCGCCCTAAAATAAGTGTCAAATAGAAAGAAAAAAAAACACGGAGGGCACATAACATAAAATGGGCGTCGTGTAACCATGTCGCTTATATTTTTTTAATGAAACTCGGGATCTCTTCTCTGGGGGGAAATGAAATTCTGAAAAGTTTGAAAGGCCCGCCGTGCTATTACCTTCTTTCCACCTTTCTTCTCTCTCTTACTCAAATACCCCAAAAAAACCCTAAGTCATCACCAAATCTCCGATCTCCCACCGACAAAATGTCTCCACCTACTCTCTGCCCTCACACTAATTCTCTCAATTAAAATCACAAAAACCCTCAATCAGATAACCATGGCTACTTCTCCCTTCCTTATCTTCTCAAAAACCCAAAATTTCTTTAACTTTAAATCAATTGCGAATCCGACCCGAAGACCCGTACTCCGAGCTCACTCTCCTTCCGGAAGATTCTACACCTCGCCATCGTCAAACTCGTTTGCTTCCTCCACCTCCGCCTTCTCGTTGAGCCCGTCGTCGTTCTTTCAGAACCGATCTGCATCACCTACACGTGTCAACGTATACGGACCATCTCCATCGGCGTCGAATATACGATTTTCTTTCAACAATCGTCAAATTTCTCCGAGTCGTTCGATCTCTGTAATTCCGAGGAGTAATGATAGTAATCAAGCGTCAAAAAATCAGTTGGATAAACCAAGGAGGATGTGTATGTGTTCTCCTACTTCGCATCCAGGTTCGTTTAGTGTTTGATTCTAGTGTAAAGATGATTTATCTTCTATCTTTTACAGGCTATATGATCCTCATATACCTGATTTAGAAAAATTTCTACACAAGGATTTGTTCTTCCCTTCTAACAAATTCTCTGATGCATTTCATGAAGATTATGTAGGCAAGCTGTTCGATGAAATGCCAGGAGACGAGTTTTGGTTTGAACTAAAAGCCATCAGATGGTATCCTGTTTCTGTTGACCAACCTTTGACCAGACTTCCATGGTTAGTGCCAGATAATACATGTACACACATAATACATGTACATAGATGGTATCTTGTTTGGTTTTCCTGTTGTTTTTTTAGTTTGCAATTGTACACACTTATAGCTATACATACATGCATATGTATACATACATATATAGATAGAAATACATGTATGTATGCATATAGATACATGTATGTATGCATCTATGTGTGCCTCCTTGTCATTTTTTTGGCTATTTAAAAAAAATAATGAAGATGGATATATCATAGACATCATCAGAGTTGCTTGATGAATGCAGTTCTCAAATGTAGGTTCTCTTGAACTTCATGGATTTGCTAGAAACAGATTATGGAGTGTTGACAATGACTCCCCTCCCTTCCCCACTAATCCCACAAATAAAGTTTTCATTGACTTGATCTTCAAGTCCACTGAAGATGATTTGAAGACATGGCCTCATAGGTAACCTTAATTGCACCCCTTTTTGTCTACTAGACATTCTTATATATATCATATTCTTTTCAATTCAGGTCTGTGTCACACTTGCTAGGAATGTTGGAGAGATGCGAACATAAACAGAGTTGCTTCGCCAATGTTGGGAGCACGTGAGGATAAAAATATTTCATTTTATTGTTTTATTGTTTTGTGATTTTCTTTATTTATTTATTTTTAATTAAATTTTTTGGAGATTAGTCACATGTATGAGGAAGGCAGGCTGCTTGTAGCTCAATCATGTGGGGAGCTTGCAGAATTTGTGAGGCCAGAGATTCGAGACTCCCTCATCCTATCTATTGTGCAACAACTCATAAAGGATTCTGCCACTGTAGTTCGTGAGGCTGCTGCAAGGAATCTGGCTTTGCTGCTTTCACTCTTCCCAAATATGGATAAATATATCAAGGTTCGCATCAGCCTCACTAAATATGATTCCAGAGGCTATCATAGAGAAACAAATCTTTCTGACTTGATAGAGTTTCCATTTCCTACAATGTAAGCTATAACATGGTTTCTCTTTTGATTCTGGTAATGTTTATATTCACTAAGTCACCCAATTATAGCAATGAAATTTCTTTTTATTGGGATTACGTTGCTATAATTGGCTAATTTCCAAACTGAAATGCTACAATAGGAAGGAATGAATGTTATAATAACTTATGTTTCAATTTTATGTTATGATAATGAAGGTTCAACTCTTTTTCCAATTTGTACATCTAACTTTGTTATAACTAATGGGTTGGTGTAATGTTTTTATGAAAACAGGTGGGTTTAATACAGAGACATCCATCAATCATACATGATTGTTAGCATACATGAATCTCCAATTAATAATCTTTTGGAGAATCGATTGCTGGAGCAGGCACAATTCGTGGTTTTGGACAAGAAAAAAGTTCATGAAGAGGAATCGATTGCTGTAACTTGTTGGTTTAATAATCAGGTATTGTGGGATTGGCTGTGACTTATGGGCAACCACTACTTTTGATAGTTGTGGTTGGAACTGGTACAACAAGCATATATGCTGGTTTCACGAGTATGTTTCTTTGATATTAGTGATTGTTTTCCAGCTTTAGTGTAAAAAGGTTTTTGGTTATTAAAAAGAAACATTTTCATGACTTTTTTTTTGAAAATGCTTTGAATTATTGTATGTTTAACAATTTGTATTTCTTTTGAGTTTTTGTCTCTTTATATTATAAGGGCTATATATATTTGGGATGTTATGTTTAAGCATAATTAATCTGTTTTGTTTTTGGTTATATTGTTTTGTTTTGTTGTTTAAACTTTCCCTCATTTAACTAGTTTGAAAATTTTAAAATATTCTGATTCCATTTCTTAGTAATTACTATATATGATTCTGTTTTCCTAATTACCTGAGTAGCGTGTCGGTAAATTTTTGATTATTAATAAATAAATAAATATATAAGATGGATGATTTTGCAGGAAGAAACTGATAGGTGAGGCAAAGGCTACTTTTATCCCACGAGTTCCATAGGTGTTGAAAACAAGTCTGATCAAGCACATTAGAGCTCATGTGGAAGGAAGATCTTTCCAAGGAACCACAAGTAGAACAGGAATGGATGCTTGTGATGCTTAATGTCAATCAAACGACATTGCTCCTAACAGCAACAGCAACAGTAACAACAACACTAACACTACCATTAATGGCCCACCAGATTCCAGGTAAGTTGCATAAAATAGCAACATACTATTACTTTTTTTTATAACAAGACATGTGATATTGTGTAGTTTATGATGATTTGTGATAAAGTTGGTCAATAGAGGAGGAAGTGTTGCTTCATATTTGTTCCAAAATTATTCATATCATGTTCCATCACCTGCCTGATATTTGTTATAAAGGGAAAAACTCCAACAAACTATGCCCATTGTTTCATATTAGGTCCTTATGGGTTGGCAATAGCAGGTTTACCGGTCAAGTCAACTTTAAAATGTTGGCTCTTCTATAGCCACAAAAATACTTGTTCAAGGACCCAATGTGGAAAAAAAAGTTTCCTGACTAATCTGGGACAACAGGTATAGTTTGTTGGAGTTTTTTTCGACTTTACCCCTGTTATAAATTCAATGGCATGTTGATTATTTTGTATCGTAGATAGATAAAATCTGATGAACACTAGGATATTTGTGTCTTTGTTATACATATAGATTAGAAAGGTAGATCCGAATTTGAACATGGAGGTTGATGAAGGAGACAATTACACACATATTCCAGTAAGAAACATAAATTTTTTAGTTTTATAGGAATGTATAACCCATGCATGTTAGCAATGTATTATTTTTCTTTAACATTTGAATGATTCTTTGTATGACATATTATAATTTGTGCAATTTATTTTATTTTTTGACTTTGAAATTTTATTTTATTCTTTGTATGACATATCAGTAAATCTATAAATATTTTTTTTAAAAAAAAAAAATAAAAATTACGATACGCAAAAATGTGTGTCGTCTTCATTTATGACATGACCTTTCTTGACAGGGGCTTCCTTGATACGCATTGTGTGTCATAAACATGCGCGTCGTAAGGTTACGACACGCAAATGCGCGTCGTCTATAGACGACGCGCAAAAGCGCGTCGTCTGTCTTTATGACAGGGCCTTCCTTGACGCGCATTTGCGTCTGAGCGTTTTACGACGCGCAATGAGCGTCGTAAAGGGCTGTTTTTTTAGTAGTGATGGGCCTTGCCTTTGTGCAGTTTTGGGCATGTGTTTGATTTCCGGGCTATCAATATGGAATTCTTAATGCTTTAAATTAAGTATTCACAACCCTCCCTTGCTAGAAATGGAAATCACCCTGGTTATATTTTTATGAATGATCTCAGGTAAACTTGTTTCCCCTTTAATGATGGAAGAGGTTATGTACCTTGGTATCCTATGAAATTTATATTTGGTAGTTCCTATTCCCATGGTTCCATGAAGCAGGATAAAATAGAAATTGAAAGTTTTGCATAAATTGATTCTTAATTCAAATAAGGTTAGGAATTAATGTTTTTTTTTTCAAATGGCGTGGACCCCAAAAATTGAATGATTTAAAATTGTAAGTATGTTTTCATATCCAGATGCCCCTTAACATGCCAATATGACATTTTTCATGATAATCTACAGATTTTGTAAAAAGGATGTATGTATAATGTTATATGAAGTACATTATATTTTATAAAAAATAATAGCAACGTATGTGTCTTCATAACGATTAAGAGCAATATACTTGTCTTTTTTAACCTACAATAGCAACCTACTTATCCGTTTAACTAATAAAAGCAACATACTTTTCTTTTTTCACCGATCATAGAAACATTATTTATCTTTTTGACCAATAATAGAAATATAATTATCCTTTAAACCAATAATAACAACATATTTTTTCTTTTTATCTAATAACAACAATGTAATTATATTTTTATTATAAAAATAGACCTATTTAAGATGTTGACTAATTAGCCAAATTTAACACATTGCTTTTTTGTTTTACTGTTAACAACTTTTTATCAAGTAAAAAAACATAGTCTAAATAAATTTGATTAAGACTCATAAATTTCGTTGAAATTTCTTTATAAATGACTCCTAAATTATGTTCCGAATGAATTAAAAGATTTGTGTCATCTTACTCGACAAACTGTTAGTCATAGTAAATTCCAAAAATTTTCAATTTTAATGCTTATTAAAAGTTTTGTAAATAAATGTTTAATGTTACACTTATATTTTTTTTTTTCTTAAATCAACCCGTATAGTAAATGAGTTTTACACCTAATTGTTAATATACTTGGTTAAAAAATACACCCATTAAATTTGTTTGATGCTTGGGTCGTTGCGTCCGGGCCGTGTGAAGAAGGTGGCCATGGAGATTGTTGATGAGATTGGGATCAGAATGAGGATGAGTATGAGAATTTTTCTTTATTCTAAATTTTGCATAAAGAGAAACTTGTGTCTTTTATTATTATTATTTATTTATTCTGTAGATGCTATATCATCATCAATTCATCATAAACGGGTGACAACACCACATTGTTCATTTATAGTAAAATAAGGATCTAAATAGATTTTCTTTAATATAATACCTCCTCTTGTTGTAAAACAATTTTATCACCAAAACAAAAACAAAAAAATTGACTAAATTGCGTTTCTTTAACAAAATTTTCCTACAAATGTCTGTGTTATGAATACTCCAACATTAGCAATGAACCAAGAAGGAAAAGAACCATATATTATGATATCAGCCAACGAGGAACAAGACATGGTTGATTGTTAATAATCTTATCTATTATAAATGGTTTATAATGTATAGCCAACAAGACATATTTCATTGCTAATTATCTCACCTATTATTAATGTTTTGTAATTTAATTAAAATAAAACAAAATAATACTATGATGTAAATATTAATACATGTTAATGTGTTTGATAATTGATACATTTATATTTATCAAAATATACAAATTAAAAAAAAAAAAACCTTTTACTCTTAGTTGTGTGAAATTTGAATTTGGCCCGTTTTCTGGTATCATTCTTGTTGTTTCTAGAAGCAAACATGGGAGTCTTCATCGTTGGATATTTCTTAAATCATGTGAACCTTATATATATATATATATATATATATATATATATATATATATATATATATATATATATATATATATATATAGGGAAGAGTTATATGGAAAATGAATGATTAGGGCAACACATATTTAAACCAATGAAAACATGACAACACATCACTTCCACAATACATTACTTGTAAAGAAAGAAATGGACACGTGTCATTTGATTATTGGTTCCGGTAGATGTTGCCCTACTTATTTGTTTTCCATAGAACTCATTCCTATATATATATATATATATATATATATATATATATATATATATATATATATATATATATATATATATATATATATATATATATATATATATATAACACAACAGTCTCGACTTATCTGTTACTAAGCTTATACTTAAAATCAAATGTTTTAATTACGGTTAAACACAATACGATATTCATTTTTTTTTCTTTAAATCGTGTACCATACTAACTATTGTTGGTGTAAAAAACTTGCTATTAGTAAATATCACATCAGGTATACTTGGTATCAACTTGTTTGGTTACCATAAATTTGGTTGGTACAAATTGGTAATGTTGTATACTAATTCTTTCAAATTTTCAATGGATCGCAAAAAACCCCGAACCTGATGGGGAAACCGGAAACCCGATTATTTCGGGTCGTGTAACGGGTCGTTATCGGGTTTTTTATCGGGTTCGGGGCATGGAGTGGGTTATCCTCGTCTCAACCTGGCCCGCCCCTATATATATATATATATATATATATATATATATATATATATATATATATATATGTTCGAATCTTTTTTATGTTAATTGCACGCATTCAATGATATAATACTTACCGTGGACAATCTTTTTAATTATTAAGAATCTGGTGTGAATGATCATTTTTTAGGTTTTGACGTATTACACTAAACTTAAATCAAATAATTTTTAATATCACGTCCAGTTTATTTTATTAAAGTGATTCATCATATCTTTAATTTAAAAGGGAGGCTAGAACATGTATTTTTATAAGACATTGGGGTACCCTAAAACAGAATAAAGATTTCGTTATAAATTGTTGTAAACCCAATAAGATACCCGAAACCCGACAAGAAAACCCGAAACCCAATGGGGCGCCCCGATAAGATACCCGAAAGATATCGGGGCGAGTTTGGGAAACCATGCCCTGCCCCTAACCCACTCCGTTGCCATTCCTAATTGTAATACTTAAACACCATGTAACACCTGTTTTCCAGGATGGATCGATTTAGGGTTTCAAGGAGTAAAAATGTTGATTTTTGGAGAAAATCGAGTGTCACGACGTGACCATTGGGTGGTCACGACGTGACAAGAAAAATATGAGAAATGCACTCAGAACCGTTCTCACGACGTGAGACATAAGGACTCATGACATAAGAACTGCTGCAACCCAAGCCCATAATCTTTTAAGGTTTCCTTTGTTTTTAAGCCCCTCTAAGTCATTTTTAGGATTCATTACCAGCCTCCAACACCCTTTTACCTTAGAAAAATCCTAACCCTAATTCCTTGGTTGATTCTTGACTTTTTGGAGCATTTCTTGGGTTGAAAAAGAAGAGAAGAAGGAGAAAAAGGTGTTCTATTGGTGCAGCTTGCAAGAAAACATCATCTCATTTTGTTTCAGGACCTTTGTAGTAGAAAAGACTCAACTTTATTATTTAAAGTGGTTAGATATAAGTTGTTGTCCCATGTCTTTCATGTTTAATCAAGTTTAAATGGAAAGAACACATAAAGTTGGCAACTTTATGCATTCTAAGGGTCCCTTGCGTATGATAATGTTCAGATCTAGAAGTTGGTTGATTATTGGATCCATGCATGTGAGTTTTGGTTTAATTTCCTCATACCTATAATGGATAGAGGACATGGATGTCCTTAAACTAGTCATTTTATGAACATTTGGAGTCCCCTTTAGCTTATGGAGGAGTTGGGGTGAAAGACTTGATGGATTAAGGACTTAAACCCTTGGATTTCAGCTTCAAACTATAGTCACAACATGATACATAAGATCTCACGACATGAGAATGAAAGAGCCGTTTATGTTGAGTCTTTTGGGGCTCATGACGTGACAGGAGGTTGTTCACGTCGTGAGGTCAGCCCAAAGGATTGTCTGTGACTGAGTTGGCTCAGTAAGAGTGATTCGAGTTGGAATCAGTTCGAGTGTTCTCTCATTACGTGACCAAGGGTTGGTCACGACATGAGGATCGTTGGTTGACATTGGTGATTTTTGACTTTGACTTTGACCGTTGACTTGTTGACTTGGGTTGACTTCTTGTCAAACTAAGGGTTTTGGAGTGTAGAGTGAGAGGGTACTCTTTATTGCTGTTAGGTTTCACATAAAACCAGTCTTCACCGGGTGAGAGTTATGGTGTTTAGCTGTTACTTGAAAGGTGAGTCCTCTCACTATACTTGCATGTGCGGTAGTATGTGAGTCCTACGCTGATGTGAGTCCATGGGACTGCTAATACTCCCCCGGGTTGATGATAACCCGTGAGGTGTGCTGTTAATCCACAAGGCATGTTGTTAGCCTACTAGGACTGCTGATAGTCCTCAAGGTTGCTGATATCCCATAGTTGATTATTATGTTGTGTTGTATTAGATATTTTGGGGAACTCACTAAGCGTTGTGCTTACAGTTATGGACTAAATATTTTGAAGGTAATTATCAAATTCAGAAGACGTGACTGTTCATACACATCAATAGCTTCATGACTCGAGATGCTGCATTGTCTTCATTATAACTCTCATTTTTGAGTAATGGTTTATTTTGAATGTAATTTTATGAAAATGGATCCCACACAATTTAAAAAATGAAAATTTTAGCCTGGGTTTTTGCGATGTTACAAGTTGGTATCAGAGCCTTGGTTTGAGGGATATGGATGAACACTCATGGGATTCCAAACTCAAAAATATGGTGCTGAAAGTTTTGCTAAAGTTTTCGAAGAATATTCATTTCAAGAGAAAATATGATGTGTATAGTCAGCCAGAACTCAAAAAGTGATTTCCCAAAATATCCAAACTTACTTTATATGCCGTATTTGACTTGTTGTTATATGTGTTATAGTATGATATGCACGTTATAAGTTAGGCTATGGATCTACTCAGGATTGCAAGTTAGAGTACCCGTGTAACATCGCAAAAATCAAGGATAAAAATTTCATTTTTATTATAATCAAAATACTATTGTAAGTTTTGTCCAAACATTGAAAATCATTTCAAATAAAACAATTATCAGAGTTCATTCCTAGAGATCACGTATTGCGGAAAACACGGGTGTATGTGTTGCGATCGTCCCGAGTTTTTTCATTTGAAAACTGGAGTACCTGAAACATAAACTGAAAACTGTAAGCATAAAGCTTAGTGAGTTCCCCAAATACTAGATACCATACACAACAAAACATATAATGGGCCTCGCCCAGTCATCAGGCCCTGCCCAATCATTGAGCTGAGCCCGGAAAGCATATAAACACATACACATGCAATATACATAGCATACAAATAGTCATCGGGATCCACCTGACATCAAACCTTAGTCCGAAAAGCATATAACAACAAGCACGCACAAGAGTCACTAAGATAGGTAGCATACAATCAACATAGCACAGACATGGGCCGACATTGGTGCCTTCGACCCGCCAAACCTGGTAAGGAAACTCACCTGAAAGAAATCCCTAGCTGCTGCCCTGACGACACCTCCAAATTATATATCAAAACAACACCCAATTAACAATTGGGTTCCATCCCAACGCCCACCAGCCATATTTGAGGTAAAATGACCATTTTACCCCTAACCCCAACGTGAACCAAAACTGAGGCCCAATTCCAATAACCAAGAAGGCCCAAAACCAAAATATCCACAAAGGCCCACTAATGGTCTAATTTTCCAAATTGGGGCCAATCCCATATGAGCCTTGTCCTAATTTTCAAACTCGCCGAGTTGACCCACATCAACTCAAAAATGGGGTAAACCAAAACAACTCACTGAGTTGACCAACAAACTCTTTCAGTTTGCCCAATACCCAACATCTTAATGCAGTAAGCTGCCTTCATCGAATCCAAGAGCTCCAAAGATCAAATGTCGACCAAAATGAGATCAAGAAGGGTAAAGTTTCCAACATTACCCCTAGGAACTACCTAAATGGGTCCAAACCCAAACCCTAGTCTTGAAAGAGTGAGGGATTAACCATTAAGCACTTAATCATCAAAGAAAATACCCTAAAATGCAGATCTGGCCCTATAAGGATAGATGGCCGCGTAAAGTTTCCATCTTTATGCTTAAGCATGACTAGAAGGAGCTCAAAAGCTCAAAAAGGGCTAAATGAAAGACTTAATGAATGCATGAAACCCTTAAACCTATAAAGTTGGCACCTTTATGCCATAAGAGCTCATGCAGATCATAGATCTTAAAGAATAAACACTTGGGACTTCTGTTTCCCTAACAACCACCCATCCGTGGCTAAAACCATACAATCTAACCCAAGAATAGATCTAAGAAAATATTAAGCAATGTTAGAACTTTATACCCTAAATGTTTTAGAAATGGATCAGAGAATCAAGATCTGAAAGCTCCTACTTGAACCACTACTAAGCACCAAGCTTTTCTTCCTTTCAGTGAGCTTCAAACACACCAAAACACACCCACGATGAGCTCACAACACTCAAAGAGGCTCTAGGATTTTGAGATTAGGGTTAGGGAATATGGAGGCTGGGAATGAGTGTAACACCTGGGACTTAAGGTGTTTAAATAGGGTGAGAAATCCTAAAATTAGGGTTTCTCAATCAGTGTCCAACTCGCCGAGTTCCCTTCACCAACTTGTCGAGTTGGTCCATAAAAACGCATGACCCAAAAAGCCTCAACTCAGTTGAGTTTCGCACCATCAACTCGTCGTGTTAGTCCTTAGGAAGGGTATTTATTCCCATAATTAATATTCTAGATTCCGGGTGTTACAACTCCCCCCACTTAAATTAGATTTCGTTCTTGAAATCGCTGCTTATTAACACTCATATCAAAACAAACAACCTGAGGAACACAATCGGAAATTCTGCGCATAAGACAATCTTCCCAAGACAACCGAAACCCAAACCAACTTCCATCCTGAAGACAACAATCAAACCTTTAGCCCCTAAAAACCACTTCTGATTTTCTAAGACCTGAAATCTAAAATGGTATGCCTCCTCGACAGACCGCAGAAGCTGAAACAACTCCATGCCAAACTCTTAACGAATAACAGACCAAACATAACACTTCTAACCCTGATCATACAACGACCTACCCAAATCTACTGAAACATCCTTAGAACAGTTCTTTAATCCTGATGAAGAACGAATCCTCTAACAATTGAATAAGAGTGATCAAAGCAAACACAATTGAATAAGACTGATCAAAGCAAACACAACCATCATAATTATAATTTGAAAATAGATACATTTTTGTATGAGTTACATGATTCAAAAACAATTACAATATGATGATATAAGATTTGATTGATGTTTTAGCGTCTCATCTTCAAAAGCTTGTTGTTACCTGTCTTAGTGGTTTCCTGAGAATACAAGTGATTTGAAAAAGTGTCAACAATTAAGTTGGTGAGTTCATAAGAGTTTGTATGAAAATTTGGAAACCTTTTCTTGTAAAACGATAGTATTTAGTTCTAGAAAATCCAATATTTTCTTGTAAAGTGTATTGTAGTCTTAAAATACTTAAGACCAAAATGTATAAGTATCGCAATACTCGAAAGTAGTATTATGTAGTTTTAATCAATATAAAACCATTTGAATGTATGATTTCAGAAATGAAAGTTTTTCTGTACTAGAAAACAATGTAATGAAGTTTTATCAGAATAAACCTGTTTGAAGGTATATTATTCCGTAAACCAAATGTGTCGTTGTTTCCCATGTGAGCTCTTATAACCGTATGATGACTAATATGCCTGCTGCGACGTTCTTCAGGTGTCGGAATGTTAACGACAGTTGTCACCCCAAACCTACCGGTCCAACTGTAGCTAACAGCTAGGGTGCAGGATTGTCAGTCCCATATAGATCTTTACACAAGTGTCTCGTTCTTTTATGGGAGATTCTGGTTATAATTTAGGATTTTTGTTGGTACTTGAAGACGTGTCTCCCAAATTACTGATTCAACGAGTTTACGTGTAATGTAATGAAAAATCCTTTAGTAAATGAAAATATTACTTTTCCATAGAAATTTCAGAGTGTATAATAATTATACTTTTAAATAATTATTTATTTGTCCCAAAAGGGTAAAATATTATGAATGCCCCATAAACTATACCTATTATAGTTTATAAAAAATGTTTTGCTGAAATGATGAATCCTTCATATGTACCATTTATATATATATATATATATATATATATATATATATATATATATATATATATATATATATATATGTAGAATAACATAGTGTATTTGTACTTTGTTTTTCGTATTATTGCATTCTTAGTCAAAACTTGTATGTATATGTTTCACAGATTTGGAAATAAAGCTATTTCATAAATTTATCATTTTTGTATAAATGGTAAGAAAATGTATTTAACCATTTTGCATTTTTAACACAAGTTTTCTTGTGTTTTACTTGTATCCCCCCCACCCCCCCTAAAACATTGAAAATCTTGGAAAATGTGGGGGTATGAACTCACCTCGAGTGTGTTCTTGGCTGGATAACAGAGTGATAGGGATGTTCTTCAAGTTAAAATACATGAAGGTATTTGTATCCTACGAGTATTTAACACACGATATTGTGTGTAAATTAGTTGAATTAACATGAAAGTGTTATAAAAACATTAGATTATATAAGGAATACTTACAAAGAATTCCTAAGAATCAATTTAAGAACTAGTTTTTCTGGGAAAGCTGTAACACCGAAATTTTCAAAACAAAATTTTCATTTAAAATAGTTTATCTCTTTAACACTTTTCATAAAAATCTCCTTTTTGTTTTAATTACAATGCATGACTCTTTTGTTCAATCAATTAATAAACCAGGATCCTCAAAACAACCTCTTCCTTGGGTGTGTACAATCGAGCTGGTGCCATCCTGTGATCCTGAGAAAACCTAAAAAATATAACACAAAACACTGTAAGCACGAAGCTTAGTGAGTTCCCCAAAATACCACGCATAACACGTACTAGCCACTCGAGGCTATAACTCTGCGGGCCCTTGAGCCCTAACTCTTTGGACCCTCTGATCCTAGCTCTGTGAACCTTCCGGTTCTAACTCTGATATACTCTGATATACACATGGCATAAATCACATAGAAATAATAAATCCCAACACATAAATAGCATACAAATACACTGGCACATCTAACTCTGCGGACCCTCTGGTCCTAGCTCTGTGAACCTTCCGGTTCTAACTCTAATATACTCTGACATACACACGACATAAATCACATAGAAATAATGCAGTGCAACACATCACATAAATAGCATACAATAACTCTGTCACATAACTCTGTTACCACTCAAGGTAAGGTATAGTTAGAAGACTCACCTCAGATATCTTGGTAAATCTCTGACTCGGTAGAAATATGGCCTAGCCTCCGCCTGATCACATAAAGCAAATAATCTCATAAATATTACTCTCGAGACTAGACTCAACTCTCTCTTGGCATCCTCAGAAGGGTAAAAGACCATTTTACCTCTCTCTTGACACAAAGACCCCATTGTTGACCAAACCCTAAAAGTCAATAAAGTTAACGGTCAAGCTTTGACTCGACTTGTCGAGTGCACTTGGGCGACTCGGCGAGTCTACAAGTGTCCACTATCTCTCTAGTCTCGCTTGGCACGTCGAGTCTTTCCCCTTGCTCGACGAGTTACACCTGGCATGAATCGCGGGGCCATCCCGACTCAACTCGCTGAGTCTCAAGATCAACTCGGCGAGTTCTACCTTGAACTCTAGTCCTCTATCTCCCCTCTGACTCACTGAGTCATTCCCCCAAACTCGGCAAGTTAATCACTAAGTGATTTACGGGAAACCCTAACCCTACTCGCCGAGTTTGCCCTTGGGCTCGGTGAGTTCATGCCGTGCACAAACTCAATTGACCTCGTGAGGTCTGATCTGTTCCTTTGATCCATAGATCTGACCTTCCCAAGCCTGCTAATCACGTAAAGCTCGGATCTTGACACTCATGTGACGTCTAGGAGGTTTCACTTGGTGATTTAGCCCCAAAAACAACACCCTAAGCTCATTACCTCCATAGCTCAACATAAAGTAAGCTGGAATAAGCTCTTTAGACCACTATGGGTCTAGATCTGAAGTCTCAATATGAATAGGGGCCATATTCTCACAATTCATTCCAATAAAGGACGTAAAAACTCTACATATATGGATTCCTTCTACAAAACAGATAAAGGGGCGATATAATACCTCAAAGATGAAGTCTTTTGATTGAAATGCCCAGATGTACAACCTCCTTCATCTCCTCTAAGCTGAAATCACCTCCTTCATGCAAGAATCAACCAAAAAGATCAAGAAATGGCTCCTTTCCTCTCATAAACGCTCTAGCTCTTTTAGGGTTTCTCTTTGGGGTATGGTAGCCGCAAATGACGGCCCTAAGGGCCTTTAATTAGGTCCCAAACCCGGGAAACTAGGGTTTCATTAAACAGAACGGACTCGACGAGTCCACTCATGAACTCGCCGAGTCCGGTCATTGATCCGGATGAGAAATCGCGACCCTACTCGGCGAGTCTAAACACCAACTCGCCGAGACCCTCCACAACTGAGAACTCCCTTTAAGTGACCAAAATCACATATGATTTCGGTCCAAATGTGATCTTGGTCTCTCATGTTCTCGGTCCAAGTATGTGACGCCGATATCGCATGTTCTCGGTCCAAGTTGAGACTTCGGCGTAGTTTGATTTCGACCAAGAAGTGATTTTGGTTCTTTATAACCGAAATCTCTATGCTTTTGGGTTTCAAAACCGTAAACCCCAAGTGCAAGGTGAGAAAATGTTTAGTCTTAACTATTGACTTTTGTTTGACTTAATTGACTTTTGTTGACTCAAAATTTATAGTTGTCACAAAACCAATCTCTACCAGGTCCCACCTGCATTGCCATAATCACACGGGACTTGCCCACGGGTCCCACCCATATAGAGCTACACAGGCCCGACTTCATCTCAGACCCTAGTGGTCCTCAATTTAACAAAAGGATATACTATTTGACAATCCTAACCGGCGTGCCCAAGGCACAAACTAATCCCTCCTTACACTCATGTCCACCTTCATCAATAGTCTAGCTCAGACCAGTGAACGCTACGATCCAATCGTTGTCTTACAACACTTCTTACAAACCATGGTTACCACCCAAGGCCTTACCACATCCTAACCGTCATAACCCCATGCATCCTGACCCGATACCTACATCCAACTGCATCCAATCAGGTGTTTGAGTCATCCCTCAAATTCCAAAGCCGCTAACCTAGACTCAACCACAAGCATACTATGCATAGTAAAGGAGACGCCGAGCAATGGTTGGAAATTTCCTGAACCTCCACTTACGCAACCACAATCTAAAAGGCCACTTGGGTCATCTCTATTCCTGACCAGGATGTGAAACTTTCCTTAGTTCTACACCCAATCCAACTCCCAAAAATTCGGGTCGGTTCTCCCCCACTTGGATTTGACGAAGATCTTTCTTCCCATAAGTCTGATGGATTCCCAACCCATCAAACCTCCTATAGCATGAACCGCCTATGACCCGCACTTACCAATACTAGCATTCCATTACTATCCAAACTCAGTGATTACCCAACTTCTAAAATCCTGAAGAATACCCTTAAAATCTTAATCGGTCTGATAATCCAAATCACCTCCCATGATACCTTAACAATTTCTTGAGTTCTTATGATGGAGACTAACAACAACAATCTTTGCCCTGAACCAACAAATCTTTATCCCAAATTCCATTCCTAAAGAGTCACTGAATTCCAACCAACTACAACCCATGCAAATATACAACTCCCTTGACACATCCAATGATCAACAACTCATGCAACTGACACCACTATCTTCTTGCTACCGCTCCTCCCCATGCAACGGTAAGATTTGAACCCAAAAGTTCCTTTAGAGGCGACTACCAATCCCACCAGATCAAAAGATAAAACAACTAAGCCCAACTTCATTGTAGAACTAATTCGCTAATCCTAACCAAAAAAATTCCAAGCAATACCCCTGAAGTGATCGACATAGACCCGGATCCGCAACTGAACATGCTGAAACTCGCTCAACAAGATACGACCCTCTGATGATTCATTGAAGACTCTTGGCATGTAGAAAGGCATATTTATAAAAATCCTCGATAACCCAAACAATCGCAGATAAACGACCCGAGAGAAAAGTTATTCAAACCCCATAAAAAATCCAAAGCAATAAAAGTTCCTAATAATTAAACCTGAAGAAGCTGAAGATACCATACCCATAAAAGCATCTGAAGGAATCCTGACTTCCTCTCCCTGAGGATATGGTGCAGTACTCTTCTCTGACCTCAAATGACAACGACTAATAATAGGATCCTCTTTCCTAAAGGATTCTAGGGATACAAAAGATTTGGGCTCTAGACGAGCCCCCAACCGCCCCAACACAACCTCGGCCCGAAAGGCCCCGAGATGATCCAAGAACTCCAAATTTTGTAACGACCCGATTTTCAAAAGAAAATTTTCATTTTTAAATAGTCAAAAACACTTTCCATTAACCATAAAATCTCAATACAATTGTTTTCAAATTCTTAACAATAACAGTATTATTGCAAATCATCAGAGTGTCCCATAAAAATGCTGGAGAGAGAGTGCATGTCATGCCATCAAGCCTTGCCCTTGCCCTTAGGCTCCAATGTACCTGAAAAAAATCCACAAACTGTAAGCTAATGCTTAGTGAGCTCCCAGAGCATATCCCACATACGATCCACATAAACATATATCATATTGCCTACAAAAGCTACATATACCACATAAGCCATGCATACAAACATATAGGAATCCATGGAAACCCTCCAGGGTCTTACAGCTAGTGCCACGGGAACCTCTACGTGGTCTTAACTACCTTCCATGGGAATTCCCACGTGGTCTTCCTATCATGGGAACCCCCACATGGTCTTTACTAACTGCCATAGGAACCCCCACATGGTCTTCACTACGAAGCAAATACCATACATACTAAACATGCAAATATATTGGGATGCCATGGAAACCCTCCGAGGTCTTACACCAAATGCCATGGGAAACCCCATGTGGTATCAGTCTATTGCTACCGGAACCTTGGGGTCTTCCTTGCAAATATCATACTAACATAATGCATAATCAATCGACAATCCACATATAATAAAATGGGCCGGCCTTGGTGCCTTAGACCTATTGGTATGGTGAGAAGACTCACCTCTCGCAAATACTGAACAAACAAGATAAATCGAATAAGTCCCATGCACTTCTCCAACTCAGCTCCCTATAGTCATCATGTGATTAACTTGTCACAAATCTGAAAATGCCGTAAACACCCTCAAAGTCAACCCTGGTCAAAGCCAAATTCAAAAGTCAAGGTCAACAGTCCATGTTGACCTCAACTTGTCGAGTTTCTCCCGATTCCATTCCACCAAATCCAGAGTCAACTCGTCGAGTCACCTAAGTGACTCGTCAAGTTCATCAAATGTACAGAAAACCAAAAGTTCATGCAAAGCAAAACTCTAATCCTTCACCGCACTCATTCAAAATCTCGAAAACGGGTAAACCCTACCCGGCTCGTCGAGGTGACTAAGGGACTTGACATGTTCCTTCAGTCCTTTCCAGTGGGATCCAAGGTCCCAAACTTCATATCCAACTTCTCCTAGTGTAGTTACCAAATAAAGTTGCAAACTTTACGTGCTTGCAAGGCCTCATAAGGCTATAACACCAAAACTAAGGTTGCTACAAGGTTTTAGTGCATGGAAAGGGCCTAAGTTGGATAAAGTGAGCATATTTATGTCATTGAGGACCTAGAGTTGTCCAGATCTGGAACCATATCCTTTTGTTAAGTCGAAATCCGAGTATGGCATCCTTTTGGGCATGAAAAGTGACCATTTACTTCAAAGAAAAGGGATCTAAGCAACTAAAGATCAAGATAGTGACTTTATACCTCAAGATGGATGCTAATACATGGTAGATGTTGGATCTACTATTTCTCTCCTTGCTCCTTCTTCTTCAAGATCCAAAATCCTTCACAACTACACCAAAATCACTCTCAAAAGCTCTCTCTCTCTCTCTCTCAAGAAGGTGCAAGGCTCAAACTAGGGTTTCTCTAGATGTAGGAACGATATAAGAGGCTGCAAATGATCCATAAGTTCTTTAAATATTGTACAAACCCCTAAAAATTAGGGTTTCTCTTTAGAGTTCCTACTCGTCGAGTCGGGTCCTCCGACTCGTCGAGTAGTTCTGAAGTCCGGCGTCCTCATAGTAACCTCTACTCGACGAGTTGGAGCTCCCCAACTCGCCGAGTCCATGCACAAAACCCTAAAAAATTAGATAAATTAAATAATACGTGGAACAGGTGTTACAAATATCACCCACTTGAACTACACTCCGTCCTCGAAGTCTGCTAACCCAAATAAGTCTGGGTAGTGATCTCGCATCTGATCCTCCGGCTCCCATGTCCATTTGAAGCCCCTTTGGTGCTGTCATTGCACCTTCACTAACTTTACCTCCTTGTTGTGAAGAACGTTAATCTTCCTATCTAGAATCGCAACAGGCCTCTCAATGCAGTTCAAGCTCTCGTCCACCTGAATGTCATCCAGAGAAACGACTGCGGCCTCGTCGGTGACACACTTCCGAAGTTGTGACATATGGAAGGTGTTGTAAATCTGAATAAGCTCCTCCGACAGATCCAGGCGATAGGCCACCTTGCTCACCCGGGCCGTAGTTCTGAACGATCTAATATATTGGGGTCTCAACTTGCCCCTCTTCCGAAATTTGATGACTCCCTTCCATGGCGACACTCTCAGTAACACAAAATCCCTCACCTAGAACTCAATCCTATCAACACCAGTTAGCATAGCTTTCTGATGGCTCTTTGCGACTTCTAGCCTGTCACAGACTTGCTGAATCATGTCAGTCGTCTTGAGCACCACCTTGGTGCTCCCCATGACCCGGTGCCCTACCTCGCCCCAACAAACATGGGTCCTACACCTCCGATCATACAACATCTCAAACGATGGTCAGTCAATACTAGCATCACAACTACTATTGTATGAAAATTCTGCTCGCGGGAGGTATGTATCCTAACTCCCTCCAAAATTCAACACGCATGCCCGAAGCATTTCCTCAAGTGTTTGGATAGTCCTCTCACTCTTGTTGGAATCTGAAAGTGAACCTCTAGCAATCCTAAGTATATTCCGAAGGCTGTCGATTCCAAAGATAGATGTGATCCGGAACATGTCCGGAGCTAGAGAAAAGGAGTGAAGAAACTTGAAGAGAAACATATTCCGGAACTGATCCTGAAGTCCGGAATGCTTGCAGATCCGAAGAATGCTATTTTGTCTTTTGTCATTTATTATATTTGTATTGATGTAACATCTCATAGGACTTAGCTTTTTGTACTCATAGACAATCAGAATGTCTGAAATAGTTCTTTTGTCCAGTCCTATGTAAGTTACTTGGTTAATTCGCTATAATACTCTCTCCTATATAAAGGAGCATTCAATACAAATCAATGACGGATCTTTTCTCTTATTTTTGGCATTTTTATCTTTATCACATCAAAAACATTCTTCTTGTTCATTTATTGATCTTTCCTTGATCATTGTTTACTTATTCATACTTACTATCTTGATCATTTGTTGAATTAATTATCTAAGACTTGACTGGTCTGTCCAGGCTTGACCTGAACATCTATTTGCAAGTAGACATTGATCTCAAGCATTAACTCAAGGTTTGAATTCTCAAACCTTGTCCCTGCGCAAAGATCTTGTTATCTCAGTTGGTATCAGATCCTGAGTGGTTGTCCTTTGAATCCATAAGATCATCTTATTGTTGGTTTTAACTTACTCATGTATTTCAACCATTTCCGTGTTAAGAATAAAAGTTCTTCTATATACCACTTAAGCTTGAAGATATTTTGACGTCAATGGCTGCTTCAAATCCTCAACAAATGATTTCAATGAAAATCGCAATAAGCTTTGGTGGCCCTACACGTGCCCCATTGCTAGTTGTGGAAGAATATGATCATTGGAAAGTAAAAATGGAAAGATTCCTTTTGGCCAAAGATAAAGGTGAAGAGATCTGGATATCTATAAAAGAAGGTCCACATGTACCTGTTAGAACCGTTGTAAGAGATGCTGTTGCCCATCTTATGGGGAAAGATGAAGCTCGTCCAACCCCTCTAACTACAGATGATGTTGAAAAGCTGCATGATGATCAAGTTGCCTTCTCGTAAATGGTGTTTGGTGTTCCTCCATCACTTTTTAAGCACATCAAGCTATGCAAATCAGCCAAAGAAATTTGGGACACTCTTCAGGATCTGATTGAAGGTTCCAAAAATATGAAGGACAAACGTCTCACCTCAGTTGTCAATGACTTTGACACCTAAACTACCACTCCAAGTGAATCCATAGCCTTAGCCTCCAACCGATATCAAATCGTTGTTAACAACATGACTGCTCATGGGATTGTTCGAACTCCTCTCGAGTACAATCTCAAGTTCATTAACAGTCCTGGTAAAGGATGGGGAAATGTAAAGTCTTATCTTCAAAGTAATGGTTCCTTAAAAAAATTGAAACTCTATCAACTTTTTGATGAGCTTCAGGGACACAAATGCAATGTTGCCCAAACCATAAGAGAACCTTCCGGAGAACCAATCGCTCTAGTAAGTTCTTTTGAATCAACCATTATGAACCCACCTACTCCGGAACCTTACAAACCCGCTGTTCCTCTGACTCAGTCATCCTTAAGCTCCTTATCCACACATATCTATCCTGACGATGATTCTGAAACTTCGGATTCTGAACTTCATTTCCAACAAGAGTATGCTCTGCTTTCAATGAAATACAAACGTCCTTTCAATCCCTCTTACAAACCATACCAAAATAGGTTCAGTGCTTCTTACCAAAACCATCCTCAACCATATTCTGCTCCGGAACCAAAACATACCTCCGAAAACCCTCCTGCATACAAGCCTAACCTCACTAAGCCAAACTCAACCCCAGAATCTTCTCAAAATTCCAACTCGGAAAAACCAAAGATTCTGTGTCACAAATGTGGTCATCCAAACCATTTTGCCAAAAATTGTCTAGTTGATGCTGTGCAAAAACCAAAAGTCAAAGACTCAACTTATTATGTTCGAAAAGCACAAGAACTGGCAGAAAGTGAGAAGGCATTTGTCACTACAGTTTAAAGAGATATTGAAGGATACTGGTCATCCGAAGATGATGAAGATTTGGTGTCTGGAAGGAATATATGTGTGATGGCAAGACAAAAAATTGAATTTGATGAAGGCTATTGGTCTTCTGGGTCCGAAGATGAAGATGATGTTGCTGAACCTCACTACTACTACATGGTTACTAATGATCCACCAGGTCGAGGCATTGTTCAACACGTAAAATCCATGATCCTTGATAATAATTTTGATTTAACTTTATGTGAACCTTATCTGACTTAGATTCAAACAGAGATGAACACTATCTATAAAGCCTATGAGTCTGCCATAGAAGCCAGTGAGAAGAAAGAATGTGAACTAGGTCATCTTAGATTACGTTTTGAGGATAAGAAATTGAAAATCGAGTCTTTAGAACATCAACTTGTAATGTCAAAAGATGAATGTATCCTTTTGAAGGATAAATGTGAAATCACTTATTCTGAATGAAACATTTTGATTTCTGATAACAAACGTCTTAATGCCAAAATAGATGCTTTACATAACTCTGTAGACATGCTTGAAGCTGACATTCGAATGACTCATAATTTTCGTCATCCATGGTCAAAAGCTCCTGGTCTCGGAAGTGAGTTTCTAAAACCAATTAATAGCCCCCTAAAGGAATTGCAAAATTTATCATTCATGGGAGAGGTTCTGAACATCAAAAATTCAGACACTCCTTTTTCCCCATTATCACCCCTTTAGGAGGATAAAAGGTCTTTTGAGCTCTAATTCCTAAGTTCCAACGAATAGTTGTCAAGTGTCCTGATTCCACGCCTCTTTCGCCTCTGATAAACCTGGACCTGAATCGGACCACGGAATATCATCATAGTCTCTCAAATTGTATGGACCATGTTCCTATAAGCAATCACGTCAACAACTACGTGATTGGGGAAATTATTCCGGAAACAACTGAAGTCAATGCCTCAGAATTCGTATGGGCATCTCTAGATGATAAAATTGAAGTCTCAAGTAATGTGTCCTCTGATTCATGTGAATCGGACTCTGTAGTTTTTTCAAAAACCAAATTGGTTCCCATCACTCTCAAATTTTCAAATCCATCTAAAGGACAATCCTCTGGATCCTCTCCTCATCCTAAGAGAAAACCAATGTTGAATAGAAATGATGTTGTAGATCCCAAGGTCGAAGCTAGAAAAGCTTTCAAAAAGGAAGTTAAAACTAGACAAGACTCTAGATTCCTTGCTAATTCTAAACCAAGTTCGTTCTGGAATCCTCGTGTCTTCACTCATAGTCAAATCTCCTTTGTTCCTACAAGGATCCTGAAGAGACCTTCCGAACCTCCTAGTCATTCAGAACCAAAAGCATCCTAAATACCTCATGCTCATGCTAATGTTAATGTCAAAACCATCCAAAATACCTCACCACCACCTCAAATGCATCATCTGTTTTTATTGCAAAATCTGATGGCACAATTTTTAAACCAAGAATTTCAAAGAACAATGTATCACCAAACAAATTCACAAGTCCAAAAATCATTGTTTCAAAATCTTCAAACAAAAATCTTGTTTGAAAAATCAAAACATCCGTGGACATAGCAACTGTCTCGGAAATAACAAAAAGTGTTCATCCTTTTTATACCAAAGTTCAGAAGAAGTCAGTTCCTAACCCAAAAATAGTTGAATATGACTACTGGATAGATGAAAAGACCTTAGCATTCTGTCTTTTTCCGAAACACTCAAGAAATCTCACCAAAAAACAAGTAGTTGTTCCAAAGTCACAATTAAAATCCAAAGTCCATGCCTATGTCCCAAAATCTAACTCGGAGCCTAAAAGCTCCATTGTTCACTAAATTTGCAGGCACCTTGTGCTTCGGAGCAAGAAACAATATGGTATATTGATAGTGCTTGCTCCATGCACATGACGGGGCAGAAGGACTTTCTGCGTGATTTAAAGATTTCTCAAAATGTTGGCTACCTGACATATGGCGACAACTCCAATTCTCAAATTCGTGGTTACGGAACACTCACTAATGGAAACTTCTCCATTTCACATGTTGCTTATGTAGCTGACTTGAAACACAACTTGATAAGTATTGCTCAGCTCACTGACTCAAACCGATGTGTGGAATTTTACAAAAAGTATAGCTATGCGATGACTGAAGACCGAAAAGAATGTTTGATAATGTCTCTTCGCAACAAAAACATGCACCCTCTTGACATCAACATGATTATTGGCAAACCTCAACTCTACCTTCTCTCCAAAGCTGTTCTTGACGTTAGCTGGTTATGGCACCGAAGGCTCGCACATCTGAACTTTCGGTACATGAATGATCTTGTATCTGGTGAAATGGTAAGAGTTTTACCTCTTCTCAAGTTCGAAAATGATCATTTATGTGATGCATGTGAGTGTGGTAAGCAATCAAAGAAGGGTTATCCCGTCATTATTGAAAAATCTATTTAAGATCCATTGGAACTTCTACACATTGATCTTTGTGGACCATCCACTGTAGAAAGTATTCATCATAAGAAATACATTCTTGTGATTGTTGATGACTTTACAAGGTTCAACTGGGTTTTCTTCCTAAGGCTAAAATCTGAAAAAGCCTCTGAGCTCATCAATGTTATCAAAGGAATAGAAGTTCTCATCAAGCTCCCGGTCAGGAGAATCCGAAGTGATAATGGTTCGGACTTTGTTAATTCCACCATTGAGAAGTTTCTCACAGAAAAAAGGATCAACCACAATCTCTCAGCTCCCTGCACTCCACAACAAAATGTTATAGTTGAAAGATGCAATAGAACACTTGTTGAAGCAGCTCGATCAATGCTAAACTATGCAAACCTGCCACTCTATCTTTGGGCTGAAGCTATATCCACCGCCTGTTTCACTCAAAATCGAAGCATCATCAATCGACGTCTCAACATGACACCATACAAAGCAATGAATAGTCGGAAGCCAACTATCTCGTTCCTATATGTCTTCGGATGCAGATGCTTCATCAAAACAACCGTGATCAGCTTACAAAGTTCCAACCCAAAGCTGATGAAGCTATCTTTCTTGGGATGTAGGTCAATCGACGTCTGTACATGACACCATACAAAGCAATGAATAGTCAGAACTATCTCGTTCCTATATGTCTTTGGATGCAGATGCTTCATCAAAAACAACCGTGATCAGCTTACAAAGTTCCAACCCAAAGCTGATGAAGCTATCTTTCTTGGGTACTCTTCAAAATCTAAGGCTTACAGAGTTCTCAACCGAAGAACTCGTCTTTTAGAAGAAAGCTTTGATGTTACCTTTGATGACAACTTCGTTCGACATTCTGGCCCCTCTCATATCACTACTCACATTATGGAGTCTGACGCTCCTCCGCCAAGATGTTTGAACCCTCAAACTATTCTCGAAGTTGATTTTGAAACCCTCTTTGGTCCTTCCGAAACCGCTCATGATTCCGAATCTCAATCAAAAGCATCTCCAATTCAAATTCCTCTTTCAGAAGCCCTAATTTCTCACAACCCATCCGGTTCTCTTCCGAGCCTATCACCATTTGATTCCGAACCATTTCAACCTTCTCAGGTTGAGTGGGAGAATAATACTAATCCCTCTCGTGAATCAAATGTGGATGGCTTCCAAGATGCAGCTGCTGAATTCGATGACTCCAATCCAGTCAACAATGATGACAACGAAAATTTCTTTGAGTTTCCTTCAGATGATGATGTAAATCTCTCTAGTTCAGAAGTTCAGGGGGAGCATCATCCTCAAATTAAAATCATTCAGGGGGAGCAACTAAATCCTATTGTTGATATTGAATCGACCGCTGCTCAAGAACTTCGCAAATTGCACGTCTGGACCAAGGATCATCCTTCAAACCAAGTGATTAGAAATCTCAATGCTGGTGTACAGACTCGTTCTGCTTCAAGTATCCATAATGAATGTCATTTCTCAGCCTTCATTTCTATGATCGAAACAAAATCCATTAAGGTAGCACTGGAACATGTTGACTGGGTCACATCCATGCAAGAAGAACTGTCTGCATTTGACCGAAACGAAGTATGGACTCTTGTCCTTCCTCCCCCAAACTACCCTATCGTCGGCACAAGATAGGTATTTCGCAACAAACTGGACGATGTAGGAGTTATCTTCTGAAATAAGGCAAGATTGGTAGCTAAAGGTTTCACTCAAATTGAAGGTCTTGACTACGACGAAACATTCGCCCCTATTGCACGACTTGAGGCTATCAGAATCTTTCTTGCGTATGCATCCCACAAAGGTTTCAAAGTTTATCAAATGGATGTTAAGAGTGCTTTTCTTAATGGTGAGATTGACACCGAAGTATATCTTCAACAGCCTCCTGGTTTTATCAATCTCTCATTTCCGAACTATTGTTACAAGCTCCGAAAGGCTGTCTACGGACTTAAGCAATCCCCTCGGGCTTGGTACGATACTCTCACTGATTTTCTCAAGCGCTGTAGCTTTCAAAGAGGAATTTTAGATCTGAATCTATTCAGAAGATCAAATGGAAGACATCTTATGTTGGTTCAAATTTATGTGGACGATATCATTTTTGGGTCTACGTACTCATCCATGGTTGAATATTTTGCTAACTTAATGATCAAACGATTCCAGATGAGCATGAACAGAGAATTAAGTTTCTTTCTAGGCCTTCAAGTTAAACAAACTAACAAAGGCATCTTCATCCACCAAGAGAAGTATATTTCTGATCTTCTCAAGAAATACTCTATGGACTCCTGTGCCTCAGCCAAGGTACCAATTGGCTTCGGTCACAAAATCTTTGTTGACCCTTCGGGTGTTTCTGTAGGTGAAAAGAAGTATCGTGGAATGATTGGATCCTTAATTTATCTCACTTCAAGTCGATCGGACATAATGTTCTCAACATGCTTATGTGCCAGATTTAAATTCAATCCAAAGATGTCCCATCTTTTGGCTGTGAAGCAAATTTTCCGATACCTCAAAGGTACAAAGAACCTCAGAATCTGGTATCCAGCAAATGAAACTTTCCTTCTGCAAGCCTACTCAGATTCAAACTACGGTTGTCTTCAATTCGATAGGAAAAGTACATCTGGAGGATGTCAATTCCTAGGTCGTCGTTTAGTCAGCTGGTCATCCAAGAAACAGAACTGTATTGCTCTCTCTACAGCCGAAGCTGAATACATTGTTGCTTCCAGCTGTACTTCTCAAGTTCTCTGGATGAAATCTTAACTCTTGGATTATGGTTACCGATTTCAACGCATTCGTATCTACTGTGTTTCTCAAAGTTCCATTTCCATCTCTCACAACCCAATTCAGCACTCCATGACGAAGCACATTGACATCCGGTACCATTTTATTAAAGATCATGTTCTAAATGGCAATATTGAACTTATTTTTGTTCCATCCGACGATGAAATTGCTGATGTCTTTACCGAGGCATTAGACGAAACCAAATTTAATGGTTTTCTGAACAAAATGGGTATGATGATGCCTGATCCTCAATTCTTTCGGGATACATGTTCTCTTTAATAGAAGTATTCAAAAGAAGTATATGCTCTGAACTCATTTATTTTTGCTTTGGAACTATTTTCCCTCTAAATACACATGATCCTTTTACTTGTCTCTTTTACTAATTATCCCTTGAGTTTCTTAAGTTGAATAGTTTATTCTCTTCTTCACGACGATCTGGATCGATCATCATCAGAATCATCATGTCCGGAATTTCAAAATGTGCTCTGGAATTTTCAAATCTTGTTTGGAATCTCAAAAATGCTCCAGAATTTTCAAATTTTGTCCGGAATTTCAAAAATGCTCCAAAATTTTCAAATCTTGTCCAGAATTTCAAAAACGCTCCGGAATTTTCAAAATGTGATCCGGAATTTCAAATTACTTCGGATCTTCAAAATAAATTTCAAATCCTCTCCGGAACATTTCTCACTCCGGAACTGCCTCAAAAGAATAATTTCAGTACTTGCCCTTGTACCTATCGGATCTTAGTCATCCCTGATTTACTCATCTGGAATACCAAAAGGTTTTACGTTGAACCGTCAGTAGTGGTTACTTTTCGGAATCCTTATCCCTATCCTCTTGATCCTCGAGCGATGACTGTACCATCTCTAAAAGCAAACATCGTATCACCGGTTGCTATTCCATTATCAACTTCGAAGCACTAAACCTTTCACGTTCCTGTCACCTCAACCCCCCAAAAGGGTATAAACTCATTTAATGCGACCCGGTTAACCTCGGATCCTCATCATTATTTTTTTTACCCGACCCATCTTCCCTTACTTATAAATACTCTCTCAAATCCTCACTTTACCTCTTTACGCTCACCCAACTGCAATTCTCCCAAAAACCCTCACTGTTCTTTGTGTTCTTCAAGCACTCATCACTCTTCAACAATGGAGTCCTCACAAAACCTAATCAAAACCGCTCCCACTCCCAAGAAATCGATCGCAACGAAGAAGTCATCCAAAGGTTTTAAAGGTTCATCATCTTCTGCAGATCAATAACCCTTCCTAAGAGATACCACCCAACTGTTCTCTTTAAACCCATTAGACTATGATGAATCGATCAGAGTAATGATCGAGTTCATCGCTAACCACCCCATCTCCATCCCACTTACCAAAATCCCTGATCCACCACTAACACTTCATCATCTCCATCGTGCATTCACAAGTATCAAGTTTGAAGATGAAGTTCTGGAAACCAACATCGTTGGAGATCGCCCCATTCCTATCTACAAATTGACTTTCCTCAAAGCGATTGGTGTCAAACCTAATCCCAAAGGTTTCAAAATTGTTGAACCAACTACTGAAGAGTTCCAGACCTTTCTGCGATACATTGGCTTCATCTCATCATACGTGGTCTATCTGGCAAGCACGGGGGAACGGACACTTAGAGTAAGGACTGGCTGAATGTTGTCTTGAGCATCTACTCCGGACGTGATAATGCTGTTGATCTTCCAAAAGTATTATGGCAAGACTTCTGCAAGTTTTCCATTAAGAGAAAACCAAATGAAATTTCAAGCCCTAGATTTTGGGCTCTGATGATAGAACAAATCTTCAAGGAATTCAATGTGCCCATTCCGGTGAACACCATTCCTCTGGAGGTATGTATTTCCTTCAAACTCGTTAAGGCTTATAGAATTCCGGACCAATCTTCGTTTGTTCTAGTCATACGACTTCCGGACCACATGTTGGCTATCATCCCTTCCAAATCTCCTTACTTAAAACAACACTTAGAGACTTCGATCGTGTTCGACCCAACACAACCTGCCCGGTCTCTGTTGAACCCTTCGGAAGAGGCCAACCCTGACATATCCGGACCCAAACCCAAAAAATCAGCCAAGAGAAAGTCTTCTCCCACCAAAACTTAGGCCAAAAAGAAAAACAAAGTCAGTGCCTCCTCTCCACAGGAGGGCACCCATGACATTCCGGCTGATTCTGGCCATCTGCACACCCCTCCTGCCCACTCATCTGAGGTACCCCTCGATGTTTCAACATCACATGCACACACACACACTGGGAGTCTCCACATAATCCACCCTCACCCTCCCAAAATGGTGATGCAGGTGTTGAACAAAGTTCCTTTCACCCCCTTGTAACACACCGACGTGTCACTTTTGATAATCCTATTATTTCTTCCATAGGCACATACTCCGGAACCGTTGTTCCAGACCCCAAGCATCCAGAAGAAGGAGTGGTCCCTCCAACTTCTGATGCCCCAACTAGTCTGATACCCGGAAGGCGTACAGGACGACCAGGTTCTAATGACCCCTTATGGGAAGATTATGTGAACAGGGTTGCATCAAGGCGTCCGGATCTGAATCAAACTCAAGTGGAATCCACCCTTATTTCCATGAGAAATAGGGCCATTCAGAGCAATATGCCCTATACTCATACTGACGCTGAAGCAGATGATGCACTTACTTCCACGCAACCTCATTTCACCACTCATCAAAGTGCTTTCCACATTGATCCGGAAGAAGAGATTTCCGAAGAGGTTATGTTGGAGGACGATGCTACAACAATTCCAGATGCTCATCTCATGACATCCATTCATTACCAGTCTAAAGCATTTGTATCCAAGTTTACTTTTGACTTTGGAATCTCCTCCACATCCACTCCAGACGATGGCTTCAACTCTCACCATCAAGAAGACGATGATGCGGTCAAACTGGGTCCTTTCCCCATTCCGGATACTCACCGTCCTCCTCCACAACAATCAGACTTAGATTCCGAATCCTCCGATGGTGATCATGTTGACCCATTTTCCCTTCTAGAGATCCGCACTAATGTCTATGACACTATGGCTAAAGTTTCCTCTATGGAGACCTCTGTAACCGATCTAAATTTGAAACTGGATCAAAAAGTCTCCGGACTTGACTCAAAACTCAATGCCATGCTTCAGTCTCTTTCAAAGCAATCCGGACCATCCTCAGCCGAGAGAGAAGCCCATCTTGACCAGCTCATATCTATGCTCAAGGTTCATGACGACCTTGCGTCTGCTACCAATAATCTAATCAAGCAGACTCATGTTCGTCATGAGAAACAAATTCAACGCTTAGAGAAGGAGATCCGGAAGAAGGATCAGATGAATTTGATCATACAACAAGTCCTCATCAAACTCCTATGCTCAACTTGGAATATTGTTGATGTTCCGAACAGGAAGTTTGATGAGATGATCAAAATTCTTAGCAGCACCTTCAAGCATCTATTAGCATAGGCTCCCACCTCTGAAGCCCATGACACTCTAACGCTTCAACTCTTCACCGGTCTTCAGAGTGTGTTCTCCAGACTTGAGGACATCAGGAAGGACTTGTTACTTGCATCGGTCTCTAGGGTCACCGATGCAAGAGGGGGAGAAGGCCCAATCAGGCAATGGAAGCCAGCCTCGGAGTTCACACTCTGGGACGAGGACCTCGATTCTGAAGAAGATGTCCAACTTGTCTCCGGAATCCTGGGCATTTCTGAAGGAAATGAAGAAGATGAAGACGACGGTGTCTATGTCTCAGAAGAAGCTCCCAAAAGGATTCTTGGTCTTCAATCCCCAAAGCAGCCTACTCCCAAAATATTATCAGAAGAACAGAAGAAGATCTGGTCCTCTGTATCATGGCCATCCTCTCTTCCGGATGCTTTTGAAATGGCTGTTAAAATGGCTAAGACAAAATCCGTCCTTACTGCTCAAGCCTTCCGAGCCACTCCTTCCACGATGCCTTTTGCTTCCATTCTGGAACCAAAAATAGGCCCAAATGATCAAGGTTCTCCTCTTCTCACTCCATATGACATTCCTGAAGAACCACTTCCAATCCCTACTCCGGAACTCGTCATTGACGAAAACATGAAGATAGTTATTGACGCCCTTCAGAAAGACAAAGGAAAGAAACCAATGACTTCGGATCAACAAGCCCTTCATTCCGGACCTCCTCCCAAACAAAAATTTGGATGGTCTGAGGAACAAATTCAAAAGGCACTGGATGATAGCATCTTGATTCAAGCATTGAAAGATCATCCCGATCCGATGTGTGGCATTTCTCCTCTGTGCCGTGAAGGCATTCTTCAAGCCAAGGACATCATCCCCACTCTCTAATATGACCTTCCCTCCTACGACTATGATCAACTGGATCTTCCTTTCTCTCCCTTCAACAAGTTCTACACAAAGTTTGCTCCACTCCACCCAAACGACAATCCGGAAGTGATCATCCGGACCGAACGTGAAAGACTCAAAACCTTTTACGCCAAAAATGATTTGCCCCTCAAGGAAGTATGGACTAGAAAGAGGATCACTAAGGTTCATGGCTTCGGAAGAAAAATCTTAGTAAAATTTGAGCTGAACTGTCCTCTATTCCGTTTCCATCTTTTCCGGAACAAACCAACTCCAAAGACTGTTACTGATGCAGATTTCCCTTCTATGAATCTAAACAACATCCTCACTCTTGCTGCATACTTAAGAGAAAACCAAAAGGATGACATCAGTATGGGCACCCATGTCTATTCGGATCCCCTTCGGTGTTGCCATTGCACCTTCACTAACTTTACCTCCTTGTTCCGAAGAACCTTAGTCTTCCTATCTAGAATCGCAACAAGCCTCTCAATGCAGTTCAGGCTCTTGTCCACCTGAATGTCATCCAGAGAAACGACTGCGGCCTCGTCGGTGACACACTTCCGAAGTTGTGACACATGGAAGGTGTTGTGAATCTGACTACGCTCCTCCAACAGATCCAGGCGATAGGCCACCTTGCCCACCTAGGCCGTAATTCTGAACGGTCCAATATATTGGGTCCCCAACTTGCCCCTCTTCCAAAATTTGATGACTCCCATCCATGACGACACTCTCAGTAACACAAAATCCCTCACCAGGAACTTAATTCGATTGCCACCAGTCATCATAGCTTTCTGACGGCTCTTTGCGACTCGTAGCCTGTCACACACCTGCTGAATCATGTCGGTCGTCTTGAGCACCACCTCGGTGCTCCCCATGACCCAGTTCCCTACCTCTCCCCAACAAACAGGGGTCCTACACCTCCGATCATATAACATCTCAAACGTTGGTCGGTCAATACTAGCATGATAACTACTATTGTATGAAAACTCTGCTCGCGGGAGGTATGTATCCTAACTCCCTCCGAAATCCAACACGCATGCCCAAAGCATATCCTCAAGTGTGTGGATCGTCCTCTCACTCTTTTTGGAACCTGAAAGTGAACCTCTAGCAATCCTAAGTATATTCCGAAGGCTGTCAATTCCGAAGATAGATGTGATCCGGAACATGTCCGGAGCTGGAGAAAAGGAGTGAAGAAACATGAAGAGAAACACATTCTGGAACTGATCCTGAAGTCTGGAATGCTTGCAGATCCGAAGAATGCTATTTTGTCTTTTGTCATTTATTATATTTGTATTGGTGTAACATCTCATAGGACTTAGCTTTTTCTACTCATAGACAATCAGAATGTCAGCAATAGTTCTTTTGTCCAGTCCTATGTTATTTACTTGGTTAATTTGTTGTAATACTCTCTCCTATTAAAAGGAGCATTCAATACAAATCAATGACGGATATTTTCTCTCACTTTTGGCATTTTTATCTTTATCACATCAAAAGCATTCTTCTTGTTGATTTATTGATCTTTCCTTGATCATTGTTTACTTATTCATACTTAATGTCTTGATCATTTGTTGAATTAGTTATCTAAGACTTGACTGGTCTGTCCAGGCTTGACTTGAACATCTATTTGCAAGCAAACATTGATCTCAAGCATTAACTCAAGGTTTGAATTCTCAAACCTTGTCCCTGCGCAAAGATCTTGTTCTCTCAACTCTAGACATCTGTCTGGGGGTGGTAGGTCGTGCTAAAATGAAACTAAGTGCCGAGTTCCTCCTGGAACTTCTTCCGGAATCTAGATGTAAATCGAACATCTCTGTCAGAGACTACCGACACTGGCACGCTGTATCTAGCCGCCACCTCTCGTACATAAATATCCGCCAACTTCTTAGTGTATATACTCTCATAGATCGGAATAAAGTGGGCACTCTTTGTCAAGCTGTCCACAATCACCCATATGGCGTCCACACCCCTCGCTATCCTGGTAAGTTCGTGATGAAGTCCATAGTGATATCCTCCCACTTCCATATGGGAATGGTTAGCGGATGAACCTTGCCAGGAGGCCACTGATTCTTGACCTTGACCTTTTTGCAGGTCAAGCACTACTCTAGGAACCAAGCGATCTCCCGCTTCATGTAAGGCTACCAATAGCTCAATCTCAGATCTCTATAAATTTTTGTAGGCCTGGATGTATGGAGAACTTGGAATTGTGTGCCTCATCCAATATCTTCTGTCTCACTCCTCAAGTCACCGGTACCCACACCTAGCCACACTATGTCAGAAGACCTTAGACTATCCAGAATAAAGAAGGGATACTGACCCCGGATCCACTCTATCTTCCAATTCTCTATTTTCACCCCCTCGACCTAAGCCTCCTTGATCATATACAATAATGGAGAGGTCACCGTCATCCTCAAACAAACGTTCCAAATTGGGGAACCCTCCGTATTGCGGCTCAAAGCATCGGCCACCACCTTGGCCTTCCCTATGTGGTAGAAGATCTCACAATCATAATCCTTCTGCACGTCTAACCACCTCCTCTGCCGCATATTGAGGTTCTACTGATCCATCAGATACTTTAAACTCTTATAGTTAGTATAAACAGTACACCATACTCCATACAAGTAGTGCCTCAAAATCTTGAGGGAAAACACTATTACCCTAACTCCAGGTCATGAGGGGGTAGTTTACCTCGTGAGGCTTCAACTGCCTCGAAGCATACACGATCACATGTCCTCTATGCATCATTACCACGCCTAACCTTAAGATCGATGCACCATAGTACACTACCAAATCATCCATCCCCTCAGGTGGTATTAGAATCGGAGCCTCACATACCTTTATCTTAGGGTCTCAAAAGCTAATTGCTGATCCATGCCCCATCGGAATGTCACATTCTTCTTGGTCAAGCGGGTCAAAGGCACGCTGATCTTGGAGAAATCCTGGATGAATCTTCGATAATACTGTTGGATAAGGTGTCTAAGTCCATAACTATATTTGGTATGTACTTGACCTGACCCAACATGGTCCATTTGGGTTGCATGGCATCATGCATTTGGATAGACTAAATGAGAGAAATGACACTTGTGGTTTGTTAATATATTATAAGTTCTAATATATTAATGGTATTATTTAATTAGTATTGATCAAGAATTAATTTGGAATTAATTAAGTGATCAAAAGATGACTAATTAAATATATGGGTTGATTATGTAAATCATCCATAACTTGTATAGTGGGCTGAAAGGCTCCATGGATTATTAACTTGGGTTAAACCCATAGGATGCTCCATGGATGATCCATGGGAGTTACAAACTCATGGTTCATGGAAATGAAGAGTCATGTCACATTAGGGTTTACATGGTGTAACCCTAGATGTGACACACTATATAAGGAACATGATACTCACCAAAATCGGCTAGACTAAAAACAAGAGAGGGCAAGCCGATTTTTACAAGTTTCATACATTCTCTAAAGTTATTCCAAAGCATTTGGTGTTGTGTGAAGCATTTGAGGCATCACACTTGGGGTGATAGGCTCTCAAGGTTTTCAAGAAAATCAAATCAACTAAAAGGTATGTAATTCTTGCCATCTTTTATGATAAAAGTTCCCCATGTATGCTAGATAGGATTATGAACCATGGAAATCATATTTTGCATGTATTTTAGACAAACATAGATCCAAGGTTTTCTGGGGTTGCATGTACACTTAGGAGTGTTAGAATGCTCAAAATCCATCAGTGGTATCAGAGCCTAGGCTTGTTTGTTAATACTTGATGCAAAATAGTGTAAAAAATCAAAATTTTGAGATGTCTGCACAGGGGACTCGACGAGTCCATGGGGGGACTCCACGAGTCCAAGCGAAACTGCATCCAACACGGCAAGTCAGTTCATGTACTCGAGGAGTTGGCCAGGCAGAATGCAGAATTTCGATTTTAGCTGCTAGAAATGGACTAGAAACATTACCCTAAATTGTTTTGGTATTGTAAAACTTGTTTTAGATGGTTTAATGGTTGTTCTAATCCATTTACAATGGCTAATATCAAAATTACATGATTATATGTGTTCATATGTTCGTGAAATTTTGATATGAATATTCATATTGTTATGAGTTCTTGATAGATCATAGGAATTACTTGTTTAATGATTAATTCATGATCTTTATGTGTTTTAATGGAGTCTATAACTTGTCCTCAAGTTATGGATTACCAAAAGCCTCTTTGTTTTAAACCGATTAAAAGAACACATAAGTTACAAAAATGAAGAGTTTTGTTAAGTTAAAAAACTTGCCCTCAAGTTTTGGAACATGTAAAGTTGTCTTAATAAACTTTAGTTCCAACCCCTAGATTTTTAAAAGTTAAAAATTAACCCTTATACTTTATAATATTATAAGTTAATATTGTGTGTGTGTGCATATATATATATATATATATATATATATATATATATATATATATATATATATATATATATATATATATATATGTATATATATAAGATCAAGTCGCCTTACCGTTAGTAGGCCTCATTCACGAAGCCGGTCTATAAGGGGGATATAAGGTTGTTGCCTATAAAATGGCAGCTTAATGGGTGTCCACTCTCACCCACCGCTTCTTTAATCGGTCGAGGGTCGTTAGCTGAACGGGTAGGACAAGAACTTATAAAAAATCTCATTAAAAATATGATGAATATTATAAAGTAACTAAATGTTTTATTAAATTCCCAATCTTAGTTACTTTAGGAAAATGTGAATAAGGTGCTAATCCATGAAATTACACTTTACACTTTGTTTAAGTCGTTGGTGGAGCGTGTGTGGTTAACCGTCACATTAACTTGGACTTAACAAGGTAGGTAAAAGGTGATTTAAGGTTTATTATAGGTCGGTGGAGCGCGTGTGGTTAACCGGCACATCGATTGAGTAATAAACATTAAGGTTACCAAGTAATTTGCATGGTTACTACACACCTCGTTTGTGATCCTTAGTATCCCAGTCACAAAACTAGGAGGGCACACTCGAGATTGAAACATGCCTTTGAAAAGTTCATTGGATCTCAAAAGAATCTAGGAATATCTAAGAACCAATTAAAAACCTAATATTTATATTTCGTTTTTCATGGTGGAAATTGGTGAATCGTCATTCACATACCTTTCAAATATGTTATAGCTTAGATTACAACATACCTCTTCTAAGTTATGATATATTGTGATTGGATCCTAGCCTTAATATTACATTTGGGTGTTTTATTAAGGACTATCTTTATATCTAAACTAAACTTGTTCTCTTCTTTTTTAAGATGTCTTCCAACAACACTGCTTCTGGCTCAAACCCTACTGGCTCCTTTTCCCTCATGAACCTATGTGGGAGGGTCATCTTCGATGTTTCCAACTTTATGGATTGGATCCGGAACTTCAGGATGGTGACTCGTTACGATGACAAGGAATATGTCCTCGATAAAGAGCTAAAGGAGATCGATGAGTCCACTGCTACTCCCCAGGAGATCGCTGACTTCCAGACTCATGAAAGAGATGGAACCAAAGTGGCATGCATCATGATGGCCACCATGATAGCTGAACTCCAGAAGTCCTATGAGGACTACTACCCTTTTGAGATGCATCAAGATATGATGGAAAGATACCATCAAAATACTCGTCAAGAGCGGTATGAAATAATCTCCTCCATGATAACAACTAGGATGAAGGACGGAGAATCCGTCACGAGCCAGATGCAGAAAATGCAAAGGTATGTGGATCGTTTGCCGAAGCTTAATGTGAACTTCCCCGAGGAGCTTGCAATAGATATCATTTTTCACTCCTTACCCTCGTGTGATGATCAATTCCGCATGACATACCACATGAATAAGGAAGAAGTCACACTCAGCAAACTTCAAGGACTCCTAAAGACCGCAGAAACAGGTCTTAAAGGTAAGTCAGTTGTTAACACTTTTACTCCTACTCCAAACTCCGCCTTTGTCTTGGCAATCGGGAAAGGTAGAGGGAAGAAGAGGAAGAGCCCTTCGAAGGGTACCAATGGTAAGAACCTTGATGGCTCTTCTTCAAGTGGAACCCAGAAAGGTTTCGTCACTCCCCTTCTTCTGACCCAAAAGAGGCTGAATGCTTCTATTGTCATGAAAAGTCGCATCGGAAGCAGAACTGCCTAAAGTACCAGCAAGATGTGAAGGATGGGATAGTCAAACCCAACTGTGCAGGTATTTACACTATTCTATCTAATAACTCGCCCTATTCTTACTCTTGGGTCCTTGATACCGGTCGTGGTATTCATATCTGTTCTAATTTGCAGGGACTAAGAAGAAGTGAGAATGTGGAGCATGGAAAGATAAACTTGATCATGGGGAATAGGAAAGCTTCACCTGTCATCAAGATTGGAGTTTATTCTTTGTTGCTAAGTAGTGGTTTTACTTTAGATTTGAATAAATGTTGTTATTCGCCAGAAATGGAAAGAAATATTATTTCCTTTCATGCTTTGTAAAAACACGGGTTTACCTTTTTTTATAATGAAATTCATGGAATCAATGCTTTCATTAATAATGTTATTTATTTTAAAGCATTACCTTATGATGGTGTTTATGAAGCTGTATCTGTTGTAGATAATCTACGAAATAATGTGTTGTGTATTGATTCTTCTGATAATAATAACTTGGATAAAGCATCATTATGGCATTGTCGTCTTGGACACGTGAGCAAGAAACTCATAGGCCAACTCCAAAAGGATGGAGTCTTGGAGTCATTTGAACTAAAGTCAGATGATATTTGTGAATCACACTTACTTGGAAAAATGACAAAGTCACCCTTCACTGGTTCTTCTGATAGGGGAGATGGTTTGTTGGATCTAGTGCGCACATATGTGCGTGGACCCTTCAAATCTGCAACAAGGGATGCTAATCGTTATTATTTGACTTTTATTGATGATTATAGTAGATATGTATATGTCTATTTAATCAAGCATAAGTCAAATACTTTTGAAAGGTTTAAAGAGTTTAAACAGGAAGTAGAGAATCAATTGGACAGGAACATTAAGATGCTTCGATACGATTGTGGTGGTGAGTATCTTAGTACAGAGTTCCTCGGCTATCTTAAGGAATGTGGGATTATCTCTCAATTGACACCTCCCAAGACACCACAGTTGAATGGTGTGGCTGAGAGGCGTAATCGAACCTTGTTGGATATGGTTCGTTCCATGATGAGTCGAGCTTTGCTACCAATCTCATTTTGGGGGCATGTCTTAGAGACTGCCGCCCATATCCTTAATCTGGTCCCTACAAAGAAAGTTGCCAAAAATTCTCATGAGATGTGGACTAGTAAAGTTCCTAAACTAGACCACAACAAGATTTGGGGTTGCGAGGCTTTCATGAGATGCGAGACTCATGATAAGGTCGAACCTCGAAGTGAGAGGTGTATTTTCATCAGTTACCCACATAAATCCTTTGCTTACCTCTTCTATAGATCTAGTGAGAATGTGGTCTTTATAGAAAGGAGAGGTATCTTGAGAGAGAGAGAGAGAGAGAGAGAGAGAGAGTTCATAAGCCAAGGAAACAGTAGCAGGCAAATTGACCTTGAAGAAATTCAAGAGTCAAGTGGTAATGGAACTTCAAACCCTAGAACTCAACCTGAGGAGGAAACTCCTATTGAGCCAATTGACATGTCTGTACCTCTGAGGCGTTCCACAAGGGTTAGGAATGCACCTGAGCACTGCTATGGATTCCATATAACTGCGGAAGGTGAGACACTTATCAGTGATGAGACATTAGTAAGTCTGGATGAACCTAACAACTACGTGGAAGCCATGGCAGGCCCCGAGTCTGCTAAATGGAAAGAGGCAATGGATAGAGATATAGATTCCATTTATGATAATCAAGTTTGGAACTTGGTTGACAATGTGCCAGGTCGTAAGATAGTTGGGTGCAAATGGATCTTCAATAAGAAGACCGACATGGATGGTAATGTACACGCTTATAAGGCGTGACTGGTTGCAAAGGACTTTTCTCAAACTCCGGGAGTTGATTATGATGAGACCTTTTCACCAGTTGCAAAGATTAAGTCCATTACGGTTATGTTAGCCATCGTTGCATTTCGTGATTATGAAATATGGCAAATGGATGTCAAAACCGCCTTCCTTAACGGAAGTTTGGCTGAGGATGTTTACATGAGTCAGCCAGAGGGTTTTGTCAGTATAGAATACCCTAATAGAGTGTGTAAGGTCGAGAAATCCATTTATGGATTGAAACAGGCACCACGCAGACGGAATCTGTTGTGACAACCTGAAATTTCCATTCTAAACAAACCACATCAAGTCAACAGAAGTTTGAACAGTTACAGTGAAATTCCAAACTTTTGGGTATAAGTTTGAGTATTTCAGGATTTACACTTAAGGAGATATCAGGAGAGTGGATGCACTACGGTTTTGTGCAACTATGTTATTCCAAAACTCTACGATATTAGAGTTCATTTCGTGAATAAAATATTTTCTGCCAAAAATCCCAGGACTATATATAGAAATTTGAGCCATATTCATTCATTAGTTACATTTCCAACTAGAGAAAGGCCATTTTCTCTCTCACGGATCTTCGGCTTTTCATCCCAAATCGTGAGTACCTCTCTCTAGTTGTATTATATTGCTTATAATGTGCTTAATAACATAGATTTCATAACAAAACAGCAAGATTTGGGAGTTTACCGCCCAAGAACATCTTGCAGAATAAACTCTTTTATAAGGGCTAAAGTGTGCCCAATGTCCCTCCAAAACTTGGAACTGAACCTATAGACTACCCATAGCTTGTTTAGACATAAAAAGAATTAAGAATCAAAGGCTAAAAGTGAGTTCACGGCCAAGGATGTTCTTGGGCCGTGAACTCCATTTTAGGGTGCCAAAATGCCCTAAATTCCTTCCATAAGCCAAGAGACAAGCATAGCCCTTTACGATGATGTGTTTAGGACTCAAAGCAACCAAGATAGCAACACCCATAAGTGTTTACGGCCGCAAACACATGACCAAATGGTCCATGGGCCGTAAACTCAAGTTAGGGGTGTTTTGATGCCACTAACACTTCCTAAGGCTTAGGCTTGAAGATAGAATGCTTCCTTATGACCTTTAGGACCCTCATAAACATAAATGGCCATGAGTTTACGGCAGTAAACTCATTAGGGCCTTGAACTCCTTAAAACTCTAAAGAAAGTGGGCTTTTCTTCATCCTAGGTTAGAGCTAATGTCCCTAAATCATTCCCTAGCCTTCAAACTTGCATTCCCACATGAGTAGCCATGAGTTTACAGCCGTAAACTCCCTTGGGCCATGAACTCATGGTAGTAAACTCATGTGAGTGCCTTTATACCTTCCTATGTTGAATCACATGTGATTCCAACACTTGGTCAAGGTGTTTCCTAGTCCCGGAAGGTGTTTCCTTTCATATAGATGTTATAAACACTATATTCATATCAATATGTGTCCTTATATGTCATTTAGGACTTATTGTGTCTCGGGACTTCATTTGTGGAACTTCTCATCCCTACACGCATACCCGTTAGAACCACTCACAACAGGTGAGTTCATACTCCTTAATCAATGTTTTAAATGATTTTAACTGTATTAATGGGAGGGAATACAAGTTGAAAACAACATGTTAATTAGTTCAATCATATGTATTTATAACTGTGTTTTCATCCAGCAGATTTCACATACTTCAAAATGTGATGTATGAAATGGTTTTCTATCTTAAAAATACCTTGGTAGCAAAAGTATTACGTTTGAAATGTTTATTAAAATGACATCAAGTCATTGTTATTTATGGTTCAAAACTCGTAGATGTCTTACAAAACTTTTTTTACCTTCTTGAACAAAACTATTGTTGGATTAGTGTCTAAGTCCATAACTATTTTGGTATGTACTTGACCCGATGGTTCATGGTCCTTTTGGGTTGTCTTCGCCAAAGCAACTTGATAGGATGAATTATGGAGAGAAAGGATTAAATATGATTTATTAATATATTATGAGAATAATATATTAAAGGAGAAATCATATTGTTTAATTAATATTAGTCAAGAATTAATAAGAATTAAGTTTGTGATTAAAAGAGATTAATTAAACGTAAGGGACTGGAATTGTAATTATAAGATAATTAAAATTTGGGCTGTGGATTGCCTTATATTAAGGAGTGGACGAATTCTATGGGGAAACCCATTAGAAATCATCCAAGGCCTTTAAGGAAGGGAGTCCATGGGTTGCTTAGGGCTTAAGCATCCAAATTAGGGTTTCCTTGTTAGATAACCCTAATAGCCTCACTATATATAGAGCCCTTATGCCCCAAAAACGTGAAAAACCTTCTTTCTAGGGTTTCCACACGTTTTGGGCAGCCTCCTTCTCTTCTCCTCTTCATCCTCTTGCTCTTGGTGTTTGTGAACCATTAAAGGAGTGACATTTGTGACTCTAAGCTTTATAAAGTGAATACAAGAAGGATTTGAGATTGTTATTGCTACATAACAATCAAGGTATGATCTAAACCCTTATCAATATGTTATATTGATTGTCATACACTAGATCTAGGGTTTATAGTCTTGAATAACTTCCATGTACAATAGAGAAACCTAGATCCAAGCGTTAGGGTTTGTATGAGCAGATAGGATGTTCTTATGACCAAAACCCATCAGTGGTATCAGAGCCTTGTTTGGTTTCTATTGTGTTGATTCCTTGTATGTTTGTTCAAGTTAAAAAAATTCGATTTTTGTGAGCCTGCTTGATGAACTCGGCGAGTCCATTGGGTACTCGGCGAGTCCAAGCGTCAGAAAGAGCAAATATCGGGATTTCTTGTTGTTTATCTTTGAGATACTTGCCTTTATCATATTAGATCAATATAAATCCGATTTTATGATATATATGAGTATATTCTTGATCCAATTGAAGATATTTATCAATTAATAAAATATTTATTTCCTTATGTGATAATTGATTAATTATTTTGATTAAATTGGTAAATTGTTTTGCAAGAAATTATTAAATAAATCAAATATGGATAATTATGTGATTAAATGTTAATTTAGATTATTTGTTATTTGATCCCCAATGTTTTGAAAAAGGTTTCAAAACTTGCCCTCATGTTTTGGAATTTAAATTTTGATTAAAAGTTTAATTTTGATGTATATTTAAATTCTAAACCTAAATGTTTTGAAATATTTCAAAACTTGCCCTCAAGTTTTGGAATTTAAAAGTTGATTCAAGGTTTAATTTAGGAATGTTAAATTCTAAAACCCTAGTATTGTTTTGAAAAGTTCAAATCACACCCTTATGGTTTTATTAATTAATTAAGACGTGTAATTAAAAGAGGTTGAATGAATCCATAAAAGTTTAGGTTTACAATTTAATTGAATTAAATGTATAATTGTTAAATTTGACCTCCTAGTATTTTAAAAGTGTAAAATACACCCTATACTATATATAACATTAAAAGTCTAACATTATATATGTATGAGTAAAAGTCAGTCTTACTGTTAGTAGGCCTCATTCACGAAGCTGGTCTATAAGGGGTTTTTAAGGAAATTGCCTATAAAATGGCGATTGAATGGGTATCCACTCTTACCCACCGCACTCTTGACTAGTGGAGGGTCGTTAGCCGAATGGGTAGGATAGGACAAAAACCTTCCATTATAAGTATAATGAAGTACAAAAGTAACTAAATGTTTTACAAAATCCCAATCTTAGTTACTTAGGCAAAAGTGAATTGATGCAATTCCATGAAATTACACTTTGTGCCCTTGCGAAGACGTTAGTGGAGCGTGTGTGGCTAACCGGTACACTAAATGGTTCTAAGAAAAGGTAGCAAAGGGTGACTCAATGTTTTTCATAGTTTGGTGGAGCGTGTGTAGTTTATTGGCACATCGAATAGGTGACTGTAACATGTGAGGGCACCATGTAAGTTTGCATGGTTATTCACACCCGCTTTGTGATCCTCGGCATCCCAGTCACAAACAAGAGGGGCATATTGAGATTCAAACATGCCATTGAAATGTTCAATGAATCTCAAAAGATCTAGGAGTTTTCATAGATTTAAAACTTAAATTTCTTTTTCGTTTTTCATGGTGGAAATTAGTGAATCGTCATTCACTTACCTTCAAATACTCTGCAACTAGATTACGACATCCCTTTTCTAGGTTGTAGCGTATTGTGTTGGGTCCTAGCCTTAGTATCTCATTTGGGTGATTTACTAAGGACTCAATCAATCAACTAACTTGAATTCGTTTCCTCCTGTTTTGTAGATGTCAAAGTATGACAACTATGGTCTTCCCAAATCCCGTGGAACAAGCATTCCACATGAAGATGATATTCCACGATTCGATCGAGGAACAAGAGATCATGCTTCACTTCCTCCACCTCGTCCACTTATTCTCCGTAACCCACAAGTTCTAAGGCTTGAAAAGTTCAAACTCACTCAAGCCCTTTTGGCAAGTAAACATAAAAAAAGGAAAGTCAGTGTGTGCACACGTCCTAGGGATGAAGTCACACATTGATAGGTTAAGAATATTAGGATCCGTTGTCTGTGAGGAGATGGCTGTTGATTGGGTTCTTCAGTCACTTCCTAACTCATATAGTGAGTTCGTAAGAAAGTACTATATGATGAACTGTGACGTGACCCTTATAGATCTCACCTATATGCTTATTGCTACTGAATCAGCAATGGTTTGGCGCAAAAGAAAAGCAAAGTTGATTGGTGAATCTGCCTTCAAGACCTCTATGGATATAGACAATGGCAACGAAAGACATGCTATGATCGAAAAGTTTGATGATAAGAGAAAGGCAATGTCTGAAGTAGTTCCATGTCCTGTTCCAAAAGAGTCAATTTTCTTTTATTGCCAAGAAAAGGGGCATTGGAGACGAAGCTGCCCTATTTACCTAAGAGATCTAAGAGATGGGAGAGTCAAAACGTATGACTTTGCTTTAGGTAAAATCCATTGACTAACTCTTTTAAGCTCCTATTCTAGATTCTTAATACATAATGTGATAAGATTACAATTGATGTTTTGTAGGATCGAAGAAAGGAGAGGAAGCTTAAGGGAAGAAGTGAGCAGAATCTAACCGTGAAGAAATGGATTTCGATCGCATTACTTGAAGATTAGATTCTTGAGCTACTACTTAGAGTTAGAATTAGATTGCTAAGAAATATGTATTAGCATAGTTTTTCAATGAATTGCATTGTAAGGACAAATTTTTTCTGCAATAAAATAAATTTTGATTTTTATATTATTTATTTATCCTTGCAATGGCATATATGAAAAATTGTTGTTTGAATGTTTCTAACATTAGCAATAATGGATTTGATTCTTAATTATGGAAATGTCGAGAATTTACCAAATAGGGAGAGTTTCTCATCGCCCAAGTTTCAATTGGACAGAAACTTGGAATTGTGCAACTTGGTTGCACGATGAATGAGAAATTTCATATTTGGAAATTAGACTAATTCATTGACAAAGTGCCAAGTGAAGGACTAGGAGATCGAGTACACAAAGTTGCGTGTTGATCAAGTCCACCATAAGAGTAACAAGATATTCGTCGTGATTTACTAAAGGCTTAGTAAATATGATTATACTTATAAGATTAAGTGTAATTCTGAATTGATTGAAAAAGTTTAAATCAATAGCAGAACGAATAAGAAGAATCAAGTAGGCAGAAAGATAAAAGTTTCTCCATTCTAAGAAGCATATCTAAATTGATAGGTCTAAGTGAGTCTAAGTGAGTCTTATTACAATTGTATGTCTAAGAAGAGGAAGCAAGAATTGAAGAAATGGTTAAAATCAAGAAGTCAATCATACTTCGTTCCAAACAAGTCTTAGAGTTAAGAATGTGACAATGAGTGACAAGTATTAAGAAGGTTTATATCATTCATCAAATAAGGAAAGTTGTGATGTCTTGGATAAGACAAAGACCAACTAGGACCTATTTATGAAGTGTTTTGATAAAAACTACACTAACTCTTGAATATTTGTTTGTCAAGAAATGTTTATTGACAAGAGAATCTTATATGTCAAGGAGTCAGTGGGAGTCTTAATGGTCTTGAAAGGTTTCAAGAACAAATAAAAATAGACCTTATCGATCATCACTAGCACACGAGTTGGGGTTTACAACCTATCGTGTTGACACTATTTTGTTTCTGTGCCATTCCAATTGAGTCAATTATGCATGTGATTTCTATGAGTTCTCATTTGAACGCATAAAAGACAGGCACCTTGATCAATGGAAAGTATATTGATAAGAAAGGGTGAAATGCTTAACTACTTGGAAGACATGGTGGGCAGCTGTGCTACCATAAGGCAAGAAGTCAAGATTAAGAAAGTTCGGTCCATATGAGTTTGAATTTGTCGTAAACTTTGGTTTTGAAAAATTCACATGGATAGGAACACATATACCATTAAAATCTAAGTGTTATAAGATTCCCTCCTTCATGAAAATGACTATGAGGAAATGCTTTCACTAAGAGAGATTTTAAAAAGATAGTGACTGTGAAAAATGGATTCTCGAATTCATTTATGGTTACGGTATCCCTTTCCATGATTCGAATTGTGAGATTTGGCAATTAGTCTAAATTGTTTAGACAAACATATGAGCTATCTAAGGGAAAGATGCATAAGCTTAGATAAAGGATTATCAAAGCTTTAGGTATTAGAAACATGAACTAAAGAAATTCAATAAGTATTGTTTTTCTGAAAGTTAAGATGTTTCTAAATACATGTCAAAGCTAGTGGGAGCATAAGTGTTATGTTTATAATAATCATCATGATAGTGGGAGCATAAATGTTATGATTGTATGATTATTAAGGAATGAATTGCAAGTTAGAAATATTAATTATAGAAAACAAAAGTCATACTTTGCAAAGTTGTAAAGGTTGAATAGTTGTTTTGCTATAATTAAGGGAGAGAATATTATGCTTCATTTCAAATCTAAAGGCTTAGGTTTTGGAATGTTGAGTAATTTAGTTAAGGAAACATAGTATGTTCTCAAAATTTTGATTATGATTACGATATTCCTCTTCATAGTTCGAATTTTGAGAACATAGCACAGAAAATATTATGGCAGAAGATTGAGAAAATTTCAAATCTTTATGTAAGACATTATGCATCGTGTCCCATACGCTTCAGGTTTAGGATCGATTGCAAATGTTATAATATTTGACCATTCTAAAATTTTCCAAATGTCTAGCGCATTTAGAGGGAAAAGGACAAGAATCAGTTTTGACTAAGATAATTAAATAACTATCAAAGGACAATCCAAAGTTCGCCGAGGATTAGTCGCTTGTGAGTAGTTGGAAATATAGTATTGGATGGACCATATCGACATTATTATGAATAGATAAGAGTCTATTAAGAATGAGTTGTCATATGGAAAATATGGAAACGTGTCCATATTGGGAATTGAATATTGAAAATCTATGTCTAGATTAGAAACTTTTATTCAAAAGGATGTTCAAAGGAATGTACTTTGAGTGAGACACATCATATCTAAGGAATTGTATTGTAACAATCTCCGATAGAGGACTTTGTAATATCGTTGGAAATAGTCTTTGTGACTTTTTGTGCTATGACATTACGAAAGGATCATTACATAAAATGTTAGAATCTAGCATATTCCATAAGTGGCAAGAATTTGATATTCTTTCACTTGTGAAAAGGATTGGGAGTTGTGAAATGAGTATGATTGGAAATGTGTTCATTTGATATATTTCACAAAGTAAGAACCATAGGTAAACATTGTGTGCATGCTAAGAGCATGGGACAAGTGTAATAATTCAAGTAAAAAGTTGATTACCCGAAACAACAAATAATGAGTAATCGATATGGTGATAAATAAAAGGTGTTTTATTTATGCTAAAAGGTTTGAGGCCATATGAGATTAGTATTATTCTTGTGTTTTACTTTGCATGTTTTGACTTCCTGAATAATTTAATTGGTTTTGAATAGTCAAATTATTTGAACGGGCCATAGTCGTTCATATGTTTGAAGTAGGTATGAATGAAGACTGTCGTGAATTTGTGTGTGGATTGTCTAAAGAGCATTAGACATAAGCAAATGTTTGATGCAACGTTCATGAGTGCTTATGAATATGATTTGAGCATTGGATTAAACCCACGCTCACTTGGATCACTCCATGAATTATATCACGAGTGATTGGTGAGACGATAACATCTTATATTCTTGAAACCGAGATGTGTGAGTTGTATCTTGCAAATCGGTTGCACATTTATAATATGTAAACACACCAGTAACTTGGTGTCATAAAACATATTGTTTTGTGTGATTCGGTGAGTGAGTGCAAGCGAGCATTGAATCAAAGTTTATCTGTTCCTTTTATCCAAAGTAGGATAAAACCGATATTTTTGGGCCCCTCGATGATTTAGTGATGACAAACGTAAATGCTCGGCCGGGCTAGGGCTAATTTGATTTGTTCAATTAGTCAGTCGTCATAAATCAGAAGTCGAGAAATAGTACAGAGAGAATGATTAGAAATCATGTCTCATACGATATCTAGAATGGAGGAATATATGATCCCTTATCTAAAGGACACGCGTATCTGATAGGATCAGAGTTGACAGCGGCTTTGGAAAGCTACGATTGCAGATCAGGATCTGAAGTCATACGTAGAATAGTTATTAGGCTTATCCAAGTGGGAGACTGTTGGATTAGTGTCTAAGTCCATAACTATTTTGGTATGTACTTGACCCAATGGTGCATGGTCCTTTTGGGTTGCCTTCACCAAAGCAACTTGATAGGATGAATTATGGAGAGAAAGGATTAAATATGATTTATTAATATATTATGAGAATAATATATTAAAGGAGAAATCATATTGTTTAATTAATATTAGTCAAGAATTAATAATAATTAAGTTTGTGACTAAAAGAGATTAATTAAACTTAAGGGACTGGAATTGTAATTATAAGATAATTGCAATTTGGGCTATGGATTGCCTTATATTAAGGAGTGGACAAATTCTATGGGGGAAACGCATTAAAAATCGTCCAAGGCCTTTAAGGAAAGGATTCCATGGGTTGCTTAGGGCTTAAGCATCCAAATTAGGGTTTCCTTGTTAGATAACCCTAATAGCCTCACTATATATAGAGCCCTTATGCCCCAAAAACGTGAACAAGCTTCTTTCTAGGGTTTCCACACGTTTTGGGCAGCCTCCTTCTCTTCTCCTCTTCATCCTCTTGCTCTTGGTGTTTGTGAACCATTAAAGGAGTGACATTTGTGACTCTAAGCTTTCTAAAGTCAATACAAGAAGGATTTGAGATTGTTATTGCTACATAACAATACGGTATGATCTAAACCCTTATTAATATGTTATATTGATTATCATACACTAGATCTAGGGTTTATAGTCTTGGATAACTTGCATGTACAATAGAGAAACCTAGATCCAAGCATTAGGGTTTGTACGAGCACATAGGATGTTCTTATGACCAAAACCCATCAACTATATCTATACACTTATGTTCTTATATATGTATTGATGTTATAGTTTTCATCCTTCATTCAGTTTCCCTCACCCTTGTATAGCAATGGTGTATAAACCTGTTTGGACAATCAATTACCTTCCAGTTAACTATTATAGGGATAGTTAGGAGATACAAAACATTATTCCTATTACAAGGAATCACACAAGAGTCAGTTCATTCATGAGTCTATACCAGTACATAACATGATACATGAGTACGTTTAAATAGACACGCTTACATGAGTACGTTTACATATGCTTACATGATACATGAATACGTTTACATAGAGACGCTTACATGAGTACCTTTACATAGATACATTTACTTGTATACACTTACATGGATACTTGTACCTAGATTCACTGAGATGATTTATTAGTACCTTTTGTGTAAATTGTGCTGCCTATTCCAGTTCAACAGGATATCTAGACGGGACTCACCATTCTGGAACCCACCTGTTAGCAGTAGTGGTGGATGAACATCTACGGATGCCTACGGTTATTACTTATATTAGGGGTATCTGTACGGGACTAACCATTCCTTTGGCCTACTATTCGCTAGAGAGGTAAATGACCATCTACGGATGCTTACGGTTAATATTTATACTAGGAGTACCTTTACGGGACTAACCCTTCCTTCAACCTGCTGTCACTACAGAGGAAAATTGAACAATCTATGGATGTTCAAAGGTTATACATGTTGCTATTCGCGATGTCATGTTAATCCTAATACAAAAGGATAACACTTACATGGTTATATTTTTCCTATTACCTTATTTTGTGATACTTTCACATAAACGATGAGTTAGACTAAGTACTGTTAGTAATAGTCAAAAAGAAGGAAAACCATCTTTGTTATGGCAAAACACACGAGTCTTGGTAGAAGACTACTAGAAAAACACACGAGTCTTGCTAGAAGACTACTAGCAAAACACACGAGTCTTGGTAGAAGACTACTAGCAAAACACACAAGTCTTGGTAGAAGAGTACTTACAAAACACATGAGTCTTTGTAGAAGACTACCTTCAAAACACTTAGGTATTGGTAGAAGGCTACTCGTTATACTAATAGAAATCATAGGGATTTCTTAGAGTATTCAAACGTTTTCAACTGCTTTCAAACAATCCACACTTATACAGTCACTTTCCACAGGTTTCTATGTTGTTACCTTATAGTTTTACAAATCAAAGACACATTAATACTTATGAATTCACCAGCTTTACACTGATACTCGCTTTCAAAATAACTTGTATTCTCAGGTCACCAGTTAGACAGGTATGATGGCCAGGTTTCGAGAAGAAGGGGCACAGACAAGACTCGTCTTTTATTTTGATTACATATTTTGATGTCTTATTACAATGAAAGAACACAAATGTATTAAAAATTTACTTTTAAAGCAATGGATGATGTTGTTGCTTATTTACTACTTTACACTGTTATGATACTTCACATGACGTCCTCCACCCCGGAACGTTTCCGCCGTTCTTGGTTTTAGGGTGTGACAGATTGGTATCAGAGCACTGTTTATAGTGAATTAAGTATATCAACCCATAAAAGATATACTAACTATAAATACATTGGGATTAAAACAATCAGTCTAAGAGTTTATACTTCTAAATAATAAAATATTTAACAAAGTATACGTGCCTGCATTCATACTAAAATCCGTGTCACAATGACAAGAACAAAAGTATTGCGATTGTTGAATATCACAGGTAAGCTCGGGGATGTATGGTCAGTCTTGGGAGTGGCATAGTCTGATCAACTATGTTGTTCCGAGGAGTGATTAGCACATGCCCAAGAATGGTTGTGATATGGCAACAAGTCTAAAAACTTACCAACATTACCACAATGAGAACATTATAACATAACCTAAGTCTAAAATACTATAGGGGTGTTTTGTGTTACTATAAGTACTTTATACTTGAGAACTAAAATGGGATCCTCATTACTAAGTTGATAGTTGCTAAGTGGATACACTAAAGTTATATGTAACTAGGATGTTATAGACTTAGAATCGGTGAAATTTTTGCATTACCCCTATTCCTTTTGAATTTGGAGTTGAGGTCACTTATTCGAAGGCCTATCCTGTGTTGATTACATATAACTGGTATGCACTTTACAAATAACGATATAACTAATGAATATTTTCTAATAATTATCTAGATAGTTCGTCTAATAATTATTTCCTTACCCAAATTCTCGCGTAGATAACATGGATGGACTCCATCCCCACGGCAACCCGTACCTTCCGAACGAGGTCATTGTTGGATGGTTTGGAGAAGAACCGGAGAATGATCATCCTATCCTTTTGAATGATCACCATGATGAAGACCTTTCAGACGGTGCTAACTCCAAACCCAAGGTTGAGAACCTACCCCAGGCAGCTCCCTTTCCAATTCCTAACCCTTTTCCGGCTTTTCAAGGCCCGACGCTTGAGTGGGTGGAATGCATGGAAACATGGAGCCAAGGACAAGATCAACCCATGCCATTTAATGGTGACTGAAGCTGCTATGACCTAAGCAATGGGGCTTCAGCAGATAGAATCTTACCAATCTTGGTCCGCAGAGTGGCCCGTAATGAGATTCCAAGCAGGACAGCCCTACATCAGATCACTGAAGTTGTCACCGATGCGAGAATGCATACCCTCCACACCATTCATCTAGAAGATGCTCGTGAGAGATCTAAGAGAAACCATGAAACCCTGCTGCAAGCACTGGCTAAATCACGAGCCAAAGTCATAGAACTTCGAGTACGCCATAGGGTGTATGAAAGACACCTACTTGATGTGGAACGCCAACTGGCTGAACTGAGAGTTCACCAGAGGGATTACCGTCGCCAGTAGTAGATGCTTTACTTGATTTTCCTTGTTAGAAAGGAATCATTTTCTGTCTATGCCCGATGTGGCATTTTCTATGAAACTATCTTGTACTGTAAGTACTTTTCGTTAGGTCTTTATGCTGTCAAGAACTATCTTCTTTGGATGTGATGTAAGACCTTTTTACAAGATCATTTTCCCCAACTTGTACATCGTGAATATCAAAGATATTGACAGTCGACTAACTTCTGTGTCATTTTCCTTATTCAAGTACTATTATCATACTTCCATAAGATTTTATCTGAAACATGCTCTAGTCAAGTCATTGGACTATAGCAAATTAACTCCGGAGACATCTCCAAGTCTCTTTTAATGGTTGGATCATGTTATTCACCAACCAACGATACCTCGGCTAGAACGACAAACATCTTGAGACCATTGTACGAACTTACTTCCAATCTTTGCTAGGAGTGCATCATAGGGATGTAGGTCAAACCTTCGTGAACATACTTCCATTCCGTACTAGGACTGCATCATAGGGATGTGGGTCAAACCTTAGAGAACACACTTCTATTCTTTACATGAGCGATCGAACTACGTCTAGGTTCAACCATTCTCGCTCACAAATTCATTTCTCTTTCCGTGTATTAGAATCATGTCGCCGAAGAAAAACGATCTACCCCTCAACCAAACACCAACTCTTCAAATTAATGCAGCTACCTTTCAAGCTGCAGTCTCGGCTACCGTGTCAGGTATTCTGACCCACCTAAACGCTAACAAAGCAAATGTTGGCGGGATTGTTAACAACAATTCCAATCCGAGTAACAAGCAAGCACCTCAACGAGCAACAAACTACCACGATACTCCGAGTCCCAAGACCAAGAGTAACAAACGGAAGTCTTGGGCTAAATCTAAGGACAAATCGCTTCGAAGGGCGAACAGGAAACAACCACCAGTAACAACCTTCATAGCCACGACATCGGTACCTCCTACTACCATCCCTTCGGGTATCCCAATTGTCCCTAACCCAGCCAGGAAATATGCTGGCAATCTCCCAAAATGCATCCAATGCAGTTATCACCACGATGGACCTTGACGGGAGATGCAGTGCTCAAACTGCAACAGAAAGGGGCACACCATACGTTACTGGAAGAGCCTAACAAGGCCGATCAACCAAGTGCCCTGCACCGGTGTGAACCAGGCTTGCTACGGTTGTGGCAAGGTAGGTCACTACAAAAGGAACTGCCCAGAGGCAACAAATGTTGGCACAGACGGAAGTATGCTACCAGCCACCGCCGCAGGAGAGACTACTCCGGACCCACGTTAATGTAATTTAGGCGTATCGTTGTAACACACTTATGAACCATCCCAAAACTAGTGCAACCAGAGTCTTATCTTTTGCGAGATCCTGTCCATGTAGGGATGCTCGTGCTGCGTATACTTGTCTTTTGTAGTATACCTTGTTCGCAGCAATAGTCTTGTAGTAAATCTAAAGTATAGTAACTATGTTAAAGGTTGCACTGTTGTGTTTTGTCTGTAACGCCTTATGTTCAAATCTAATGTCTTTAGTTTCCATATGATTCTGACTTTATCATATGAATCGAGTAAATTCGATCCTCGCAATACCAGCTCCATACGTACATCTCTTTCTCAGTAATCGTCTTTTAGCGAAGCCGTCATATCAGAACACCGAAGTACTCATGCATGGAATACCTTATAGTTCTTTTCCCTTCCGAAGGAATCCCTGCAGTATCACTCGTGCAGTACGTCAAGTTCAATCCAAAGATTCAGACGATCGATCTATCAGTGAAGAATGTATACATGAGAGTAATATATTGTGACAACCCGAAATTTCCATTCTGCACAAACCATATCAAGTCATTAGAAGATTAGAACAGTTACAGAGAATTTCCAGACTTTTGGGTATAAGTTTGAGTATTTCCGGATTTACACTTAAGGAGATATCAGGAGAGTGGATGCACTAGGGTTTTGTGCAACACTGTTATTCCAAAACTCTATGATATTAGAGTTCATTTTAGGAATAAAATATTTTCTGCCAAAAAGCCAAGGACTATATATAGAATTCTAAACCATATTTATTCATTAGTTACATTTCTAGCTAGAGAAAAGTCGAATTCTCTCTCAAGGATCTTTGGACTTTCGTTCCGGAAAGTGAGTACTTCTATCTAGTGTTGTTTTAAAGCTTCTTATATGCTTAATACACTAGAAATCATAGGAAAACACTAAGATCTGAGAGTTTACCGCCCAAGAACACCTTGGGGAGTAAACTCTTTTAAAAGGGCTAAAGTGTGCCCAATGTCCCTCCAAGCCTTAAGACTAAGCCTAGAGCTACCATGACATGTTTAGACCACAAAATCATTAAGAAAAAAAGACTAGAAGTGAGTTCACGGCCAAGGATGTTCTTGGGCCGTGAACTCCATTTTAAGGTGCCAAAACACCCTAAAAGCCTTCCTTAAGCCAAGAGACTAGTTTAGACATGTACCATAAGGGGTTTAGGACTACCAAACACCATTAGAACACCAAGAGTAAGGTGTTCACGGCCCAAGAAGTTCCAGGGCCGTGAACTCCAAACAATAGGGCCAATTGATGCTATAACCTTGTAACAACGCAAATTTTCAAACAAATTTTTCATTTTAAAAAAATAAAGTATTTCCATTCAAAACAAGGCATAAATAATTTAAGTGTCATGTCAAATACAAATTGTCTAAATCCCAAGATCATATAAACATCCTTCAGTGTGTATCGATCACGCCGGCGCCTTCCCATGGTCCTCGCTAGTACCTGAAACACATACATAACAACTGTAAGCATAAATGCTTAGTGAGTTCCCCAATATACAACTTACGCACATACGCCTTTCCAGGCCCTGACCTATCGGTCCATGTGTCTCAGGGGACTTCCGTCCCTGCTGGGTAAACCTTCCGGTCCTACCCACGCCGAACTTCCAGTCCATAACACAACATATTGCCTTCCGGCCCATAACATATTGCCTTCCGGCCCATAGCATATTGCCTTCCGGCCCATAATATAATCGCCTTCCGGCCCATAACATACATAGCATATATAACAAACAGCTTACCGCATATAGCATACATATCACATATCATACCTGACCTTCCGGTCACACAGTCAAACCCTTCCGGGTACAGTATAGTGAGAAGACTCACCTCGCGAATGCTGAAAGCTAGCAAATCCTGAAATCACTCGTGCACAATCCGACGAGCTACAACCTCCCTATAACATCACATATCTCTCATTAACACTTATCTCTTCTAAGTGTGACTATCCCTAAGAAGTCAGACTTAGGTCAACTCTGGTCAACGGTCAACGGTCAACGGTCAACGGTCAACTCAACCGGACTCGGCGAGTGCCATGGCGACTCGGCGAGTCTAGACGTCCTCCAACTCTCTGAGATTCCCTATCTACTCGTCGAGTATCCTCCTTGACCCGACGAGTTACTCCTGGAAGAATCGCGGGGCCACCCCGACTCAACTCGCCGAGTCTGAAGAACAACTCGACGAGTCCCAGTTAATCTTCAAGCTACTCGCCGAGTCTGTTCATCGAACTCGGCGAGTCCATGCCATGCAACCGCTCAAACTGCATCCTAAGGTCAGAACTGCTTCGACCATTCCTAGGTCTGGCCTTCCTAGGCTGATCCATCACGTAAAGTCCTCATTTCAGTGCTCATGATACACCATATGATTCATAATTTGCATTTTGACCTAAGGCATAAGGATTCCAATCCAAAACCTTCATCAATTCCCGAAATGCACAGACATGGGACATTCTGGACCTCCATAGGTCCCAATACAGGGTTACAATCGATTAGGGGACTAGGGTAACATTCAATCTATTCACAAACGGGTTCCATAAACCCTAATTCCATAATCACATCAACATAGTAGAGTATAATCGAATTCTTACCTGGATGATGTATCCTCTGTGTCCCCAATCCTCAGAATGTGACTCCCTTGCTGCTCCTTTAGCCAATCCCTTCTCTTCCTTGCACAACCACTCTTCTATAATCAACAATGGCCTATAATCCTTGCTCCAGATGCACACAATCGATTTAGGGTTCTTCTCAGAAGGCTAAAATGAACAATGACGGCCAATGAGTCCTTTTTATACGTCCCAAACCTGAACGGTTAGGGTTTTCGCTAAACAGCGTAGACTCACCGAGTCCATATCTGGACTCATCGAGTCCAGTCGCGATCCCGCGACCAAGTCTGCGATCCTACTCGGCGAGTCTAGGCTCCAACTCGCCGAGTCCCCTCTTAAATCACCCCAAAAACATAATTTAACAATACCTGAGATTCCGGGCTGTTACAACTCTCCCCCACTAGGATTAGACTTCGCCCTCGAAGTCTCACTCTGAAAATAGCTCCGGATGCTGCTCCCGCATCTCACGTTCCGGCTCCTAAGTCATTTCCGATCCCTTACGGTGTTGCCACTGAACCAACACCAGAGGTACCTCCTTGTTCCTTAGAACCTTGATCTTCCGATCCTTGATGGCCACTGGTCTCTCGGCATAATTCAGGCTCGCATCCACCTGAATTTCCTCTAATGGAACCACTTCCGACTCATCGGCTATGCACTTCCTCAATTGCGACACATGGAAGGTGTCGTGGATCTGCCCCAACTCTGCTGGCAACTCCAAACGATAGGCTACCCGGCCTATCCTTGCAATCACACGAAATGGCCCAATATACCGGGGCCCCAACTTGCCCCTCTTCCTGAATCGAATCACTCCTTTCCAAGGAGAGACCTTTAGGAGAACGAAGTCGCCGACTTGAAACTCAAGCTCGGATCGGCGCCTGTCTGCATAACTCTTCTGTCGGCTCTGGGCGGTCAATAACCTCTGTCTAACTAACTGAATCTGCTCTGTCGTCTGAAGCACGATCTCTGTGCTGCCCATCACTCTCTGTCCCACCTCTCCCCAGCAAATGGGAGTCCGACACCTCCTACCATACAACAGCTCAAAAGGTGGCATACCAATGCTCGAATGATGGCTGTTGTTGTAGGAAAACTCTGCCAAGGGTAAATACGCATCCCAGCTACCCCCGAAGTCTAACACACACGCTCGAAGCATGTCCTCCAGCGTCTGAATCGTCCGCTCGCTCTAACCGTCTGTCTGGGGATGGTATGCGGTACTAAAATGCAATTTAGTACCCAGCTCCTCATGAAATTTCTTCCAGAACCTGGAAGTGAAGCGCACATCACGGTCTGAAACAATCGAGATCGGCACTCCATGCCGAGATACCACTTCTCTCACATATATCTCCACCAACTTCTCCGCTGAAGAACTCTCGCTGATGGCAAGGAAGTGTGCACTCTTCGTCAACCTATCCACAATCACCCAAATTGCATCAACTCCCCTGACAGTCCTCGGCAATTTGGTGATGAAATCCATAGTGATCTGTTCCCACTTCCACTCAGGAATCTCCAATGGCTGTAACTTGCCATGCAGTCTCTGGTGCTCGGCCTTAACCCTACGGCAGGTCAAGCACCTCTCAACGAACCATGCGACGTCCCTCTTCATACAGGGCCACCAATACTCTTTCCTCAAATCTAAATACATCTTCGTAGCACCGGGATGGATCGAAAATTTCGATCTATGAGCCTCTTCCATCAAAGTAATACGCGTACCGCCCACGAACGGTACCCAAATCCGACCCTGAAACGTCATAAGCCCTCGTCCATCCTTAACGAACTCTGAAATTAACCCAACAACCCGCTCTTTCTTCTGCATCTCTGGTCGCACAGCCTCGGCCTGTGCCCCACGAATAGCATCCAATACTGGAGTCATCACAGTCAATCTCAAACATACATCTCGCAATGGAGTGCTCTCCGCCCTGCGGCTCAATGCATCGGCTACCACATTAGCCTTGCCTGGGTGGTATAGGATCTCACAATCATAATCCTTGACCACATCCAACCACCTCCTCTGACGCATATTTAGGTTGGGCTGATCCATCAAATACTTCAAGCTCTTATGGTCCGTGTATATCGTACATCGAAACCCATACAGGTAGTGACGCCAAATCTTGAAAGCGAACACTACTGCCCCCAACTCTAAATCATGCGTGGGATATCTCACCTCATGAGGCTTCAGCTACCTCGACGCATAAGCTATCACATGACCCCTCTGCATCAACACTGCACCCAGTCCCGAAATCGATGCGTCGCAATATACTACAAAATCTTCCATCCCTTCCGGGAGAGCTAATACCGGGGCTTCGCACAACCTCTGGCGAAGTGTCTCAAAGGAGGTCTGCTGCTTGGGCCCCCATGAGAATGCAACACCCTTCCGGGTCAATCTGGTGAGCGGCACTGCGATCTTGGAGAAATCCTTAATGAATCTCCGATAATACCCTGCCAACCCAAGGAAGCTCCTGATCTCAGAGGGTGACTTCGGCACCTCCCAACTCATCACCGCCTCAACCTTGGCCGGATCGACCAATATCCCTTTCTGATTAACAACATGTCCTAGAAATTGGACCTCCCGCAACCAGAAGTCACATTTGGAGAACTTTGCCTAAAGCTTCTTCGACCTCAATACCTCAAGGACCTCCCTCAAATGCTCCTCATGCTGCTTTCTAGATCTCGAATACACCAGAATGTCGTCGATAAATACAATCACTGACCGATCCAACATCGGCCTGCATACCCTGTTCATGAGATCCATGAACACAGCCGAAGCATTGGTGAGCCCGAAAGGCATCACCACAAACTCACAATGCCCATATCGCGTCCTAAACGCTGTCTTCTGGACATCCTCATCCCGCACTCTCACCTGATGGTACCCTGACCTCAGATCGATCTTGGAAAACCAAGATGCTCCCTGCAACTGATCGAATAAATCATCGATCCTCGGTAACGGGTAACGGTTCTTGACCTTCAACTTGTTCAACTCCCGGTAATCAATGCACATCCGGTGTGAACCATCCTTCTTCTTGACGAACAGAATAGGTGCTCCCCACGGCGAGCTGCTCGGCCGAATGAATCCCTTCCCCAGCAACTCCTGGAGCTGTGAGGACAACTCTTGCATCTCTGGAGGTGCAAGACGATAAGGCACCTTAGCAATAGGCGCAGCCCCCGGAACCAGATCGATACCAAACTCTACTTGCCTCACAGGAGGTACTCCCGGCAGCTCCTCGGGGAAAACATCTGGAAACTCACGCACCACAGGGACCTCCTCAACTGACTTCGGTCTCTCGAAAACCTCCCGCGTATCCATCACATACGCCACAAAACCCTTACAGCCCCGCTGTAGACACTGCCTCGCCCTAGCGGCCGAACAAAAAGCTGATCCCGAACGGGTACCCTCGCCGTACACCGAAAGAACTCCCCCACTATGGTCTCGTATAGTCACCAGCTGATGCTCACAGTCGATGACAGCGCCGAATCGGCTCAACCAGTCCATGCCCACGATGACACATACATCACCCATCGCAATGGGAATCAGGTCAATCGGGAATTCGACCCCGAAAATCTCTAACACGCATCCCCGGAGAACCTCCGTGGCACAAATCACTCTCTCGTCAGCTATAGAAACTCTCAGAGGCCGACTCAACGACCTACGACTAACGCTGATATGCTGACTAAAGGCTAAAGATACAAAGGATCTACTCGCACCCGAGTCAAATAACACTAAGGCAGGCACAGAGTTCACAAGGAAAGTACCTACGCACATAATAACATAAGCATAACGTCTCGACATTAAAATAAATACATGAATTACAGCATACCTGCCACAACATCGGGCGCAGCGCGGACCTCCTCCGCAATCAGCTGAAAGGCTCTCCCCCGAGCCCTCGGGGCCTCGGCCTTCATTGGTCGAGTCGCAGTAGCTCTGGCAGCAGGTGCAGATCCCTGAAGAAGCTGAGGGCACTCGGCCTTCCTATGGCCTGTCTGGTTGCAATGAAAGCAAACCGTAAACCCCTTGGGGCACTCCCTAGCAATGTGCCCCTCCTTGCCACACTTGTAGCAAGCACCAGATCGACATGCCCCATCATGACCCTTGCCGCACTTTCCGCAAGTGCGGCCCTTCGAACCTCCTGTCCTCGAATCGGCGGACTTTATCCGCTTGGCTGCCGGCTGGGACTGAGCCGGTCGCCGGTCCACCCGCTGAGACTCGGCCTCCTCCCTGACCTGGGTCTCCAACTCGATCTCGCGCTTCCTGGCATTCGCCTGAAGCTCAGCAAAATTATGGTAGGTGGAGTTTGACACAAACTCCCGGATATCCCTCCTCAACACTCCCAAGTACCGGCTCATCCGAGCCTGATCAGTGGACACCAGCTCGGGGCAGAACATCGCCCTCTCATGAAACTTCCGCGTGATCACCGCAACAGAATCAGTACCCTGCTTGAGGGTTAAGAACTCCTGAACCAATCGTTCCCTCTCCACCGGGGGAACGTACTCGTCCCTGAACATAGCAGTAAACCCCTCCCAAGTCACTGCTGTAATCTCTGCCAAAGTGAAGTTCGCCGTCACGAACTTCCACCAGTCCTTCGCTCCCAGACGGAGCTGGTTTAAAGCGAACCGTACCCTCAGGTGCTCCGGGCATGAACAAGTGTAGAAGCACCCCTCTATATCCGCGATCCACCTCATCGCAGCAATCGGATCCTGCGTCCCATCGAACTCTGGTGGCTTCGTGTTGCTGAACTCTCGGAACAGCAACGAGTCACCCCCCTGTGGCCTAGCGGCGGCCACAGCTGCGGTAGCTGCAGCGGTTGCAGCCTCAGTCAATGCGGCGTACCGCTCATCAAACGTCTCCATCAGGGTGGTCTTAATAGACCCAAACATCTCCGGGATCTCGGCCCGGATCGCCGCAGCTACCTCCTCGTGAATCATCTGACGAATCTCCTCGTCACTCACACCACTCGAACTCGCTCCATGGCGTGGTCTAACCATGATGTCTCTGAAATACAACATAAAACTATCAGAGACTCCATCGAGTATAATTGCACTCGATAACGCAACCCTACTCAGTCTCCGATATCCAGAGATTCTTACTTGGGTCTCCCACTGACCCGGTGTCTTCGGTAGTACGGGCCCAATACTACTGACCACACCGCATCAGCATTCATCCCAAGTCTTCCTCCCCAAACCCCGGATAGTGAGTACTCTACTTCTGTTATGCACTATCTCCCCGCACACTAGCAAAGCATCTCATATCGGCAAACTTCCCTAGACTAAGGCATCACAAATCAGGCCACTCTAGTCCTATCATGAATACCTAGTCTTCTAGCATGCATAACAATTCATATCATATAATATTGTAAGGTATTTTGGGGATCTTTACCGTTCGGGCGCTGACTGATCGTACACACTGCTTCTTTCTTGTTTACCACAAAATCATTCATAAAAGTTTATGCCTTTATTTGTAAAAGTTTTCCTCAAATCCTTGGTTTGAGTTCAGTTACGCCCGAAGGTGCACCCGAATCCCTCAAACCAAGGCTCTGATACCAATTGTAACAACGCAAATTTTCAAACAAATTTTTCATTTTAAAAAAATAAAGTATTTCCATTCAAAACAAGGCATAAATAATTTAAGTGTCATGTCAAATACAAATTGTCTAAATCCCAAGATCATATAAACATCCTTCAGTGTGTATCGATCACGTCGGCGCCTTCCCACGGTCCTCGCTAGTACCTGAAACACATACATAACAACTGTAAGCATAAATGCTTAGTGAGTTCCCCAATATACAACTTACGCACATACGCCTTTCCAGGCCCTGACCTATCGGTCCATGTGTCTCAGGGGACTTCCGTCCCTGCTGGGTAAACCTTCCGGTCCTACCCACGCCGACCTTCCGGTCCATAACACAACATATTGCCTTCCGGCCCATAACATATTGCCTTCCGGCCCATAGCATATTGCCTTCCGGCCCATAACATAATCGCCTTCCGGCCCATAACATACATATCATATATAACAAATAGCTTACCGCATATAGCATACATATCACATATCATACCTGACCTTCCGGTCACACAGTCAAACCCTTCCGGGTACAGTATAGTGAGAAGACTCACCTCGCGAATGCTGAAAGCTAGCAAATCCTGAAATCACTCGTGCATAATCTGACGAGCTACAACCTCCCTATAACATCACATATCTCTCATTAACATTTATCTCTTCTAAGTGTGACTATCCCTAAGAAGTCAGACTTAGGTCAACTCTGGTCAACGGTCAACGGTCAACGGTCAACGGTCAACTCAACCGGACTCGGCGAGTGCCATGGCGACTCGGCGAGTCTAGACGTCCTCCAACTCTCTGAGATTCCCTATCTACTCGTCGAGTATCCTCCTTGACCCGACGAGTTACTCCTAGAAGAATCGCGGGGCCACCCCGACTCAACTCGCCGAGTCTGAAGAACAACTCGACGAGTCCCAGTTAATCTTCAAGCTACTCGCCGAGTCTGTTCATCGAACTCGGCGAGTCCATGCCATGCAACCGCTCAAACTGCATCCTAAGGTCAGAACTGCTTCGACCATTCCTAGGTCTGGCCTTCCTAGGCTGATCCATCACATAAAGTCCTCATTTCAGTGCTCATGATACACCATATGATTCATAATTTGCATTTTGACCTAAGGCATAAGGATTCCAATCCAAAACCTTCATCAATTCCCGAAATGCACAGACATGGGACATTCTGGACCTCCATAGGTCCCAATACAGGGTTACAATCGATTAGGGGACTAGGGTAACATTCAATCTATTCACAAAAGGGTTCCATAAACCCTAATTCCATAATCACATCAACATAATAGAGTATACTCGAATTCTTACCTGGATGATGTATCCTCTGTGTCCCCAATCCTCAGAATGTGACTCCCTTGCTGCTCCTTTAGCCAATCCCTTCTCTTCATTGCACAACCACTCTTCTATAATCAACAATGGCCTATAATCCTTGCTCCAGATGCACACAATCAATTTAGGGTTCTTCTCAGAAGGCTAAAGTGAACAATGACGGCCAATGAGTACTTTTTATACGTCCCAAACCTGAATGCTTAGGGTTTTCGCTAAACAGCGTAGACTCGCTGAGTCCATATCTGGACTCGTCGAGTCCAGTCGCGATCCCGCGACCAAGTCTGCGATCCTACTCGGCGAGTCTAGGCTCCAACTCGCCGAGTCCCCTCTTAAATCACCCCAAAAACATAATTTAACAATACCTGAGATTCCAGGCTGTTACAAACCTCTTCTAAAGCCTTATACAATAGCCTAGTTTATTTCCTAGTTAAATTAGGGACTTGAAAACACCACAAACACCCATCCAAGGGAGATTACGGTCGTAATCTCCATGGGATTTGGTCCCAGGGCCGTAAACTCCTAAAAGGAGTTATATAATGCCCTAAACTCTTCCATAGACCAAGCCATTAAGTAGAAATGCTTCTTAGGGCCTTATAGTGCATCAAACATCAAATGGTCACATAAGTATGAGCTTACGGCCGTAAACTCATGAGTTTACGACCGTAAACTCATTTAGTAGGATCAATAGGGCCGTGAACCTCATGGTGGAGTTTTCCTTGAGCCCTACACACAATAGCTTCCCCTATAAACACTTAGATGCAATCCTAGAGGCTAATAACACTTGATAAAGGTGTTTAGCATGTCCTAGGGTGTCTTGACTTGTTTTTTTGTTGTTTATAAGCTAATTTGTTACATTTATGTGATATTATATGTTAACTAGGATCATAGAGTGTGTTCAAGACTTCACTTGACACCTAGCAGTCCTACCTCTTCAGTTCATCCGTAACACCCACAATAGGTGAGTTCATACCCCTTAATCAATGTTTTAAATGTTTTAAAATGATTTATGGGGGGGGGGGAGACAAGTAGAATCATGCTACTTATTATATCAATCACATGTCATTAATAAGTAGCATTGAAATGATTTACTATTCATTAGCCATTTTACCAAACAGTTTCCGTCAAATGATTTTCATAAACACTTTATATGTTTAAAAATCCTTATTAAACTATACATTTTACTCTGTATGTTTCATTTCAAACTCATTTACAATTGTGTTTCAAACAAATGTTTCTTTATACTTAAACTGTTTTTATCAAACCCTTGCTTTCAAACCGTTTTATAGATTGACATCAAGTCGATTTTTTCTTAGATAATAGTTATGTTCAAAGGTTTTACAAAACTTATTTTATGCTTTTATATCATCAATTGCATGCCTCTATATGTATATTTATATAAGAAATGTTTAAATGACTTAGGAAGGCTATCCACCCTATTTCCTTTTCGCGCTTGAGATGTGGTCTGGTGGGATATTGGGTATCCGTCCGAAGGTTGTTTAAATATTAGTTATATATCATATGTACATATATAGTCATAAAGGTCCTTCCAGTTCATCCAATGCCCTTGGGTAGCAAGGGTATACTTCCATGTTCATACGTACCGGCTATATTACTAGTAAGCTACCATATAGGTAGTTTAGGAAGATACTAGAACTATTACTAGAACGTGATATCATACAATGAGTTAGTTCATTAATGAGTCAATACTTGCTAGATAGAGAGAACATACATTACAGCTAGTACACACAGTACATTACTATACATGCTAGAGAGAGAGAGAACACACATTACAGCTAGCACACATAGAACATTACAGTACATTACTATACATGCTAGATAGAGAGAGAACACACATTACAGCGAGCACACGTAGAGCATTACAGTACATTACTATATCATTACATAGATATGTTTACTTGATTACGCTTACATGAGTACGGTTACATATATACGTTTACATGAGTACGCTTACATATAAGATAATAGGACAGACGTCACTAGGTGCTATAGCACAGAACAAGTTCAGGATCTAACTATACCGATGAATCGCAACGCAATTGTGATAGTTATATCGGGTATACATGATCATAGTAATGTGGATGTTCACGGCATGCATATATGCATGGGCATGTAAAGGTCTCAAAATCCCTTTGACAGGGGAGCGTCTAGCCAGGGATCTAGCCATCACATTATACCTTATCCCTCAAATAAGGCAATAGGAGTATAGAAGTAGTCATTTATTACAAATACTAAAGTACTTAGAAGAATTACCCTAGACTTAAGGTAATTAGTACGGTTGTAGTTCGACACTACACCATAGTACTATTTCATTTTCCCATTACATTCACTTCGTGAACATTCACATGACACACGGTAATGTAGAAACTATATTTTTGGTTAATGTTAGTCAGATTTGGGAAAATACACACTCTTACAAGAGCCACACACACAAACACTAGATGCCTTGGTATAAGGATACGATTAGTAGGAAACATAGGGCTTCTTAGGATCATACAAAACATTTTTATACTTACAGTTCATATACACTTACAATACTTACAGTTCATATACATTTTCAATACTTACAGTTCATATACATACAAATACTTACATACAAATTAAGACACTGAAATACTTATGATCTCACCAACTTTAAAGTTGATACTCTCTTTCAAAACAACTTGTATCCTCATGTCAACCGTAGACAGGTACCGATGCAAGGTTCAGGGAAGATGGTGCTCGTTCAAGACGCATCTTTCATTTTGATTTATTCTTTAGTGTCTATTATAATTTGACAGAACATACTTGTATTAAAGTTATATTATTAATGCAATGGATGATGTTGTTGCTTGTTTACAACTTTTCATTGTTGTGATACTATACATGACGTCCTCCGCCCTTGAATGTTTCCGCTGTTCTTGGTTTTGGGGTGTGACATATATAATCACGGTTCTACAAGTTTAGAATTGATGATTCCACTTTAACTTCTTTTCCATCGATGGGATGTGAGCTTAAAGAAGAATCAGTTATTTGACTACCTTTTCAATCTTAATTATATACGACTCGTATACACGAGATTGTGATCGTTGAACCATATATGAATTCTAATATGAACTTTAGGAAGGAGACTGCCCAAGACTACGAGTAATTGCATTGGCATGTGAACAAACTTAGAACCCAATATGACTCTTATAACTAGATCGCCTTACAGTCTAAACACCTACGGAGATACAAGAACAGCCCGGAAAACTCAGCGAACTACTCAGCAATAGAATTGGAAGACTAGGCTTCTCACCCTTGAGAGCTTTGGTCTCATTCTTACCAGAAGTCGACGGAGTGCATCGTATGTACCTCGACGATCGGGGACTTCATTAAGATTTCCTTTAGAAATCGTTATCTCTGCCTTGCATAGATGAGTTGATTGAGCAAACGCAGGGAAAGAATTACTTTCGGATATGGACCTAAGATCCGAATATCACCAGTTCGAGTGTTAGGGAAGGTTGTCCGGAAGAATACCCTCCGAACTCGATGTGGACACTTCGAGTCCGCAGTGATACCCCTCAGATAGGACCAATACGCCCATAGTATTCATGAGCTAAATGAGTAGGGTACGTCTTTCTTACTGGGATCAGTTCGTCATTTCTCCATGTAATAACTTACTTATCTACCCTCGTAGTAAGAAAGAACCCATGGAAACATTACCCTCGGAGATACTTTTTGCGAAGTTCTCTGAACACGAGTTTTGGAATTAAAGAGTCAAATTTCCTAAGACACACTATTAGTGATGTGGAAATTCTTGAGTACTCTGGCAAATTATCCAAAACCGTTGGGAATTTGTTGGCACCGTAGTCACCGATAGAAAATTTGTTAAATTCTAGGTCTTACAGACCTACTATCATAGTCCATTCAGAACTCCTCTCAAATTACAGAAACCCTTTCGACTTTAACCCAGCAAGGGGTGGCCCTTGACTGGGAAGTTAAGAAATAGAAAGAACCTTTGGAATTCCAAGTGAGAGACCAAATTCTTTAGGAAACCTCACTCTGGGAATGGCTTAATACACTTTGTAATGTGTGGAAGGCTAAATCCAATATAGTTAGGATCTCCGAGATTCTTACCAGAATCGGTCCTGTATCTCACAAACTAGACCTACTCCGTGAACTCAGTAACGTACATGTTACCCTTCGTGTCTCGATTTTTCAACCGTACCTTTCCATTAGGACTCTCGTAAGCCCTCTCGACGAGATCAAGATTAACGAGATCCTTGCCTTCGTATTAGAACCATAGTGACCCTCGACCAAGTGGTCAAGAGGATGAAGCAACACCGTAGCCCGTTAGTGAAGGTTCGTTGGAATACCAACCGAGGACCCGATTTCACTTGGGAGTGCGAGAACCAATCGATTAGGAAGTTCACACCTAACGAATCAATCACTTCTACCTACTTACGTACATAGATTCTAATTTCAGGACGAAATTCCCTCTAATAGGAGGATGATGTGACAACCCGAAATTTCCATTCTGAACAAACCATATCAAGTCAATAGAAGTTTGAACAGTTACAGTGAAATTCCAGACTTTTGGGTATAAGTTTGAGTATTTCAGGATTTACACTTAAGGAGATATCAGGAGAGTGGATGCACTAGGGTTTTGTGCAACTCTGTTATTCCAAAACTCTACGATATTAGAGTTCATTTCGTGAATAAAATATTTTCTGCTAAAAATCCCAGGACTATATATAGAAATCTGAGCCATATTCATTCATTAGTTACATTTCCAACTAGAGAAAAGCCATTTTCTCTCTCACGGGTCTTCGGTTTTTCATCCCAAATCGTGAGTACCTCTCTCTAGTTGTATTATATTGCTTATAATGTGCTTAATAACTTAGATTTCATAGCAAAACAGCAAGATTTGGGAGTTTACCGCCCAAGAACATCTTGCAGAGTAAACTCTTTTATAAGGGCCAAAGTGTGCCCAATGTCCCTCCAAAACTTGGAACTGAACCTAGAGACTACCCATAGCTTGTTTAGACATAAAAACAATTAAGAATCAAAGGCTAAAAGTGAGGTCACGGCGAAGGATGTTCTTGGGCCGTGAATTCCATTTTAGGGTGCCAAAATGCCCTAAATGCCTTCCATAAGCCAAGAGATAAGCATAACACTTTACCATGATGTGTTTAGGACTTAAAGCAACCAAGATACCAACACCAATAAGTGTTTACGGCCGCAAACACATGACCAAATGGTCCATGGGCCATAAACTCAAGTTAGGGGTGTGTTGATGCCACTAACACTTCCTAAGGCTTAGGCTTGAAGTTAGAATGCTTCCTTATGACCTTTAGGACCCTCATAAACATAAATCGCCATGAGTTTACGGCAGTAAACTCATTAGGTCCGTGAACTCCTTAAAACTCCAAAGAAAGTGGGTTTTTCTTCATCCTAGGTTAGAGCTAATGTCCCTAAATCATTCCCTAGCCTTCAAACTTCCATTCCCACATGAGTAGCCATGAGTTTACGGCCGTAAACTCCCTTGGGCCATGAACTCATGGTAGTAAACTCATGTGAGTGCCTTTATACATTCCTATGTTGAATCACATGTGATTCCAACACTTGGTCAAGGTGTTTCCTAGTCCCGGAAGGTGTTTCCTTTCATATAGATGTTATAAACACTATATTCATGTCAATATGTGTCCTTATATGTCATTTAGGACTTATTGTGTTTCGGGACTTCATTCGTGGAACTTCTCATCCCTACATGCATACCTGTTAGAACCACTCACAACAGGTGAGTTCATACCCCTTAATCAATGTTTTAAATGATTTTAACTGCTTTAATGGGCGGGGGGGGGGGGGGGAATACAAGTAGAAAACAACAAATTAATTAGATCAGTCATATGTATTTATATGTCACACCCCCAAACCTGAACGGCGGAAACATTCGGGGGCGGATGACTTCATGTGGTAACGTAACAAATGAATACATAGTAAAGAAAGCAATACAACCATCATATATATATAATTGAAAGTTTACATTTGTCAAAAGTTACATGTTCAAAACCAATTACAATATGATGTCAAAAATACAAGATTTAACTGGCGCCGCAACATCCCTTCAACAAAAGCATAATGATACTTGAAATTACTGATTCCCTGGGACATACAAGTAATTTTGAAAGAGTAGATCAGCATTTAAGCTGGTGAGTTTCATAAGTATTTAAATGACAATGTTTGTATGAAATGAAATGTTTTGTCTTTGTTTGTTTGTGTTTAGAAAATCCTATATTTTCTACTAGTATATAAGTAGCCTTCACTCAAGACCAATGTTTGTTTCTAAAATGTATGTAAGTGTAAAATAACCAATGTGTATGAAAAACCTTGTAAATCAATGCATTTTTAATACCCCATGTGAGTTTTATAACTATACTATTGACTCGGAAATGCCTATACACAACATTCTTCAGGCGTTGGAATGTTATGACGTTTGTCACCCCAAACGGTGGACTGCAGCTAACAGTCAGGGCGCGGGTTGTCAAGCCCGTATAGATCTATACACAAACGCCATGCTCCCCCTCCAAGGGATTCTGGTATATAATACAGGACTTGAAATGTGTACTCGAACGTACATGAAGTTAGTGTCTCACAAAACCGTGGTATAAAAACAGATCTACTTGTTAAAATGTTACATTTGTTCTTGTATACGAAAGTGACTTCTTGAAATTCATGTTTCTAGTACATAAGAGTTAGAAATTTGTTCGTAAAACTATACCTATTATAGTTTTCTAAAAGTGTGTCTCGTTTGTTTAGAAATACCTAGAAAAGGAATCATTTGTTATGAAAGCATAGATTTTTGGTGTAGAGTCTATGATAGACAAGTATACATATAATCTAAGAAAAGTTTAGTTTATGCATGCATTACAACAGTTTATTTTTCAAAAGATAGAATACTATTTTAACATATGTTATATATATGAAAGTTCCTTATAAAGTTTGTAAATCGCATGTGATTTGGATATACGAAAGCATATAAAAGAGTTCTTTATGTAACACACGATAATACTCGTGTGTTTTACTTGTAATCCCCCCCTTGAAAGCATATAAAAGAATTTATAGAACATTTAAAAGGTAAATTAAGGGGTATAAACTCACTTGAAAGTTTGAAGATAGCGAGATGGAAAACCGGGCAGAGTGTCGTCTCGGGAAACGGATTTTTCTCCGGATTCTCGGGAATCTCGGGAGTAAAATCGACCCTCGGGACTTGAGCAAAAAGACCAGAGCTTTGGGTTTGAACGGGCACGGAAAACGAGGCAATATCGTGAGAGAAAGGAGAGAAATGAGCTTTTTCTCGGAAGCCTTCGCATGCTATTTATAGGGGGGTCTGAGAAGCTTCGTACGCGAAGCGTACGCTCGTACGTAGCGCGTACGCATACGTCATGCATGACCGAAGCCTCGACTGCCTCGGCTTCGGATGGGACGGCAGGTCGGACGGGTCGGTAGCCTAGCATAGGGCGACGTGGACGATCAGAGGCCAAGGCCCTCGGGTACGCAGGGCGTATAGGGGTACATAGCGCGTACCTCGGATGTGGACACTGACTCCTCTTCGGATAATGCTTGATTTTTGAATTAAATAAATATATAATTTATTTAATAAACTTCAAAAATTCATATCTTCTTCATACGAACTCCGTTTTCGATGGTCTTTATATCCCCGCGTAGGTGAGACTACGCTCTACAACTTTCGTTTAGACTCCGTTGGCAAATTCCGAAATTATTTTTATTATTTATTTTATAACTCATCGTGTTTAAGGAATTTCTTCAAAAATTCATAACTTCTTTATCTGACGTCGGTTTTTGCCAGACTTTTTACCGCTGAAATACCATTGTCGTGACCTTCGATTCTCGTTTAGGTCATTCCGGCCAAAAGTCGCTCGATCTCCGATTCGAGTTTTTAGCTGTCTGTTGCTAAGCTGAACTTGGAAAAATCATAACTTCAATATACGAAGTCGGATTTGGGCGTTCTTTTTACGTACGATAATGGTTTAAAGACATTTAAACATAGAAGGAATTTAAATAGAATTATTTGGACGTTTTATTATGAAAGTTAATTTTATTAACTCAAAAGTGGTTACAATACTTGACCTTTTAGGTCATTACAAAGAGTTGAAATATTGGGTTGTCACATTATAATTGTGTTTTCATCCAGCAAATTTCACATACTTCAAAATGTGACGCATGAAATGGTTTTCTATCTTAAAAATACATTGGTAGCAAAAGTATTACGTTTGAAATGTTTATTAAAATGACATCAAGTCATTGTTAATTATGGTTCGAAACTCGTAGATATCTTACAAAGCCATTTTTGCCTTCTTGAGCAAAACTATATCTATACACTTATGTTCTTATATATGTATTGATGTTATAGTTTTCATCATTCATTCAGTTTCCCTCACCCTTGTATAGCGATAGTGTATAAACCTGTTTGGACAATCAATTACCTTCTAGTTAACTATTATAGGGATAGTTAAAAGATACAAAACATTATTCCTATTACAGGGAATCACACAAGAGTCAGTTCATTCATGAGTCTATACCAGTACATTACATGATACATGAGTACATTTACATAGACACACTTACATGAGTACAACTACATATGGTTACATGATACATGAATACGTTTACATAGAGACGCTTACATGAGTACCTTTACATAGATACATTTACCTGTATACACTTACATGGATACTTGTACCTAGATTCACTGGGATGATTTATTAGTACGTTTTGTGTAAATTGTCCTGCCTATCCCAGTTCAACGGGATATCTAGACGGGACTAACCATTCCGGAACCCACCTGTTAGCAATAGTGGTAGATGAACATTTACGGATGCCTACGTTTATTACTTATATTAAGGGTACCTTTACAGGACTAACCATTCCTTTGGCCTACTATTCGCTACAGAGGTAAATGACCATCTACCGATGCCTACGGTTAATATTTACACTAGGAGTAACTTTACGGGACTAACCCTTCCTTCAACCTACTCTCGCTACAGAGGAAAATTGAACAATCTACGAATGTTAAAAGGTTATACATGTTGCTATTCGCAATGTCGTGTTAAGCAAAATACAAAAGGATAAAACTTACATGGTTATATTTTTCCTATTACCTTATTTTGTGATACATTCACATAAACGATGAGTTAGACTAAGTACTGTTAGTAATAGTCAAAAAGAAGGAAAACCATCTTTGTTATGGCAAAACACACGAGTCTTGGTAGAAGACTACTAGAAAAACACACGAATCTTGGTAGAAGACTACTAGAAAAACACATGAGTCTTGGTAGAAGACTACTTACAAAACACACGAGTCTTGGTAGAAGACTACCTTCAAAACACTTAGGTCTTGGTAGAAGGCTACTCGTTATACTAATAGTAATCATAGGGATTTGTTAGAGTATTCAAACGTTTTCAACTACTTTCAAACAATCCACACTTATACAGTCATTTTCCACAGGTTTCTAAGTCATTACCTTACAGTTTTACAAATCAATGACACATTAATAAGTTCTTGTAAGCTTCTCCATTTTGTCAGTCTCCTTGATGGGTAGGAAATGCGCGGATTTGGTCAATCTGTCGACAATGACCCATATGGTATCGAGTCCACTTGTCGTCTTGGGTAACTTGGTTATGAAGTCCATAGTAATCCGCTCCCATTTCCATTCTGGTATCTCTGGTTGTTGTAGTAATCCTGACGGTTTCTGATACTCGACCTTAACCTTAGCGCAAGTAAGACATTTATTCACGAAGGTAGCAATTTCTGCTTTCATGTTAGGCCACGAGTACAGTTTCTTAAGATCCAGATACATTTTATCTGAACCCGGGTGAACGGAATACCTTGAGTTGTGAGATTCGGTCATGACTACGTTTCTGAAACCACCATGTTTCGGGGTCCAGATTCGGTCCATGAGATAGTAGGCTCCGCCACCCTTGACTTCTAGATTCTTTTCCATTGCTCGCAGGGATTCACCTGCCATATTTTCAGGTTGCAAAGCTTCCATTTGTGCCTCCATAATTTGTGTGGATAAGTGGGAATGGATAGTCATAGTCAGAGATTTGACCCTCCGACCAGTGTATTCCTTTCGACTAAGGGCGTCAGCTACTACGTTGGCCTTGCCAGGATGATAACGAATTTCACATTTGTAGTCATTTAGTAACTCAACCCATCGTCGTTGTCGCATGTTGAGTTCCTTCTGATCGAAAATGTGTTGAAGGCTCTTGTGATCGGTGAAAATAGTACTCTTTGTTCCGTATAAGTAGTGTCTCCAGATCTTCAGAGCAAATACCACTGCTCCTAACTCGAGATCGTGTGTCGTATAGTTCACTTCGTGTGTCTTAAGCTGTCGGGAGGCATAAGCGATAACCTTCCCTCTCTGCATAAGAACACAACCAAGTCCTTGATTTGACGCATCGCAATACACTACGAAGTCTTCTATCCCTTCGGGGAGGGATAGTATCGGTGTTGTGCGCAAGGCCTGCTTTAGTGTCTGGAATGCCTTCTCTTGTTTCGCTTCCCAGTCAAAGGCCACGCCTTTCTGGGTTAATGTAGTAAGAGGTTTCGCAATGCTAGAGAAGTTCTTTATGAATCTGCGATAGTAGCCAGCGAGACCTAGAAATTGACGAATTTCTGTAGGTGTCTTTGGTGCCGACCAGTTCTCAATGACCTTAATTTTGGAGGGGTCCACGTGTATACCTTTCTCGCTAACAACGTGGCCTAAAAATTCGACTCTTCGAATCCAAAATTCGCATTTAGAGAACTTCGCATAGAGTTTCTCCGTTCGAAGTGTTTCTAGGACTTTTCGTAGGTGCTAACTATGCTCTTCCTCACTTCGGGAGTAGACAAGTATATCATCGATAAAGACGATGACGAACTGATCCAAGTAAGGACGGCATACCCTATTCATTAGGTCGATAAATACTGCTGGTGCATTGGTTAATCCGAACGGCATCACTACAAATTCGTAGTGTCCATAACGAGTTTGGAAAGCTGTCTTTGGAATATCCCCCTCCAGAACTCGTAATTGGCGATATCCGGATGTAGATCTATCTTTGAGAAGTAGTTCGCTCCTTGAAGTTGATCGAATAGGTCGTCAATACGGGGTAGAGGATAACGGTTCTCGACAGTAAGTTTGTTCAGCTCTCTGTAGTCGATGCACATACGGAACGATCCGTCTTTCTTCTTTACAAACAAGACCGGTGCTCCCCAAGGTGAGAAACTTGGTCTTATGAATCCTTTTTGAAGGAGTTCATTAAGTTGAATGGAAAGTTCCTGCATCTCTGCTGGTGCGAGACGATAAGGCGACTTCGTTACTGGGGTAGCTCCTGGAACTAAGTCGATTCTGAACTCGACTTGGCGTTGCGGTGGTAATCCTGGTAGTTCTTCTAGAAAGATATCGGGAAAGTCGCGTACTACCGAGATGGTCTTGATGTCCTTCAGTTCTTGACTTGTATCAACGATGTGCGCTAGGAATGCTCGACAATCCTTCCGCAAGCACTTGCGAGCTTGGATGCACGAAATGATGTGAAGGTTTGTACTAGATTTGTCGACGTAGATAACTAATGCTTCGTTGTTAGGGAGATTAAGATGAACTGCTTTTTCAAAGCACATGATGTCGGCGCGAAGGAGACTCAACCAATCCATGCCGACTATGACGTCGAAACTTTTAATTTGGACCGACATGAGATTGATTAGGAAAGAATGGCCGTCTAAAGTTAATGTACAGCCCATGTATATGCAGTTAGTGTTTTCGGTTTTTCCATTGGCCATCTCTACAGTGAATGATTTTTCTAACTTGCTAGGTTTAGGTTTAAGTAAATGAGTAAAGTTTTGACTCATGAAGCTTCTCTCCGCTCCACTATCGAATAATATGCATGCATATGAATTATCGAGAAGGAACGTACCAGCAACTATAGTTGGGTCAGCTACAGCTTGCTTGTGGCCTATTGCCAAAACTCGTCCCACACCGCCGGTGCCTGCTGCCTTAGGACAGTTCCTCTTGTAGTGGCCCACCTCGCCACAACCGTAGCAAGTCTGTCCTACACCCGCACCGGAAACTTGAGTGATCGGCTTTGCGGGGTCCTTGCAGAAACGGGTTGGGTGTCCCTTCCTGTTGCAGTTGGCACACTACATTTCCCGACAAGGTCCATGGTGGTGGTAATTGCATTTGGTGCACTTTGGAAGGTTACCTACATAAGGCTTTGTTGGGTAGGTATTTGTAGGAGCTGTAGTAGGTACAGTGGCAGCATTCACTGAAACCAGTTGTTTCTTTGCGGATTCTTGGGAAGACCCACCCTTCCCTTTATTCCACACTCTCTTCCTTCTATTGTTGTTGTTGTTTCCTTTCAGTGGTTCTGGTGTAGAAGTGGTTGAGTTCTGATGACCTCCGTAGTCAATCAGAGATTGTGCCAGTTCCTTAGCACTTTCAAAGGTGTTAGGTTTGGAAGCTAACACGCTTGATCGAATTTGGGGCGTTAGTCCCCAGATGTACCTTTCTATTTTCTTGCTCTCGGGAGCAATCATATCAGGACAAAGGATTGCCAGCTCGTAGAATCTGTTGGTATAAGTAGCGATGTCGGTACCAACCATTCCAAGAGTCCATAGTTCGTGTTCGAGCTTTTGAATCTCTCCCCGTGGGAAGTATTCTCTCATCATCATGGCTTTCAGGCTCTCCCAGCTTATGGAGTTTGCCACGATTAGGGTAAGTACTTTAACGTAGCCATTCCACCAAGTTAAAGCTTTATCAATAAGGGTGAAAGTTGCAAATTTGACTTTGTGCTCGGGACAGGAGCAGATTTCAAAGACTGCCTCCGTCCTTTCAATCCACTGCCTCAGGGCCATCACACCACCAATTCCATAAAACATTCGGGGCTTGGCATTAGTGAAGTCCTTATAGGTGCAATCTCGAGGTGGTCCATGACTCTCGCCATGGTTGGAATGGTGTGTCCCAGATCCCGAGCCATTAGTACTCGAGTTATTGATCTGTGACATGGCAGCTGCCACCGCTGCGGTGACTGCTGCTTGGAACATAACAGCATCAAATTGAGGTGGTGGAGGTGGTGGTGGTACAGGTGCTTCCCCACCGTTGTTTCGCCTTGGATTCCTACGTGGAGGCATCCTTCAACTATAGGTTGAAAAGACAAGGATAAGAATTTCATAGAATAGAAAATGTATGTGTCTCATGAACTAAATCGCTATAGTTCAACAACAGATGATAGTATGAGTCTAGAAGAATGAAAGTTATTTGTAAGATTGAAGGTATGAAACAAGTATTTGGTTTCTCAAAGACCTTTCAAGGTTTGAACGAAATACTTAACATAGTAATAATAGTGTCACTTATATTAATATAAAAGTTGTTACAACGATCATGAAAATTTGACCCCTAAAAGGGTCTCCGATTACAATGTTCGAGAAATTTAAAGACTTTTAGCCGATGTCCTAAGCTATAACAAAATTTGAGTCTTTGACAAGCACTACTTGCGACGTAGGTTGCGCTTGGAGCTTGACTCCGCATCTGATTGCTTCGACTCCATTAGTCGCCTATCAAAAGCAGCTTGTTGTTCCCTCAGTTCAACGAGGGCTGCAATCATTTGCGCTTGAAATGCTTCGGTTTGGAGTTGAGCATTGTATTGTATCTTGTCCAACCTACGGATGTCAAAAGTGTGAACCTGCACTTCCACGTTGACATCCCGGAGTTGACTAGCTTGAACTCCAGACTGATAGGACTGATTGGCTAACTTACCCACCATTACCGGGAGTGCTCGATCGGCCGAACCTCCGCCGCGGACATCATAGAAGTCCCGGCACATGCCGTAGGGAGGGCGTAGGTTTTGCTGTTGGCTCCAATGGTGGAGGTGACTTCCCAAGACGGGAGTCGGTCCTTGAAAGTTCCTTACGAAGACGGGAGGTTGAATGGTTGGTGGATCAATAACTTCCGGCTCTGAGTCGGTACCGGAGTCATCACCCACTTCTATGGGTTCCTCGTCCTCTTCGGGATCATCTTCGATCCATCCTCCGTTGCCTTGGTTGGGAAAGTAGGGGTCGCCAGGGTGGTGAAATCCAGCCATTTGACTGTACGAGAAATAGGGTTATAAGAATGGAATAAAGTTGAAACATGCAAAACATGTAAGTTGAACTAGTTTAGATAGGAAATACTCCTATAGTATTTAAATTCTTGTGTTTGATTCTAGTAATGGTTTGGTAAGTTTTGACTTGTTGCTTACTACGATCATTCCTCGATATACGTTGGTCCAATCTCGGGCAAATATAGTTGATCACGCTATATTTGTCCAAAATCTGATTACATATATCAAGTCTCAATCGTAGTGTCAACTTGTCTAAATACTTGTATAGTTGGATAACATGAAAATAATTTGTGGTATGCATGTAATTGTACTTAAATGAACTATCAATTTAAGTTGAATGCAATGCTGCTTAAGCGTAAAAATAAAATTTGTTTTGTCAGAGAGTATTAGTCCCTTAAGCATTTATAGTTTGTATATCTTATGTTGTTCGATATACTTAGTTCACTATAAACATTGCTCTGATACCAATCTGTCACACCCCCAAACCTGAACGGGGGAAACATTCGGGGGCGGATGACTTCATGTGGTAACGTAACAAATGAATACATAGTAAAGAAAGCAATACAACCATCATATATATAATTGAAAGTTTACATTTGTCAAAAGTTACATGTTCAAAACCAATTACAATATGATGTCAAAAATACGAGATTTAACTGGCGCCGCAGCATCCCTTCAACAAAAGCATAATGATACCTGAAATTACTGATTCCCTGGGACATACAAGTAATTTTGAAAGAGTAGATCAACATTTAAGCTGGTGAGTTTGATAAGTATTTAAATGACAATGTTTGTATGAAATGAAATGTTTTGTCTTTGTTTGTTTGTGTTTAGAAAATCCTATATTTTCTACTAGTATATAAGTAGCCTTCACTCAAGACCAATGTTTGTTTCTAAAATGTATGTAAGTGTAAAATAACCAATGTGTACGAAAAACCTTGTAAATCAATGCATTTTTAATACCCCATTTGAGTTTTATAACCATACTATTGACTCGGAAATGCCTATACACAACGTTCTTCAGGCGTTGGAATGTTATGACGTTTGTCACCCCAAACGGTGGACTGCAGCTAACAGTCATGGCGCGGGTTGTGAAACCCGTATAGATCTATACACAAACACCATGCTCCCCCTCCAAGGGATTCTGGTATATAATACAGGACTTGAAAATGTGTACTCGCACGTACATGAAGTTAGTGTCTCACAAAACCGTGGTATAAAAACAGATCTACTTGTTAAAATGTTACGTTTGTTCTTGTATACGAAAGTGACTTCTTGAAATTCATGTTTCCAGTACATAAGAGTTAGATATTTGTTCGTAAAACTATACCTATTATAGTTTTCTAAAAGTGTGTCTCGTTTGTTTAGAAATACCTAGAAAAGGAATCATTTGTTATGAAAGCATAGATTTTTGGTGTAGAGTCTATGATAGACAAGTATACATATAATCTAAGAAAAGTTTAGTTTATGCATGCATTACAACAGTTTATTTTTCAAAAGATAGAATGCTATTTTAACATATGTTGTATATATGAAAGTTCCTTATAAAGTTTGTAAATCGCATGTGATTTGGATATATGAAAGCATATAAAAGAGTTCTTTATGTAACACACGATAATACTCGTGTGTTTTACTTGTAATCCCCCCTTGAAAGCATATAAAAGAATTTATAGAACATTTAAAAGGTAAATTAAGGGGTATGAACTCACTTGAAAGTTTGAAGATAGCGAGATGGAAAACCGGGCAGAGTTTCGTCTCAGGAAACGGATTTTTCTCGGGATTCTCGGGAATTTCGGGAGTAAAATCGACCCTCGGGACTTGAGCAAAAAGACCAGAGCTTCGGGTTTGAACGGGCATGGAAAACGAGGCAATATCGTGAGAGAAAGGAGAGAAATGAGCTTTTTCTCGGAAGCCTTCGCATGCTATTTATAGGGGGGTCTGAGCAGCCTCGTACGCGGGGCGTACGCTCGTACGTAGCGCATACGTCTACGTCATGCATGATCGAAGCCTCGACTACCTCGGCTTCGGATGGGACGGATCTGACTGGCGGGTTCGGATGGGACGGCAGGTCGGACGGGTCGGTCGGACGGGCGGGTCGGACGGGTCGGTAGCCTCGCATAGGGCGACGTGGACGATCAGAGGCCAAGGCCCTCGGGTACGCAGGGCGTACAGGGGTACGCAGCGCGTACCTCGGATGAGGACGCTGACTCCTCTTCGGATAATGCTTGATTTTTGAATTAAATAAATATATAATTTATTTAATAAACTTCAAAAATTCATATCTTCTTCATACGAACTCCGTTTTCGATGGTCTTTATATCCCCGCGTAGGTGAGACTACGCTCTACAACTTTCGTTTAGACTCCGTTGGCAAATTCCGAAATTATTTTTATTATTTATTTTATAACTCATCGTGTTTAAGGAATTTCTTAAAAAATTCATAACTTCTTTATCTGACGTCGGTTTTTGCCAGACTTTTTACCGCTGAAATACCATTGTCGAGACCTTCGATTCTCGTTTAGGTCATTCCGGCCAAAAGTCGCTCGATCTCCGATTCGAGTTTTTAGCTGTCTGTTGCTAAGCTGAACTTGGAAAAATCATAACTTCAATATACGAAGTCGGATTTGGGCGTTCTTTTTACGTACGATAATGGTTTAAAGACATTTAAACATAGAAGGAATTTAAATAGAATTATTTGGACGCTTTATTATGAAAGTTAATTTTATTAACTCAAAAGTGGTTACAATACTTGACCTTTTAGGTCATTACAAAGAGTTGAAATATCGGGTTGTCACATTACAATAGTAACCCTTCCTTTAACCTACTCTCGCTACAAAGGAAAATTGAACAATCTACGGATGTTCAAAGGTTATACATGTCGCTATTTGCAATGTCGTGTTAATCAAAATACAAAAGGATAACACTTACATGGTTATATTTTTCCTATTACCTTATTTTTTGATACATTCACATAAACGATGAGTTAGACTAAGTACTGTTAGTAATAGTCAAAAAGAAGGAAAACCATCTTTGTTATGGCAAAACACACGAGTCTTGGTAGAAGACTACTAGAAAAACACACGAGTCTTGGTAGAAGACTACTAGCAAAACACACGAGTCTTGGTAGAAGACTACTTACAAAACACACGAGTCTTGGTAGAAGACTACCTTCAAAACACTTAGGTCTTGGTAGAAGGCTACTCGTTATACTAATAGTAATCATAGGGATTTGTTAGAGTATTCAAACGTTTTCAACTACTTTCAAACAATCCACACTTATACAGTCATTTTCCACAGGTTTCTAAGTCATTACCTTACAGTGTTACAAATCAATGACACATTAATACTTATGAATTCACCAGCTTTACGCTGATACTCACTTTCAAAATAACTTATATTATCAGGTCACAAGTTAGACAGGTACGATGGCCAGGTTTCGAGAAGACGGAGCACAGACAAGACTCGTATTTTATTTTGATTACATATTTTGATCTCTTATTACAATGAAAGAACACACATGTATTAAAACTTTACTTTTAATGCAATGGATGATGTTGTTGCTTGTTTACTACTTTACACTTTTATGATACTTCACATGATGTCCTCTACCCCGGAACATTTCTGCCGTTCTTGGTTTTGGGGTGTGACATCTGTGCTTCGATGAGAAAGTCAAAGAGTTTACCTTTGTGAAGATGAATCTTGTGTCTATGTCAAGGCCAGTGGGAGTATTGTCAATTTTTTGGTATTGTATGTGGATGCCATACTACTCATAGGTAATGACATCCTAACCATACAGGAAGTAAAGTCTTGGCTTGGGAAGTGGATCTCTATGAAAGACCTAGGAGAAGCTGCCTATATTCTAGGTATAAGGATTCTGAGAGACCGGAGTAAAAGACTAATTGGACTTAGTCAGAGTACCTACGTGGATAAGGTGCTAAAGAGGTTCAGCATGCAGGACTCCAAGAAAAGAGAGTTACCCACCCAGAGTAACGCCAGACTGAGTAAAACTCAGAGCCCGAGTATTGAGGCCGAGATAGCAGAAATGAGTCGAGTACCTTATGCTTCTGTAGTAGGATCGATCATGTATGCTATGACATGCACTCGTCCTAATGTAGCCTTTGCTTTGCGCATGGTTAGAAGATATCAGGGAAACCCTGGAAAGGCTCACTGGACTGCGGTAAAGAATATCCTCAAGTACCTGCGGAGGACTAAGGACAGGGTCCTTACCCTCGGTGGGAGTGCTGACTTGAGAGTTGTAGGGTATAGTGATGCTAGCTTCTAGACTGATAGGGATAATTTCCGCTCTCAGTCAGGCTGGGTCTTTACCTTATACGGAGGAGCAATTACTTCGAAGAGTTCCAAGCAAGAGACAGTGGCTGATTCAACTTGCGAATCAGAATATATAGCAGCAAGCGAGGCAGCAAAGGAGGCGATATGGCTGAAGAACTTCATTGGAGACCTTGGAGTTGTACCAGCTATAAAGGAGCCAATGGAAATTTTCAGTGATAGTGAAAATGCAGTTGCCTTAGCCAAGGAACCAAGGGATCATGGGAGATCTAGACACATCGACAGAAAATACCATTTCATCAGACATCGAATAGAAGGACTCCTCGTGGCAAAGAGGGTATCCTCGGATGAGAACCCAACAGATCCCCTCACGAAGGACTGAGTCGGGCTAAGCATCTCCAGCATGCTCGGAGCATAGGGCTGAAGGATGATATTAGTTTTATTTATGAGTAAAGTGTTGCTATCTTTTGTCAATTGTTTACTATATTTCTTTTGCATGTTTTGACTTCAAGAATAATTATGTTTGGTATATCACATTATTCGAATTCTCCACAGTCAGTCATATGTTGGAAGTAGGTGTGAATCAAGACTGTCATGAGTTAGTTGCAGAGGTCTAAGTTGTTGGACATGGCTACAACACTCATGAGTGCTCATAAGTTCTGAGCATTGGATTCAACCCACGCTCACTAGTATCACTTCATGGAATTTATCTCGAGTGATCGTGAGACGGTAATTTCATATAAGTCTTCAAACCTAGAGATATGACTTATTGCCTATGAGTTGGTTATGCATTGATCGTACGAAACCGCATTGATAACTACATGTTATAAAACGTACTATTGTGTGTGATTTAACAAGTAGTAGAATAAGCATATGAGTCGAAGTTTATCTGTTCCTTCTTGGATTAGAAGCGATATCTGGGCCCGTCGATGATTTTGTTTTGACATATGTATTGGGCCCGGTCAGAACCGAATTGATGTGTTCAATTTAGTACTATGTCAAACAAATAGGAAATTAGGAAACAAACTGTTGGACAATAAGTAAGACATTGTTCCATGTATTTTTCCGGCTGATATCTAGAATAGAGGATTATATGATCACTTATCTTAAATGGCATATCATCATCTTCTCAGTTCAGAGAGACCTTGAAAGAGCTACGATTTTTGATCGGTTCCTGAAGTCTTACATACATATATAGTTATTAGACTTATCCAAGTGGAGACTGTTGGATAAGGTGTCTAAGTCCATAACTGTATTTGGGATGTACTTGACCCGACTCGGTATGGTCCATTTGGGTTGCATGGCATCATGCATTTGGATAGACTAAATGAGAGAAATAACACTTGTGGTCTATTAATATATTATAAGTTCTAATATATTAATAGTATTATTTAATTAGTATTGATCAAGAAGTAATTTGGAATTAATTAAGTGATCAAAAGATGACTAATTAAATATATGGGTTGATTATGTAAATCATCCATAACTTGTATAGTGGGCTGAAAGGCTCCATGGATTATCCAGTTGGGTTAAGCCCATAGGATGCTCCATGGGAGTTACAAACCCATTGGTCATGGACATGAAGCGTCATGTCACATTAGGGTTTACATGGTGTAACCCTAGATGTTACACATTATATAAGGAACATGATACTCACCAAAATCGGCTAGACTAAGAACAAGAGAGGTTTAGCCAATTTTTACAAGTGTTATACATTATCTAAAGTTATTCCAAAGCATTTGGTGTTGTGTGAAGCATTTGAGGCATCACACTTGGGGTGCTAGGCTCTCAAGGTTTTCAAGGAATCAAATCAACTACAAGGTATGTAATTCTAGCCATATTTTATGATAAAAGTTCCCCATGTATGCTAGATAGGATTATGAACCTTGGAAATCATATTTTGCATGTATTTTAGAGAAACATAGATCCAAGGTTTTCTAGGGTTGCATGTAGACTTAGGGGTGTTAGAATGCTCAAAACCTATCAAATACCCCGCTAAACCCAATAAGCTACGAATCTCATATGCGTTCTTCTATACTTCTCACCGCATCACAGCCTCAACCTTGGCCGGATCAACCGAAATGTCATCCTGGTTGATGATGTGCCCCAAAAACTGCACCTCATGCAACCAAAAATCACACTTTGAGAACTTGGCATAAAGCCTTTCCGTTCTCAGTGTCTCCAATACCTCCCTCAGATGCTGCTCATGCTGCTCCTTGGTCTTAGAATAGACCAAGATATCATCAATAAATACGATCACCGACCGATCCAACATCGGTCTACACACTCTGTTCATGAGGTCCACGAATGCTGTTAGGATATTGGTGAGCCCAAATGGCATCACCACAAACTCATAGTGCTTGTACCGGGTCCTAAAAGTTGTCGTCGGTGTATCCTCATCCCGAATCCTCATCTGGTGGTTCCTTGACCGAAGATCAATCTTGGAAAACCAAGACGCACCCTATAGCTGATCGAATAAATCATCGATCCTCGGTAGTGGACAACAGTTGTTCACTGTTAACTTGTAGAGCTCCATATAATCAATGCACACCCTGTGGGCTCGTCCTTCTTTTTTCACGAACATGATCAGAGCTCCTCATGGGGAACTGTCAGATAAACCCTCGGTCTAGTAGCTCCAGAAGCTGCGTAGACAGCTCTTGCATCTAGAACGAAGTTAGCTGATATGGTGTCTTGGCTAACGGAGCGGCATCCGACACCAAATCAATGCGAAACTCCACTTGCCTCTCCGTAGGCACTCATGGTAACTCCTCGGGAATGACATCTTGAAACTCTTGTACGACCGGTACACTTTCCAAATCCCTCAGGGTCTCAATTCTCATATCTGATATATATTCCAGAAATTCCATACAACCTTGCAGCAGAAATATCTTAGCCCTCGCAGCTGAACAGAGGGTTGGCCCTTGTGAGGCCTTCTCCCGATGAATAAACAGTTCTCCCCCACTTGGGGTTCGAATTCTCACCAAATGGCACTCGCAATCTATCGAGGCCCCATTGGCCTCCAACCAGTCCATCTCGACAATCTCCTTCAGCCCTCACAACGGTATCGGGACTAGTTCAACACGAAACCTCTCCCCAAGCACATTTAGGATACAGTCCTGATGCACCCTTGTAGCACTCACAGTGCGGTTGTCCATAATATCCACCTCAAGAGGGGAATCCAAAGTCCCCAGCGCATCCCGAAACTTCTTGCTAGGTGCAAGAGATACAAACGATCGGGTAGCTCCCGAATCGAAAAAAACGTGGGCAAACATACCATTGACCAAAAATGTCCTTATACATAAGCACAATATACACATAAGCAATGCAATAAATATAGAGCAAGAAGATAACATACATACCATCCACAACGTCTAGCGTTGCCCGAGCCTCCTCGGTGGTCAACTGAAATGCACAGATCTTCACCGCAGGAGCATCCTCCTTAGCAGGGTGGCAATCAGTAATCCTCAATGTGGCGGGTTCTGGTACAGCCATAACTCCTCCTCCTCCCTGCAACCTCGGAAAATCAACCTTGTTATGGCTAGTCTGGTTGCAGTGGAAACAAATCAGGCCTTTCTTGGGGCAGTCCCTGCTCATGTGTCCTGACGGAACACACGTATAACATACCGGACCCTTCCCCTGGCAAACTCCACCATGAGATCTCCCACATTTGGCACACTGGCCATGACCCTATTGGGCCCTAATGGATGAATCCGAGGTCTTAGGCTTTTTAACCTGACCTACTGCTGTTTGTGCCTGCTCATACTTCAGCATGGTGTGGAAGTCCAACTCTATCTTCCGCTCACGGGCCTTCTCCACCATCTCATTCAGGGTTTTGCACCCTGTGAAGCTCACAAACTCCCGGATATCATCCCTCACCGTTAATTTGTTTAGTTCTCGATAATCAATGCACATCCTATGGGACTCGTCCTTCTTTTTCACGAACATGATCAGAGCTCCCCACGGGGAACTACTCGGACGGATAAACACTCGGTTTAGCAGCTCCAGAAGCTGCTTAGACAACTCTTGCATCTCAGCCGGAGCTAGCCGAGACGGTGTCTTGGCTAATAGAGCGGCACCCGACACCAAATCAATACGAAACTCCACTTGCCTCTCCGGAGGCACTGTGGGTAACTCCTCGGGAAAGACATCCTGAAACTCCTGTACAACAGGTACACTTTCCAAATCCCTCGGGGTCTCAATTCTTGTATGCGATATATATTCCAGAAATCCATACGACCCTGCTGCAGAAAACTCTTAGCCCTCGAAGCTGAACAGAGGGTTGGCCCCTGTGAGGCCCTCTCCCGATGAATATACAGTTCTCCCCCACTTGGGTTTAGAACTCTCACCAACTGGCACTCGCAATCTATCGTGGCCCCATTGGCCCCTAACCAGTCCATCCCGACAATCACCTTTAGCCCTCACAACGGTATCGGGACTAGATCAACACAGAACCTCTCCCCAAGCACATTCAGGACACAGTCCCGATACACCCTCGTAGCACTCACAGTGCGGTCGTCCATGTTGAATCAGAATCATAAAAGTGACCCTCTTAAACTTGACCTACCGCAGCCCTTTGAAGATCCGTAGTCAGGTCAGTTCAGCAACTGCATCCGAAGTCATCATCATCCACAGTTGACTATCTAGTTTTCTTAGTTTAGCGCTTTATCTGCTTTTCTTAGAATACTCTTTGTTGTCCGGTATGCCTTGCATGGCTATATTTAGATAGTTGAACAAGTGTAACCTTTGAGTCTCTATATATAGGACTCAATCTTTCTTCTTGAAATATATTGATAACACTTTGCATCTTGAATCTCATATCTTGTGTTATTACTCTCATCTCTTTCTTACTCTCAAAGTTCACTTTATCATAACCGAAATCATCTCTCTTCGGAGCAAGTCATTCTTGACTTAATCACTAAGTTTGATCTCCCTTACTAACTTGGTTTGAATGCATTCCATGTTAAGAATCAACTTATGTGTATACTTGATATAATACATATAGTCATTATATTTCCTTACATTTCCGCACCTTAATCTCTAATTATCTAACTCTAACTTATTATTATTATTGTTGAGCTTTTAGATCCTTTGAGATAAACTATTCCTCAACTATACTAGTTCTAACGTTTGTTCAAGTGTGTCTCAAGTTTTTCTCTCAACAGTCCGCAATCTCCACCTCAAGAGAGGAATCTAAAGTCCCCGGCGCATCCGAAACTTCTTGCTAAGTGCAAGAGATACAAACGATCGGGTAGCTCCCGAATCGAACAAAATATGGGCAAACATACCATTGACCAAAAATGTCCCTATACATAAGCACAATATACACATAAGCAATGCAATAAATATGGAGCAAGAAGATAAAATACATACCAGCCACAAACGTCTAGCGTTGCCCGAGCCTCCTCGGTGGTCAACTGAAATGCACAGATCTTCACCGCAGGAGCATCCGCATTAGTAGGGAGGCAATCAGTAATCCTCAACGTGGCTGGTGCTGGTACCGCCACAGCTCCTCCTCCTCCATGCAACCTCGGAAAATCAGCCTTGTTATGGCTAGTCTGGTTGCAGTGGAAACAAATCAGGCCTTTCTTGGGGCAGTCCGTGCTCATGTGTCCTGACTGAACACACGTATAACATACCGGACCCTTCCCCTGGCAAACTCCACCATGAGATCTCCCACATTTGGCACACTGGCCATGACCCTACTGGCCCCTAATGGATGAATCCGAGGTCTTAGGCTTTTTAGCCTGACCTACTGCTGTTTGTGCCTGCTCATGCTTCAGCTTGGTGTGGAAGTCCAAATCTATCTCCTGCTCATGGGCCTTCTCCACCATCTCATTCAGGGTTTTGCACCCTGTGAAGCTCACAGACTCCCGGATATCATCCCTCACCGTTAATTTGTTTAGTTCTCGATAATCAATGCACATCTTGTGGGACTCGTCCTTCTTTTTCACGAACATGATCAGAGCTCCCCACGGGGAACTACTTGGACGGATAAACACTCGGTTTAGCAGCTCCAGAAGTTGCGTAGACAACTCTTGCATCTCAGTCGGAGCTAGTCGAGACGGTGTCTTGGCTAATAGAGCGGCACCCGACACCAAATCAATGCAAAACTCCACTTGCCTCTCCGGAGGCACTTTGGGAAACTCCTCGGGAATGACATCCTGAAACTCCTATACAACCGGTATACTTTCCAAATCCCTCAGGGTCTCACTTCTTGTATGCGATATATATTCCAGAAATCCATACAACCCTGCTGCAGAAAACTCTTAGCCCTCGAAGCTGAACAGAGGGTTGGCCCCTGTGAGGCCCTCTCCCCATGAATATACAGTTCTCCCCCACTTGGGGTTCGAACTCTCACCAACTGGCACTCGCAATCTATCGTGGCCCCATTAGCCCCTAACCAATCCATCCCGACAATCACCTTTAGCCCTCACAACGGTATCGGGACTAGATCAACACGGAACCTCTCCCCAAGCACATTCAGGACACAGTCCCGATACACCCTCGTAGCACTCACACTGCGGTCGTCCATGTTGAATCATAATCATAAAAGTGACCCTCTTAAACTTGACCAACCGCAACCCTTTGAAGATCCGCAGTCAGGTCAGTTCAGCAACTACATCCGAAGTCATCATCATCCACAGTTCACTATCTAGCTTTCTTTATCTGCTTTTCTTATAATACTCTCTTTCGTCTGGTATTCCTTGCATGGCTACATTTAGATAGTTGAACAAGTGTAACCTTTGAGTCTCTATATATAGGACTCAATCTTTCTTCTTGAAATATATTTGATAACACTTTGCATCTTGAATCTCATATCTTGTGTTATTACTCTCATCTCTTTCTTACTCTCAAAGTTCACTTTATCATAACCGAACATCATCTCTCTTTGGAGCAAGTCATTCTTGACTTAATCACTAAGTTTGATCTACCTTACTAACTTGGTTTGAATGCATTCCATGTTAAGAATCAACTTATGTGTATACTTGATATAAAACCTGTAGTCATTATATTTCCTTACATTTCCGCACCTAAATCTCTAATTATCTAACTCTAACTTATTATTATTATTGTTGAGCTTTTAGATCCTTTGAGATAAACTATTCCTCAACTATACTAGTTCTAACGTTTGTTCAAGTGTGTCTCAAGTTTTTCTCTCAACAGTCCGCAATCTCCACCTCGAGAGAGGAATCTAAAGTCCCCGGCGCATCCCGAAACTTCTTGCTAAGTGCAAGAGATAAAAAGGATCGGGTAGCTCCCGAATCGAACAAAACGTGGGAAAACATACCATTGACCAAAAATGTCCCTATACATAAGCACAATATACACATAAGCCATGCAATAAATATAGAGCAAGAAAATAAAATACGTACCAGCCACAACGTCTAGCGTTGCCCGAGGCTCCTCGTTGGTCAACTAAAATGCACAGATCTTCACCGCAGGAGCAGCCGCCTTAGCAGGGCGGCAATCAGTAATCCTCAACGTGGCGGATGCTGGTACTGCCACAGCTCCTCCTCCTCCCTGCAACCTCGGAAAATCAGCCTTGTTATGGCTAGTCTGGTTGCAGTGGAAACAAATCAGGCCTTTCTTGGGGCAGTCCCTGCTCATGTGTCCTGACTGAACACACGTATAACATACCGGACCCTTCCCCTGGCAAACACCACCATGAAATCTCCTACATTTGGCACACTGGCCATGACCCTACTGGCCCCTAATGGATGAATCCGAGGTCTTAGGCTTTTTAGCCTGACCTACTACTGTTTGTGCCTGCTTATGCTTCAGTTTGGTGTGGAAGTCCAACTCTATCTCCCGCTCACAGGCCTTCTCCACCATCTCATTCAGGGTTTTGCACCCTGTGAAGCTCACAGACTCCCGAATATCATCCCTCACCATTAATTTGTTTAGTTCTCGATAATCAATGCACATCCTGTGGGACCCGTCCTTCTTTTTCACGAACATGATCAGAGCTCCCCACGGGGAACTACTCGGACGGATAAACACTCGGTTTAGCAGCTCCAGAAGCTACGTAGATAGCTCTTGCATCTCAGCCGGGCTAGCCGAGACGGTGTCTTGCTTAACAGAGCGGCACCCGACACCAAATCAATGCGAAACTCTACTTGCCTCTCCGGAGGCACTCTGGGTAACTCCTCAGGAAAGACATCTTGAAACTCCTGTACAACCAGTACACTTTCCAAATCCCTCGGGGTCTCAATTCTTGTATCCGATATATATTCCAGAAATCCATACAACCCTGCTACAGAAAACTCTTAGCCCTCGAAGCTGAACAGAGGGTTGGCCCCTTAAGGCCCTCTCCCCATGAATATACAATTCTCCGCCACTTGGGGTTGGAACTCTCACCAAATGGCACTCGCAATCTATCGTGGCCCTATTGGCCCCTAACCAGTCCATCCCGACTATCACCTTTAGCCCTCACAATGGTATCGGGACTAGATCAACACGGAACCTCTCCCCAAGCACATTCAGGACACAGTCCCGATACACCCTTGTAGCACGCACAGTGCGGTTGTCCATGTTGAATCAGAATCATAAAAGTGACCCTCTTAAACTTGACCTACCGTAGCCCTTTGAAGACCCACAGTCAGGTCAGTTCAGCAACTGCATCCGAAGTCATCATCATCCATAGTTCATTATCTAGTTTTCTTAGGTTAGCTCTTTATCTGCTTTTCTTAGAATACTCTCTTTTGTCCGGTATGCCTTGCATGGCTATATTTAGATAGTTGAACAAGTGTAACCTTTGAGTCTCTATATATATGACTCAATCTTTCTTCTTGAAATATATTTGATAACACTTTGCATCTTGAATCTCATATCTTGTGTTATTACTCTCATCTCTTTCTTACTCTCAAAGTTCACTTTATCATAACCAAACATCATCTCTCTTCGGAGCAAGTCATTCTTGACTTAATCACTAAGTTTGATCTCCCTTACTAACTTGGTTTGAATGCATTCCATGTTAAGAATCAACTTATGTGTATACTTGATATAAAACCTGTAGTCATTATATTTCCTTACATTTCCGCACCTAAATCTTTAATTATCTAACTCTAACTTATTATTATTATTGTTGAGCTTTTAGATCCTTTGAGATAATCTATTCCTCAACTATACTAGTTCTAACGTTTGTTCAAGTGTGTCTCAAGTTTTTCTCTCAACAGTCCGCAATCTCCACCTCAAGAGAGGAATCTAAAGTCCCCGGCGCATCCCGAACCTTCTTGCTAAGTGCAAGAGATACAAACGATCGGGTAGCTCCCGAATCGAACAAAACGTGGGAAAACATACCATTGACCAAAAATGTCCCTATACATAAGCACAATATACACATAAGCAATGCAATAAATATAGAGCAAGAAGATAAAATAAATACCAGCCACCACGTCTGGCGTTGCCCGAGCCTCCTCGGTGGTCAACCGAAATGCACGGCTCTTCACCGCAGGAGCATCCACCTTAGCAGGGCGGCTATTAGTAATCCTCAATGTTGCGGGTGCAGGTACCGCCATGGCTCCTCCCCCTCCCTGCAACCTCAGAAAATCGGCCTTGTAATGGCCAGTATGGTTGCAGTGGAAACAAATCAAGCCTTTCTTGGTCAGTGCCTACTCTTGTGGCTTGAATGACCACACGTATAACATACCGGGCCCTTCCCCTGGCAAACTCCACCATAAGATCTCCCACATTTGGCACACTGGCCACGGCCCTGCTGGCCCCTAATGGATGAATCCGAGGGCTTAGTCTTTTTAGCCAGATCGACTGTTGTCTGTGCCTGCTCAGGCTTCAGCTTCGTGCGGAAGTCCAACTGTATCTCCTGGTCACATGCCTTCTCCACCAATTCATTTAGGTGTTTGCACCCTATGAAGCTCACAAACTTTTGGATATCATCCCTCATCATGGAATGATACCTCGTCTACCTCATATCCTCGTCTGTAGCATACTGTGGGATCAACAGTGCTCGTTCCTAAAACACGACGGTAATCTCCGCCACAATCTCGGTGGTCTGCTGGAGCTCCTGGAACCCCCTCACCAAAAGTTGCACCTCAGGAGCTGGTGCAAACTCCAAGTCAAATCGCCAAACAAACTCAGCCCATGTCATCTCAGTGCTACACCGACTGCTCCCACATTACTAGTCACCTCTCCGCACCAGTCTCAGGCTCTGTCTCTCAGCATACATGAAGCAAAATCCACCTTTTCCACATCAGGGCAAGAAATCGTACGTTGGGCATTCTCTATATCCGCCACCCAGTTTCGGGTAACAATGGGGTCCCTACCCCCGAAAAACTCTAGCGCCCCGCACACCTTGAACTCTCGGAACGAGGGAGTTCGGGCCCCTACCTGGCCTGCAGCAATCTCGGCTCTAAATGCCTTGAGCCTCTCCTCCATGATCTCTATCATACCCTCCTTAACTGTCCCAAAGTTAACCGGGGTAGCGTCAAGGATGCCCCTCGTAACCTAGGTTGCGATGAGCTCGCACAGCCTCTCGTCAATGGGCTCGGTACCATCACCCGACCTAGATCTAGATCCCAATCCTGATCCCCCAGCTCCATGTCATGTCACAACCATACTGAACTGCAATGTCATAAATAATAATGATCAAGACATCGAAAAAGGGGATCCTCCCACACCGATCCTCCTTAGATCTTCCAAATCTAACATCAGTTTGGGTACAGGTCATGTTCTTTCAGTAGTACGGGCCCAATACAACCTTCCACACATATTTGTACCTTCCCCAAGGCTCTATCCGATAACTCCAATTCATGCCATAAAACAATGTATCCCATAAGCTACAATCATCAATCAAATCCTAGGTTATCCTAAGATTTTCTCTATCCACAACAATCTGACCAATCATAACAGGTTGCGTTTATGCATGCAAATTGTACACATAAACGGATCAACTAGACTTTCAAATAAGAGATTTTACCCTAGGACCACAACCAAACAAGGAACAGGAAATAAGTCCAAATCAATCATTCTAAGGCTATAAGCTCCTAACCGTATACAATTTTAAAATCTATACGATTATCATAACTTAAATATCAGTATAACATGGCTAACATATTGGTGAACAACTTACTTTGCTCGGCCGATCACGCGCATTGCACTCTCCTCTTTTCCATTCTTAAAAAGTTTTTAACTTTTATTTTTGAAAACAATTTTACCATTTCCATTAGTCTGAGTCCTGACACACCCAAGAGTGTGCCTGAATCCCTAAAACCAAGGCTCTGATGCCAACTTGTAACAACCCGATTTTCAAAAGAAAATGTTCATTTTTCAATAATCAAAAATATTATCCATAAACTGTAAAATATCAATACAATTGTTTTCAAATTCTTAAAAATAACAATATTATTACAAATCATTAGAGTGTCCCATGAAATGTCGGAGAAAGAGTGCATATCGTGCCATCAAGCCTTTCCCTTGCCCTTGGGCTCTGATGAACCTGAAACAAATCCATAAACTATAAGCTAATGCTTAGTGAGTTCCCTAAAGCATACCCCACATACAATCCATATAAACATATATGATATTAGCTATAAAAGCTACATATACCACATAAGCCATGCATACAGAGATATAGGAAGCTATGGAAACCCTCCAGGGTCTTATACCTACTGCCACTATAACCCCCACATGGTTTTAACTACCTGCCATGGGAACCCCTACACGGTCTTCCTGCCATGGGAACCCCCACATGGTCTTCACTAACTATCATAGGCACCCACATGGTCTTCACTACCAACAAATATCCTACACACTAAACATGAAAATATACTGGGATGCCATGGAAACCCTCCAAGATCTTACACCAAATGCCACGGGAACCCCCACGTGGTCTTAGTCTACTTCCACGGGAACCGCCTGGGGTCTCCCATGCAAATGTCGTAATAACATCGTGCATAATTAATCGATAATCCACATATCATAAAATGGGCCGACCTTGGTGCCTTAAACCCATTGGTATATTGAGAAGACTCACCTCCCGCGAATGCTGAACTGACAGGATAAAATTGAATAAGTCCCACGCACTGCTCCAACTCAACTGCTTATAATCATCATGTGATTAAATTGTCACAAATCTCGAAATACCATAAACTCCCTCAAATTCAACCCTGGTTAAAGTCAAAGTCAACAGTACATGTTGACCTCAACTCGTCGAGGGCATCCAACTACTCGTCAAGTTCCTATCGGGTCCATTCCACTGAATCCTGAGTCAACTCATTGAGTCACCTAAGTGACTCGTCAAGTTCATCAAATATCTAGAAAACCAAAAGTTCATGCAGACCAAAACTCTAATCCTTCACTGTACTCATTCATAATCTCGAAAACAGGTAAACCCTACCTGGCTCGTCGAGTCGAATAAGGGACTCGACGAGTTCCTATAGTCCCTTTGTGTTCAGTCCTTTCCAGTGAAATCCAAGGTCCTAACCTTCAAATCCAACTTCTCCTAGTGTAATTACCACGTAAAGTTGCAAACTTTACGTGCTTGCAAGGCCTTACAAGGCTAGAACACAAAAACTAAGGTTCCTACATGGTTTTAGTGCATGGGAAGGGACTGATAAAGTTAACAAATTTATGTCATTGAGGACCTAGAGATGTCCAGATCTGGAACCATATCCTTGTGATAACTCCAATTCCGAGTATGACATCCTTTTTGGCAGCGAAAGTGTCCGTTTACTTCAAAGAAAAGGGATCTAAGCAACTAAAGATCAAGATAGTAACTTTATACCTCAAGATGGTTGCTAATACAGAGTGGATGTCGGATCTACTGTTTCTCTCCTTGCTCCTTCTTCTTCAAGCTCCAAAATCCTTCACAACCACACCAAAATCACTCTCAAAAGCTCTCTACCTCTCTCTCTCACTCACTCAAAACGATGCAAGGCTCAAACTAGGGTTTCTCTAGTTGTAGGAACGACAGAAGAGGCTGCAAATGAGCTATTAGTTCTTTAAATAGGGTACAAACCCCTAAAAATTAGGGTTTCTCTTTACAATTCCTACTCGTCGAGTCGGGTCCTCCGACTCATTGAGTAGGTCTGAAGTCACGCATCCTCATAATACCCTCTACTCGACGAGTTCGAGCTCCCCAACTCGCCGAGTCCATGCACAAAACCCTAAAAAAAATTAGATAAATTGAATAATACCTGGAACAGGTGTTACAAATTCCCTTCCTTGGCCGAACCAAAGACCACCAAGGTCCATTCCGAAACTTCGCGAGAAATTTTCAATGAGATGAACTCCCTCGACCGCGCATCGATCAGCTCAATACCTACTATTGAGCCGGAACCAAAATCTGAACCTTATTCTTGAGTACTCAACACCAAACCTTAACATCACGCAACAAGTCTGAATATTCCCAAGAATCCTCATCCCACAGGATTCCTAGATTCTGCTAGACTCTCCTCGATTCGAGTATGGATCTAGTGTTTCCAGTAGAATACACCCAATACTACCTTCCACACCTATCCATACTTTCCTCAAGAATCCTCCCGCATCCTCTAAGTCACCTTCTGAAATCCAAACAACAACACTCGCTAACCAACACAACAAATCCCACTGAAGCAAACCCTAGGCTTTCTTAGGTTCCCAACCTCACCCGGCCATCAGCTGCTGAAGAACTCCTCACAATGTCAGTTAGCTACCTGATGAACACAATCACATGGAACAAAGCTTAGATAATCCTTCGAATAACAGTCTCATCCCTACAACGGTTAGACTCAAACGAGAGCTGCACAATAGGGTCAAATCCATCACTCTGAGACTATCAACCTTTGCCACATGTGACTTGGCATCTTCACTCAATAGCTAGCTCTCATCACTTATGAGTTCCACAAAGCACGAAGCAAGCAACATTCATGCAGAAACACTCCAATCCATAGAATAATCACGAGCATCCAATCCTACATACTACAACACATACTAGGAGCTCCCACTCCCGCTACTAATTTCCTTACGCATACAAATCATACCCAATCCAGCATCCCATGTGTCACACCCCAAAACCAAGAACGACAGAAACGTTATGGGGTGCAGGACGTCATGTACAATATCACAACAATGAAAAGTAGTAAACAAGCAACGACATCATCCATTGCATTAATAATATAATTATTATACAAGTGTGTTCTGTCAAATTTTGATAAACACTAAAGCATAAATCAAAATGAAAGATGAGTCTTGAACTAGCTCCATCTTCCCTAATCCTTGCATCGGTACCTGTCTATATTGACCTGAGGATACAAGTAATTTTGAAAGCGAGTATCAACTTTGAAGCTGGTGAGATCATAAGTATTTTAGTGTCTTAATTTGTATGTAAGAATTTGTATGTATTGAAAATGTATATGAACTGTAAGTATGGAAAAATGTATATGAACGGTAAGTGTAAAAATGTTTGTAAAACAACTGTAAACGTTTGAAAAACCCTAGAAATCCCTATGATTCCTACTATTATATAAAGGGTGTCTTCTACCAAGACCTAACTGTTCTCAATGTAGTCTTCTACCAAGACTTAACTGTTCTAAATGTTCGTTTCTTGTAAAAGTGTGTAATTTTCCCAAGTGTAACTATCATTAACAAAATATAGTTTTTACATTTAATGTTTAAGTGAAATGATCACTAAATATATGTAAAGGGAAAATTAATGTAGTACTGTAGTGTTGTATTATAGGAACTACTGCTGTACTAACTACCTTAAATCGGATTTATATTAAGGTATCATGTGATTAATTGCACCATACTATTGACTGGTAACAACGACATACGTATGGTCGTAAAAAGAAATGACGTTTGGCACCCGCAGACCTATAGGTCCGGTTGTAGTTAGCAGCAAGGTGTAGGATAGTCAATCCAGTATAGATCTATACGCAAACTCACGCCCTCCCTCCAAGAGACTCTAGCTACAACTCGGGCCATGACATTGAAGGCATGCTCTGATACATTGGATCATAATTTTGTTAACGCATTCATGTATATGTACTTATGTAAGCGTAATCATGTAAAAGTATATGAACGTATGCCTTTGCTACCCAAAGGTACTGAACTGACTGAATGGAACTATTATGTCCATATATGTATACATGATATATAACTAATATTTAAACGACCTTTGGACGGGTGCCCGATATCCTATCAGACCACATCCAAATCGAGGAAAAGGAAACAAGGTGGATAGCCTTCCTAAGTATTTTAAACATTACTTATATAACTATACATATATAGGCATGCTTAAAACAGAATTTCTATGTAAACGTAATCATGCAATTATATAGTAATGTACTGTGTGTACTAGCTGTAATGTATGTTCTCTCTATCTAGCAAGTATTGACTCGTGAATGAACTGACTCATTGTATGATATCACGTTCTAGTAATAGTTCTAGTATCTTCCTAAACTACCCATATGGTAGCTTACTAGTAATATAACTGGTACGTATGAATATGGATGTATACCCTTGCTACCCAAGGGCATTGGATGAACAGGAAAGACCTCTTATGACTATATATGTACACATGATATATAACTAATATTTAAACGACCTTCGGACGGGTACCCGATATTCTATCAGACCACATCCAAATCGAGGAAAAGGAAACAAGGTGGATAGCCTTCCTAAGTCTTTTAAATGTTTCTTATATAACTATACATATAGAGGCATGCAATTTATAATATAAAAGAATAAATAAGTTTTGTAAAACCTTTGAACATAATTATTATTTTAAGAAAAGATCGACTTGATGTCAATCTATAAAACGGTTTGAAAGCATGTGTTTGATAAAATAGTTGAAGTATAAATAAACATTTGTTTGAGACACAGTTGTAAATGAGTTTGAAATGAAAAATAAAGAGTAAAATGTACAGTTTAATAAAGAGTTTTAAACATATAAAGTGTTTATGAAAATCATTTGCTGGAAACTGTTTGGTAAAACGGCTAATGAGTAGTAAATCATTTGAATGCTGCTTATTAATCACATGTTATTGATATAATAAGTAGCATGATTCTACTTGTATCCCCCCATAAAACATTTAAAAATAGTTAAAACATTGATTAAGGGGTATGAACTCACCTGTTGTAATTGATTGGAATGAACTGAAGAGGTAGGACTGCTAGGTGTCAAGTGAAGTCTTGAACACACTCTATGGTCCTAGTTAACATATAAATTCACATATATGTAACAAATTAGTCTATATACAACTAATAAACAAGTCAAGACACCCTAGGACATGCTAAACACCTTTATCAAGTGTATTAGCCACTAGGATTGCATCTAAGTGTTTGTAGGGGAAGCTATTGTGTGTAGGGCTCAAGGAATACTCCACCATGAGGTTCATGGCCCTCATGACCCTACTAAGTGATTTTACAGTTGTAAACTCATGAGTTTATGGCCGTAAGCTCACACTTATGTTACCATTTTATGTTTGATGCTCTATAAGGCCCTAATAAGGATTTCTACTTAATGGCTTGGTCTATGGAAGAGTTTAGGGCATAATATAACTCCTTTTAGGAGTTTACGGCCCTGGGACCATATCCCTTGGAGATTACGGCCGTAATATCCCTTGGGAGGATGTTTATGGTGCTTTCAAGTCCCTAAATTAACTAGGAACTAAACTAGGCTTTTGTACTAGGCTTTAGAAGAGTTTATGGCACCATTAGGCACCATTTTATGGAGTTCACGGTCCTAGAACTTCTTGGGCCGTGAACACCTTACTCTTGGTGTTCTAAGTGTGTTTTCTAGTCCTAGACTCATTTAGGTACATGTCCAATTTAGTCTCTTGGCTTAAGGAGGATTTTTAGGCCATTTTGGCACTTAAACATGGAGTTCACGGCCCAAGAACCTCCTTGGCCGTGAACTCACTTTCACCCTTTGATTCTAATTGATTTTTTGTCCTAAACATGTAATGGTGGCTTCTAGTTTGAGTTCCAAGACATTGAGGGACATTGGGACACTTTTGGCCCTTAAAATGGAGTTTACTCCCCAAGTGTTCTTGGGCAGTAAACTCCCAAATCTTGGGGTTTTGGTCCGATTTTGATGTTATAAAACACAATCTAAGCTATATAATATAACTAGATCGAAGTACTCACAATTTGGGATAAAAACCCGAAGATCCCCTAGAGAGAATTTTAGCTTTTCTCTAATTGGAAATGTAACTAATGAATGAATATGGTTCATATTTCTATATATAGTCCTGGGATTTTTGGTAGAAAATACTTTTATTCCCGGAATGAACTCTAATATCCTAGAGTATTGGAATAACAGTGTTGCACAAAACCCTAGTGCATCCACTCTCCTGATATCTCCTTCAGTGTAAATCCTAAAAAATGGTCAAACTTATACCCGAAGTCTGGAATTTCATTGCAACTGCTTTACTTCTATTGGCTTGATATGGTTTGTTCAGAATGGAAATTTCGGGTTGTGACACTATGCTTCATAGACTACAACCATATCATATCAGGCCATCCTATCATTGGCTAATCAGGACTAGCTTGCAAGTCTACAAGCTCATACAATAGGCATACAAGGCATCTCTCCTTGCATTCTACCATGCAAAACTGAGCAGATCCTTAGCTCTAACTAGAATGCGATTCACAGATTCATAAATCAAATCATATCAGATAACATTTATGGGTATTTTGGGAGAAACTTACTTAAGCTCGGCCGATTGAACGCAGCACATCCCTTTCTTTGATTAGAAATTTCCTTTTATAAAAACTTTCACCAAACCCTCAGTTTGAGTTCAGGAACACTCGATAGTATTCTCGGATCCCTCAACCCAAGGCTCGGATACCAACTTGTAGCATCCCAAAAATCAAGGATAAAAATTTCATTTTCATTATAATCAAAACACTATTGTAGCTTTGTCCAAACATTGAAAAACATTTCAAATAAAACAATTGTCAGAGTTCATTCCCAGAGATCACGTATTGCGAAAAACATGGGTGTATGTGCTGCGATCATCCTGAGCTTTTTCATTTGAAAACTAGATTACCTAAAACATAAACTAAAAACCGTAAACACAAAGCTTAGTGAGTTCCCCAATTAGCACATACCATACATAATAAAACATATAATGGTCCCTACATAGTCATCGGGCCCCGCCCGGTCATCAGGCTGAGCTCGGAAAGCATATAAATACATACACATGAAATATACATAGCACACAAATAGTCATCGGGCTCCGCCCGACATCGGACCTTAGTCCAAAACGCATATAACTACAAACACATGTAAGAGTCACAAAGACAACTAGCATACTCTCAAGATAACATAAACATGGGTTGGCATTGGTGCCTTCGACTCGCTAAACACGGTAAAGAAACTCACCTCGAATGCTGAAGCACATTGAAAGATATACCTAGTTGCTGCCCTGACGACACCTCCGAACTGTCAGATCAAAACAACACCCAATTAACGATTGGGTTCCATCCCACGTCCCACCAACCATACTTGGGGTAAAATGACCATTTTACCCCTAACCCCAACATGAACCAAAACTAAGGCCCAAAACCAAAAGATCCACAAAGGCCCACTAATGGGCTAATTTTCCAAATTGGGCCTAATCCCATATGGGCCTTATCCTAAGCCCATAATTTCCTTAATTAGAATTAAAATTACCTCATGTACCCCCTTGGGATAAACTTGATCAAAGACATAAATCGAAAGTCATGATCTATAATCCATATCAACCCAAATCACCGAGTTGTCTAATCAAATTGACAAGTTGACCCACATCAACTCAAAAACTGGGTAAACCAAAACAACTTTCCGATTCGACCCACAAACTTTCCGAGTTTGCCCAAGACCCAATAGCTTAGTGCATTAAGTTGCCTTCATCGAATCCAAGAGCTCCAACGTTCAGATCTCGGCCAAAAAGAGACCAAGAAGGGTAAAGTTTCCAAATTTACCCCTAGGAACCACCTAAATGGTTCCAAACCCAAACCTTAGACTTGAAAGAGTGAGGGCTTAACCATTAAGCACTTAATCATCAAAGACAATACCCAAAATGCAGATCTGGCCGCATCAGGCTAGATGGTCGCATAAAGTTTCCATATTTACGCTTAAGCATGACTAGAAGGAGCTCAAAAGCTCAAAAAGGGCTAAATGAAAGACTTAACGAGTGCATGAAACCCTTAAACCCATAAAGTTCGCACCTTTATGCCAAAAGAGCTCATGAAGATCATAGATCTTAAAGAATAACCATTGGGGACTTCTATTTACCCAACAACCACCCATCCATGGCTAAAAGCATACAATCTAACCCAAGAAGAGATCTAAGAAAATATTAAGCAAGGTTAGAACTTTATACCCGAAATATGATGGAAATGGAGCAGCGAATCATGATCTGAAAGCACGTACTTGAACCACCACCAAGCACCATGCCTCTCTTCCTTAAATGACCTTCAAAGACACCAAAACACACCCACAATGAGCTCACAACACTCAAGGAGGCTCTAGGGTTTCTAGATTAGGTTTAGGGGTTATGGAGGTTGGGAATGAGGCTAACACCTAGGACTTAAGGTGTTTAAATAGGGTGAAAAACCCAAAAATTAGGGTTTCTCAGTCAGCGTCCAACTCGTCGAGTTCCCTTCACCAACTTGCCGAGTTTGTCCATAAAAATGTGCGACCCAAAAGCCTCCAACTCGTCGAGTTTCCCACCGTAAACTCGTCGAGTTGGTCCCTAGGAAAGGGGATTTATTTCTACAATTAATCTTCGAGATTCCAGGTGTTACAACCTTCTTAGGAGAGATGTCTTTTGTATGTGATGTATGAGCTGTTATAGATGCAGAATAGTGTGTAGGCTAAGGATCCTCATGAATTGCATGCTAGGTTGCCTGATCCTTATGATGCCTTTTTGCCTATTGTTTTCTATTTGAATGTTGTTTGCTTTGTGTTATGTTAAACATATATCGATGTTAGTTAAGTATTGAACGAATATGGTAAGTTGCATGCCACAAAAATTTAATAGTTTTGTTTGATTTGGCCTATTATGTAGCTCTTGTTTGAGTCCAACCGTTGTAGTGCTGGATCTTTTAGTCAAAGAATTGTATAATCCTTGTTGCATGTACTGTATTCGTAAGATAGTTGGTTGAAAGTGGTAGACGTTTCAATCACAACTGATAGCAGGGTGGGAGTGAGTATTCCTAGTGACCTTATAGAAGTGTTAGAGTGTGGTGGTGTGAACATTTGTGTATGGGGAAGTATAAGTTGGGAATCTAGGCAGTTTGTAATGGCTTTTCGAAACATATGGGTGTGTTGATACACCTGCTAGTGGTAGAGTTCCTAGAAAAGCATTCTTGTGTGCGCTCGTATGTGAGAAGAACCCTAGAGTGAAGGAGTCTAGGATGGGCAATAGTGTGTGCCTGTGGTGGCACAGGTATCTGAGATTGATAGTGGTCTGGTACAATAATTTAGAGACTTTGAGGCAATTCTCGGGACATGTTTGGATAGGTGTGAAAGGAAGTATGGATCCATACTACTGAAAGCACAAGATCCATACAATGACCGGGAAGGGTAAAAAAGGTTTCTAAGGAGCTAAGGAAGGGTAGGTATTGTTGTATGGCACTAGCGTAATTGCAGTCATTCTCATCGCTTTCGGCCTGTCGAATATGATTGTTCAAAATGAGATTGGTAATCATTTGAGCCTTAGTGTCTGTGGATGTTTAGGTCTGATAAGTGCATACATGTGTGAGTTTGCTGACTCAAAGGACTCGTTAGCCTTATGGGAAGTAGTGTCAGATTGATTTGCAGGACTCATGAAGGAAGCTGCTGAGATGATCGACTTGAGGATTGCAGCATGAGGTTGAGTGGTTAGACGATGGTAAGGGGTGTTAATTTCTATAACTGGGTTGTGTTTTCATGTGTCTTTGGCTAAAGGGAGGAGAGATCAGATGTGGGTTAGTCGATGTTTAAGATAGGAGGTAGTAATATCCACATTAGTTATGCTGTAAGAACGTAAAGTTTGGTTCGCAGTAAATCATCCCTACGTCACAACTGTTGGATTAGATGTCTAAGCCCATAACTATTATTGGTATGTATTCAACCCAAGAGTAGCATGGTCCATTTGGGTTGCACTTCACCGAAACAATTTGTATGGATAGTGTTTTGAGAATAGTATGTATATGGTTTATTAATATATTATGAATTGTAATATATTAATATGAACTCATATTATTTAATTAGTATTGATTAAGAATTAATTTAGAATTAATTTTGTGATCAAAAGGAACTAATTAAATATGGACTCTTATATATATATATATATATATATATATATATATATATATATATATATATATAGCATGGGCCAAGTTCATTTAGGTTGGGCTAAGCTTGCATGGATAGTCCATGCAGTTTTTAACCCATGGATCCTATGGAAATGCAAGGTCATGGGTGTTAGCGTTTACATGAATGTAACCCTAATCCTCCATACTATATAAAGAGGTCTTTGGCACATGAAATGGCACTAGTGGGTGAGTAAACAAGAGTAGGCCAATTTCTAGTGTGCTTACTATTCTCTCAAGTTTTCCAAGGTGTTTTTGGTGATTTGTGATTCCACTTGAGGCTTCCAAACTATTGGGGCTAAGCTCTAAAAGTTCAAGACTTCAAGCTCTATCAAAAGGTATGTCATCTAACTAGGCTTTTGTAGTATAGTTGCTTCATATTATGCTAGTTAGGATAAAACCTTGGAATATTGAATATTTGAATGTATAATAGAGAAAACATAGATCCAAGGTATATAAGGTTGCATGTACACCATAGGACTGTTAGAATATTCAAAACCCTTCAACAACAAAGGGATGTTTGAGACTTAATGATTCTTGTGTTGCAGCGAAGGAAGATATGAATTTTGATAAAAGACTTGGGGGTGCACGCCAGGTGTGCGTCGTGCCCGACGCGCACACCTAACACCCAGATTCGTCGAGGATTAGAGAGACACAGACCATCAGAAGTGTGACATGTGGCAATCTCTGGATTGAGCCACGAAGTGAGTGCACGCCGCGCATGAAGTGTGTTGTGTGCACAACCCCTATAAATAGAGGTACTCAGTTTATGATTTTCTTATCCCAAACACTCTCGCTATACCTCTCAATTCGTTTCGTAATTCCTCTCGATGGCACGAAGCTTCGGATGCAGTGGCTCAAATGCTTCAAAAAACTTCGCTAGAGTGAATACACAGCCCCTATTTTAACCATTTTAAATGTTTTACGGTGGAATAAAAGCTTATCACATGGTTTTATCAAAACGTATTTATCGTTATAAATATCAAATCATTTTAAAAAACTTAAATCCTTAGGATAATACTGTTGTAGATATTATGCCTAGTGTTAAGCTATGGTATTATGCCTAAGAGATATGATGTCTGATAGTCTAGGAAGAGATAATATCTAATGCTATAATGACCAAATTCCCTAGGATAACGTAGTACGTAGAAGTTATGTTGGTCAAAATATAAGGATATGCAATGTACTTAGTTGTTACTCTGCCCAAATATCCTTTTTCAAATAACCATAATTAGGGTTTGTGTATGTGTGTGTGTACATATATACATATATATATATATATATATATATATATATATATATATATATGAATACTTATATATACAAAATAATTATGAGATCTAAGATTATAATTAGAAAATATAAGATAAAAGATTTATATTGTGATAGTTATAGGAAATCCCTATGAATGATTAAGATAAAATATTATAACTATCAAATATAAAATAATTATATTGTGATAATTATAGGAAATCCCTAGGAAGGATATAGAGAAAAGATATAAGATAAATACCTAAGGATTTAGACTAATGGTAAAAGTGAGCGGACTATTCAGATGATTGAGGGTATGTTGAGGGAGTGTGTTATTGATTTCGATGGGTTTTGGGACTCCTACCTTCCCCTAGTTGAGTTTTCATAAAACAACAACTATCACTCTTGCATATGGGCACCACCATACGAGTTGTTATATACGAGTAAGCGTCGTATTCTAGTTTGTTGGGGAGCGGTTGGTAATAGGTTCATGGGAGGACTAAGGTGGTCCTCCAGATGACAAAGCTCATTCAATAAATTAGACAGAGGTTGCAGACAACGCATAGCTAACTGAAAGTTATGCTGATAGACGACAGTCTGATTTGGAGTTTCAGGTTGGATATATGGTATTACTATATGTATCAACCGGGAAGGGTGTTATATGCTTCAGGAAGAGGGGTAAGTTAGGCACTTGATTTATTAGACCTTTTCAAGTAGTTTCCATGGTAGGTAAGGTGGCCTACTGAATGGTACTGCCCGAGGAGCTTAGTCAACTTCATAGCACCTTCCATGTTTCTCAACTTCAGAAGTGTGTGGTTGACAATTCGGTGGTGCTTCCATTGGATGATATTCAGGTCGATGAGTGCCTGAATTATGTAGAGAGGTGACTAGGGATTCTGGATAGGAAGACGAAGAACTTGTGTTACAAGGTAGTGCCTTTGATTAAGGTACAATGGTTGCATCGGAAGGGTTCCAAGTGGACTTTCGAACCCGAGCCATAAATGCGTGATCATTACCTAGATATATTTTCAGCCAATGATTTCGAGGAAGAAATCTAGTTCGAGTGGACATGGGATTGCCACAATGTGGTGAAAGCACCACCATGACATGGCCAAGAAATATTTAATGTGTGTCTTGTTTTGGTCCCTACTGCATGGCGGCCGCCTGATGACTAAAATCCTAATATTTCAGGTTTGAGCCCTATTTATAGTAAAGTGAGTGATAGGGTTTGCTCATCCCCAACATCCATCACTCAATAGACTCAGAAACCTTAACGCTAGCCTCCTTTTGTGATTTTTGGACCTTTTTGGTGCTCTTGGTAGATTGAAGAATAAGAAGAAGAAGAAGGTGTTTTAGAGTGCGGATTCAGTAAGCAAGTCTAATCATATCCCCCTTGTGCATTATCTGGACCTTTGTAAGTGTCCAAGATCTAATATTTTGTTACTTTCTTCTATATCTTGGTTGTTTGTCCCTTAATCTTCATGGATTGGAAGTTTGGAAGGTTGGATTCCATAAAGTTGGCAACTTTATGGATCATTGTGGTCATCTTAGTTTTATATTATCCAGATCTGAGGATCCTTTGAGTTTGATCCCTTGCACAAGCTTGGAGTGCATATCTGCCATATTTTTTGTAAAGTCCCAAAAATTACAACAAATTTAAACGTTTCAAAACAACCCATTTACCAGTAAAAGTGCTTACAAAACATTGTTTCCAAAACATTATTTACAAATCAGTGTCTCCCATGATCAATGCAATAAAATCAGGATGTGTATGGTCATGCCTTCACCTTGCTACGAATCTCTGAAGTACCTGAAACCATAAACCAAAACTTAAGTACAAAGATTAGCGAGTTCCCTCAAAGTACCACCACACAAATAGTTAACATATACCAAAAACAACATGCATACAGGGCCTTTGGCATGATCGGAATGCCCCATCGGCATGCAGTCCATGTGGTACACCCATATAGCCTTTAGTCTAACTAGAATGCCTCACCAGCCTACAATCTATTTGGTACACTCACAGAACCTTGAACATGGTTGGTACGCCTCACCAGGACTTCAGCCTATCAGGAACGTTCTTCAGGCCTTTAGGCCTGACTGGTATGCCCGACTGGCCTTCAGTCTACCCAGGACGCCCTGGATCTGTTGGCCTTCAGCACACAGCAGAACCGCCTCAACCCAACCACACAACATGTCAACATATACATATACAAAACACATATAAGCCTAGTAAAAAATAACAACATATCGATATAAACATTATCAGGTTCGTTGACTGACAACAAAAAGCAGTAAAGTCTCAACCCACCCACACCACGGCGACATATAAACAACTAAACATATAAACGGTTAACAGAAAATCAGGCAGATCTTAAAAATTACAAAGCATAACATCGTCCTATATACTAGGATACCGATCAAACAGATCACTACAGCAGACCAACATACGATAAAACAGGATAACAATCCAATGGACTGGACTTGGTGCATTCGACCAAAAAATACAATAAGGAAAACTCTCCTCACACTGCCGAATCATACAGACTGTCCCTAGCCACTGGCTTACAGATCCCCAAACCGCCAATAACAAGTGAAAACCCCATCACAACTGATCCCATGAATAATATCTGACTACAGATCCGCTAAGATCCACGCGCTTCTGGAGCTTCCCAAGAAGGTGTTGATCCAAGATCCACAATATTCCTTCCACTTCTAATTTCCTTGACGCCACTCCTTCTTCCTTAAGCACACAAAGAAAACACTTTTAACCTAAAACACTCTCCTATGGGGTTAGTGTTTTCCAAAAATGACTCAAGGGCTTGGAGGCTGAAAAGCTAGTGCGCCCTAGTACGCTTAGCATACTCACATGTACGTGCAACATACAACTCCTGCTTCCAAACTTGCCATTTTGCCACTGGGGCTTCTTGCGACCAGTTCCTTCCAAACCAAGTACCAAAATGAAATACTTTAAAACCAAGAGATGAATTTGAAAATGCCTGAAAATCAGGGAGTTACAACTCTCCCCCAATTAAATTTGATTTCGTCCTCGAAATCATTCCTTATAATCCACGGCATGCCCGACAGCTTGAGGGGCACAACCACAACCTTGATCAAACAATTACATTCTCAAGGAAATTGAACCCAACAGAATTTTCCACTCCAAGAAGGTAATTATAGTGCCCGCAGATTCGGGCTACTTAATTTAGAGACAATAAGCATCAAAAATGACATTTTGATAGAAGATTATTTAGAATGAATAATCTTAACAAATTATAGTATATGTCACAAGGGTTCCGTACTTATAAAGAACGCTGGAATCTGACTTATAACGAAGAAGTGAGTTTGCGATAAAATACTTTTTAGCCTGAGCGATCTAAACAAAAGTGATAGTATACATTGAACCGAGAGCGTGCACAAAAAGAACGTCCAAATGTGGCTTCGTATGAAAGAGTTGTGATTTTTCTAAGATTTAGCATAGAAATGTACATCCCGGAAATCAAATTTAGATCGGTCAAATTTTAGCCAAAATGATCTAAATGACAATTGAACGCCTCATTATTAGGAGTTCACTGATAAAAGTATAGTTGAAAATGGAGTCCGTATGTAGAAGTTATGAATTTTACACGTTTGTTAACAATGTAATCTTCTCAGACTGTTAAATTTAAAATAGGTCAAGAATTAGCCAATGGGGTCAAAAGGAAAGTTGTAGATCTTATCAATACCTACGCGTGGATATAAAGAACATCAAAAAAGGATCTCATATGCGAACTTTGTGATTTTTTTTTTAAATTGGTTGTTGTACCTGCGTATGGCGTCGTGTGTCAGCACCAAGCGAAGTCTTGGTGCCTACATGTAACGCCCGCAGATTGGGGTTAGTCAATTGAGAGACAATAAGCGTCAAAAATGACTTTTTGATAGATGATTATTTAGAATAAATAATCTTAACTAAGTTTGAGTATATGTCACAAGGTTTACGTACATATAAAGAACTCCGAAATCAGAGTGATAACGAAGAAGTTATGACCCATCGAAGTTTCACGACATCGGGATTCGTAAAAAGTGATTTTATGATAGAGTACCTTTTAGCCTTACGGTTCTAAATTAAATTTGTGGAGTACGTCTCCACCTTCGCGTAGATATAAAGAATGTCAAAAACGGAGCTCGTATGCAAAAGTTATGGCCTTCCAAATATATCATTGTATTAGAGCATGACACGTGCCAAAAACCCTAATCAGAATAGACTCACGACGTGAGCATGATTGCTCACAACGTGAGGAGTCAAAACACCACATTTCGAAGCTAGAAGACGCATGGCAAGTCTACGTTTAAGACTCACGATATGAGGAGTCAAAGGGACACTATTTAAGCCTAAAATGCAGATGGAGAAGCTACGAGGTGATACACCCATGGCTCACGACGTGAGCAATGAATTCTCACGTTGCAAGGGGCCAAAAATCAGCCTATAAATAGCCATTTCTACTTCAGCCACTCTTGCACCAAAACCTCTTTCCTCTTATCTCGTTTGTTGAAGCTGTTCTGTGTCCCGGGCCCGACGATCACGAACCGCTGGCCGTTTCTAGTCAGATTCTATCAACTCACGCTACTAATGTGAGTGCATAGTTACTTTCATATTATGCATAGATATGAAGTATTTAATATAAATTATGTGTTATGTGTGCATATTATAAGTGTTCTTGATATCTATGTTAGATGAATGATTTATACATGTTTACGTGATTTAAACTATATACGTGTTTTTATACTTATAAATATATATTGGGTAGCAACGGGTGATGAGAGATAGGTGATGATAATTAGGTGATGAGAGACAGGTGATGATAGAAAGGCGATGATAATTAGGTGATGAGAGATAGATGATAATAAAAATGTGATGATAATTAGGTGATGATAGATAGGTGATGATAAATAGGTGATGTGAGATGAAAGGAGATACCATAACCTTGACCAACGATGTGGCGATGTAGTCATCTACCAGAGTATAGGTGGAGACCACGGGCTATTCTAGACAGTCATGTGGAAACACCAACAGGCTCGTAACCTGTAAGTGATGAATTACGAGTTCAGGCGATGTTGTAACTACGTATTCATGCGATGATACTCTAACCCTTACTATGATTTACGAGTTCAGGCGATGTTGTAACTATATCTATTTATCATGTTTTTCTGGGAAGAAATTCCGCAACACTTTTCTTTAAAAGGATAATCTGATTTTCAAATAAAGCATAAACAAATCGGTCTTTTTCGGTCGTGAATTTGGGGATGTCACAGTTGGTATGTGAGCATTAGTTTATGCGAACTAGGAGTAAGGATTTATTTCTAGACTTAAATTTAGACTTCTAGGCGATGATTGTGAGATGAGTGTCTACTACACTTTAGACACGATCACTAGCTTACCTTAGGATTAGATGCCTAAATTGCTTTTATGTGCTAAATGATTTAAGTTATAAGATTCCTTATATGCTATCGGATGTTATTATTTGATCCGATCTATGGTCTATTGCTAACCGGATCTAGAAACCTTATGTGTTTAGGATTCTAAACGTTTAATTACGATATTAGAACTGGCATGTAACTTTTCGGAGGGATAAGGAGATTTATACGTCTAACGTAAATAAAGTTTTCCTATCCTACTTCTCGTCACTGCACACCGAATGTCTGATTTGATGTACAGATCGAAATGGAAAGAACCCAAAGTGCAGTAGGAAATGGCAATACAAATAACTATCAGCAGCCTTAACCCCAAGTGATTGAGCAAGTACCAGTGGTAGCAGCTGCACCTGAGCCAATCACAATGGCTGGAGTACAAGCCATGATTCGGGCTATGATGGCCGAACAGAGGGAAGAGATGAGGCAGATGTTGCACGAGAATAGGCATGAACCTACGAATTGTTGAACAGCCTGAACTGAATGAGGGGCAACCAGAGGAAGAAAATTAGAGTAGAACTATTGGTCAAGCTGAACTGCCTATGGTAAGGAGGAATAACCAAGAGGACGGATTCAAGAGAAATGGATACAAGTACAGAGACTTTACGACTTGCAAGCCGTCAACTTTCATTGGAAAGGAAGATCCCATTGGAGTAATGGATTGGATCTCGGAGATGGAATTAGCCTTCATGACATATGGTTGCAAAGGCAACCTACATACCACTTATGCAGCGCGACAGTTTAGGAGTGGGGCTGTTCGTTGTTTGAACACGTTAGGAAATATAATGAGCCCAAATGAGCCACTACGACTGACTTGGGCAGAGTTCTTGGTACACTTCAAACGCAAGTACTACTCAGCCCAAAACCAGTTAGAGCTAGAGAACGAATTTCTGACTTTGAAAAAAGGCAGCATGTCCATTGATGAATATACCAATGCTTTCACAGACAAAATGAAGTTTGCTTTGCGTATTGTCCCATACAAGCTGACAAAAATCAACAGGTCTGAAAAGGGACTTCCATGGGAGTACGCGGTGCCAGTAAGTTAGGCACTTACTCTTGAGGCGGCTATTTGGGCTGCTAAGTCTGTTGAAGAGATGATCGAGAGTAGAGACTCCAACAAGGTCGAAGTTGGCGAGAAGAGAAAATTTGAAGGATCTCCAAGGTCCAATGAGAAGAGAAAATTCTCGAAGTCTGGTTCGATGAAGTTCGAAGGAGGAGGAAGAGGTGAAGCAAGATGGTGCAATAAGTGAAATAAGAAGAACTTCGGAAGATGCGATGGTGAAGTGAACTGCCATAAGTGTGGTAGGACCGGCCACTATTCCAGAGATTGTCAATTCGACAACAAGAAGTGTTACAAATATGGAGATGGTGGGCATATTTTGAAGAACTGCCCAAAGAAGAACGAAGTTGCAACGCAAAATCCATCGTTGAATCCAAAGGCAAAAGCATTCCAGATGATCCTCGATGAAGCAGGTGACAACGCAAGAGATCAAGAGTAAGGATCTATATGTCCTAAGGTCAGGATAAGAAGTAGCCATATAAATAGAATCGTGTGGTTTAGCCTACTATAAGAGGCCTAGTGTAGGGTGAACTTGAACATCCATGTAATTGTTTCAAGCAATAATATAAACCTTAGCTATATTATATGATATGTTAAATAACTATGTGAAATACTTGTATGGTGACTTTGAAAACTGCGAGACAATACTTGGGACGAGTATGATTAGGTGTGAATGGTAGTAGAGGCCTATACTACCAGAAGCACATGACTCATACTTGGATCAGTAAAAGTCACAAGTTTACCAAGAAGCTAGTAATTGATTCCGTTTTGTTCAAGTTTTTCGTTACCATCATTTCAGTAATGACTCAGAAGATGATTGATATTCCGATCCTAGTGGTCATATCATATCAAGTCCGACTAAGATATGTATTCTACGTGGTTCAGAGAACCAAGTTCGATGTAGCATCCGACTTAAGCCAGAAGATTGAAGTGAAAGATAATCAAAGCGATCAATATAAGTATCACAATCATTGTTAATGTAAGAAGCTTGTAGCTAGAAGTGCTACATGCTATAATGTGATTATATCACATTATAATGTGAAATAAGGTATATTCCATTATGGAATTTGACTCTAAAAGACCTGAGTTTAAGCGTTGTATCATACGATGAGAGGTCATTAAAACGTGACCCATCGGTCTGTTACGATAAATAAAGGAAATAACTTATCTTAAGTCTTTTAAGAAGAAGAAGTAGTCTTCAATAAGGATTATGTAATTCGAAGGCTACGATTGAAAGTCCAACGCAAGATAGAGAGCGGGTACAAGATTGAGCACCGCCTGTAGTCAAGAAGTCCATGACTTAGATATTGATTCGAAGGAACATAGAAGCTACGGTTATTACCTAGCATGAAAAGAAAATGTATGGAATCATTATACAAGCCTTGTTTCGTTGATGATTCCGGGACGTAATCATCCTAAGCGGGAGATAATTGTAACGTCCACAAATCCAGGCTAGTCAATTTAGAGACGATAAGCATCAAAAATGACTTTTTGATAGATGATTATTTAGAATAAATAATATGAACTAAGTTTTAGTATATGTTACAAGGTTTTCGTACATATAAAGAATGCCAAAATTCGAGTTATAACGAAGAAGTTATGACAAGTCGAAGTTTCGCAACAAAACCGACACGACACCAGGAATCGTAAAAAGTGAGTTTACGATAGGTTAATTTTTAGCCTTAGGGTTCTAAATTAAAGTTTTAGAGTATGTCTCCACCTTCGCGTGGATATAAAGAATGTGAAAAACGGAGCTCGTATGCAAAAGTTATGTCCTTCCGAAGATGTCACTGTCTGAGAGCATGACAGTGTCAGAAACACTAATCTGACTGGACTCACAATGTGAGCATGATTGCTCACGATGTGAGGAATCAAAATGCCACATTTCGAAGATAGAAGGCACATGGATAGTCTACATTTAAGGCTCACGACATTAGCATGATTTCTCACGACATGAGGAATCAAACGGACACTATTCAAGCCTAGAATGCAGATGGCAAAGCTATGAGGTGATACATCCGTGGCTCATGACGTGAGAAAAGAATTCTCACGTCGTGAGGGGCTTAAAATCATCCTATAAATATCCATTTCAACCTCGGCCATTCTTACACCAAAACCTTTTTCCTCTCTCTCGTTTGTTGAAGCCGTTCCGTGTCTCGGGCCCGGCGATCACGAACCGCTGACCGTTTCTAGTCAGATTCTATCAACTCACGCTACTAATGTGAGTGCATAGTTACTTTCATCTTATGCATAGATATGAAGTATTTGATATAAATTATGTGTTATGTGTGCATATTATAAGTGTTCTTCATATCTATGTTAGATGAACGATTTATACATATTTACGTGATTTAAACTGTATACGTATTTTTATACTTATAAATATATATATAGGTAGCAACGGGTGATGGGAGATAGGTGATGATAGAAATGTGATGATAATTAGGTGATGAGAGATAGGTGATGATAGAAAGGTGATGATAATTAGGTGATGAGAGATAGGTGATGATAGAAATGTTCGATTAATGTGTAAGTCCATAACTATAATTGGTGAGACTTGAGCCGACCCGACATGGTCCATTTGGGTTACATGGAATCATGCATTTGGATAGACTATAATGAGAGAAATAACACTTAAGGTTTGTTAACATATTATAAGTTCTAATATATTGATAAGTTTATTTAATTAGTATTGATCAAGAATTAATTTGGAATTAATTAAATGATCAAAAGGAGACTAATTAAATATATGGGTTGATTGTGTAAATCATTCATTCTTATATATATGGGCTTGTAATTCAAGATTCATTATGTTGGCCTAAGTCCATGGGGTGACCCATGGATACTCCATGGAAGTTAAAATCCATGGAGCATAAGGAATGGGTAAAGTTATGTGACAACCCGAAATTTCCATTCGGTCAAACCCTAAAAGTCAACCACTTCGTATCATAAATCAATGTCATTATTTCTTATTTTTAAGAAATATAAAGTTCGTTTGATTGTTTTAATATTATTTTTAAATGAACGGGTGAAAGAAAGTGTCGTCTCGGGTTTGGAAATTTAAAAAAACCACAAACACTTCACGTATTAGAAACACCCGACCAAACTTTTATGTTTTGGGTTGAGAAATCACCCAAAACTGTGAACGTATACCTATGTATGAGTTTACTCCCCAAAAAGTTAGTCATTTGTGTTTACTCCCCAAAAGTCAAAAGAGTAAACTCCAAAAACTCTCTCAAGTATCATCCAAGATTTAATTTCAAATCTTCAAAGTTGTAAGTGCTCTAACCATTTCAAGTTAGTAAAACACTTAATGTAGTGTTTGTGCATCTATTCATCCAATCATTTATGTATTTTGTCTAGATTTTCCAAAACACCAAGAACACTAAGAACACACACTAAGTGTTCTTGGCCTTTTAGCTCAAATCAATCCTTCTAATAGTAAGTACTTCCATCCTTGAGTGTTATTGAGCTAGTATTACAATTAAAAATCAAGAAAATTTGTCAAGAACACAAGGATATAGGTGTTCACGGTCCAAGGAGATGCTTGGACCGTAAACACCATAAATGACACCAAATTGTGTGTAAGCCTCAAATCTAAGTCCTAGTTGATGTATAAGCCGTCCTTATCATGTTTAAACCTTTCCTTATTGTGTTTAAACCTTGAAAAACATCAAAAACCAACAATCATTGGTTTTTACGTTTTGGGGATCTCCCAAAACCGTAAACACCCTAAAGTGGGTTTAAGTTGGATATTTTCCTCCCTTAGGCTTAGAAACTAGCACATACACTTACCTAATTGTGTTAGGGACTTGAAAACATGGCCTTACCCTTCACCATAAGGGTTTACGGTATTAAACCCAAAGGAAAATGCCATGAGGCCGTAAACTCCTCAAAGGAGGTCTTTTGTTGCCCTAGTCCCTTCCGAAGGCCAAACCACTTAGTAGAATTGCTTCAAAAGGCTTGCTAAACCACAAAGCAACACCTAGTCATTATGACTAGAGTTTACGACCATAAACTCTAGAGTTTACTGCCGTAAACTCTTTGAGTCATGACCACCAAAACCATAAACTCCAAAGGAGTTTACCCTTGAACCCTAAGCACCCTAGCTTTGCTTTGCTAACACTTAGATGCAATCCTTGTGATCTTTAACACTTGAATTAAAGTGTTTTCATGTTCTAGAGTGTCCCAACTTATTGTATTAGTTATAATTTGGCTAATTAGTTATATATATGTTCATTATATGATAACTAGGCTCGTGCGTGTGTAAAAGTCTTCAGTTGTCACCTAGCACCGTACCCGACACTTCAATCCAATCCACTCACCACAAGTGAGTTCATACCCCTTTAATTAACCTTTAAAATAATTTTGAATGTTTTAAATGCTTTATGGGTGGAATACAAGTTGAATACTTTAGTTATTACATCAATCACATGTGATTAATAACTACAAAACCAATGATTTTATTACTGTTCAAACTGTTAATCAAACTATTTTACTTCAAACTGCTTTACAAACTCTTTTACGTATCAAATACTTTTACTTAAACTTGTTACACTTATTATAAATTGCATGCCCGTATATGTATAGTTATATAAGCAATGTTTAAAAGGTTTAGGAAGGCCGTCCGCCTTGTTTCCTTTTCCTCGATTTGGATGTGGTCTGGTGGGATATCGGGTAGTCGTCCGAAGGTCGTTTCAATATTGAATATATATCATGTGTACATATATAGACATAAAAGTGCTTCCATTTTCATGCGTACTAGTTACATCATTAGTAAGCTACCATCAGGGTAGCACAGGATCATATTTATACTATTGCTAGATCAATGAGTCAGTTCATTCATGAGTCAATACTTATTACTATGAGAACATATACATTATATTACTATGAGAACATATACAACTATACTAGAGGAAGAACATATACAACTATACTAGAAAGAGAACATATACAACTATACTAGAAAGAGAACATATACAACTATACTAGAGGAAGAACATATACAACTATACTAGAGGAAGAACATATACAACTATACTAGAAAGAGAACATATACAACTTATGAGTTTAAGAAACTCTTTGATCATTTAGATCTTATAATAGGTAAATCACGAAAACGAAAAACACCAATATAAAACACAAGAATGAATCTGAATATGTTGAATGATTCAATCCTCAGCAGAGCTCGATTAAGAACTTTCACTATAGAGGATATTAGGGTTACAAAAGATAAAGATCAAATGCTTGACAAAATAATTTCCAAATCTTACGTCCTAGGATGCATGCAAGCACCTATAAATACAAAACCCTATAAAATAACTCACGGATGGACAAACCAATACCAGAGACTAAATGGACTAAATAGCGAGCCCAAGACGCAACACCTTCTGGACCTAACAATCTCCCCCTTTGCGTCAATTGGAGCGAGTCTATCTCTTCGGCTTGCTGGATCCAGCTACAGGAACTTTCTTAGTGGTATCAAACAGACGTGGGATAAGAGCAAGGATAGTCTGTCTGAAGCGAATGTACCACTTGATCATGTCATCGAAGTACTTCTTGTTGTCTGCTGAATTCTGCTTGCATCGATGAATGATACCTAGAACATGTTCCAAGCATGCAGTGGTTTAAAGGTGTTTGTCAGCCAAGGCGAACAGGCATTTTTGGCCTTCGTTCCTTGTAAACATGACAAAATTTCGCTTTGGGTCAATTCTTCCCATCTGCATCATGTTCAAATCACTGGCAGAGCCGACAGGAGAAATAGTAGGCTTTTTCCTGAAGATGCTAGCGATCTCCTGATCCATCTTGACAACCTCCATAATGTAGCATACGTGCATCCTTTTGAAGTGATCAATAATTGGACCATACTCAGCTTCGTTGGTAAGGAGGATGTTGTGCAAAATAATCCAGTCATGTGGATTCAGGTTGGGAAGATCAGCAAGTGATATCGCGTGTTCGGTTTTAGCAGAACCTCTCAGAACTTTGGACCAAACGTTCGTGAAGTTCCCCTCATGAAACGGCTTCAGGACCCGAACGTTGACGATCTTCTGAGCACTCCAAGTTTGATACTGTGGTTGAGCAGACTTCAGATAGAATTCGACGAGTTCCCTATCAACCTTTGGATGAGGATGAGGGACATCAGCAACGTTATCAAAGGCATGAAAGATGAAGGCTTTTCAGGTCAGTGGCATGTCGAACTAAGAATCGACAGAGTTGATACGATCCAATGAAATCACTGGTTCGAGCCACAGAATGCTGGGAGTGCCAATAGCCTCTTTCAGAAGCTTCTCAAGAGTCCAAGGAGGAAAAAGAGTTTTCCTACTCTCAAGAAGGTCATGAGCCTCCTTCATTTTCCTTTCAGTCGCCTCATCCTCTCTGGCAACACGAGCGCTCATGTCAGCATCTTTATCATGACCTTGTTTCTTTAAGAGATCTACAATCGTCTCTTTATCATCATCATCACTGTCTTCAGCAATTTGCTTTCCTTTGTCTTTGACACCCGAACCTGAGGCTTGACCTGCTGGAGGAGGTTCGGTTGCTTTAGTTGCTGTAGAAGTGGGAGGTTCTTACGAGACTCTTGACCTTGAGAGCAGTGGTCTTATAAGCGAGAGCATCCATGACTGAGTTCTCGGCAGCTAGGTCTTCATGCAGCTTAGTCAGGCGCTCCTCAATAGTTGCGTTAAAGGTTGTGTTGTCATCACTGAGGCAACTGAGGTAGACAGCTTGTTGACAAGAGAGTCAAGCTTCTCTGTATTGGAGTCTGCAGTGCCCTGTAAAGATTGTAAAAGAGAAGTAGCGTTATCAAATAGTTTTTCAACTTTTTCGGTCGCAGCAGCACACGCCTTAGTGGAGGCGTCAATAGCAGCAGTGGCAGAGTTGATAGAAGCTTCATGAGCCTTAGTAAACGTATCAACAATCCCCTGAATAGCAGCCTCTGAGATGGTAGAGTGTGAGGAAGAAGAGGAGGAAGCAATGAGAGAATCAATTTTCTCATGAAGCTCCTTGAGATGCTTCTTGGTGACTGGAGCATCATCATCATCATCGCTTGGCATTTGATACGGACTGTAATAGACCGAGTCAAATGTCATGCCCTCTCCTCCAAGAAAAGGTTATTGATTATCTGTGGAGGGAGCAGGAGATGAGGGCGGAGGCTCGGTTATGGAAGTAGGTTCGGGTACTGATGGATGTTCGGTAGTGGGAGTGGGTTCGAGTGCTGTAGTAGGAGCCCCCATATCAGATATGTTGGTTCTAACTCCAGCGGTGGTTGTTGTAGTAGCTTTAGTAAAAATGGGAGGTGGTACAGGGATAGAAGTGGGTGGTATTTGAGTAGTGGAGGTTATGGGGGGAATGGAAATATAGATGCAGATTGGGGGAGGAGAGACAGTTCTAGTGGAAACATGTACCTCAGGGGTAGGCAAACATGGAGGAGTGTTACCACGTAGGGACTCTTCGGAGTTTGAACTCTCTTCCTCAGATTCACTGGAGGAGGAGGCAAGAATAAGTTTTCGCCTAGGTTGAGTCTTGCTCTTCTTTGGTGGAGGACATTGAGCTGCTTTGGAGGGTTTACGTTTCTTCGGAGAAGGACCTTTCGCTCCTTTGACAACCATATTGTCTTTTCCCTTGTCATTCTTCTTTCCCCGGGGAGCAGGCCGATCAGCATCATGAATTGATTGAATCATGCCAGGAGTGATCTCTCTAGGACCAAAGCGACGAAACTCCTTGTAAGTCCTGATGATCCGGTTGTCGCTTAGAACATCCCCATACATTGACTCAGGGATTGAGCCAATAAACTAAAACTTAGAGGAATCAGATACAATTATCTTCGTTGTGTGGAAAGTACCTAACGAAGAAAGTGGAGAATCAACAACAATTGGAATGTGATACTTGTCCGTCAACCACTTTGCGACCAGCGTCCAGAATCGGGCATAGGAGATCTCTGAATGGCGAGAGGTAGACGTTAGACTCTGAATCAGCTGCTGCCATAGAACCGACCCATAGTCAAGGTTGATGCTGTGGTACAGGCCATAAAGAATGGTCATAAACAGACGACTCGCCCCGTCTGAACCTGCACTTGGTTCTGATAGCCCCTTGAACAAGACGGTGAAGAAGCCGTTCCACTGAGGAGGTAGGCAAGATTTCTTGAATTTGGTCACCCTCGTCAGAATTTCAGTGTAGCCCATGTTATAAAACATGGAAAACAACTGTCCAACCGGGATGGATTCAGGGTTAACCCTAGATTCATCGGGTGCAAACCCTAAAAGCGAACAGAATCGCTGCTTGGAGATGGAGGCCTTGTGATCAAGAATGTCGAAGAAGATTCGATCGACAGCCTTGTCATAGTCGGCTATGGAGAATATTTGCGAGAGACACTCCATTGGAACTGTTTCGACCTTGGTGAGAGCTGGAACCAGCGGCGAATACTTGAGACATTCCATGATTGGAAACATAAATGCATCGTAAACTTGACGAGTGAGGTCGATAATCAAACTTTGTTGAGGACGGATTGGCAGAATGTGAGAAGTAGCATGAACTGATGATGAGTCCGCCATTGAAGAGAATAATTTGGGAGGGATGATGAACAGTAGAAGAATCAAAGCTTTTCTTGCTCTCTGAAGGTATGGTGCAGTAAAGAGGTAAATTATGGTAGAAATTACGTTTTATACCATGGTGAGAGGAGAGAGAAAAATATGTTCCCACATCTTCAAGATATATGCGAAGAGTTTCCTTAGGTGATTGACGCGTGACAGGTTAGAGCCCCGATGATGACGTAGGAGAGAGAAAAACTGTCTCGTTTCACACGCCTTCCCATCAAGCGCCTTTTGAAATATCAAACCGATTGGACTTTCGGGTGAGTCAGCAACTTATCCCTTTAGAGTGAGCTGTCATCATAAAGCAAAATATCCACGTGTAACTTTGTGAACCACATCTCTTTTATAACGTTAAATCCCATAGCCAAAAATTGCTTGTAAGTAATGAAACCAGAATTATGGAAAATCAAAAAGATTTTCGTGCATATAGTGTAAAAGAAAAGAAATAAAGCAATACATATGTGGGAAATTGTGATGTCAGTAAAGACACGAAACAATAGATCACGAGCACGAATCTCTTCCTTCAAAGTCAAGAGAGACCTTAAAGTGTTTGTGTGGTTTCCCGTTGAATTACGATCAAACACTTATTAAGAAGTGTTGAAAGGCATCTTTTAATAAGGCTAATGTGGGTGGCTTTCGCTTCAGTTCATAATTCCTGATCTTGACATAAGACAGAAATCAACTGAAGTACTTGTGAGACCAATGCAGTCTGTTGAACAAGTTGGTGTGAAAAGAATTTAAGTGGCATGTGGAAAATACTTTTAGGTGAAATCTCAAAAAAAAATTACAACTGGATTCTAAGGGAAGAAATGTTATGGGATTTAACAATTTTGTAAGAATCACACAAAAAGAAAATTTAGAGATTTCAAGGTACAGCCCCATGGGTGACTTCGTTAATTCATTAGTGAAAACTAGAGCAAATTTAATTGTTCTCCGTCAATGCATATTAGGTATTGAATTGTGGGTTTCACTTAGCACGTAGTGGCACGAAACTAAGATCATAAACACAGAAATTGTGTAACCATAAACCTTAGTGGTAATTACTGAGAGTCTCGAGGGTTACTTGTATGAGGCGAATAGGATGGAGAAAAATATTGAAGATGGTGTAAAGAAACCAAAGTACCTCTGCTGTAAAATAAGGACCAAGCAGAAAACTCTTATCTCATGTGAGAAGAGAGTAAGGTAGCTCATTATTAGAATAAATATAAAAGCCTAATTGGGAAGACAAGGGTTGTATATACCAAGTCAGTAAGACTATTATTCAGAATCAGGTGAGGCTTTGGACACATACAGCAGCATGCTTCTGGGGACACTTAACTATTAAAAATGTGAGAACAGGAATTGCTCCACAATTATCCAAAAAAAATTAACGAACACAAGCAAAAAAAATGTTTTTGGAGTTTTTGATTTAAAGAAAGAGAAAAAAAACTTTACAGCCGAACCCGAAATAGACCGAACGCTCGGTTCATTTCGGTTAAAAAAAAACTTTGAAAAAGTAAGAAAGAAATGAGAAATAAGAGTACAAAGACTTTACAACCAAAAGTTTACCACCAAAGAAACTACCTTTAAGTGAGAAGCGAAGATAAGAGAATAGGACCGAACCCGAGCGCTCGGTTCATTTCGACACTCACGGGAACCGAACCCGAACGTTCGGTTCATTTCGCTTCTAACTTTCAGTTTTTAGAACTAGTTTTTGGTACTGACTCCGATTCCATCATACCTAGCCCTTGTAGCATTTTATTGAAACTTGCTTCAGGAAGAGCTTTGGTGAAGATGTCAGCCAGTTGATCAGTAGTTCGAACAAAATGAATCTCTACGTTTCCGTCTTCTACGTGATCTTTAATGAAGTGATACCTCAATGCAATATGTTTGGTTTTGGAATGTTGCACTGGGTTATGACAGATCCTAATTGCACTTTCTAAGTCACAATATAGTGGGATATTTTTCATGTTGAGTCTGTAATCCCTAAGTTGACTTTGGATCCAAATCACTTGAGATGTGCAAGAAGCGACTGCAATATATTCTGATTCAGCTGTAGATAGTGAAACACATGTTTGTTTCTTAGATTGTCAGCTCACCAATTTTCCGTCGAGGAATTGACATCCTCCTGTAGTGCTTTTCCTGTCTAAACCACATCCTCCAAGGTCTGCGTCGGAGTAGGCTTGAACAAAGAAACCTAAGTTTGATGGATACCAGAGACCGAGAGAGGTGGTTCGCTTCAAATATCGGAGTATGTTTTTCACTGCTATCATGTGTGGTTCACGAGGATTCGCCTAAAACCTAGCACAATAACACACATAAAACATTATATCGGGCCTACTAGCTGTGAGGTACATCAGGGAACCAATCATTTGTCGATATAGCGTTATATCAACTGCAGGTTTTTCCAAGGATGGTGTGAGTTTGGTGTCGAACGCCATCGGAACTTTGATCTTTGAATCTCCCATCATGCCAAATTTAGCAAGAAGAGTTTTGGTATATGCTTCCTGGTTGATAAAGATGCCTTCGGGTCCCTGTCTAATGTTTAAACCAAGGAAAAAGTTAATCGGACCCATTGAGCTCATTTCAAATTTAGTCTCCATCAGCTTTCTGAATTCAGCTGTTAAGCTAGGATTCGCTGAGCCAAAGATGATATCATCGACATAGATTTGAACTATCATAAGGTGGTTACCTTCCTTCTTTCGAAAGAAGGTTGGGTCAACCGAACCTTGTTTGAATTTAGACATCTTTAAGAACTTAGTTAGTGTTTCATACCATGCCCTAGGCGCTTGTTTCAGACCATAAACTGCCTTGCCTAGAATGTAACAGTGATTTGGATGCTTTTCATTCACAAAACCTGGAGGTTGCTCCACATAAACCGTTTCTTCAAGTTCTCCATTCAGAAAGGCGCATTTCACATCCATTTGGTAGACCTCGAAGTTCTTGTGTACAGCGTAGGCAAGAAATATTTGAACAAATTCCAGCCTTGCTACCGGAGCAAATGTTTCTTCATAATCAATTCCTTCTTCCTGGCAGTATCCTTTCACCACAAGACAAGCTTTATTTCGAATCACATTACCCTCCTTGTCCATTTTGTTTCTGAATACCCATTTGAGACCAACGACTGAGGCATTTTTAGGTGTTGGAATGAGGCGCCATACCTTGTTTCTTTCAAATTCATTGAGTTCATCTTGGATAGCCTGAACCCAATCAGAATGGTCAAGAGCAGAATTGACGATCTTCGGCTCAACTTTGGATACGAAGGAATTAAACATGCAGAACTCTACTTTGGAAAATAGGGAGGTTTGCTTTGCCTTCACATGGGATCGGGTCAGGACCTTTTCAGATACATTACCCACTATCTGAGATACAGGATGATCTCTGGTCCATTTAATCAGGGGAGGATAGTTTGGATCATAGGATGGATCCAATTCGGCGTTGACCATTTCTTCCAATTAAGATTGACTATCGTCATCATAGAACATATCGGAATTCTCCCCCTCGACTGATGATGAATCATTTGTATTTTCAGGTTGGTTCAGACCTTCGGGTGCAACAGAACTCTCAGGTGTAGCCGGACTGTCGGGTGCTACTAGACTTTCGGGTGTAGCAGGGCTTTCGGGTGCTACAGGACTTTCGGGTGTAGCTGGGCTTTCAGGTGCTACAGGACTTTCGGGTGCAGCTGGGCTTTCGAGTGCAACCGGAATGGAATTCTCCCCATGAAAGTGTGAGTTCGGTTGATTTGAAGAAAATAGATTCTCCCCCTCAACTGAAGTGTCGTGCTGAGGAGGTTCGTTTCGAACTTGTTCTCCTTCTCCCATTTGTTTGGCTGCATCGTCGACAATCTGCTTCAGATGATCGATTTTGTTGTCTGACGCCTTGGCTTCTGAGAGAGTTGCTTTCTCAGGTTCATCGAACAGGTCTATGAACTGATCAAATAAATTAGCAATCGTGGTTGTGACTTGACCTGTTTGAGAGAAAATCTCTCCAATTGCTTCTTCAGTAGTCTTTAGCTTCTTGACGTAGCTGTCATCGAAAGTCACATAATAGGTTTCTTCAATATTTCTAGAACGTTCATTTAAAACCCAGTATGCTTTTGAAGTAAGAGAATATCCCAGAAAAATTCCTTCGTCAGCTTTAACATCAAATTTGTTACGATGTTCTTTGGAGTTGAAGATGAAGCACCGTGAACCGAACACATGGAAGAATTTTACGTTCGGCTTCCTGTTATTGATGATCTCACAAGGAGTGAGAGAGAAACGCTTGTTGAGATAAGACCTATTCTACGTAAAACATGTTGCAACAATAGCATCAGCCCAGAAATATAAGGGAAGAGATGCAAAACTTAGCGTAGTTCGGGCCGCCTCACACAAGGATCGGTTTCGCCTTTCGACAATACCATTCTGTTGAGGCATGTAAGGGGCTGAGAAGTTATGACTGGTTCCTTTTTCTGCCAAAAAGTTTTCGAATTCTTTGTTCTTGAATTCCAGTCCATTGTCGCTCCTAATGTTTCGAACGACTTTTCTCAGTTGCACTTCAACCTGCTTGATAAACATCTTTAGCTTAGAAGGGGCCTCAGATTTGTGCTTCAGAAAGAATACCCATGTAAAATGTGAGAAATCATCAACAACAACAAGAATGTACTTGCTACCGCCAATGCTCTCGATTTATGATGGACCATACAAGTCGATGTGAAGCAACTCAAGTGGTTCAACAAGTTTTGTGAACATGACCTCCTGTGACAAGCTTGTTGATGTCTTTGCAGTTGAGATGAGAGAGCCTTCGGTGTCACAACCAACTTTCGTCAGAATGAGCTTTGGATAAAAGACATATGGTTGGATTTCCTTTGATTGGTCTGAGATTCATAGGAAACATTTTTCCTTTTCGATCTGATTTGAGAATGACCTTGTTGGATTTCTTCTCTATAATCTCTGAACCTTCATCGTCGAATGATACTTTGAGACCGGTACCACTCACCAGTTGAGATACACTGATGAGATTATGCTGCAATCCTTCTACGTATGCCACCTTTCTTATCGTGAAATCTCCATTGGTTATCATCCCATAACCCTTTATCGTTCCATAGGAGTTGTTACCAAATTTGACATTGCCACCATTTTAAAGTGATCGAAACTCCCTTAACTCTTCCTTCCTTCCTGCCATGTGACGTGAGCAGCCACTGTCAATGTACCATTCTTCGTCAAACTGATCGTCACTAATAACCTGCAAAAATAAGCAGATTTAGGAACCCAAAGTTTCTTGGGTTCACGTGAGCCTTTCACAGGAACAGGAATAGTAAGAGAAACATCAACAAGATATGTGCGTTTTACTAAGGTTGTTTCATCTTTTCTTTTAATAGTAAACACTTTGATTTTGTTAGAATTAGCTACTAGTGTTTTGGATTCAAATTCTAGTGTTTGAGCACTAGATTGCTTTCGGTCCTCCTTGACTGAGGAAATCTTCGTTTTTCCTTTCAAGTTCATTGATGATCTTGAATTTTGTGTAGAGACTGAATTGGGTTTAGAAGAGGGTTTAGAATAAGAAGAATTAGAGAAAGAGAATTTAGAATGAGAGTTTTTCCTGACTTGAGGTTCGAAATGACCCTTTCGTTTATGGTCATTAGAGGGACCGAACCTGGACTTTCGGTAGCTGCTCGATGATGAGCCGAAGTTGGATTTTTGGTTGTTGTTGGCTGGTGGTCTGAAACTTGATCTTTTATTATAAAATCTTGATGGACTGAAATCAGGTCTTTGCCTATTATTACTTGGCGGACCAAAATTAGCTCTTCGGTTGCTGTTGCTTTGGGGACCGAACCTATCCTTTCGGTTCTGTGCTTCGTGAGGCCCGAAACTCTTTCTCTCTGACTTAGAATCTTTATCATGGTAGGAGTAGTGAGGATTTTGAGAGCGCCAAAACTGCTTTCTCTCTGAGAGATTTTTCTTGTATCTAAGATTTCTCTGCTGCTTTTGATTTTTCACCTGTTTCGGTTGTCTGTGGATATTGGCTTTTTGTTTCAGCTTCTTGGCAGCCAGTTCACTTTTCATAGATGATGATTCGCTTGTGGAGGTGACTTCTTCTACAGGAATTTCTTTTGTGCCACTTGTACCAGGTACGTCAAAGTTGGTAGGCTTATTCAGCGGTTCTGGCACATATGTTCCTTTGGTCTTCCAGGATGTTCGCTCCGACAGACCAACCGTTTCGTCTGCATTGTCTATGGGTGCTGACCAGAAAAACTCATCACAGCCATCTGTATTATCTTCGTTCACTATGGAAGTGAGTTCGGCTGTTTGATGTTTGGTTACTCTTGTGACCTTATACACCTGATTGGGAGTAGTTCTAAACTTCTGAAACACAACAGCGTTTTCTTTAAGGGCTGGGGACTTAGTTTTGGACAAACGAGCGAATTCCACAGAATTTTCAGAAATCAGATTTTTGTGGTTTTCGGGTTCGCTCTTGACAAACTTAGAACAGTCGACTTCAACCTCTATAGAAATTTCACTCATATCATCATCCTCATCAAGTTCAGATGCGTTTTCAACATCAATTTTGTTTTCCGAACTAAAATTGGTACTTAAAGATTCGAATTTTTGTATGGTTTCGGTCTTGAGTTTCAACTTATCATTTTCATCTAGAAGATTTTTAAGCATGTCCTTATGATCTTTGGACTTTATAAAAGATTCTATTTTGTCCAGACCATACATATAAGTTGGATTCACATCATCAGAAGATACAACACTTTCACAGTTGTATGCTTCAGCATCGATTTCATCCTCCTTAAACTCAAGGAAGAGTAAAATCATGCGATGTATCTTCTGCCCTATTTCGTAATTCAGATGAAGTTGAGTAATGTTAGCATAAAGCCTTTTAGCGATTAAACAAAAAACATTCCTTTGTTTTAACAATTTCAAATTGTCTCTTTGCAAATAAATGTTTTCATCTCTAGTCTTAATTAGCTCCAACTCCTTCTGCTCAATCCACATCCTTCGCTCCTCACTCTTGGATGACACCCTGATTATTTGGTCAGTCAGGTTAGAATTTGTAACCCGTGTTTGAGTTAAACAACTATCTAGATTTGAGATTCTTGAATTCAAGTTATTTAATTCCTTTTCATATGATTTTTGTGGAATTTTAAACGTAATAAAAATAGATTGTACCTTCTTGATCAGTTCATCAAGTTCACTGATCTGCACACTGAGAGGTTTTGTTGTGAAGCATAAGTCCTCTCGCTCCTTGGCTTCGTCATTTCCACCAACAGTATTATATCCCCTCATCTGAGATACGTCACTCACCATCAGACATCTTCCGTTGGTTTCATCATCTTTTGCAACATAAGCCTTCCATGAGAAGGCTTTCTCACCTCATCATCTTCTGAATCGGTCGACCACACCTATACACCACCGAACTCATCATCCTCTGCCGAACCATGCACAATAAGGTCATTCATAGAGGGATTAGTAGCAGCTTTCTTCCTTTTAATCTCCTCCAGCTTTTTCATAAGAATTGCCTCTTCATCTTTCTCCTCATCTTTCTCAGCCATCTTCTTCAGCACACAATCCTTTGCGTAGTGATTCTTTCCCCCACAGTAGAAGCAACTGACACCAGAGTTAGCTTCACCCTTAGCTTCCTTTTTTGACTCCTCAACTTTTGGTTCATCTTTTACTCTTTCGGAACTATAGCTTCCTTGCCAATTACGATTTTTGTTGGAATGAAACTTTTTCTTGATAAACCATCTGGGATTTGACACCATTAAAGATAATCTTCGGCTGTCAGATTGTGATCTCCCAGATTAAGATCCTCTTCATCTTCTTCTACACTTTTACCCTTGGATAAGAGCGCCAGAGACCCTAGACTAGAAACCACGCTCTTCTCTTGCAGCACTATCTTTTCTTGGGATTTCAGAATTCCCACCAGTTTCGCCTGCAAGTAAGATTTGAACTGTCCGTGTGCTTTGACTGTAGACACAACAACTCTCCATTCAGATCTTAGACCATTCAGAAAAGTGACCTTCTATTCAATAAGCTTCCTTTCAATATCATGTTTGATCATCTTGCTGAGAAGATGATTGAAGCGATCAAACGTCTATGTAACAGATTCATTAGGGCTTTGCTTGAACTCTCCAAATTCAGATAGGAGCAAGGTCTGAATTGAGTGCTCCAGATCTTCATTTGTAGAATACAGCTCTCGCAGCCGATCCCAAATTTCTTTAGCTGTACTGCAGGAACTTACCAATCTAAATGTGTCAGATTGAAGAGCGAATTGAATCAGTCTCAATGCTTTGATGTTGCACTGAAACTTCTCGTTTTTCGTCCCGAGCAACATCTTTCACATCTTTTAACAAATCATTATACTCCTTTTGAGTTTTAATAATTCTGGATGTTCCTGAATGAGCAAATGGTCCAGACACAATGGCCTCCCATATCAGATACCCATTATCTTCAGATCCAATGACATAGTCTGCGAAATGATGCGCCCAAACCTCGTAATCTTGAGTGTAGAGAATTGGAATCTTGGTTGTAGATCCTATAATGTTCGAGATGTTGATAGGACTGGATTGAGAATCGTCCAATCTTGATCGTTTAACCTGTTGCAAGATCAGACTTGTAATACGTAATATTAGGGCAAGACGAATAAATAATGAGATACGTCAATTATGGAGTGACGGCTCAATAAATATTAGTAAATGCGGAATAAACCCTAATCACTTCTTTCACAAAAGAGATGTGTATGAATTATACAGCCTCCTGCTCTGATACCAATTGATGAGTTTAAGAAACTCTTTGATCGTTTAGATCTTATAACAGGTAAATCACGAAAGCGAAAAACACCAATATAAAACACAAGAATGAATCTGAATATGTCGAATGATTCAATTAATTCAATCCTCAGCAGAGCTCGATTAAGAACTTTCGTTGTAGAGGATATTAGGGTTTCAAAAGATAAAGATCAAATGCTTGACAAAATAATTTCCAAATCTTACGTCCTAGGATGCATGCAAGCACCTATAAATACAAAACCCTATAAAATAACTCACGGATGGACATGCCTATACCGGAGACTAAATGGACTAAATAGCGAGCCTAAGACGCAACACCTTAACAATAACTATACTAGAAAGAGAACATATAAAACGATACTAGAACGAGTAACAATACATTACATATACATATATACATTGAAAGAATTGTGATCCACTGTATTGGAGCATGCCTTAAATGTCATGGCCCGAGTTGTAGCCAGAGTCTCTTGGAGTGAGAGCGTGAGTTTGCGTATAGATCTATACTGTATTGACTATCCTACACCTTGCTACTAGCTACAGCCAGACCTGCAGGTCTGCGGGTGCCAAACGTCATTTCTTTTTACGACCTACATTTGTTGTTGTTTACCCAGTCGATAGTATGGTACAATTAATCACATGATACCTTAATATAAATCCAGTTTAAGGTAGTTAGTACATCAGTAGTTCCTATAATACAACACTACAGTACTACAGTAATTTACCCTTTATATACATTTAGTGATCATTTCACTTAAGCATTAATGTACAAACTATATTTTGTTAATGATACTTACACTTGGGAAAAATTACACACTTTTACGATAAACGAACACACCAAACAGTTATGCCTTGGTAGAAGGCTACTTTTAATAGAAAATATAGGTTTTTCTGAGAGATTCAAACTTTTTTAAACACTTACAAACATTCACATACTTTTATCACTAATGTTTACAAAGTCATACTTTAGAACCATGTTCAAACGTTTTGATACAAACACTGACACTAAAATACTTATGAACTCACCAGCTTAATGCTGATAAACTCTTTCAAAATAACTTGTATTCTCAGGTCGTCAGTAGATAGGTACCGAGGTCAGCTTTTGAGAAGATGGAGCGCATCCAAGACTCATCTTATTATTTTGATTTACTTTTGGTGTCTATAACTGTACATAACACTTGTATTAAAATTATATATTTAATACAATGGATGATGTTGTTTGCTTATTTACTGTTATACTGTGTTGTGATACTTTACATGACGTCCTCCGCCCCAGAACGTTTCCGCCGTTCTTGGTTTTGGGGTGTGACAGATTGGTATCAGAGCATTGTTTATAGTGAATTGAGTATATCAACCCATAAAAGATATACTAACTACAAACCCATTTGGGATTAAAACACTCTGACCAAGAGTCTATACATTAAATATTAAAATATTTAATTAAGTATACTAGTCTGCATTCATACTAAAATCAGTGTGACAATGACAAGAACAAAAGTATTACAATTGTTAAATATCACAAGTAAGCTCGGGGATGTATGGTCAGTCCTGGGAATGGCATAGCCTGATCAACTATGCTGGTCCGAGGAGTGATTAGCATATGCCATAGAATGGTTGTGATATGTTAACAACTCTACAAATTTACCAACAATACCACAAGGAGATCAGTAAAACCTAAACTTAAAATACTATAGGTGTATTTTGTGCTACTACTAGTTACTTATATACGATATTCTTATACCTCTCTTCTCACGTATATTTAAATGGTTGGATTCCATCATGGCAACCTATACTTTCCAAATGAAGGCAATGATGGGTGGATCGAAGAAGAGCCCGAAGATGAGCATCCAATCCCTTTGGATGATCACCTCGCAGAAGGCTTTTTTGATGGATCCGACTCTAAGCATGAAGTCAACAACCTACCACCAGTAGGTCAAGTCCCAAACAACAACACTCGACCAGCTTTCCCAGGTCCCACTCCCTTATGGGCAACCAACTTAAATCGCTGGAGTGACGAACAGGGTCAACCCTTACCATACTTTGGGGACCGAAGCTTTTACAACGTCAGCGAAGGTGGTTCTGCTGACCGAGCTCTGCCCGTCATTATCCGCAGGATAGCTCGTAATGTTGAGCAAGGTCGAGCAACCATCGACCAGGTCATGGAGATTGATGCCAACACTGGTGTCAACACAGTCCGCATCCGCCGTCTTAAATAAGACATGGAACGGACCAGGAGGACCAATGAGACCCTGCAGCAACAGCTGGCTGCCTCCCGAGCCGAAGTCATGGAACTTCGAGCCTGTTAGAGGGCTCAGGAGTGACACCTTCAAGAGGTGTGTCGTCAAGTGACAAACCTCAGGGTTCACCCGAGGAATTCCCATCGCCGTTAGAAGATGTCTAATACATCTTTGTCTTTTGATTAAGGAATAGCCTTTAATATTTGTGCTCTAAATAGCACTTGTCTGTAAAATATTCCTAACTTTCAGTACTCTAACTAGGAATCTAGGAACTGTTAAACTTTTCTAGATGGTATGATGTAAGACCTACTGTTAGGTTGATTTTGCCTGAACTTATTGCATCAGTAATACCGGTATTTTAGAGAGTTATCTAATCTGTGGGAAAAATCTGTATGCTTGTGTTTTCCTACTAATATTCTTTGTTACGATCTCAAACACTCATTCAACTTTTGGGCTATGGTTAGTTAGTCCATGTGTCACTTTCACCTCACTTACAATCGATTCTTACCACTTTGTTTATCTTTATAAACTTATAGCTGAAAGATGCCTCCTCGCAAATCTGCTAGGAATAACCCTGCACGTCCACCACCTCCTCCTCCTCCGGTCATCGATACTGTAGCCCTGAATGCTGCCGTAGCTGCAGCAGTGGCAACTGCCATGGCCCAGTATCACTCTACTGATGCCAGCAGAGGTTGAACCCCTGTTGACTCAATTTCTGCTGAAATCCCTGTGCGCTCGAGAGAGTGCTCCTACAAGGATTTCACCAACTGCAAGCCGAAGTCCTTCCATGGAAACCGCGGAGTCATTGCCCTCTCTCAATGTTTCGAGAAGACTGAATCAGTCTTTGAAATTTGTTCATGCCCTGTTGCGAGCAAAGTCAAGTATACCGCATGCACCTTTGAAGGAAAAGCCCTGACGTGGTGGAACGGCCACGTTAAAGCGCTAACTCTCGTAGTGACGAATGACATGGGTTTGGAAACCATGAAGAACCTCATGATTGAGGAATACTGCCCGAGGGGCGAAATCCAGAAATTGGAGCAGGAGCTTTGGAGCCTAACCATGAAGGGCACCAACGTAGTCGCATATACCGCCAGATTCAGTGAACTGGTGGCCCTCTGCCCCAATATGGTTCCCACTGAAGGGAAAAAGGTCAAAAGGTACATATGGGGGCTAGTGCCTCCGTATCAGGGGAATGTCCTATCATCAAACCCCGCTACCTTCGACAGTGCCAAGCGACTGGCACTGCGACTCATCGACCATGGAGTCAAAACCCTGCAACAATAACAACCCTAGCCATCTCGGAACCCTCCAAACCCACTGACACCAAGCGGAAGTTCTGGGTGGAGAAGAAGAAACAGCGAGCTGCCAAAAAGCAGCAAATTGTGGCAGTACATGCCGCAACAACCCCTGCTGCTGCTACTGCTCCGGTGGGACAGTATGCTGGAAATTTGCCTAAGTGCGGCAAATGCAATTACCACCACAACGGCCCCTGCCGTGAAATGCAGTGCTCTAACTGCAACAGGAAAGGACATACCATCCGTTTCTGTAAATCCCCGGCAAGGCCGATCACCCAAGTCCCCGAATCTAGCGCGAGACCGACCTGCTATGGATGTGGTGAAGCAAGCCACTTTAAGAGGGACTGCCCTAAAGCGAAGAATGTTGGCGGGGTAGGGAGGGTACTAGCAATAGGCCATGGGGAAGCAGTTGCTGACCCGACAGTGGTAACTAGTAGGTTCCTCCTCGATAACTCCTATGTATGCATTATGTTCGATAGTGGAGCGGAGCGAAGCTTCGTGAACTATAAACTTGCTCGCATGCTTAAACAACAACCTCACACACTTAAACAACAATTCACAGTAGAAATGGATAATGGAAAAATAGAAAGCACGAATATCATATACTTAGGTTGTACCCTATGTCACACCCCAAAACCAAGAACGGCAGAAACGTTCTGGGGCGGAGGACGTCATGTACAGTATCACAACATAGTAAATGTAAATAACCAAACAACATCATCCATTCCATTAAATATATAATTTTAATACAAGCATGTTCTGTACAGTTTTAGACACCAAAAATATAATGTAAATCAAAATAATAAGATGAGTCTTGAATGCGCTCCAACTTCTCAAAAGCTGGCATCGGTACCTGTCTACTGATGACCTGAGAATACAAGTTATTTTGAAAGAGTTTATCAACATTAAGCTGGTGAGTTCATAAGTATTTCAGTGTCGGTGTTTGTTATCAAAACGTTTGAACGTGTCTCAAGTGTAAGTTTGTAAAATGTATGTAAGTGTTTGTAAAAGTTCGAATCTCTCACAAAAACCTATATTTTCTATTAAAGTAGCCTTCTACCAAGGCTTAACTGGTTTGTATGCTGCTTTGTTGTAAAAGTGTGTAATTTCCCAAGTGTAACTATCATTTAACAAATATAGTTTGTACATTAATGTTTAAGTGGAATAATCACTAAGAATATGTAATGGGTAAATCATTGTAGTACTGTAGTTTTGTATTATAGGAACTACTGCTGTACTAACTACCTTAAACCGGATTTATATTAAGGTATAATATGATAAATTGCACCATACTATCGACTGGTAACAATGACATACGGATGGTCGTAATAACGGAATGACGTTTGGCACCCGCAGACTTGCAGGTCCGGATGTAGCTAGCAGCAAGGTGTAGGATAGTCAATCCAGTATAGATCTATACGCAAACTCACGCTCTTCCTCCAAGAGAATTCTGGCTACAACTCGGGCCATGACATTTAAGGCATGCTCTGATACAGTGCATCACAATTTGTTAACGTATTCTTGTATATGTAGTGTAATGTTTCTCGTTCTAGTATAGTTGTATATGTTCTCCTCCTAGTATAGTTGTATATGTTCTCTTTCTACTATAGTTGTATATGTTCTCGTAGTAATGTAATGTATATGTTCTCATAGTAATGTAATGTATAGACTCATGAATGAACTGACTCATTGATCTAGAAGTTGTAGTAGTATGATCCTGTGTTACCTCGATGGTAACTTACTAATGATGTGTATAGTACGCATGAATATGGAAGTACTTTTATGTCTATATATGTATATTTGATATATAACTAATATTGAAACGACCTTTGGACGGTTACCCGAAATCCCACCAGACCACATCCAAATCGAGAAAAAGGAAAGAGGGCGGATGGCCTTCCTAAGCCCTTTAAACATTACTTATATATCTATACATATATGGGCATGAAATTTATAAGAAGTAAAACAAAGTTTAATAAAAGCATTTGATAAGTCAAAGAGTTTGTAAAACATTTTGAAGTAAAACAGTTTGATAAACAATTTGAACAGTGATAAAATCATTGGTTTTCTAGTTATTTATCACATGTGATTTAATGTAATCACATGTGATTGATGCAATAACTATAAGCATTTAACTTGTATTCCCCCCCCCCCCCATAAAAGTATTTAAAACATTTAAAAGTATTTCAAAGGTTAATTAAAGGGGTATGAACTCACCTGTGGTGAGTGGTTTGGATTGTAGTGTCGGATACCGTGCTAGGTGGCAAACGGAGACTTGTTTACATGCACGAGCCTAGTTATCATATAATAAGCATATATATAACTAATTAACGAAATAATAACTTAATGAAATAAGTTGGGACACTTAGGAACATGTAAACACTTTGTATAAGTGTTATAGGTCCTAATGGTTGCATCTAAGTTGTTATGGGACAAGGCTAAAGGGGTTTAAAGCTTCCAAGGACCTTATATAAGAGTTTACAACCCAATAAACCCCACCCAAGGAGTTTACGGTCGTAAACCCTTGAGTTTACGGCCGTGAACTCCAATCTTGGTGGTTTTGGGTGTTTTAAGGTGCTAAATGATTTCTAGAATAAGCCTAGCTTGGTGGTTTAATCCTTTGGGTAGTTTAGGGCATAGATAAGACTCCTTTGAGGATTTTACGGCCTAAAGACCGTATCCCTTAGAGTTTACAGTCGTAAACTCTCCTGGGATGGATGTTTTAATTATTTCAAGTCTCTTGCACAAGTAGGATAATTTCCAGGCTTTTGATTTAGGCTAAGGGGAACCCTAGGCACACTTTGGTGCCCTTACCTGGAGTTTACGGCCCAAGAGCATTTCTTGGCCGTAAACTCCCTTTTTGGGGTGATTTTGATGTTTTAATGTCCCCATTTTAGCCACAAGTAATTGAGGGTTAAAGTCTAAAGCCTTAGGGGGTGATTAGGGCACATTAAGCCTTTGAAAATGGTGTTTACGGTCCAAGAAACTCTTGGGTCGTAAACTCCTAAAACTATGTGTTCTTGATTGTTTTCTAGTCTCAAATGATCATACATATTATCCTAAGCTAGTTGTCTAACAAGAAATTAGGACTAGATAGCCTTAAAGCTTCATTTTGGAGTTTACTCCCCAAGAACGTTCTTGGGCGGTAAACTCCCGGATCTCACATATTTGACATGCAATCTATGTTAATAAGCATAAAACAAAAATTATAACACAACTAGAGAAGTGTACTCACGATTTGGGATGAAAACCCGAAGATCTGTGAGAGAGAATATGACTTTTCTCTAGTTGGAAATGTGAATAATGAATGAATTTAGTTCAGAAATCTATTTATAGTCCTGAAATATTTTGGCAGAAAATATTTTTATTCTGGAATTGGACTCTAATATTATGAAGTTTTGAAATGCTCAAGTTTCACAAACCCATGAGCATCCACTCTCCTGATATCTCCTTAAACGTAAACCCTAATGTACACAAACTTATTCGGAAAAGTCTGAAATTCATTGAAACTGGACTAGCTTCTATTGAATAGTTAATGTTCGTACAAAATGGAAATTTTGGGTTGTCACACCCTAACTCTAGATAACCATTCATTTCAAATCGACCTTATGCCGGTCTCGATTAAAAGCTTCGACGTTATCATCGGCATGGATTGGTTAAGTCTTCATCACGCCGACATCATGTGCCACAAGAAAGCAGTCCATCTAAACCTCCCGTCTAACGAAACTCTTATCGTCTACGGCGACAAACCCGGTGCGAGTCTTCGTATTATATCAAGTATTCAAGCACAGAAGTATCTACGTAAAGAATACCATGCATTTCTTGCTCATGTTGTCGATACGAGCCTCGAAACGAAAGAACTAAGGAGCATCCCAGTAGTGAGCGACTTTCCCGACATCTTTCCAGAAGAGCTACCAAGATTACCTCCGCAATGACAGGTCGAGTTTAGAATTGACTTAGTCCCAGGAGCTACCCCAGTAGCCAAGTCGCCCTACCGATTAGCTCCAGCAGAGATGCAGGAACTATCCGGTCAACTTAACGAACTGCTCAACAAGGGCTTTATAAGACCAAGTTTCTCGCCTTGGGGAGCACCGGTCTTATTCGTTAAGAAGAAAGACAGATCATTCCATATGTGTATCGACTACAGAGAACTTAACAAACTAACGGTCAAAAATCGTTACCCTCTGCCACGCATAGACGATCTATTTGACCAACTGCAAGGGGCGAACTACTTTTCCAAAATTGATCTAAGATCCGGATATCACCAGTTAGGAGTGCTAGAGGAGGATGTTCCAAAGACAGCCTTCCGAACTCGTTACGGACACTACGAGTTCGTGGTGATTCCGTTCGGATTGACCAATGCGCTAGCAGTTTTCATGGATCAGATGAATAGAGTATGTCGACCTTACATGGATCAGTTCGTCATTGTCTTTATCGACGACATCCTGATCTACTCCCGAAGTAAGGAAGAGCATGGCCATCATCTGCGACAAGTTCTAGGAACCTTACGAGCGAAGAAGCTCTATGCGAAGTTCTCTAAATGTGAATTTTGGATCCGAAGAGTCGAATTCTTAGGACACGTGGTAAGTGAAGAGGGAATCCACGTCGACCCATCCAAAATTAAGGCCATTGAGAACTGGTCAGCACCGAAGACGCCTACAGAAATTCGTCAATTTCTAGGTCTCGCTGGCTACTACCGCAGGTTCATACAGAACTTCTCCTGGATAGCGAAACCTCTTACAACACTGACCCAGAAAGGCGTAGCCTTTGACTGGGAAGAGAAACAGGAGAGAGCGTTCCAAACGCTCAAGCGGGTTATGTGCACCACATCAATACTATCCCTCCCCGAAGGGATAGAAGACTTCGTAGTCTATTGCGATGCATCGAATCAAGGGCTCGGGTGTGTTCTGATGCAGCGAGGTAAGGTCATCACCTACGCCTCGAGACAGCTGAAAACACACAACGTTAATTAGATGACCCATGATCTTGAGCTAGGAGCAGTTGTGTTTGCTCTGAAGATCTGGAGACATTACTTGTACGGAACGAAAAGCACTATCTTTACCGAACACAAGAGTTTACAACACATATTTGATCAAAAGGAGCTCAACATGAGACAACGACGGTGGGTCGAGCTACTCAGCGAGTACGAATGCGAAATTCGTTATCATCCGGGTAAAGCCAACGTAGTAGCAGAACCTCTAAGTTGGAAGGAATATTCTGGTCGAAGAGTCAAGTCGTTGACAATGACTATCCATTCACACTTATCTAAGCAAATTCAGGCGGCCCAGCTTGAAGCCATGAAACCTGAAAACGTGACGAGTGAATCCCTTAGAGGAATGGATAAAAATTTAGAAGCCAAGGGTGGTGGAGCCTTATATTTCATGAACCGGATCTGGACACCAAATCACGGTGGTTTCCGAGACTTGGTCATGACTGAGGCGCACAACACTCGGTATTCCGTCCACCCAGGTTCAGATAAAATGTATCTGCATCTTAAAAAGTTATACTGGTGGCCTAATATGAAAGTAGAGATTGCTACCTTCGTAAGTAAATGCCTTACTTGCTCAAAGGTTAAGGTCGAGTACCAGAAGCCCTCCGGTTTACTACAACAACCAGAGATTCCAGAATAGAAGTGGGAGCGGATCACTATGGATTTCATAACCATGTTGCCCAAGACAACGGGAGGACTTGATACCATATGGGTCATCGTCGATAGATTGACCAAGTCCGCACACTTCCTGCCTATCAAAGAAACTGACAAGATGGAGAAACTTACGAGAACATACATTAGGGAAATCATACGGCTACATGGTGTACCTATATCCATTATCTCCGATAGAGATAGTAGGTTCACCTCAAGATTCTGGAAATCGCTACAACATTCCCTGGGAACAAGGCTGGACATGAGCACCACCTACCATCCACAGACCGACGGACAAAGGGAGAGGACCATCCAAACACTGGAAAATATGTTGAGAGCCTGTGTGATTGACTTTGGAAAGACATGGGATACTCATTTACCCCTTGTCGAGTTTTCCTACAATAACAGTTATCACACGAGCATCAAGGCTGCTCCATTTGAAGCCCTCTATGGCCAAAAGTGCAAATCCCCTATGTGCTGGGCGGAAGTGGGTGATACCCAATTAGCTAGGGGGCAAGTTTCTAAGAGTACTCTCACAGGTCCAGATATCATTCGGGAAACGAAAGAGAAGATCGTTCAGATCCGTGAACGATTGAAAGCCTCTAGAGACCGACAGAAGAGCTACGCGTATAAGCGAAGGAAACCTTTGGAGTTCCAGGTGGGAGATCGAGTCCTTCTTAAAGTCTCACCCTGGAAGGACTTGATACGCTTCGGTAAGCGTGGGAAGCTTAATCCGAGATATATAGGACGCTTCGAGATTCTCGCAAGAATCGGCCCTGTAGCTTACAAACTCAAACTACCCGACGAACTTCGCAACGTACATTCTACATTCCACGTATCTAACTTGAAAAAGTGTCTGTCCGAAGAGACTCTTGTAATCCCACTCGACGAGATCGAGATCAACGAGAGCCTCAACTTCGTGGAAGAACCAGTAGAGGTCACGGACCGAGAAGTCAAGCAAACGAAGCAAAGCCGTATCCCAATAGTGAAGGTTCGCTGGAACGCCAAGCGAGGACCGGAATTCACTTGGGAGCGTGAGGATCAGATGAAACTGAAATACCCTCATCTCTTTGCTTAGTTATTTGTAACTACTTTATTTGTTTCGACTTTAATTTTGAGACGAAATTCCCTTAACAGGGGGATGATGTGACAACCCGAAATTTCCATTCGGTCAAACCTTAAAAGTCAAACACTTCATATCATAAATTAATGTCATTATTTCTTATTTTTAAGAAATATAAAGTTCGTTTGATTATTTTAATATTATTTTTAAACGAACGAGTGAAAGAAAGTGTCGTCTTGGGTTTGGAATTTTAAAAAAACCGCAAACACTTCGCGTATTAGAAACACCCGACCAAACTTTTATGTTTTGGGTTGAGAAATCACCCAAAACCGTGAACTCATACCTATGTAAGAGTTTACTCCCCAAAAATTTAGTCATTTGTGTTTACTCCCCAAAAGTCAAAAGAGTAAACTCCAAAAACTCTCTCAAGTATCATCCAAGATTTAATTTCACATCTTCAAAGTTGTAAGTGTTCTAACCATTTCAAGTTAGTAAAACACTTAATCTAGTGTTTGTGCATCTATTCATCCAATCATTTATGTATTTTGTCTACATTTTCCAAAACACCGAGAACACTAAGAACAGACACTAAGTGTTCTTGGCCTTTTAGCTCAAATCAAGCCTTCTAATAGTAAGTACTTCCATCCTTGATTGTTATTGAGCTAGTATTACAATTAAACATCAAGAAAATTTGTTAAGAACACAAGGATATAGGTGTTCACGGTCCAAGGAGATGCTTGGACCGTAAACACCATAAATGACACCAAACTATGTCTAAGCCTCGAATCTAAGTCCTAGTTGATGTATAAGCCATCCTTGTCATGTTTAAACCTTTCCTTATTGTGTTTAAACCTCGAAAAACATCAAAAACCAACAATCATAGGTGTTTACGGTTTGGGGATCTCCCAAAACCGTAAACACCCTAAAGTGGGTTTAAGTTGGACATTTTCCTCTCTTAGGCTTAGAAACTAGCACATACACTTACCTAATTGTGTTAGGGACTTGAAAACATGGCCTTAACTTTCTCCATAAGGGTTTACAGTATTAAACCCAAAGGAAAATGCCATGAGGCTGTAAACTCCTCAAAGGTTTGTTGCCCTAGTCCCTTCCGAAGGCCAAACCACTTAGTAGAATTGCTTTAAAAGGCTTGCTAAACCACAAAGCAACACCTAGTCATTATGACTAGAGTTTACGACCGTAAACTCTAGAGTTTACTTCCGTAAACTCTTTGAGTCATGACCACCAAAACCGTAAACTCCGAAGGAGTTAACCCTTGAACCCTAAACACCCTAGCTTTGCTTTGCTTACACTTGGATGCAATCCTTGTGATCTTTAACACTTGAAACAAAGTATTTTCATGTTCTAGAGTGTCCCAACTTTTTGTATTAGTTATAATTTGGCTAATTAGTTATATATATATATATATATATATATATATATATATATATATATATGTTCATTATATGTAAACTAGGCTCGTGCGTGTGTACAAGTCTTCAATTGTCACCTAGCACCGTACCTGACACTTCAATCCAATCCACTCACCACAAGTGAGTTCATACCCCTTTAATTAACCTTTGAAATACGTTTGAATGTTTTAAATGCTTTTATGGGGGGGAATACAAGTTGAATACTTATAGTTATTATATCAATCACATGCGATTAATAACTACAAAACCAATGATTTTATTACTATTCAAACTGTTTATCAAATTGTTTTACTTCAAACTGCTTTACAAACTGTTTTACATATCAAATACTTTTACTTAAACTTGTTACACTTATTATAAATTGCATGCCCGTATATGTATAGTTATATAAGCAATGTTTAAAAGGCTTACGAAGGCCGTCCGCCCTGTTTCTTTTTCCTCGATTTGGATGTGGTCTGGTGGGATATCGGGTAGTCGTCCGAAGGTCGTTTCAATATTGATTATATATCATGTGTACATATATAGACATAAAAGTGCTTCCATTTTCATGCGAACTAATTACATCATTAGTAATCTACCATTGGGGTAGCACAGGATCATACTTATACTATTGCTAGATCAATGAGTCAGTTCATTCACGAGTCAATACTTATTACTATGAGAACATATACATTACATTACTATGAGAACATATACAACTATACTAGAGGAAGAACATATACAACTATACTAGAAAGAGAACATATACAACTATACTAGAAAGAGAACATATACAACTATACTAGAGGAAGAACATATACAACTATACTAGAGGAAGAATATATACAACTATACTAGAAATAGAACATATACAACTATACTAGAAAGAGAACATATACAACGATACTAGAATGAGTAACAATACATTACATATACATATATAGATTGATAGAATTGTGATCCACTATATCAGAGCATGCCTTAAATGTCATGGCCCGAGTTGTAGCCAGAGTCTCTTGGAGGGAGAGCGTGATTTTGCATATAAATCTATACTGTGTTGTGGTACTTTACATGACGTCCTGCGCCCCAAAATGTTTCCGCCGTTCTTGGTTTTGGGGTGTGACAAGTTATGAGTTACATGGTGTAACCCTAATAGCCACCATATAAAAGAATCCCATGGCTCAAGAAATCGACCACTATGAGTGATAGAAATGGCTAGACGATTTCATGAAGTGTGTATGTTCTCTCAAGTTATTCCAGGTGTATTTGGTGTTGTGTGAACCATTTGAGGTGTCCTACTTGGGGCACTAGGCACTCAAGCTTCATGAACACATTCTACATCAAAGAGGTATGTAATTCTAACTCGAAATATTCATACGAATCAATGTTATTATGCTAGTTAGGATTAATACCTTGGAAAGTTCATATTTGCATGTATATTAGAGAAAACATAGATCCAATGTATTTGGGGTTGCATGTACACTTAGGAGTGTTAGAATGCTCAAAACCCAACAAGAAATGTGATGATAATTAGGTGATGATAAATAGGTGATGTGAGATGAGTGGAGATACCATAACCTTGACCGACGATGTGGCGATGTGGTCATCTACCAGAGTATAGATGGCGACCACATACTATTCTAGACAGTCATGTGGAAACACCAGCAGGCTCATTACATGTAGGTGATGAATTACGAGTTCAGGCGATGTTGTAACTACGTATTCATGCGATGATACTCTAACCCTTACTATGAATTACAAGTTCAGGCGATCTTGTAACTATGTATTCATGCGATGATACCCTAACCTTACCGGACACGTATTGGGGGAGTAATCCCCGAATCAGTATTGTCTATGCGATCTAGGCGATGCTCCTTAGGAAAAGTCCTTAGGAATAAACATATAAGTAAATGCGATGTAAGGAGATGAGAGGTAATACGATATAAGAGATGACCCTTAAGGTAAATCTTTAGGGAAGATTAAATAAAGATAATGGGGATGGTTAATTGGGTTGATTGTTTGATATTAAACATAATAATTATATTATTGTGGTTGAAAACCCTATATACTCACTAGGTTTCCCAACCTGACCCACTCAGTCTATTTTTATCACAGGTATCGATACGATGCTACTTTACACTGAGAGATTAAAGGATATGCAAATCACTAGTGTAAATAAATGTAAGGTCTTTTTATGTTTATTTTTCAATATTGACGATGACATCCCAAAGTTTAATATGAGCAAAATACATTTATTCAGAAATGCCTTGATAATATGTATTTATCATGTTTTTCTGGTAACAAATTCTACAACACTTTTCTTTAAAAGGATACTCTTATTTTCAAATAAGGCATAAACAAATCAATCTTTTTTGGCTATGAATTTGGGGATGTCACACTACGCAAGGTCACGACGTGAATTTAAGGTTCACGACGTGAATCACCACCAGACAGCCTATAAATAGAGGCGCAAATCATCCATTTTCATCACACCTCAACCCTTCTTTCTCTCTCAATACTCCAATCCTATCCCTCCTCTTCCGTAGCACTTCTTAAGTGTTATAGGCGAGTCCTAAAGCACCAGAAAGCTTCAAGAAGAAGAGCTTTTGGCTCGGAAGTTCTGCCCTCGCAGAGCCCGGCTCCTAGCTGTCACACCTCCAGACCAGGCTCGGAAGTTCATGTATTGTATCATAACATAATGCATAATAGTGACCAAAGAAACACAACCATCATAAATATAAGTGATATGTAGTTTAAATTTATATAAAACCATTTGAATGAACGTTTTCCTTGTAAACTAAATGTATTTTTGTTTCCCCATGTGATTTTTTATAATTATGCTATGACTTAGATGGCCTCTCGCAATGTTTTTCAGATGTCGAAGTGTTATTACATTTGTCACCCAAGACCTGCCGGTCCAACTGTACCTAAAAATTTGGGTGCGGGATCGTCAGTCCCGTATAGATCTATACACAAGTACCATGCTCTCTTACGGGAGACCCTGTTTATAAAACAGGACTTTTGCAGGTACCCCGATTTGGTACGGTAAAGACTTTATCTCACAAAAATTGATCCAACGAGTTTACATTTGCTTGAAATGAAAACCTTTGTATGTTTAATTATCACAATTCCATGATAATTAAATATTATGACTAGGGATGAGCATGGTGCCGTTTGGTGCGGTTTTCAGACCAAACCGAACTGCAAACTGCATGATGCGGTTTTTGCATTCTTAAAACTGTTGGGTGTGGTTTTGCAATGGTTCGGTTTTTCGGTTTTTAAATGCGGTTTCGGTTTGTATCGGTGCGGTTTCAGTTTTTAAACCGTGTTAAGACTTTGGTGCAGTTTTTTTATGTTTTTTGGTGTGGTTTTTTAAAATTGTAAAAACTGAAAACCATGTGCATATGTATTGTGTTGTTTTTTTTAATGCATTCATTTTCAGCTCAAAACAAAATTACATAATCAAAAATTGTAAGTCGCTTAAAATACAACTTGTGACCACTCTCACAAACTAATTAATAATTGAAGGTTGGTTGATTTTGACTTAATTTGTTACAAGCTTATTACATGTAATCGATTAGTACGTTTGGCTAACAATAGAACATTTCTTTTGCACCCCATAGAGTCTTATACAAACACAAAATAAACATATAATAAATATATTATCGTTTATAACTATTTTAAATAGCACGTATATAATATACATCGATTGATTTATTACTATACACGCTTGCGGTGCGGTTCGGTTTTGGTGGACCGGTTTTTAGGATAGAAACCGCACCGCACCGTTGACCTTCGGTTTTTGCAAAAATTAAATCCGCACCATTGGTTTTTGCATCGGTTTCGGTTTTTCGGTTGCGGTTTATTGCGGTTTTGTCGGTTTTTCATTAGTCGGTCCGGTTTTTGCTCACCCATAATATGACATAATTATATATTTATTTTATATAATTATACACTTTGCTCATCATGTTACAAAGTGTTAAAGATTCATAAACTATACTTATGTAGTTTATTATAGAAATTGGTTTTCGATCTCATATATACATATACATACATATATAGGATTTAGTATACTTAGGTATCCATAAATAACAAGTATTTTATATCTAGCACAAGTAAGTGGGTTTTTAGTATGAAAATGTCAAATTTTCTAATTTTTGACTTTTAACTTCACAAACGACAAATACTGAAAATATAGTTACGTAAAACTTATTTTTACCGGTTTGTGATTTTTAGGTCAAGTTAACTTTATGTGTTTCAAACAATATATTTTTGGTCAAAACCCGCAAAAATAGTGTCATAACCTAGTTATGACCATTTTTGCTAGAAAACCCATTTTTTTTACATAATATGATAGATTTTATGCGCTTTCTTTTTGTAAAACTAAACTTTGATATTTTGACTAGTTTTAAAACATATATCCAAATTAGTATATTTTAGTTTAGCTCTCACAAAAATGATGTACTAACTTGGTTATAACCATTTTTGCAAGATTATCCATAATGTGTTCATAATAACCCTAGTTTTTATGGTTTTGAGTTTATGACTTTTTGAAGGAACATCAAGCATGTTGATACTTGTTCTTCATATTGTTTGTATTTTAAACTATCTTTTGCACATAAAAGTTCATAAAGCTTGATAATAACATCATTTCAAGTGTTTAGCACTTTTATATGACATATAAGCAAATATTTATAATAACTTTTATATTATAATTGTTTACTAGTATTTTAATTGTATTCTCCCCCTAAAAACAAAAACATCTCAAAAACATGGGGGTATGAACTCACCTTTGGATGTTTTTCTTAAAGAAAGAAAGGGTGGTGATGGAAAGGTTCAATTCAAGAACACTTGAAGAACACTTTGAAGATTTGAAGATTCTATGAATAGTAACACATGAAATGTGTTAGGATGGATTGAAATTAGCATACGCATGTGTAGAATCACTAGTAGATGAAAAAAGGACTTACCAAAACCTCAAGAACACTTGGAAGAACTTCGGGCTTCAAGATTGGAGCTTAACTTGGAGAAGAAGAGTGAAAGAAAATCAAAATGGTGGTGTTTGAGGTGTTCTCAGCCGAAACTAATAATAAGAGATGGAAAAGAGGTGGCGTGGGGTGGGTAGGGTGGTATGGGTGGGGTGGTGAAGGGGAACATAGATGGGACATAAACATGGTGCTAGTTTAGGGTGGTAGTTGTCTCATTAAGATGGAAGTACTCCTTAATTACTAGCCTTTTTATAAAAGAACAAAACTCAACCTTTTATAAAAATCTAGCATTTTTATCAAATGGTGGGTTTTTTTTATAAAGAAAATAGGGCTTAAAAGTTGTATAAAATATTCAGTTTGAATTATAAAAATTTAATTTATAATAACAATCATTATTATCAAAATAACAATAAGTTACATTACTAGTTAGATTAATTTCTAAGTTGTTTTCGTTAAGTATTGGTGTTTAGACGGATATAGAATATCTCATATTTGGTGACGAATTGACCAAAAAGTTGTGTATGTAGCCTTCGTTATGAATTTGCCACGTAGTGTTAGGTTTACGGACTCCATTACATTTATGTTACAAATATTATTTACTTCAAAATAATATCTAGCTAAATATTCAAGTAGTTGTGTTACCAACCCTAATTAGGGTTTATATTTGATAATTTGATAAAGAGAGATGTACTTTGTACTAATCTTTGTAAGTTGTACATTAGGAACATTAGGAAACATAGTGTTTAACCTAAAACCCTAACACTAGTCGAGTTGACATGGTTGACTTTTTGACTTTGGTTGATAGTTGTCACACTAGCCAAGCGCTCATTTACGTAAGTTATGCTTACCCTACTTTAAGTATATCTTATGTTTAACTTTAATATCGTTATTATGAACTTCTAAACAATATATATTATAAAATATAATATACAAAGTGTTATTATAATATCTTTTAACTACTCGCGGTATGAGGAATCTGTTTTGAAAGGTCACATAGAGTTGTTAGAATTCAGAAGTGTTATAATGCCAAAATGGTCTTGCCCTCCGGTGTTTCATGTGTGGCCCTATCTATACATAGTGATTGAAAAGTATTGTTTAACACTTATAAAAAAATATCGCGCGTAGACATTGAGTTAATTAGTCACAATAAATTTTAGACTAAAACTTAGCAATAATAATGCTAGGCTTCGTCAAAGGAAGAAACGATTGTTAGAAGCGAAGCGTGTCCGAATTTCGAGTCATCACTTTAACAAGTGAGTGCATGGTTACTTTCATCTTCCACATAGATACGAAGTATTTGATATAAATTACATGTTATGTGTGCATATTATATGTGTTCTTGATATCTATGTTGGATGAACAAAATATACATGTTTTATTCGATTTAAATTGTATACATATTTTATACCTATAATTATGATGGGTAAAGTGTAACATCCGGATTCCCAGGTATTATATTTTGTTCTTTTATTTTTGGGTATTGTGGGGAGACTCGGTGAGTTGGCGTCTAAACTCGCCGAGTATGGTCGCGGATTCGTATGCGAGTTCACAGCTGGACTCAGCGAGTGCACGAGTGGACTCGGCGAGTTCACGAGTGGACTCGGCGAATTCACGAGTGGACTCGGCGAGTCCAGGCTGTTTAATGAAACCCTAATTTCCAAGGTTTGAGACCTATTTAAAGGCCCTTAGGGCCGTCATTTGCGGCCACCAACCCCTAGAGAGAAACCCTAAGAGATCTAGAGCGTTTGTGAGGAAGGAGAGGCCATTCTTGATCCTTTTGTGGGTGTATCTGCAAGAAGGAAGTGACCAAGGCAAGAGGAGGATGAAGGAGGTGCCATTTTGGTAGTTTTTGAGCTCATAGAGATTGTATTGAGGTATTATTCTCGGACCTTCTTCAGTTTTGGTGTTGATTCTTAGGGTTAGGGTTTCTAACCCTTTTAGAGGTTGGTTAAGTAGAGCATTTGGTCCCTTCTCGAGTTTGTGTTCTGGATCTAGACCCAAAGAGGTCCATAGGCCTTTACCCTTGGAGCTTTATGAGTCTTTTTGCGAGCCGTGAGCTTGGGATGTCATTTTTGGGGATAAATCACCATTTTGGACCATTTAGATGTTATATGAGTGCCAAGGTCCGAACTTTATGTGATTATCATGCTTGGGGAGGCCATATCTATGATTGTATGGAACTGATCTGACCTCAGGAGTTGTATAGAGTTTGTGCATGGCATGAACTCGTCGAGTCCGAAGAACGGATTGGGCGAGTAGTATGAAGGTTGCCCGTTAATCACTCAGTGAGTGGACTTGCCAAGTTGGGGAATAACTCGGTGAGTCAGGGAGAGTCGGGGGGGGGGGGGTCTGAGTTCAAGTTGGAACTCACCGAGTTGTTCTTGAGACTCGGCGAGTTGAGTCGGGGTGGCCCCGCGATTCATGGTAGGTGGAACTCGTTGAGTCAGGGGAAGTACTCGGCATGCCAAGAGAGGGACTAAGAGAGTCAGTGGACACGTGTAGACTCGCCGGGTCGCCCTAGTGCACTCGACGAGTCGGGTCAAAGTTTGACCATTGACCTTATTGACTTTTAGGGTTGAGTACAGTTGTATTTATGAGAGTATTTACTTTATGTGATTAGGCGGAGGCTAGAACACATTTCTACCGAGTCAGATACTTACCGAGACATCGAGGTGACTCTTCTCACCATACGTTATGAATGAGATTATGTGCTATGTGTTATATGTATGTTATATGATGTTATATGATGTTATTGACCGGACCGAAGGGTCCAACGATACAGACCGGGCCGGAGGGCCTAACGAGCTATGACTGGACCGAAGGGTCCAACGAGTTACGGGACTGGAGGGTCCCGCTGAGACACATCGACCGGAAGGTCGTATTATAGCCTCGAGTGGCGTATATGTTGTATGCGGTATTTTGGAGAACTCACTAATCATTTATGCTTACAGTTGTTGTGTTATGTGTTTCAGGTACTAGTGATGAGCGCGGGAAGGCGTCAGCATGATTCGTACACACACGCATTGGAGTTTATGTTTGAGATTCTGGGGAGATGTTTTGTGATGATAACATTTGATACAATGTGCTTTGACATTATTTTATGAGTGAATGAATGTTTTAAAAAGGAAAAATGGTTTTGAAAATTTACGTTGTTACAAGTTGGTATCAGATCCTTGGTTTGAGGGATTTAGATGCATCTTCGGGCGTATCTGAACTCAAACTGAGGATTTGAGGAAAATCTTGATAAGGAAGTAAAATTTTTTAAAAGAGTAAAAAGAGTTTTGAGACAAACAGAGCAGGGTCTTGTGTACGATCAGCCAGCGCCCGAACGGTGAATCCCCAAAAGTACCCTTACATTATGTGTTATGAGATATGTTATGTTACATTATGCATGCTTGAGTAGGCTAGGTATACATATTAGGACTAGAGTGGTCTGATTTGTGATGCCTTAGCCTAGGAGATTTCTGCTGTTGAGATGCTTTGAGAGCAAGTAGATAGCAGTTAGGAGCTCATGAGAGTAGAGTACTTGTAATCCAAGATCCAAGGAGGAGGACTTGGAGTGAATGTTGATGCGATGTGGTCAGTAGTATTGGGCCCGTACTACTGAAGACACTGGATCAGTGGGCATTCGAAGTAAGAATCTTTTGGACAACAGAGGACAAGTAGGGTTGCGTCATCGAGTATGTGTATGCTCGATCGAGTCTCTGATAATTTTTGTTGTATTTTAGAGGCATCATGGTTCGGACTCAACACACACCTGAGAGCAATGGTGTCAGCGACGAGGAGATCCGTCGATTGATTCATGAGGAGGTGGATGCTACCATCCGGGATGAGATTCCTGAGATGGCTGGGGACATCAAGACCATGTTGATTGAGACTTTTGATGAGCGGTACACAGTGCTGACTGAAGCTGCTGCAGCTGCAGCTACTGCTGCTGTTGCCGCTGCCAAACCTCAGGGAGGTGACTCGTTGTTGTTCCGGGAATTCAGCAACATGAAGCCACCAGAGTTCGATGGGATGCAGGACCCGATTTCCGCTATGAGGTGGATCTCTGACATCAAGGATGTTTCTATACGTGTTCTTGTCCAGAGCACTTGAGGGTTCGGTTCGCCTTGAACCAGCTCCTCCTGGGAGCGAAGGATTGGTGGAAGTTCGTGACGGCGAACTTCACTTTGGCTGAGATTTCCGAGGTGACCTGGGAAAGGTTCACCGCTATGTTCATAGAGGAGTATGTTCCCCCAGTGGAGAGGGAACAGTTGATTCAGGAGTTCTTGACCCTCAAGCAGGGTATTGATTCTATGGCAGTGATCACCAGGAAGTTTCATGAGAGGGCGATGTTTCCCTGAGCATGTGTCTTCTGAGCAGGCTCGTATGAGCTGTTATCTGAGTGTGCTGAGGAGAGATATTCGGGAGTTCATGGCAAACTCGACTTACCGGACATTTGCTGAGCTCCAGGAAAATGCGCAAAAGAGGGAGATTGAGTTGGAGACTCAGGCCAGGGAGGAGGCCAAGTCACAGAGGGTGGATCGGCGGCCGGCTCAGTCTCAGCCGACAGCCAAGCGAGCTAGACCCGCTGATTCGAGATCTGGGGGCGCGAAGGGCCGCACTTGTGGGAAGTGCGGTAAGAGTCACGAGGGGTCGTGCAGGGTTGGGGTGTGTTACAAGTGTGGGAAGGAGTGGCATATCGCGAGGGATTTCCCCAAGGGATTTTCGGTTTGCTTTCATTGCAACCAGACCGGCCATCGGAAGGCCGAGTGCCCACAGCTTCTTCAGGGATCAGCGCAGGGATATGCGCCTGCTGCTAGGGCTACCGAGGTTCGGCCGGTGAAGGACGAGTCCCCGAAGGCTCGTGGGAGAGCATTTCAGTTGACCGCGGAGGAGGTCCGCGTGGCGCCCGATGTTGTGGCTGGTATGTATTCTCTTTTCATCTTTTATTTGAGTTGAGTTTTTATGCTTATATGATGATATGCGTAGGTACTTTTCTTGTGAGTTATGTGCCTGTGTTGGTATTATTTGACTCGGGTGTGAGTCGGTCGTTTGTTTCCGTAGCATTTAGGCAGCATATTAGTATCCGCCGAGAGGTGTTGGATCGGCCTCTATGAGTTTCCATAGCTGATGAGCGAGCAGTGTATGCTTCAGATGTGATTCGAGGATGTGTCCTTGAGATCTTCGATGTGGAGTTCCCGATAGATCTGGTTCCGATCGCGATGGGGGACGTGTGTGTTATAGTGGGTATGGATTGGTTGATCCAATATGGAGCTGTGATAGATTGCGAGTGTCAATTGGTGACGATTCGAGACCCTAGTGGGGGAGTTCTTACGGTGTACGGCGAGGGTACACATACGGGGTCAACATTTTGCTCGACCGCCAGAGCAAGACAGAGTCTACAGTAGGGTTGTAGGGGATTTGTGGCATATGTGACGGATGCGAGGGTTGATTCAGAGAGACCGAAGTCAGTTGATGAGGTCCCAATAGTGCGTGAGTTCCCGGATGTGTTTCAAGAGGAGTTGTCGGGTGTGCCTCCGGAGAGGCAGGTAGAGTTCAGTATTGAATTGGTTCCGCGATCTGCGCCTATCACCAAGGCGCCTTATTGCCTTACGCCTCTGGAGATGAAGGAGTTATCCTCACAACTTCAAGAGCTGCTGGGGAAGGGGTTTATCAGGCCGAGCAGTTCGCCATGGGGGCGCCTATTCTTTTTGTCAAGAAGAAGGGTGGTTCGCTCCGGATGTGCATTGATTATCGTGAGTTGAATAAGCTAACGGTCAAGAACTGTTACCCATTGTCGAGGATCGATGATTTGTTCGATTAGTTGCAGGAAGCATCTTGGTTCTCCAAGATGGATTTGAGGTCTGGTTATCATCAAGTGAGGGTGCGGGAGGAGGACGTCCAGAAGACAACATTCCGGACTCGTTATAGGCATTACGAGTTCGTGGTGATGCCTTTCAGACTCACCAATGCACCGGCGGTGTTCATGGATCTCATCAACAGGGTGTGCAGACCGATGTCGGATCGCTCAGTGATCGTGTTCATCGACGACATATTGGTGTATTCGAGGTCCAGAGAGCAGCATGAGGAGCATTTGAGGGAGATCCTCGGAGTTCTGAGATCGGAGAGGCTTTATGCCAAGTTTTCCAAATGTGAGTTCTTTCTACGAGAGGTTCAGTTTATGGGGCACCTCGTTAACTAGAATGGGATATTGGTCGATCCGGCCAAGATTGAGGTGGTCATGAGGTGGGAGTGCGGAGATCACCCACCGAGATCAGGAGTTTTCTGGGTTTGGCCGGCTATTATCGGAGATTTATTAAGGATTTCTCCAAGATCGCCGTGCCACTCACCAAGTAGACCCGGAAGGGTGTTGCGTTTTCTTGGGGTCCGGAGTAGCAGACCTTGTTCGAGACACTTCGCCAGAAATTATGCGAAGCCCTAGTGTTAGCCCTTCTGGAAGGGATGGAAGATTTTGTGGTATATTGTGATGCATTGATATCCGGATTGGGAGCGTTGCTTATGCAAAGGGGGCATGTGATTGCATATGCATCGAGGAAGCTTAAGCCTCATGAGTCGAGATATCCCACTCGTGATTTGGAGCTGGGAGCGGTAGTGTTCGCTCTCAATATCTGGCAACATTATCTGTATGGCGTTCGGTGTACGATATACACGGACCACAAGAGCTTGAAGTATTTGATGGATCAGCCTAACCTAAATATGCGCCAGAGGAGGAGGTCGGACGTGGTCAAGGATTATGATTGTGAGATCCTGTACCACCCGGGCAAGGCTAATGTGGTAGCCGATGCATTGAGCTGTAGGGCGGAGGGTGCTCCAATACGAGATGTTTGGTTGAGATTGAAAGTGATGACCCCGGTGTTGGATGCTATTCGTGGGGCCCAGGCTGAGGCTGTGAAGCCAGAGAGCCAGAAGAGAGAGCGAGTTGTCGGGCTGGTATCGCAATTACTTACCCATAGCCGGGGGCTTATGACATTTTAGGGTCGGATTTCAGTACCGTCCGTGGGCGGCACGCGTACCATTTTGATGGAGGAGGCTCATCGATCGAAATTCTCGATCCATCCCGGGGCCACTAAGATGTATTTGGACCTAAAAAAGGATTGTTGGTCGCCTTGTATGAAGAGGGATTTCTCATGGTTTGTAGAGAGATGCTTGACCTGTCGCAGGGTGAAGGCCGAGCACCAGCGTCCTCATGGTAAGTTTCAGCCATTAGAGATTCCCGAGTGGAAATGGGAACAGATTAACATGGATTTCATCACCAAATTGCCAAGGTCTGCGAGGGGTGTCGATGCAATTTGGGTGATTGTGGACAGGTTGACGAAGAGTGCTCACTTCCTGGCCATCAGTGAGAGCTCTTCCGCGGAGAAGTTGGCAAAGATGTACGTAAGAGAGGTGGTATCGCGGCATGGAGTGCCGATCTCGATTGTATCAGATCGAGATGTACGTTTCACTTCCAGATTATGGAAGAAGTTTCATGAGGAATTGGGTACGAAACTGCATTTTAGTACCGTATACCACCCACAGACTGATGGGCAGAGTGAGCGGACGATTCAGACGCTCGAGGACATGCTCCGGGCATGTGTGTTGGATTTTGGCGGGATTTAGGACATGTATTTTCCCTTGGCGGAGTTTTCTTATAACAACAGCCATCATTCTAGCATTGGCATGCCGCCCTTTGAGCTGTTGTATGGGAGGAGGTGTCGAACCCCTATTTGCTAGGGAGAAGTAGGGCAGCGTGTGATGGGCAACACCTAGATTGTGTGCTCCAGACGATAGAGCAGATCCAGCAGGTCAGACAAAGGTTGTTGACCGCTCAGAGTCGTCAGAAGAGTTATCCGGACAGACGCCGGTCCAAGCTCGAGTTTCAGGTCGACGACTTCGTTCTCCTGAAGGTCTCTCCTTGGAAAGGAGTGATCCGATTCAGGAAGAGGGGCAAGTTGGGGCCTCGATATATTGGTCCTTTCAGGGTGATCGCGAGGGTAGTCGGGTAGCCTATCGTTTGGAGTTGGCAGCAGAGTTGGGTCAGATTCATGACACTTTCCACGTGTCACAGTTGCGAAAGTGTATAGCCGACGAGTCGGCAGTGGTGCCATTAAAAGATATTCAGGTGGACGCGAGCCTGAATTATGTTGAGAGACCAGTGGCGATCAGGGATCGGAAGATCAAGGTTTTGAGGAACAAGGAAGTGCCTCTGGTGCAGGTCCAGTGGCAGCATCGGAAAGGGTCAGAGTTAACTTGGGAACCGGAGCGTGAGATGCGGGAGCAGCATCCAGAGTTGTTTGCAGAGTAATACTTCGAGGGTGAAGTATGATTCTAGTGGGGGAGAATTGTAACATCCAGATTCCCAGGTATTATATTTTGTTCTTTTATTTTTGGGTATTGTGGGGAGACTCGGCGAGTTGGCGTCTAAACTCGCCGAGTATGGTCGCGGATTCGTATGCGAGTTCACAGCTGGACTCGGCGAGTTCACGAGCTGACTCGGCGAGTCCATGTTGTTTAATGAAACCCTAATTTCTAGAGTTTGAGACCTATGTAAACGCCCTTAGGGCCGTCATTTGCGGCCACCAACCCCCAGAGAGAAACCCTAAGAGATGTAGAGCGTTTGTGAGGAAGGAGATGCCATTCTTGATCCTTTTGTGCGTGTTTTTGCAAGAAGGAAGTGACCAAGGCAAGAGGAGGCTAAAGGAGGTGCGATTTTGGTGGTTTTTGAGCTCATAGAGATTGTATTGAGGTATTATTCTTGGACCTTCTTCAGTTTTGGTGTTGATTCTTAGGGTTAGGGTTTCTAACCCTTTTAGAGGTTGATTAAGTAGAGCATTTGGTCCCTTCTCGAGTTTGTGTTCTGGATCTGAACCCAAAGAGGTCCAGAGGCCTTAACCCTTGGAGCTTTATGAGTCATTTTGGGAGCCTTGAGCTTGGGATGTCATTTTTGGGGCTAAATCACCATTTTGGACCATTTAGATGTTATATGAGTGCCAAGGTCTAAACTTTACGGGATTATCATGATTGGGGAGGCCAGATCTATGATTATATCGAACATATGTGACTTCAGGAGTTGTATAGAGTTTGTGCATGGCATGAACTCGCCGAGTCCGAAGAACAGACTTGGCGATTAGTATGAAGGTTGCCCGTTAATCACTCAGTGAGTGGACTTGCCGAGTTTGGGAATAACTCGGTGAGTCAGGGAGAGTCGGGGGGTCTGAGTTCAAGTTGGAACTCGCCGAGTTGTTCTTGAGACTCGGCAAGTTGAGTCGGGGTGACCCCACGATTCATGTCAGGTGGAACTCGCCGAGTTAGGGGAAGTACTCGACGTGCCAAGAGAGGGACTAAGTGTAACGCCCGGGTTTCAGGGCTAAGCATTTTTGTCAATGTAATAGTCTAGGTCAACTCTTGTAACTCTTTTTGAAGTAATAAAGATGAAATATTTGAGTATTATGTGAATTATGTGTATTTATGTGCTTATAATTTAATTATAAATGTATAATTAATAAATAATAAAAATAAGCGTCAAAATTAAAGTATAAGATAATCCCGATATCTCTACATAAAGTTGTAGAATATGTCTCAAGGTTTCCGTACATATAAAGAATGCCGAAATCCGAGTTATAACGAAGAAGTTATGACCCGTCGAAATTTTACGGTAAAACCGGCACGGCACCGGGAAGCGTAAATAGTGAATTTACGATAGAGCGAGATTTAGCCTTAGCGATCTAAACGAAAGTCGTAGAATATGTTAAAATAAGAACATCGATAAAAAGAACGCCCAAATCTGACTTCGTATGAAGAAGTTATGATTTTTCGAAGTTTCGGAATAGTAGTGTACAGCCCGAAATTCGAATATTAGATTGAGCGGTTTTTAGCCGACACGACCTGAACGAGAATCGAAGATCTTGTTAAGGGTAGCGTAACGAGAAAAAGATGGGTGAAAACGGATGTCGGATGAAGAAGTTATGAGGATTTAACGGACCAATCGTGTCCCGTCCCGTTAATAATATAAAATTTAAAATTGAGCCAAAATTAGCCGACGGAGTCTAAACGAAAATTGTAGAGTACGTTCCCACCTTCGCGTGGATATAAAGAACGTCGAAAACGGAGGTCGTACGCGAAAGTTACGAATTTTTAAAGTTGAAGTATGAAAATGCGAAGTCTGTTGCGAGGCTGATGATGTGGCTGCATCTGGGCCGCCCATCGCCGATGAAGGAACGCGCTTCGGATGATGACACCTGCCCGCGCTGTACGCTCCGCGTCCGAAGCCAGTACGCCCCGCGTACCCTCGCCCTTATCTCTTCCGGAGTGCTAGCCAGCTGGTCCGAGGTGGCGCTCTTATCCGATGACTACGCCCCGCGTAGGTCCGAGGTACGCCCAGCGTACTGAGGCCTCGCAGGGCTATAAAAAGGGGCCGATTTTCCTTCATTTTTCACACCTTTCTTCACTCTCTCTCTAACTTCTTTCTCTCTCTACAACCCCAAAACACCTCTAAACCCTAGTTAAGCCCCTTAGCACCCTAGGGAAGCCCCGAGGCTCCCGGAGTCTCGAGAAAAAGGAGTTTTTCGGTTTCGAAACGTTGCTCCAATCAAGTCCCGGTTCTCGATAAAATTCGCTGTAAGTGTGCTACGCTTACGCAATTTTTAATATAGCTTTCAAATAATTATAGGAATGTTATTAGGTCCTTAAAATAATTATTTAGGCTATTATTATGAGTTATATCAAGTATTATTAACGCTTAATAATACTCGGACTAATTAATTTGTCGCGGTTATCGTTAAACTAAACCCTAGTGGTATCGATACTAGGTTTTATCGAAGGAATATCGTTTTGAGAGTATCGAAGCGCTGTCCGAGTGCTGAGTCACCACCTAATCAGGTGAGTGCATAGTTACTGTCAGCTTACACATAGATATGAAGTATTTTATATAAATTACGTGCTATGTGTGCATATTATCCGAGTACTTGCTATCTATGCTGGATGAACATTGTTATACATGTTTTCAATGATTTAAACTATATATGTATTTTATATCTACGAAAATGTTGGGGTAAAACATGGGTAGATGTAATAGCTGATGTGTGATAAAATGATGAGAGGCCTCGATGTTGATGTTGTTGTTTCTGTCATCTAGCGGAGTATGGATGACGACCACGGACTCTTCTAGACAGTCCAATGGAACACTAGCAGGCTCGCAACCTGTAGGTGTTTGTGAACGATGTGTTCACCGGTGTACTCCATCCCCCACATGGTTGCCTTTAGGACATTTATTGCTGAGGAATCCCCTTAGCAGTAGTGTCCGTCCCGATGATGATCCTTAGGCTAGGTCCCTTATGATAGGTGTTTAGGGACGTAAAGTGAGGATAACGGGAACGGGTAATCGGGTTATTGTTGATTGATGAAATTAATAAACTTATTTATTGTGGGTTGAAAACCCTATGTGCTCACCAGGCTCCCAAGCCTGACCCACTCAGTTTTATGTATTACAGGTAGTGGCGCATGAGCATAGGTGTGATGTTTTGGACGAGGGATTACGGATATAGGCCTATAGATATGAAATATTGTAGTAAGGCTTATATTGTACTGTTTATGCTTTTGATATGTACGAACATGACATCCCGAGTCTTTTAATGAAATACATTTCTATGGAAATGCTTTTGATAAATCTTTATCATATTTTTGTTTTGGGACAAATTCCGCAACACTTTCATTTAAAATGTAACTCTGATTTTTAAACAAAGCATAAACAAACCGGTCTTTTCTGGCCGTGATTTTGGGGATGTCACACTAAGAGAGTCAGTGGACACGTGTAGACTCACCGAGTCGCCCTATTGCACTCGACGAGTCGGGTCAAAGTTTGACCTTTGACCTTGTTGACTTTTAGGGTTGAGTACAGTTGTATTTATGAGAGTATTTACTTTATGTGATTAGGCGGAGGCTAGATCACGTTTCTACCGAGTCATATACTTACCGAGACATCGAGGTGAGTCTTCTCACCATACGTAACCTAGAGTGGTATATTGTGTAGACCAGAGGGTCTTATGTGTTATAAATGAGATTATGTGCTATGTGTTATATGTATGATATATGATGTTATAGACCGGACCGAAGGGTCCAACGATACAGACCGGGCCGGAGGGCCCAACGAGCTATGACCGGACCGGAGGGTCCAACGAGTTACGGGACTGGAGGGTCCCGCTGAGACACATCGACCGGAAGGTCGTATTATGGCCTCGAGTGGCATATATGTTGTATGCGGTATTTTGGGGAACTCACTAAGCATTTATGCTTACAGTTGTTGTGTTATGTGTTTCAGGTACTAGTGATGTGCGCGGGAAGGCGCCGGCATGATTCATACACACACGCATTGGAGTTTATGTTTGAGATTCTGGGGAGATGTTTTGTGATGATAACATTTGATACAATGTGTTTTGACATTATTTAATGAGTGAATGAATGTTTTAAAAATGAAAAATTGTTTTGAAAATTTACGTTGTTACATAAAGACGGGTAAATGAAAGATGAGATGAGATGAGAGATGGAAGATGAGATGAATGATGAGAGATGAAAGATGATATAGATGATAAGAGGTGAAAGGTGATGAGAAGCGATGACCCAGTCATCTAGCAGAGTATAAATGACGACCACAGACTATTCTAGACAGTTTAGTGGAACACTAGCAGGCTTGCAGCCTATAGGTGTTGTGAACGATGTGTTCGCCAGATGTACGCTAAAAGCCCATCGACATGTATTGTGGTTGGACTCCATAAAATAATAATGTCAATAAAGGAGATAAACCCTGTCAGCTATGAACTTAGTGCCTAACAGATAACATCGGCAACTATGGAGTTAGTTCCTATTAAATAAACCTTGGCAATGATGGACTTCGTGCCTATTCCCTAGGACAATCCTTAGGAATAAATATTTAGGAATAGATGATTCTTAGGGAAGATACCAAAGAATAAAGAAGATAATGAGGATGGGTAATTGGGTTAATTGATTGACGATGAAACATAATAACTTTATTATTGTGGGTTGAAAGCCCAATGTACTCACCAGGTTTACCAACCTGGCCCAATCAATTTATTTGAATCACAGGTATTGATACAAAGACACATTACACTGAGATTAAAGGAGATGTAAATCACTAATGTAAATTCACGTAAGGTATTTTCATGCTTATGTTTCTTTATTGACAATGACATCCCAAAGTTTTTATATAAACAAAATCATTTCTTCGGAAATGTTTTGATAATATATTTATCATATTTTTTCTGGGAACAAATTCCGCTATATTATTCTTTAAAATGAATACTCTGATTTTCAAATAAGCATAAAAAATGACCGTGAATTTGGGGAGATCACAGTTCGTATCCGAGCATTATTTTAAGCGAACTACAAATTTTAGGAAATTTCTAGACATAAACTTAGAATGTTAAGCGATGATTGTGAGATGAGTGTCTGCTATATTTAGGAAGTATGCCTGAATAGACATGAGCACTAACTTATTTAGGGAAGTTGTGTGAATTGCTTTTATGTGCTAAATGATTTGTGCTATAGAATACCTTATATTCTTTATGATGTTATCGTTTGATCGGTTCTGTGACCTATTGCCGACCGGATCTGAAAATTTTATGTGCTCAGATTTCTAAACGTTTAATTACGATATCAGAACGATATGTAACTTTTTGGGGGTAATAAGGAGGATTACACACCTAAACCTTCTCTATCTATATTCTCATCCTGATATGCTGAACGCATGCCCCGAAGAACATAACATCGTGGTGAAGACTCAGATCAAATTTAGTAAACGAAGGAAACGAGGAGGCTTGCGATATGAATGACACTTATCGAAAGATATTGTAAGAAAGGTATCTTGCCTTTAGAATGTGTCTAGTAAATAATATGTCTAGTATGGGAGAAGTACACTTTCAATTAGCCGAAAGAAAGAACTTTTGGTATAATCCATGAAGTTATCCCACCGTATGGCGTTTCCACCACCAACCAAGTTGAAGCAGAATTGATGATTGACGATACCCATAGAAGAAGTCCTAGTAGAGTCTAGGGAAATTTTTATGATTATTTGGACACATTCGTATGTGTTAAATCGTTTTGTGATTTTAGGAAATAAGAAATTTGGGATTGCGAGAAAATACTTGGGACTAGTATGATTAGGTGTGAAAGGTAGTAGATGCTTATACAACCGGAATAACAGGACTCGCACTTTCTCACAACTAGGAAATTTTGATGCCTTGTAAACACTTAACAACGATAACAAATGTGAACCAACAATGTGAAAGCATGTATGATGCTTATTCAATAACAACAAAACATCCATCAAACGCTTTGTAAGAGCATATCAAATAGTCAACAACAGTTTGGAAACCCTAAAAATCCCGGTTTAAGTCCATTTTGGACTAGGATATCCTTATTGGACCTAATGGACCAATAAGCTTCCAATTTAATTATCTTGAACATAGAACTCTCAAATGGGCCCTAATTGGACCCATATACATAAAAATTAATATTTTGGGCCTTATAAGCCTAAAATGAACTAGGTTATCTTTAATGGGCCTTAATGGACCATAACAAATTTAAATTAGCCCTAATAGGTCATAAAAATAAATCTTTGATTTTTGTTGGGCCAAAAATCATCTAATTTAACCATAAAATAGGCTTAAGCATACAAGGCCCAATTATTTTTCCTTCCCCTCTCCATTCTCAGCCCAAACCACAAAAGAAAGGAAGGGTTGACTTTTCATTTGCCACCTCACTAATATTTGATGGGTTTCCATGCAAAGTCTCATGCTTCCAAGTAACAATCTTATCATCTACTCTCTCTTCCCCTCTCTTTTCTTCTCTCGGCCGAACACAACATAAACACACACACACATTTCACTCAAAACTCTCTCAAGGAAACTCCCTTCACTCTTCACCAAGTTCTCAAAATTTAGAAGGTTTTTCAAGAAGATATTTCCACAAAATCATCATTTAAGGTAAGTTCATGCTTAGATCTATGATCTAGATTCTTTTTTTTTTTATCAAAAACCTCTTCCTAATCTATACAAAATCATGATCACTCTCTTAGAAATCATCTAAGTTCGAGGTTTACCGAGAGGACTTGCTAGGATCGAAACTTTCTTCATTTCTCTCTTCAAAACTGAAACCACAACTCAAGGTGAGCTTCATACCCCTCTCTTTTCGGTTTTCTTGTGTTTTATGGGGTACAATACATGAAAATGTGTAGATCTATGTGTATGTGTATGCTATGTGTGATTTTATGAATGTATGTGTATTTTTATGTATTTTTGTGATAAACATGTAACTAATAAAAGGGTGAATCTCGAGATCTATGATATGTGAAAGGAAACAAACATAATCTAAGTTATTTTACACTAAACAAGTCAAGAATAATAACTTATAAGATTATGATAAACATATTTCAACATAAAAACCCATTCTTGGGCTTAACATGTCAAATATAAAAAACTAGGGTTAAAAATGGCCAAGTCATGGTTTCTTAAAGGCCAAAAGAGTCAAAACAATTTTCATAATTGTTTTTCTGAATAATAAAATTTTGAAAGGACTTGAAATATGAATTTTTAGCTTAATGGGCTAATTTTTGGCTTTTTGGCCCAATAAGCCTAATATTGTGAAAAATGACAATTTAAGGGGTTGAAATGAGACTTTCTTTAAAACAGGGGATAAATAGCGTAATAAAACTATTTCAAGGGTCAAAAATGCTTTTCACTACCAAAAAGAATCAAAAATGTAAAGTTTTTGGATTTTGGGCCAAAACTGTAAAAGTTGCGAAAAATAGGGTTTTACCCGAGAAATACCATTCTGGAAGGGCTGAATCTGTTAACAAAATAAACTTTGGGTTAAAACTATCTTTTCAACAAATTTATGATGCAAAAGTGTGAAGAAAATGTTTTAAGGACTAAAAATGATATTATTTTATATAAAGGACTAAAATTGTTATTTTTATAAAAAGAAAGGTAGTGAAATGGTCAAACTTCTACTTTTAAACAAATTAATTCATTAAGTCAAAATACAAAATCCACGACTACCAGCAAAACGGAAAACGAATACACGTTTAACACCAAATATCGTTATAAACAAATCGATTCGGTCTCGAATCAATACAAAAACAACAACCGTTAAATCAAACAATTCAATAGATACGCGATAACTACGATGAGTAAACTTACAAACTTTGGGCTTGAGAGTTTTAAATCATGCTTGTTGGATCTTGCAAGTCCATCAAAATGATCTTTGGGCCCAAAGGGATAACACTTATATGTCATTGGGTCTCCTATGACCCAATTCTGTGTAAAAGGACTTTCGATAGCTTTTATGCGCTATTGGGCCCTAGTGGCCCATTATTAAGGCTAGTAAGGTCAAAGTAATCAAATGTGAGTTGGACCATCGTGTCTTTCGCATCCCCGACAGGCTAAGGTACTTACGATAGTAGCAGGACATAGTGCTCCTCTTCTCTTCGTTCGCTAAGGCTTATGAGAAATCAAAGTTGACAGAATTAGGACGATATTCAAGGTGGAGTAATCAATATTCATTCGATATGATGATACAAAAATTAGTAATCACGAATACCTTTCGGCATCGAAAAACATCGGGTTTTCCGAGGAATTCAATACTACTCGCTCGAAATTTCTATAACTATAATACAAAATACCCTTCATATATATGTTTTTGAAATCATTCATGCATCAACTTATGGATCTTCACACTTTGATAAACAAAAGTCTTTTCATAAAATATCGGATTTTCTGTGTTTTACAAACTACACAAATCATTTTATCACAACATTGCTTATGAACTCACCAACATTTCATATGTTGACGTTTTTCCAAAATAACTTGTATTCTCAGGTAACAGGTACGCGGAAGGGTAATATGAAGTAATGTTAAGATGTTATGCTATTGAAAACACTTAAACAATCTATGTTATGAATGCATAATGTTAAAACAATGTACTTGATGTAAACAATTCCAGTTGTAATATATTGATGCATGGTGCTGTGTATGTTATGATTCATGTATATTCATTGTGATGATATTCGATTAAAGTCACGTGAGCCCCCGGATGTTTCCGCCGTCTGGTTTGGGGGTGTGACAGGTTGGTATCAGAGCTCTGTTTATAGTGAACTAGCATATCTAACCACACATTGATATGCAACTATAAACCAAAGAGGGACTAACACAACTCTGAACAAAACAAAACAAATAAAACACAACGATAAAACATCTTTGCTTGTGTGAATTAGGAAACAAAACATAATACCAAACCAAACAAGATAATGCTAGCATCTCAGTTAAGCCGGGACTATTCATAATTGTATCATGGAGAGGATGCATCCTAATCAACTACATTTCCTCCGAGGTACAATTATCACGTGTCCCGATGAAATCGTGATGGTAGGAAAACCTAAAAACATACCCCTTTATCACCAAAAAGAGAACATCAACTCAATCTATACAATAATTAAAACATCTTAGGAATAATACTAGCATGTTTATACACCCTCGCAGACAGCATGGCTGGTTTCCATCACCCCGGAGATCCTTATTTCCCTAATCAAGGGAATAACGGATGGTTGGAAGAATCTGAAGACGAACCTGAAGAGGACCCCGAGGAGGAGTCTGAAGAGGAACTCGAGGAAGACCCCGAGGAGGACTCTGAAGGGAACCTGAGGCGGAAGCCGAAGGCGGACCTGCCAAGCCAGTAGTGGACCAGGACGAAGAGGAAGCAAAAGGAGGTCTCGAGGAGGAACCCAGCGAAGACAAAGATGGTGATTCGGACGTAGAGTCCGAAGTCATCAACCCCCCTTATCCGGTTAGGGTGCCCGCTTATCGGGTAGGCCCCAATGGTCCTACACCCCCCTGAGGTATCGACCTTTGGAGGTGGAGCAGATAGTAGGGACAACAACCCCCGTTCAGCATGTCACACGAGTTCTATGACTTGAGGGAAGGAGGACCAGCCGATCGTGTTCTTCCGGTCATGGTGAGACCATTGCGGGACACTGGAGACCTAACTCAGAGCACCACCGATCAGATGCACCAGATGCGGACTAGGGTCGAGCATGCAAGAGGTTATCTAAGAGTTCCACATGAGGCAGGCGAGGTGAGAGGCTCGACTCCGAGATGTGGAACGACAGGTGGCTTGTCTTCAGGGAGCATCCACTTCCTCAGCACCACCCCCTGGCGCATCCCGCCATGACTAGGACTAGTTGTATCGGTCTTTAATATTATGTTACTAAGATCTATGCTATGTACCATCGACTCTATGTTTAAGTGATTACACTACTCATAGAGCCGTTATGCTGCCAAACTTACACCACTTATGTATGCTCTTTCGAGCAAAGTTTTCATGTATCAAAACGCGGATAATATTAATGGAAAATTTTATGTGTTCTACTATGATGTTGTAATATGCTATGTATTATATATCCATGATTGTATGCTAATTTGTGAAATTGCTTAAGTTCATGCCACACACCTAGTTTATAGGATCACAATCTCACAAAACCATAGGCACTCAACATCTTTCCGTTCCATGACAGAAAGATGCCTCAATGACCAACTCGCGGTAAACCTGGGCCAACCCCACCAGAAGTTGACTTAGCTGCATTCCAAGCAGCTGTGTCTGCTACGATCACCGCAGTTATGGCACAGATTCACCAAGGGAACAATGAAGGAGTCAACTGACAAGGGGCTGGAAGTTCGAACAACGGGATCAATCAAGGACCTACCAAAACATGCTCCTACAAAGATTTTACCAATGCCAAGCCGCGAACCTTTAATGGCACGGGTGGAGTGATAACCCTGAAAAGATGGATTGAGAAGGTGGAATCGGTGTTCGAAATATGTGAATGCCCCGAGGAGGTGAAAGTGAAGTTTGCCGCGTGCACGTTCGTCGACCAGGCTCTCACCTGGTGGAATGGACATATAGGGGCCATGACTCTCCCTGTAGCCAACGCTATGCCATGGACGGAGCTGAAAGAAATGCTGATGGCTGAGTACTGCCCTCGTGGTGAAATCCAGAAAATGGAGCAAGAGCTGTGGGATCTCACCGTCCGAAACTCTGATATAGATGCATACATATCAAGGTTTAGCGAGCTGTCATTACTGTGCCCTGGCATGATTAAGTCTAAAGGAAAGAAAATCGAACGATTCATCTGCGGATTGACCTCCCCAATTCAAGGAAATGTGATCGCTGCAAAACCTGAAACATTCGACAATGCCAAGAGATTAGCCAAGAAACTGTATGACCACAACAACAAGAAGGGCGAGAAGCCAGCAGAAATTGAAGGAAAGAAAGAGAGTGACAACAAGAAATGAAAGAACAACAAGAGGAAGGGACGTCAAGGCTCGGAATCGTCCAAGAAGCAACAAACAGTGACAGTCAATGCTGCAACCACCCAAGATCCACCCACACCACATGCTCCAGCCTCAGCTAATCCAAGTGCTCCTAGGCAGTATTCGGGAACTCTTCCAAAGTGCAACAAGTGCGGTCTCCACCATAATGGAGAATGCAGAGAAATGCATTGCACTAGTTGCAATCAAAAGGGTCACACAACAAGGTACTGTTGAACCTACCCTGCCCAGAACCAACCACAAGGAAACAACAACAACAATAACCGCAACAACAACAACAACAACGGCAATAACATAGGATCAAGCCCCACCTGCTATGGATGTGGAAGGACCAGGCATATCCTTCGAAACTGCCCCAACACCAACAACCCCGGAAATGGAGGATCAGGAAGGATGCTAGCTATGGGTCAGGGAGAAGCGGTTCAGTATCCCGTTGTTGTTACCGGTACGTTTCTCCTAAACCACACTTATGCATGCATCCTATTTGATACCGGAGCAGAATGAAGTTTTATGAGCAATAAATTCAAACACTTGTTAAGACAACAACCCCAGAAGCTTAATGAAACCTTCACGGTGGAAATGGCTAATGGGAAGACAGAATCCACTGGGGAAATCTATATCAGATGTACCCTAGCCTTAAATCATCACGTCTTTCAAATAAACTTAATGCCTATTTCCATTAGGAGTTTTGATGTGATTATCGGCATGGATTGGTTAAGCCCCCACCATGCTGAAATTATGTGTCACAAGAAGGTCGTTCACATTCACCTTCCAAATCACGAAACCCTAATTATATACGAGGACAAACCCAGCACGAACCTTCACCTTATCTCATGCATTAAAGCACAAAAGTACCTACGAAAGAAAGACTTGACGTTCCTGGATCATATAGTAGACAAATCCAAGAAAGAGGTCAACATTCAAGACATTCCAGTAGCTTGTGAGTTCCCAGATATCTTCCCTGATGATCTTCCAGGGAAACCCCAAGAAAGACAAGTCGAGTTTCGAATTGACCTTGTGTCAGGAGCTACTCCCATCGCCAAATCTCCCTACATATTGGCTCCTGCAGAGATGCAAGAGCTGTCCAATCAACTCAGTGAGCTTTTGGATAAAGGATTCGTCCGACCCAGTTTCTCACCTTGGGGATATCCGGTTCTCTTTGTCAAGAAGAAAGACGGTACCTTCAGGATGTGTATCGACTACAAAGAACTTAATAAGCTTACCATCAAAAACCGTTATCCACTTCCACGAATTGACGACCTATTTGACCAGATCCAAGGAGCTAGTCACTTCTCAAAGATAGATCTGCAATCTGGATACCACCAACTCAAGGTCCAGGAGGAGGATATTCCAAAAACCACCTTCCGAACTCGTTACGAACATTATGAATTTGTTGTAATGCCCTTCGGTCTAACAAATCCTCCTACCTCATTCATGGACTTAATGAATCGAATCTGCCGATCATTCCATGATAACTTTGTTATCATTTTCATCGATGATATCCTTTTCTATTCCTAAAACGAAGAAGAACACGGCCAACATCTTCGTCAAATCCTGGAAACACTGTGAACCGAAAAGCTATACGCGAAACTCTCTAAGTGTGAGTTCTGGCTCCGAAGCATGAACTTTTTGGGGCATGTTGTTAGCCAGGAAGGAATTCATGTGGATCCTTCTAAAATACAAGCCATCGAGGGATGGGCAATTCCAATAACACCCATGGAAATTTGCAAATATCTGGGTCTAGCAGCCTATTACACGAGATTCATCCATAACTTCTCTAAGACGGCCAAACCGCTTACCATGCTTACACAAAAGGGCGTACCCTTCATACGGACGGACAAGCAGGAAGCTGCATTTCGATCTCTGAAGCAAGCACTCTGCAGTGCGCCAGTACTATCACTACCCAAAGGAATGGAAGACTTTATAGTCTACTGTGATGCGTCAAATCAGGGTTTAGGCTGTGTACTCATGCAGCGTGGAAAGGTGATAGGTTACGCGTCCGGGCAACTAAAGACGCATGAGGTGAATTACACCACTCATGATCTGGAACTGGGAGCAGTGGTCTTCGCCCTGAAGATTTGGAGGCACTACCTTTATGGTACTAAGTGCACCGTCTTCACCGACCACAAGAGTCTCCAACACATCTTGAATCAAAAAGAGCTAAACATGAGGCAACGAAGATGGGTCGAACTGCTAAACGACAAAGAGTACGAAATCAAGTACGACCCAGTCAAGTCTAATGTGGTAGTTGATGCCTTGAGTCAAAAGGAATACTCAAATCATCGTGTGAAAACTCTCTTGATAACCATCCAATCCCACATGACCTCACAAATCAGAACAGCCCAGTCAGATGCCATGAAGGTGGAAAACAGAACAAGCAAAGCATTATGTGGAATGGAAAAGAGTCTTGAAGTGAAAGAGGACGGGGCATATTATTTCATGAACCACATTTGGGTCCCTAATCTTGGGCGATTCAGAGAGGTAGTCATGAATGAAGCCCACAAGACGCGATACTCCATCCATCCAGGTTTAGACAAAATGTACTCGGATATTAAGCAACAATATTGGTGGCCTAATATGAAGGCAGAGATTGCCACTTACGTTAGCAAATGCCTTACTTGCGCTAAAGTAAAGGTGGAATATCAGAAGCCCTCGGGATTACTACAGCAACCAGTAATTCCAGAGTGGAAATGCGAGAGGATTACCATGGATTTTGTGACCAAACTACGCAAGTCGACGGATGGTTTGGACATGATCTGGGTAATAGTTGATAGACTAACGAAATCCGCCCATTTCTTACCAATAAAAGAATCATACAAGATGGAGTGCCTGACAAGAATCTATATCAAGGAAATCGTTAGACTCCACGGAGTACCCGTATCTATCATCTCAGATAGAGATAGTAGATTTACATCACGCTTTGGTCAATCGCTTCAGAAAGCTATGGGAACACAACTTGACATAAGCACTGCCTACCACCCACAAACGGATGGTCAAAGCAAGCGAACCATCCAAACGGTAGAAGATATGCTTCGCGCGTGTGTAATAGACTTTGGAAAATCGTGGGATACCCACTTGCCTTTGATCGAGTTCACATACAACAACAGTTATCACTCGAGTATCAAAGTTTCTCCTTTCGAAGCATTATACGGGCGTAAATGTAAATCACCGCTGTGCTGGGTGGAGGTAGGAGACACCCAGCTAGCAAGAGGGAAAACGCCAAAAAATGCCTTAACGGGACCAGAAATCATATGCAAGACGACCGAGAAGATAATTCAGATCAGGGCCCGATTGCAATCATCACGAGACAGACAAAAGAGCTACGCCGATAAACGACAAAAGCCCTTGGAGTTTCAAGTCGGAGATAGGATGTTACTAAAAGTCTCGCCTTGGAAAGGAGTGATTCGTGTTAGGAAGCGGGGAAAACTGAACCCTCGATACATTGGACCCTTCGAGATTCTTGCCCGAATCGGTCCAGTGTCTTATAAACTGCAACTACCCGCTGAGCTCAGCAGTATACACCCTGTGTTCGACGTTTCCAATTTGAAAAAGTGCTTATCCGATGAGACTCTCTTCATCCCATTAGAAGAAATTGAAATCAATGAGAATCTTCTGTTCATCGAGGAACCAGTTGAAATCATGGACAGAGAGGTGAAGCGTACCAAGCAGAGCCACATTCCGATTGTGAAAGTTTGGTGGAACGCAAGACGCGGACCAGAATTCACATGGGAACGCAAAGATAAAATGAAACAGAAGTACCCTCGCCTATTCTCGCATTCTCAAATCTAGCTTTCAAAAGAATTTCAGGAAAAAATTCCCTCTAACGGGGGGACGATGTCACAACTAGGAAATTTTGATGCCTTGTAAACATTTAACAACGATAACAAATGTGAACCAACAATGTGAAAGCATGTATGATGCTTACTCAATAACAACAAAACATCCATCAAACACTTTGTAAGAGCACATCAAATAGTCAACAAGAGTTTGGAAGCCCTAAAAATTACGGTTTAAGTCCATTTTGGACTAGGATTTCCTTATTGGACCTAATGGACCAATAAGTTTCCAATTTAATTATCTTGAATATAGAACTCTCAAATGGGCCCTAATTGGACCCATATACATAAAACTTAATATTTTTGTCCTTATAAGCCTAAAATGAACTAGGTTATCTTTAATGAGCCTTATTGGACCATAACAAATTTAAATTAGCCCTAATAGGTCATAAAAATCATTCTTTGATTTTTGTTGGGCCAAAAATCATCTAATTTAACCATAAAATGGGCTTAAGCATACAAGGACCAATTATTTTTCATTCCCCTCTTCATTCTCGGCCCAAACCACAAAAGAAAGGAAGGGTTGACTTTTCATTTGCCACCTCACTAATATTTGATGGGTTTCCATGCAAAGTCTCATGCTTCCAAGTAACCATCTTAGAATCTACTGTCTCTTCCCTTCTCTTTTCTTCTCTCGGCCGAACACAACACAAACACACACACATTTTACTCAAAACTCTCTCAAGGAAACTCCCTTCACTCTTCACCAAGTTCTCGAAATTTAGAAGGTTTTTCAAGAAGATATTTCCACAAAATCATCATCTAAGGTAAGTTCATGCTTGGATCTATGATCTACATTCTTTGTTTTATCAAAAACCTCTTCCTAATCTATACAAAATCATGATCATTCTCTTAGAAATCATCTAAGTTTGAGATTTACCAAGAGGACTTGCTACGATCGAAACTTTCTTCATTTCTCTCTTCAAAACTGAAACCACAACTCAAGGTGAGCTTCATACCCCTCTCTTTTTGGTTTTCATGTGTTTTATCAGGGAGAATACAATAAAATGTGTAGATCTATGTGTATGTGTATGCTATGTGTGATTTTATGAATGTATGTGTATTTTTATGTGTTTTTGTGATAAACATGTAACTAATAAAAGGGTGAATCTCGAGATCTATGATATGTGAAAGGAAACAAACATAATCTAAGTTATTTTACACTAAAAAAGTCAAGAATAATAACTTATAAGATTATGATAAACATATTTCAACATAAAAACCCATTCTTGGGCTTAAAATGTCAAATATACAAAACTAGGGTTAAAAATGGCCGAGTCATGGTTTCTTAAAGGCCAAAAGAGTCAAAACAGTTTCCATAATTTTTTTCCTGAATAATAAAATTTTCAAAGGAGTTGAAATGTAAATTTTTAGCTTAATGGGCTAATTTTGGGCTTTTTGACCCAATAAGCCTAAAATTGCGAAAAATGACAATTTAAGGGGCTGAAATGAAACTTTCTTCAAAACAGGGGATAAATAGGGTAATAAAACTATTCCAAGGGTCAAAAATGCTTTTCACTACCAAAAAGGATTAAAAATGTAAAGTTTTTGGATTTTGGCCCAAAACTGTAAAAGTTGCGAAAAATAGGGTTTTAACCGAGAAATACCATTCTGGAAGACCAGAATCTGTTAACAAAATGAATTTTGGGTTAAAACTATCTTTTCAACAAATTTATGATGCAAAAGTGTCAAGAAAATGTTTTAAGGACTAGAAATGAAATTGTTTTATATAAAGGACTAAAATTGTTATTTTTATAAAAAGTAAGGTAGTGAAAAGGTCAAACTTATACTTTTAACCAAATTATATACTTAAGTCAAAATACAAAATCCACGACTACCGGAAAAACGGAAAACGAATACACGTTTAACACCAAATATCGTTAGAAATAAATCGATGTGGTCTCGAATCAATACAAAAGCAACTATTAAATCAAACACTTCAATAGATACGCGATAACTACGATGAGTAAACTTACAAACTTTGGGCTTGAGAGTTTCAAATCATGCTTGTTGGATCTTGCAAGTCCATCAAAATGATCTTTGGGCCCAAAGGGATAACGCTTATATGTTATTGGGCCTCCTATGACCCAATTTCATGTAAAAGGACTTTCAATAGCTTTTATGCGCTATTGGGCCCTAGTGGCCCATTAGTAAGGCTAGTAAGGTCAATGTAATCAAATGCGAGTTGGACCATTGTGTCTTTCGCATCCCCGACAGCCTAAGGTACTTACGATAGTAGCAAGACATAGTGATCCTCTTCTCTTCTTTCTCTAAGGCTTATGAGAAATCAAAGTAGATGGAATTAGGACGATATTCATGGTGGAGTAATCAATATTCATTTGATATGAAGATACAAAAATTAGTAATCATGAATACCTTTCGACATCGGAAAACATCGGGTTTCCCGGGGAATTCAATACTACTCGCTCGAAATTTCTATAACTATAATACAAAATACCCTTCATATGTATGTTTTTGAAATCATTCATGCATTAACTTATGGATCTTCACACTTTGATAAAGAAAAGTCTTTTCAGAAAATATCGGATTTTCTGGGATTTACAAACTACATATATCATTTTATCACAACACTGCTTATGAACTCACCAACACTTCATATGTTGACGTTTTTCCAAAATAACTTGTATTCTCAGGTAACAGGTAAGCGGAAGGGTAATATGAAGTAATATTAGGATGTTATGTTGTTGAAAACACTCAAACAATTTATGTTATGAATGTGTAATGTTAAAACAATGTACTTGATGTGAACAATTCTAGTTGTAATATATTGATGCATGGTGATGTTTATGTTATGATTCATGTATATTCATTGTGATGATATTCAATTAAAGTCACGCGAGCCCTCGCACGTTTCCAACGTCTGGTTCGGGGGTGTGTGTAACAACCCGTTGTTTCCGGGCATTATAAATCGAGTCTTGTAACCTCTTTGGAATGTAATAGGAATATCATCGATAAATGAATTATTCAAAAGCTCTGATTGGAGTACACTATGTAGTAGATATCGTCTTAAGGTTTCCAAATATATAAAGAACACTAAAATCCGAGTTATGACGAAGAAGTTATGACCATTCTAAGATTTCCGACAAAACCGACAACATCGATTAAACGGAAAACGCAAAGTTTCAATACGATAGCATTTTGCCTTAGGTATCTAAATGAAAGTTATAGATAACATTAAACCGTGAGCGTACACAAAAAGAACGTCCAAATCTGACTTCGTATGAGGAAGTTATGATTTTTCCAAGATCCGAATATAGCAGTAGACAGCTAAAAACTCGAATCGGAGATCGAGCGACATTTGGCCGGAATGACCTAAACGAGAATCGAAGGTCTCGACAATGGTATTTCAGCGGTAAAAAGTCTGGCAAAAACCGACATCAAATAAAGAAGTTATGAATTTTCAAAGAAATTCCTTAAACACGATGTGTTTAATATAAATAATAAAAAAATAATTTCGGAATCTGCCGACGGAGTCTAAACGAAAGTTGTAGAGCGTAGTCTCACCTACGCGTGGATATAAAGACCATCGAAAACGGAGTTCGTATGAAGAAGATATGAATTTTTGAAGTTTATTAAATAAATTATATATTTATTTAAATCAAAATTCTGACCTTATCCGAAGAGGAGTCAGCGTCCTCATCCGAGGTACGCGCTGCGTACCCCAGAGGCTTGGCCTCGGAACGTCCACGTCGCCCTATCCGAGGCTTCCGACCCGTCCGACCCGCCCGTCCGACCGACCCGTCCGACCCGCTGTCCCATCCGACCTGCCGTCCCATCCGACCCGCCTCCCCACCGACCCGTCCCATCCAAAGCCGAGGCAGTCGAGGCTTCGGTCATGCATGACGTACGCGTACGCGCTGCGTACGAGCGTACGCCCCGCGTACCGAGGCGGTTCAGCCTTCCTATAAATAGAATGCGAGGGCTTCCGAGAAAAATGCTCATTTCTCTCCTCTCTCTCACAATCTTCCCTCATTTTCCGTGCCCGTTCAAACCCGAAGCTCTGGTCTTTTTGCTCAAGTCTCGAGGGTCGATTTTACTGCCGAGATTCCCGAGGAAAATCCGTTTCCCGAGACGAAACTCTGTCCGGTTTTCCATCTCGCTATCTTCAAGCTATCAAGTGAGTTCATATCCCCTTCGAACACTCTTTAAATACATTTTAAATGCTTTTATACTCTTTTAAGGGGAGGAATACAAGTAAACATACCGTTATTATCGTGTATTTCGTAAAAATCTCATTTACTCGTTTCTATCAAATGATTCACTTGTGATTTAGTTCTATTATGCGAAAACTCTTGCTATACTTTGCATGCAATAGATTTATACAAAGTATTTAGTAACACCAAAATATCTTTCGTTGTTAAACCGTTTCATATATTCTAAAAACTTGTGATTTATGTTGGTCAAACATTGTGAAAAAGGATAAACTTTGCATACAAAACTATCACTTTAATACAGACTTAGTTGAGAATCCATGAGACAAGTACATCTTCAAACACTGCCTTTTTGCTAGAAGGTATCGCTACAAGTCCTGTCTATAACCAGAGTCTCCCGTTCGGAGAACGTGTCAAATGTGTATAGATCTATACGGGAAGTCATGATCCCGCGCCCTGGCTGTTAGCTACAGTCCGTCTTTTGGGATGACAGTTTGTCATAACGCTACGACGCCTGAAGAACGTTGCTACAGGCATATTATGTTCAGTATGGTTATAAAACTCATCGGATATACAACTATTATAGTACTTTTGAATAATGAATAAGTAGTTACTACGGTTATTCATTATCTAACAAGCTGAAAACTTCTAATAGGTTTATTATATAAATATGTGTTTAAAACTTTTATAAAGCATGTGGATTGCTTCAAAATGTTAGCCTTGAACATTAAACAAACCACTATTAAGAAAATAAGGGATTTTCTTGTTTCAACTATCTACGTTTTTTTTTTCAATACCAATATTCTCATGCATTTCACACTTTTATAAGGAAATATGGGATTTTCTTGGAAGATATACACTCGCTTTTGGAATGGCATTCAATGTTTCTAAATCACTTATGAACTCACCAACTTAATTGTTGACACTTTTTCTTTGAATTAACTTGTATTCTAAGGGAATCGTTAAGCAGGTTTGGAAAGCAACTTTTGGTAAATAACGCGCTGGCATTATCTACTTCTTTTGAAAGATGTTTATGCATTTATCTTTTGAACGTGTAATGAATACAACGATGTAAACATTTTTTTTAAAAAAACCTTTATATATGGTGGTGTGTACTTTCCTTTCTATAAACTGTTATGATATTGAATATGACGTCCTCCGCCCCCGAACGTTTCCGCCGTTTTGGTTTGGGGGTGTGACAGATTGGTATCAGAGCACCGTTTATAGTGAATTAAGTATATCAAAACCATTTTTGGTATACAACTATAAACTCATCTGGGCAAAAACACTCTGAGAAGAGTCATACTTTTGAAATTAAATTTATTTAGTTTTTGTAAAGTAAGCATGCATTCATTTCGTACTAATAACAGTTTCACATCGTACCATTTTAGAAGTATTATAAATAAGTTGTGCAGTACAGGTACGCCTTGGGACACGTAATCGGAACTGGGAAGGATATAGCCTGATCAACTATATTTGTCCGAGAGCCGACTAACATGTGCCGAGGGGTGTCTGCAGTGGACAACAAATTTTAAAACTTACCAAACCGTTACTAGAATCAAACACAAGAATTTAAATACTATAGGAGTATTTGCTATCTAAACTAATTTAACTTACATGTTTTGCATGTTTCGACTTTATTCAATTCTAATAACCCTAATTCTCGTACAGTCAAATGGCTGGATTTCACCACCCCAATGACCCCTACTTTCCCAACCAAGGCAACGGAGGATGGATCGAAGATGATCTCGAAGAGGATGAGGAACCCATTGAATTGGGTGATGACTCCGGTACTGACTCAGAGCCGGAAGTGATCGATCCACCACCCATTCAACCTCCTGTCTATGTGAGGAACTTCCAAGGACCCACTCCCGTCTAGGGAAGTCACCTCCATCATTGGAGCCAACAACAAGGCATACGCCCTCCCTACAGCATGTGTCGGGACTTCTATGATGTCCGCGGTGGAAGTTCAGCTGATCGAGCACTCCCGGTAATGGTGGGTAAGTTAGCCAATCAGTCCTATCAGTCCGGAGTTCAAGCAAGCCGACTCTGGGATGTCAACGTGGAAGTGCAGGTTCACACTTCTGACATCCGTAAGCTGGACAAGATACAAGATAATGCTCAACTCCAGTCTGAGGCATTTCAGGCACAGATGATTGCAGCCCTAGCCGAATTAAGGGAGCAACAAGCCGCTTTTGATCGGCGCCTAATGGAATCGAAGAAATCAGATGCGGAGTCAAGCTCCAAGCGCAGCCTACGTCGCAAATAGTGCCTGCCAGGATTTCAAATTTTGTTATAAATTAGGACTTCGGATAAGAATATTCTTTTCTTTAAAACTTTCTGTAATTGGAGACCTTTAGAAAGGTCAAAAAGTTTTGTCTAAACTCGGATGTAACACAACTATATGTTTAATATATATAGGGCATATCTCTTTCTTGTTTTAATTATGTGTAGTCCGTTCAATTCATAAGTGCATCCATTCAAACGTTATTAATGAATCAAGCTCAAAACCCAGTGTTGGTCAAACCAAATTCTTAATCTATTTAAGGTAGTTAACTCAATATCATTCAACTCGCAACCACCGAAACTTATAATATCTCATTTTTCTTTTGGCAGCGCAATGCCTCCTCGTAGATCAGCACGTACCAACGCAACCCCACCACCACCTCCACCACTAACTTATGATCCGGCAATGGTCCAGGCTGCTATCACAGCAGCAGTAGCAGCAGCCCTCTCTCAAATAAACTCCAATGCAAATGGAGGTACAGGAAGCAGCACGAATCATCCCAATCGTGGCACCGGCCAGGGCCATGTAAGGGAGTGTACTTACAAGGAGTTCTCTAACTCAAAACCAAAGACCTTTAATGGCAGTGGAGGAGTCATTGCACTAATGCAATGGTTTGAAAAGACCGAAACGGTCTTCGAGATCTGCTCATGCCAAGAAACAAGCAAGGTTAAGTTCGCTGCTTGCACCTTCATAGACCGAGCCCTCACTTGGTGGAAAAGCCATGTGAACTCAGTGACGCTCACTGTCGCTAACGCCATGAGTTAGGAAGAACTGAAGGTACTACTACTGGAAGAATACTGCCCGAGGGGTGAAGTGCAAAAGCTTGAGCAGGAGCTCTGGAATTTGAAAATGACTGGGTCTGATCTAGTCGCCTACACAGCTAGGTTCAACGATCTCGCTGCTTTGCGCCCTACCATGGTCAACCCAGAATCAAAGAAGGTCGAAAGGTACATTTGGGGGTTGTCACCCCAGATTCAAGGGCATGTCCTAGCTTCCAACCCTATCACCTACAACAGCGCTAAACGCCTGGCGCAACGACTCATCGACCACGGAGTGAAACAGAGTACCATCACAGCAGCCGCAAATCCACCTAGGGAGGCTCAGGGCCAGAGTAAGCCTTGGAACAAGAGGAGGGGACAAACCCTCCAGGAGAACCCCAAGAAACAACAAGTGATAGTGACCCACGCTATTACTGTACCTACCAATTCTGCCCCCACAAGCTCATACAATGGAAAACTACCGAAATGTAACCAGTGCAACTTCCACCACCACGGTCTCTGCCGTGACCTTCAATGCACCAGGTGCAATAAGAAGGGTCATACAGCCCGCTATTGCAAGGAGCAAACCCAAAAATCCGCCCCCACTGCTAATACCGGAATAAGCCGCGCCTGCTTTGAGTGCGGAGACACAGGGCACTACCACAGGGACTGCCCGAAGGCAAACAACAGGAATACCGGCGGAAGGGGCCGAGCTTTCGCAATGGGACAAGGTGAAGCCATTGCGGACCCTACTGTTGTTACGGGTACGTTTCTTCTCGATAACTCGTATGCATGCATTTTGTTTGATAGTGGAGCGGAAAGGAGTTTTGTGAGTCACGACTTTAAAAGCATGCTAAAACCAATACCACAATCATTAAGTGAACCGTTCATAGTAGAAATGGCCAACGGGAAAACCGAAGGCACTAAGGAGATATATTTAAACTGCACCCTAACTCTAAACGATAATCTCTTTCAAATCAACCTCATGCCAGTCTCAATTAAGAGTTTCGATGTCATCATTGGCATGGATTGGCTGAGTTCACATCGTGCGGACATTCTATGTTACGATAAGGCCGTTCGCCTTAATCTGCCAACCGGCGAAACCTTCCTTGTCTTGGGCGACAAACCTAGTACCACTCTGAGTATCATCTCAAGTATCCAAGCTCAGAAGTACCTACGCAAGGAGTGTCACACATTTTTAGCGCATGTTGTAGACGTGAAACGCGAAGTCCGGGACATCAAGGATGTGCCCGACGTATGCGATTTTCCCGACGTGTTTCCCGAGGACCTTCCAGGGATACCACCCGTAAGACAAGTCGAATTCAGAATCGATCTGATTCCCGGAGCTACCCCAGTAGCCAAAGCACCCTATTGATTAGCCCCGACAGAAATGCAGGAGCTATCCAACCAACTGAATGAACTACTTGGAAAAGGATTCATCAGGCCGAGCTTCTCACCTTGGGGAGCACCCGTGTTGTTTGTGAAAAAGAAAGATGGATCGTTCAGGATGTGCATCGACTACCGAGAACTCAACAAACTTATCATCAAGAACCGATACCCCCTACCCCGAATGGACGACTTATTCGATCAACTCCAAGGAGCCAACTACTTTTCCAAGATCGATCTGAGGTCGGGATATCACCAGCTGCGAGTCCTAGAGAGTGATGTTCCCAAGACGGCCTTCCGGACGAGATACGGACATTACGAGTTCGTAGTGATGTCGTTCGGACTAACCAACGCCCCAGCCGTATTCATGGATCTAATGAATCGGGTATGTCGTCCATTCTTGGATAAATTTGTGATAGTATTCATAGACGACATACTCATTTATTCAAAGAATAAAGAAGAACATAGTCAACACCTGAACAAGTCTTAAAGACGTTACGGACTGAGAGACTTTATGCAAAATTCTCAAAATGTGAGTTTTGGATTAGAAAGGTGGACTTCCTCGGTCACGTGGTCAGCAAGGAAGGAATCCACGTGGACCCCTGAAAAATCAAGGCTATCGAAATCTGGTCTGCACCATCTACACCAACAGAAATTCGCCAATTTCTAGGTCTTGCTGGTTACTATCGAAGGTTCATCCAAAATTTCTCCAGCATCGCAAAGCCTCTTACCGCTTTAACCCAGAAAGGTGTGACCTACAACTGGGGAGAAAAGCAAGATGTTGCATTTCAAACCTTAAAACAAGCCCTTTGCAGTGCACCTATCCTTTCTCTTCCGGAAGGGACCGAAGATTTTGTGGTGTATTGCGATGCTTCGAAGCAAGGGCTGGGTTGTGTGCTAATGCAGAGGGGAAAGGTTATTGCATATGCCTCACGACAACTGAAAACGCATGAGGTCAATTACACCACTCATGACTTAGAACTTGGAGCAGTGGTCTTCGCTCTTAAAATCTGGAGGCACTATCTTTACGGTACCAAATGCACTGTCTTTACAGACCACAAGAGCCTCCAACACATCCTCGACCAGAAAGAATTAAACATGAGACAACGACGTTGGGTCGAATTGCTCAACGACTACGAATGTGAGATTCACTATCATCCAGGAAAGGCAAACGTCGTAGCCGATGCCCTTAGTCGAAAGGAGTACTCTGGCCGAAGAGTGAAGTCATTAGCTATGTCGATCCATTCGCACCTGTCAACGCAAGTCAAGGAAGCTGAAGTAGAGGCCTTGAAACCCGAAAACGTGGCAGGTGAGGCCCTTAGGGGAATGGACAAGAACTTAGAAATCAAGAGTGACGGAGCACGCTACCTCATGAACCGGATCTGGACACCCAAGTTTGGTGGAGTCAGAGAGGTAGTTATGAGCGAGGCACACAGGACCCCATACTCCGTACACCCAGGGTCAGGCAAGATGTATCTAGATCTCAAGCAACTCTACTGGTGGCCAAACATGAAAGCGGAGATCGCTACTTATGTGAGCAAGTGTTTAACTTGCGCCAAAATAAAAATAGAACACCAGAAACCCTCAGGTCTACTCCAACAACCTGAAATACCTGAGTGGAAATGGGAGCAGATTTCCATCGACTTCATAACCAAACTGCCCAAAACTCAGAGTGGCCAAGATACTATTTGGGTAATCGTCGACAGATTAACCAAGTCAGCCCATTTCTTACCGATCAAGGAAACCGATAGGATGGAAAAACTATCAAGAACCTACATCCGGGAGATCGTACGACTTCATGGAGTACCGATGTCCATCATCTCAGATAGAGATAGCAGGTTCAATTCCAGATTTTGGCAATCATTGCAAAAATCCATGGGAACAAGGTTGGATATGAGTACAGCATACCACCCTCAAACTGACGGACATAGTGAGAGGACGATCCAAACCTTGGAAGACATGTTGCGAGCATGTGTAATCGACTTTGGTAAGGCATGGGATATTCACTTGCCTTTGGTCGAGTTCTCTTATAACAATAGTTACCATACTAGTATCAAGACCGCTCCATTCGAAGCCCTTTACGGCCGTAAGTGCAGATCACCCCTGTGCTGGACGAAAGTGGGCGACACACAATTGGCAAAAGGTCTAGTCCCTAATAGCACCCTCACTGGTCCGCAGATCATCAGAGAAACTACCGAAAAGATCGTGCAAATACGAGAACGACTGAAGTCCTTAAGGGATAGGCAAAAGAGTTATGCCGACAGGAGACGTAAACCCTTGGAATTCCAGATTGGCGACCGTGTACTACTGAAGGTCTCACCCTGGAAGGGCATGATACTTTTTGGGAAGCGTGTAAAGCTATATCCCAGGTACATTGGACCCTTCGAAATCATTTCGAGAGTTGGTCCAGTGGCCTACAAACTCCAACTTCCAATCGAGCTTAACAAAGTGCATCCAGTATTCCACGTATCGAACCTGAAAAAGTGTTTGTCCGACGAAACACTTGTAATTCCACTCGATGAAATCGAGTTAAACGAAAATCTTAACTTTGTGGAAGAACCCGTCGAGATCATGGATAGGGAAGTTAAACGGACTAAGCAGAGTCGCATTCCAATAGTAAAAGTTCGACAGAATGCTAAGAGAGGACCCGAATTCACATGGGAATGGGAAGACCAAATGCTACAGAAGTATTCGCATCTCTTCCTCAGCCCCTAAAACTTTTATCTTGTATTTAATTTCGGGACGAAATTCCCTCTAACGGGGGGATGATGTAACAACCCGTTATTTCCGGGCATTATAAATCGAGTCTTGTAACCTCTTTGGAATGTAATAGGAATATCATCGATAAATGAATTATTCAAAAGCTCTGATTGGAGTACACTATGTAGTAGATATCGTCTTAAGGTTTCCAAATATATAAAGAACACTAAAATCCGAGTTATGACGAAGAAGTTATGACCATTCTAAGATTTCCGACAAAACCGACAACACCGATTAAACGGAAAACGCAAAGTTTAAATACGATAGCATTTAGCCTTAGGTATCTAAATGAAAGTTAGATAACATTAAACCGTGAGTGTACACAAAAAGAACGTCCAAATCTGACTTCGTATGAGGAAGTTATGATTTTTCCAAGATCCGAATATAGCAGTAGACAGCTAAAAACTCGAATCGGAGATCGAGCGACTTTTGGCCGGAATTACCTAAACGAGAATCGAAGGTCTCGACAATGGTATTTCAGCGGTAAAAAGTCTGGCAAAAACCGACATCAGATAAAGAAGTTATGAATTTTCAAAGAAATTCCTTAAACACGATGAGTTTAATATAAATAATAAAAAAATAATTTCGGAATCTGCCGACGGAGTCTAAACGAAAGTTGTAGAGCGTAGTCTCACCTACGCGTGGATATAAAGACCATCAAAAACGGAGTTCGTATGAAGAAGATATGAATTTTTGAAGTTTATTAAATAAATTATATATTTATTTAAATCAAAATTCGGACCTTATCCGAAGAGGAGTCAGCGTCCTCATCCGAGGTACGCGCTGCGTACCCCTGTACGCCCTGCGTACCCGAGAGGCTTGGCCTCAGAACGTCCACGTCGCCCTATCCGAGGCTTCCGACCCGTCCGACCGACTCGTCCGACCCGCTGCCCCATCCGACCCGCCGTCCCATCCGACCCGCCTCCCCACCGACCCGTCCCATTCGAAGCCAAGGCAGTCGAGGCTTCGGTCATGCATGACGTACGCGAACGCGCTGTGTATGAGCGTACGCCCCGCGTACCGAGGCGGTTCAGCCTTCCTATAAATAGAATACGAGGGCTTCCGAGAAAAATGCTCATTTCTCTCCTCTCTCTCACAATCTTGCCTCGTTTTCCGTGCCCGTTCAAACCCGAAGCTCTGGTCTTTTTGCTCAAGTCCCGAGGGTCGATTTTACTGCCGAGATTCCCGAGAATCCCGAGGAAAATCCGTTTCCCGAGACGAAACTCTGTCCGGTTTTCCATCTCGCTATCTTCAAGCTATCAAGTGAGTTCATATCCCCTTCGAACACTCTTTAAATACATTTTAAATGCTTTTATACTCTTTTAAGGGGAGGAATACAAGTAAACATACCGTTATTATCGTGTATTTCGTAAAAATCTCATTTACTCGTTTCTATCAAATGATTCACTTGTGATTTAGTTCTATTATGCGAAAACTCTTGCTATACTTTGCATGCAATAGATTTATACAAAGTATTTAGTAACACCAAAATATCTTTCGTTGTTAAACCGTTTCATATATTCTAAAAACTTGTGATTTATGTTGGTCAAACATTGTGAAAAAGGATAAACTTTGCATACAAAACTATCACTTTAATACAGACTTAGTTGAGAATCCATGAGACAAGTACATCTTCAAACATTGCCTTTTTGCTAGAAGGTATCGCTACAAGTCGTGTCTATAACCAGAGTCTCCCGTTCGGAGAACATGTCAAATGTGTATAGATCTATACGGGAAGTCATGATCCCGCACCCTGGCTGTTAGCTACAGTCCGTCTTTTGGGGTGACAGTTTTTCATAACGCTACGACGCCTGAAGAACGTCGCTACAGGCATATTATGTTCAGTATGGTTATAAAACTCATCGGATATACAACTACTATAGTACTTTTGAATAATGAATAAGTAGTTACTACGGTTATTCATTATCTAACAAGCTGAAAACTTCTAATAGGTTTATTATATAAATCTATGTTTAAAACTTTTCTAAAGCATGTGGATTGCTTCAAAATGTTAGCCTTGAACATTAAACAAACAACTATTAAGAAAATAAGGGATTTTCTTGTTTCAACTATCTACGTTTTTTTTTCAATACCAATATTCTCATGCATTTCAGACTTTTATAAGGAAATATGGGATTTTCTTAGAAGATATACACTCGCTTTTGGAATGGCATTCAATGTTTCTAAATCACTTATGAACTCACCAACTTAATTGTTGACACTTTTTCTTTGAATTAACTTGTATTCTCAGGGAATCGTTAAGCAGGTTTGGAAAGCAACTTTTGGTAAATAACGCGCTGGCATTATTTACTTCTTTTGAAAGATGTTTATGCATTTATCTTTTGAACGTGTAATGAATACAACGATGTAAACATTTTTTTTTAAAAACCTTTATATATGGTGGTGTGTACTTTCCTTTCTATAAACTGTTATGATATTGAATATGACGTCCTCCGCCCCCGAACGTTTCTGCCGTTCTGGTTTGGGGGTGTGACAGTGTGACACACTTGGATTAGGGAAAGTCACAAGCTTAACAAGGCGCTAGTAATTGATTATGTTTTCTTCATGTCTGTTGTTAGCATTGTTTCGGTAATGACTAAGAAGATGTTGGTTATTCCGACCCTAGTGGTCATATCAAATCAAGTGCGACTAAGATAAGTATGTTATGTGGTTTAGAGAACCAAGTTCGACGTAGCATCTGACTGAAGCCAGAAGATTGAAGTGAAATATAATCAAAGCGATCAATAGAAGTATCGTGGTCGCCGTGAAAGTAAGAAACTTGAAGCTAGAAGTGTCACATGATATAATGTGATTATATCACATTAGAACGTGAAGGAAGGTATCTTCCATTTTGCAATTTGGCTCTAAAAGACATGAGTCTAAGCATTACATCATACAATGAGAGGTAATTAGAACATGATCCATCGGTCTGATATGATAATCGAAGTAAAGAAGTTATCTTAAGTTAAGTCTATTTAAGAACGATCAAGAGTCTCCAATAAGGATCGACTTTGTAACTCGAAGGTTATAATTGAAAGTCCAACATATGATAAAGAGTAAGTGCAAGATTAAGAACCACCAGCAGTCAAGAAGATCAGGAAGTTAGATACTCATTTGAAAGGAAATAAGAATTACGGATATTACCTAGGATGATAAGATAACTTATGGAGTCATTATACAAGCCCTCGATTTTTGATGATTGCGGGACGTAATCATCCTAAGGGGGAGATAATTGTAACACCCGCATTATCAGGCTAGTCAGTTAGAGACAATAAGAATCAAAAATGACTTTTTAATAGAAGATTATTTAGAATGAATAATCTTAACCAATTTATAGTATATGTCATAAAGGTTCCGTACATATAAAGAATGCTGAAATCTGACTTATAACGAAGAAGTTATGACCCAATGAAGTCTTTTGACAAAACCGGCACGACGCTGTGTAACATAAAAAGTGAGTTGGTGATAAAATACTTATTATCCTTAGAAATCTAAACAAAATTATTAGTACACGTTAAACCGAGAGCGTCCACAAAAAGAACGTCCAAATCTGACTTCGTATGAGGAAGTTGTGATTTTTCTAAGATTTAGCATAGTAGTGCACAGCCTGGAAATCGAATATTAGATCGGTAAAATTGTAGCCAAAATGATCTAAATAAGAATTGAAGGTCTCATTAATAGGAGTTAAACAATAAAAAGACAGTTGAAAACAAAGTCCGTATGTAGAAGTTATGAATTTTACACGGTCGTTAACAATGTAACTTTCTCATACTGTTAAATTTAAAATCGCCCCCAGACAGCCTATAAATAGAGGCATAAATTATCCATTTTCTTCACACCTCAATCCTTCTTTCTATCTCAATACTCCAAACCTATCCCCCTTCCCGATCATTTCCTAAGAGTTAGAGGCGAGTTGCGGAGTGCTGGAAGGCTCCGAGAAGAAGAGCTTTCGGCTCAAAAGTTTTGCCCCCGCAAAGCCTGGTTCCTAGCCAAACCCTCTTATAAGTAAGTTATGCTTACCCTAGTTTCAGTATAACTTATGTTTAACTTTAATATCATTATTATGAACTTATAAACAATATATATATTATAAAATATAATATACAAAGTTTTATTAAAATATCTTTTAACTACTCGCGGTACGGAGAATCTGATTTGAAGGGTACCATAGGGTTGTTGGATTTCAGAAGTGCTATAATGCCTAAAAGGTCCTGCCCTCCGGTGTTTCATGTCTGGCCCCTATCAGTACATAGTGGTTGAAAAGTATTTTTTTTAACACTTATAAAACAATATCGCTCGTATACAGTGAGTTAATTAGTCGCAATAAATATTAGACTAAAACTTAGCAATAATAATGCTAGGCTTCATCAAAGGAAAAAGTGATTGTTAAAAGCGAAGCGTTGTCCGAATTTCGAGTCATCACTTTAACAAGTGAGTGCATAGTTAGTAGTTACTTTCATATTACACATAGATATGAAGTATTTAATATAAATTACGTGCTATGTGTGCATATTATCTATGTTCTTGATATCTCTGATGGATGAACCAAATATACATGTTTTATTCGATTTAAACTGTATACTGATTTTATACCTATAATTATGATAGGTAAATATTGGTAGATGAAAGATGAGATGAGAGATGAAAGATGAGATAAGATGAGAGATGGAACATGAGATAAATAATGAGAGATGAAAGATGATATAGATGATGAGAGGTGAAAGATGATGATAAGAGATGACCCAAGCAATGGCCCAGTCATCTAGCAGAGTATAGATGACAACCACATACTATTCTAGACAGTCTAGTGGAACACTAGCATACTCGCAACCTGTATGTGTTATGAACGATGTGTTTACTAGATGTGCTCTAAAATCCCATTGACATGTATTTTGGGTGGACTCCCTAAAATCATAATTTCAATAAAAGAGATAAACCCTGGCAGCTATGGACTTAGTGCCTAACAGATAACATTGGCAACTATGGACTTGGTGCCAATTGAATAAACCCTGGCAGTGATGGACTTCGTGCCTATTCCATATGACAATCCTTAGGAATAAATATTGAGGAATAGATTATTCTTAGGGATGATACTTATGAATAAAGAAGATAATGGGGATGGATAACTGGGTTAATTGTTTGATGATGAAACATAATAACTTTATTATTGTGGGTTGAAAACCTTATGTACTAACCAGGTTTCCCAACCTAACCCACTCAGTTTATTTTAATTACAGGTATCGATACGAAGTCACATTATACTGAGAGAGTAAAGGAGAGATGTAAATCACTAGTGTAAATGAATGTGAGCTCTGTTTATGCTTGTATTTATGTATTGACGATGACATTCCAAAGTTTTTATATAAAAAAAATACATTTCTTTATAAATGCTTTGATAATATATTTATCATGTTTTTCTGGGAACAAATTCCGCAATATTATTCATTAAAATGAATACTCTAATTTTCAAATAAGCATAAATAAAAAAAAACTAAATGGTCGTGAATTTGGGGATGTCACAGCAATTCCACAATCCCTTGAAGAAACCCAATCTATTTTATTTGAAGCGTAAAGTATAGAACCGGCCTGACTCCCCGACAGACTGCCATAATGAAACAATACCAAAACCATAACACTTATCCGTCGAACTATCCACTCGACTCCTGCTCACCTGCGATTCCTACTAGAAAACAGAATCGCAGACCAAGTGTTGCTGCCGAAAACACTCCATTCAATCATAAGGGATTAGATATTCCTTCAATACAAGTCTCATCCTGATGATAACTTTTTCCATGAACACAAAGGGCTATAAAATACTGATTTCCTTAACTGACGAACCGACTTGATGCTGCTAAAATGCTGAAATCTCATCACTTGCCCGACCTTTACGCATGTAGAACCATCCAGAGCACAAACACATAAGCTAAATCATGAACCCTCCATCTTTGACATACAAATTTCTTGATCCACATCTTTCTAAGCGCAGACCTTGCACGTATAACTCACGATTCCCACCTTGAGTTTTCACCAAAAATCCACTCGTAAATGGCCACTCATATTCTTCTCGAAGGCCCTTCCCTACAACTGATGAGCATCCAATTATGAATCTGCCCCCGGTCCCTAGTTGGAGACACTAACAGAAACATGCAAAACTAATCTTCAAAACATACCGATTGCGATCTTCACCCAAAACCAAACCATATGATGCACCAAAACCTTAATAACCCTTGACTCTCTGCAATGCCATCACCAACCACTGCTTTGCTGAGCAAATAAGATCAATCCAAGAATTTCCGCGTTACACCCAACCCCCTTATAAACTCAGGTGTACCCCCACCTGGACAACCACTCAAGACAGTTATAAAGAAGTTATGACTTGCGACTTCCTAACTTGAAAACCAACACCCTAGCAACAGCTTGCGAACTACCGAAAATATAATGCATACATCCTACAGAGACTTTCTGATTCCTGACTGATACTCCTCACAACCCTTACGGCTTTCTTTATCCAACCAACAGATATGTGACTCGCCCGACTCCCATCAGCGCGTCAACATCGAAGGTATTGCAAGCAGATGAAATGACCCACCATGCTCACTAGGCCTACAGCCTATGACTGGAATACCCCTACAAGGTCCTCAGCACAGGTCTGGATTGCCTACAATAACACACCAACCTTGTCGTCGTCGCATCATTCGCACAACACTCCGGATCTGAAGATACCCACCTCATTCGACTGCCTGGAAGGGACCTAATTCACTCCCTCACAACGCCAGCTGAGCACAACCACGCTGCTACCAAAGCCAAAACCTTATGAAAACATGGTCGCACACGACCCGAGAATAAGATAACAGTTGCACTCTTAGTCCAATTCGAAGGCTGTAACCCAAAAAAACCATGCACATAATTTCGAAACAAGGGCTCCAATGATATCTTGCCCAGTTCACATGAAATACCACCACACGCATAATCTCATCCAAATAAAGAAGAAATGTCATAAATAAATGAAATAAACCATCAATGAATAACAGAAAAGATCCTCAAAAGCAGTCAAAATAAGATCATATACTTGATTGAGATTGAATGGATTCCACCACTATGCAACTAACTCAAAAAGATTCCCATGGTAACCCCAAAGGTTCACCAAAACCTGAGTCTTCAATGAGCCAAGTTCCCACTCCTCCATTGAGCGCAAACATACCCGAAGGCCCAAAGAACATAGAACATATTGAACTTGATGACAGATTGGCCTAACCACTGAATCTTGGCTGACACCATTAAACTTTCGAGAGAACCACCGATGAATGATAAACCCCACGACCAGTGGTCTAGAACACTTTAACATTTAATCCAGAGAAGCCAACTGGCACTAAAACGCAATAAAATCTGACAGATCCTCATACGAAATCCTCGATCTTAACTCCCCGAAACACGAGTGCACCTTCATCCTGCTCTTACTCTCCCCATAGTGGCTAATCATTCATCACGCTGAACCGTTGTACACTTCACCCACTCATGAAACTTCCACCAACCCAGCAACACTCGTGCATGCTAGCCATATATAAGATTGGATCATATAGATAGTCGAATACCAGATTCTACCCTAAGCCCTTCATCAAACAAGAATAGGAAATAAGGCCAAATCAAACATTCTTAGGCTATAGAAACTATGACACATACACTAAGCAACTACATTAAAGATTTCAATTTCATATAAGGAAGAACCCTAGGCTATCAGGCATCATGTAATTAGGCAATTCTATCAACCAATTCCTGAAGATTCCTAACCTATCACTAGCATGATGTTCTAAAATATCACAATATCAAAGAAAAATGTGGTAATTTGGGGTCAACTTACTAGCTCCGGCTGATCGTACATGTCACATCCTCTTTTGGTTATTTTGAAAGCAACTTTGAAAGTTATTTTTAAAACCATTACTTTGAAAATTATTTTAAAACCCTTTTCCCATAGTTTGAGATTGGATTCACACGAGTGTTCTTCCAATTCACTCAAACATGCTGGGATTATTATGTTGCGTCATGGGCTCGGTCCTCAGCCCAGTTTTGATTGCCGGTATTGGGCCTGTCTAACCATGCATGTTTTTGTTCTAGGGTTTAGTATATAAGTTGCATGCATGTAGTCTTAGATGTTAACACTTTGATAATATTTTATTTTGAGTTATGTAAACCCTAGCTCGCCTCTACAGCGGAAGTTATTCATCGAGCTCTTATGAGGCGTGACTTCATTGAATCATAAGCATACATTTGATTCCATTCCGTGTTCATTCACTTACTGTATTTGTCTTGTTTGATTTTCATATTCATACCTGTGAAAGATCTAATCGATCTAGAATTAAATTCTCATCAATTGGTATCAGAGCAGGTGACTGTGCAATTCATACACATCTCTTCTGTCGAAGAAGTTATTAGGGTTTTTAATTCCGCATTGATTGATATTAATTGAGCCGTCATTCCATATTGACGTATCTCATTAATCGTTGATCTAACCCTAACGATATATTACAAGTCTAATCTTTTAAAGGTAATCGATCAAAAGTCATTACAATATCAATGGAGGATTCACAAACCAATCCAATCAACATCTACAACAGCATTGGTTCTACAACAAGGATACCAATCTTGTATACACAAGAATATGAAGTTTGGACGCATCACTTTGAAGATTATGTGATTGGATCGGAGGATAATGGATACTTGATCTGGGAAGCAATCACTGTTGGCCCATTCGCTCACTCAAGCACCTCTAAGATTGTCAAAACTCAGAAAGAGTACAACCAGCTTCTTAACGATGTCAAAGATATTCCTCAAGACGAGAAGGAAAAGTTTCAATGCAACATCAAGGCCCTGAGGATGATAAGGTTTGCGCTGCAATCATATACGTTTCGTTTGGTAAGTTCTTGTCCCACGGCTAAAGAGATATGGGACAGATTAAAAGAATTGTATTCCACTGACGAAGACTTGGAACATTCAATTCAAACTCTCCTGCTGTCTGAATTTGGAGACTTTAAGCAGAAGCCTGAAGAGAAACTTGTTCAAGCCTTTGATCGCTTCAATCATCTTTTAAGAAAGATGATAAAGCATGGGATTAAAAGGAAAGTCATCGAGCAAAAGGTTACTTTCATGAACGGTCTCAGATTCGAATGGATGGCTGTTGTATCTATAGTTAAAGCTCATGAACAGTTCAAGTCATATTCTCTAGCGAAACTATTGGGTATTTTGAAATCCCATGAAAGTGCATTGTCTAAGGAAACGAATGTGCTTTCCAGTCTGGGTTCTTTAGCTCTTGTCTCTAAAGGAAAAAGCTCGGTTAAAGAAGAAGAAGAGGAATTGGATCTTGCCAATTATGATCTAACCGGTGAAGAATATGCCATGATGGTGTCTAATCCCAGAAAATTCATTAAGAAGATATTCCCAGCCAACAAGAACCGAAACTGGAAGGGTAGTTACAACACCGAAAGGATCAAGGAGGAACTGAAGATAGGGTCAAAGTCTGAAGAGTCAAAGAAAGAAGCGAAAGTTAGAGGAGACTCAGGATTTGACTGCCATTACTGTGGAGGAAAGAACCATTTTGCAAAAGATTGTACGCTGAGAAAGAAAGAAGAAAAGATAAATGATGAAGATGAGGAAGCGACCCTCCTGAGAAGACTGGAGGATATCAAGAAAAGAAAGTCTACTGCTAACAATACTACTATGAATGCTTTAATTGTGCAGGATACAGACAACCGTGATGAATTTGGTGGTGTGGAAGTTTGGTCCATAGATTCAGAGGATGACGAAGTCAGGAAGCCCACTCATAGGAAGGCTATGCCGGCGAAAGAAGAACCTGTAACAAGAAGGTGATTTGTGGTGACCGAAGGTGTGTCTCAAATGAGAGGATATACAACCGACGGGGGAGTAGAAGGCGAGAAGGAGCGAGAGGACAAGTGTTTTGCTGCCAAACCTGTCAGTGCACAGATCAACGAATGTGATGAGTTGATCAAGAAGGTACAAAATATTCTTGCTTCTCTAAAAATACCTGTTACTGAGTATGAAAAGGAATTAAATAACTTAAAATCTAAATTTTCAAGCATAAGTAGCAGTCTCACCCAAACCCGTGTCAAAAATTCTAACCTGACTGATCAAATTAGCAGGATTTCATCAAAGAGTGAGGAAAGGAGGATGTGGATCGAGCAAAAGGAGAAGGAGTTGATTAGGTCTAAGGATGATTCAATTTATTTGCAAAGAGACAATCTTAAACTTCTTAAACAGTGAAATGTGTTTTGTTTAATTGCTAAAAGACTCTATTTTAACATCACTCAGTTGCATCTTGATTGTGAAATAGGAAAGAAGATACATCGCATAATTTTACCCTTCCTTAAGTTAAAGGAGGATGAAATCGATGCTGAAGCCTACAACTGTGAAAGCGTTGTATCTTCTGACGAGGTTTCTCTAGCATATAAAATAGGTCTGGACAAAATTGAATCCTACATAAACTCCAAAGACCACAAGGACATGCTCAAAAATCTGTTAGACGAAAATGATAGATTGAAATTAAGAGCCGAAACCGTACAAAATTTTGACTCTTTGAATGCCAAATTAAGTTCAGAAAATAAAATTGATGTTGAAAATGCATTTGAACTTAATAAGGATGATAATCTTAGTGAAATCTCTGTAGAGGATGTGGTGGACTGTTCAGAATTTGTCAAAAGCAAACCTAAGTCACGCAAAAACCTCATTTCTGAAAACTCTATTGAGTTTGCGCGCTCGTCTACTGACAAGACCAAAGTTCTCAAAGCTAAAGTTGTTGTGTACCAAAAGGTACAAACCACTCCAAATCAAGTCTACACGGTTCCGGGTGTCACTCCACAACAAACTGCAGAATTAACAGCTATGATGGAAGAAGATAATGCTGGTGGATGTGATGAGTTTTTCTGGTCAGCCCCAATAGACAACGCTGATGAGACTAAGGGCCTATCTCAAAAGACGTCATAGAGAGTGAAAGGTAGATATATACCCGAACCACTAAATGAGCCTGCAAAATATGATGTGCCAAGCACAAGTGGAACCAAAACCTCATTGGGCGAACCTGCGCAAACCACTAGTGAAACATCCTCAACAAAAAGTGAATGCTATGCTCATGCTTCAAAGAGAAAGGCCAACATCAACAGAAATCCGAAACAGGTGGCTGATCGAAAGCACCAAAGAAATCTGAGATACAAGAAAATTCTCTAAGAAAGAAAACAGTTTTGGAAATCACAAAATCCTCACTTTATAAGGATAGACAGGAAGCACAAATCGCAAGAGGAATCAAGGAACGGAAAGAGGAGTTTCGGTCCCACGGCCGAAATGCACCGAAAGAGTGGTTTCGGTCCTCAGAACAACATCAACCGAAAGGATAGTTTCGGTCCCTCTACCAAAAGGAACCGAAAGGAGAGGTTCGGTCCCTCGACTGAAAGGAACCGAAATGATGTTTTCGGTACCTCGACCGAAAGGAACCGAAAGGATGATTTCGGTCCCTCGACCGAAAGGAACCGAAAGGAGAGTTTCGGTCCTCGAAGCAATATCAACCGAAAGAACGGTCTCGGCTCTCCACCCAACTGCAACCAAAAGAGCAGTTTTGGTCCTCATCCATACAATTCCAATCAGAAACACAGGGGATCCAAAGTCACTTCTGCATCTAACACTTCACATTCCAATTCTCGTCCTTCAATTGATTCAAAGGGAAAAGTGTCACACCCCAAAACCAAGAACGGCGGAAACGTTCTGGGGCGGAGGACGTCATGTATAATATCAACAACAATGTAAAGTAGTAAACAAGCAACAACATCATCCATGGCATTAATAAAATAATTATTATACAATTGTATTCTGTCAAATTTTGATAAACACTAAAGCATAAATCAAAATGAAAGATAAGTCTTGAATAAGCTCCATCTTCCTTTCTCCTTGCATCGGTACCTGTCTATGATGACCTGAGGATACAAGTAATTTTGAAAGCGAGTATCAGCTTTAAAGCTGGTGAGATCATAAGTATTTAGTGTCTTAATTTGTATGTAAGAATTTGTAAGTATATGTATTGCAAGAATTTGTAAGTGTATAAGAATCGTAAGTATTTGTAAGTCTATGAAAAACTCTAGAATCCCTATGATTCCTTCTAGTATATGAAGGTGTCTTCTACCAAGACCTATCTGTTCTCTGTGTGTGTGTGTCTCTTGTACGAGTATGTATTTTCCAAAGTATAACTATCATTATCCAAAAATACAGTTTGTATATTTATGTTTAAGTGAGGTTATCACTAAAAATATGCAATGGAAAAATTAACGTAGTACTACAACGTAGCTCTAAAAGGACTACTACCGTACTAACTACCTTAAGCCGGAATTTAGGCAAATGCACTATGTGATAAATTGCGCCATACTATCGACTAGTAACAACGACATAATGAATGGTCGTAATAAAGAAATGACGTTTGGCACCCGCAGACCTACAGGTCCGGCTGTAGCTAGCAGCAAGGTGTAGGATTGTCAATCCAGCATAGATCTATATGCAAACTCAACGCTCCCCCTTCAAGAGACCCTGGCCGCAACTCAAGTCATGAGGTTTTAAGTCATGCTCCGATTTAAATCACAGTAATTAACGTATTCTCGTATAAGTAATGTAATGTACTGTTCTAGCTGTAATGTAATGAACTGTTCTAGCAAGTATAGTAATGTAATGAACTGTTCTAGCAAGTATAGTAATGTAATGAACTGTTCTAGCAAGTATAGTAATGTAATGAACTGTTCTAGCAAGTATGGTAATGTAATGAACTGTAATGTTCTATGTGTGCTAGCTGTAATGTGTGTTCTCTCTATCTAGCAAGGATAGTAATGTAAACGTTTTAGTATATTTGTATATGTTCTCGTCCTAGTGTAGTTGTATATGTAATGTTCTAGAAAGTATTGACTCATGAATGAACTGACTCATTGTATGATATCGCGTTCTAGTAATGGTTCTAGTATCTTCCTGAACTACCCCTATGGTAGCTTACTGGTAATCTAAGTGGTACGTATGGACGTGGATGTATACCCTTGCTACCCAAGGGCATAGGATGAACTGGAAGGACCTTTTATGACTTTATATGTACACATGATATATACCTAATATTTAAAGGACCTTCGGACGAGTATCCGATATCCCACCAGACCACATCTCAAGGCGCGAAAAGGAAATAGGGTGGATAGCCTTCCTAAGCCTTTTAAACATTTCTTATATAACTATACATATAGAGGCATGCAATTTATAATATAAAAGCATAAATAAGTTTGGTAAAACATTTGAAACATAAATATTAGTTTAAGGAAAGATCGACTTGATGTCAATCTATAAAACAATTTGAAGGCATAAGTTTGATAAAACAATATAAGTACAAGGAACATTTGTTTGAAACACAGTTGTAAATAAGTTTGAAATATGATAAACAGAGTAAGAGGTACAGTGTAATAAGTATTTTGAAACATATAAAATGTTTATAAAAATCATTTGAAGGAAACTGTTTGGTCAAACGGCTAATGAGTAGCCAAATCTTTTGAATGCTGTATATTAATCACATGTGATTGATGTAATAAGTAATATAATCCTACTTACTAATCACACGTGATTGATATAATGAGTAGCATGATTCTACTTGTATCCCCCCATAAAACATTTAAAATATTTTAAAACATTAGTTAAGGGGTATGAACTCACCTGCAGTAAGTGACTGGAATTGAACGGGCTGTTATCGTACGGAAGGATCGGACAAGTGCTTGGTGTCAAGTGAAGACTTAGACACACACAATGATCCTAATTACATATGAAGACATATGTATATAAATAATTAGAGATTTAATCACTAATTATACAAGTATAAACATTTAACGCGAGGACAACACTTTTGGTCAAGTGCTAGGAGGCTAATGGGTTGCAACAAAGGAGTGCAATGCCTCTGATGGAAGTTTAAGGTCAAAAGACCATAATCATTGGAGTTTACGGCCCAGGGGAGTAAGCTCCTGGCCGTAAACTCTCAACCAAGTCATTAAATGGTGCATAGAATTTCTACAACTCTAGAGGGGAATTGTTTCTAGGCTTAACAAGTGTTTAAGGTACCATAATGACTCCTATGGGGAGTTTACGGCCCAAAGACCCTTTTCCCTTGGAGTTTACGGTCGTAAACTCCCTTGGGAGGGTTCTTAGGGTTCTTTCAAGTCTCTAAAACAACTAGGAACAATTCTAGGCTTTAATACTTGGCTTTAGGAAGGTTTATGGCACTAAATGATACCATTTTATGGAGTTTACGGCCTTGGAACCTTTTGGGCCGTAAAATCCTTCACACATGGGGTTCTAAATGTTTTAGTTAGTCCAAAACTCATCTAGGTACATGCCCTAATTGTCTCATGGCCTAAGGAAGTGTCTAGGGTGTCCTTTGACCCCTTTATGGGAGTTTACGGCCCAAGAACCACTCTTGGCCGTAAACTCTACAATACTTGTGCTTTTCTTATGTTTCCTAGGTCCTAAACACATTAAGGTATTTGCCTATAATAGAGTCCAAGCCTTTGGCGGTGATTAGGGCACTCTTAGCCCTTGAAAAAGGGGTTTACGGCCCAAGAGCATATCCTTGGTCGTAAACTCCTAAAATGTATATGGTTTCGATTGATTTCTAGTCTCCAATGCTCATACATAACATCCTAAGCTAGTTACCTAACAAGGAAATGGGACTAGAGGGCCTTTAGGCTTGATTTTGGAGTTTACTCCCCAAGAACGTTCTTGGGCGGGAAACTCCCGGATCTTGCATTTTAGACACGTAAACAATGTTATTTAGCATATAACAAGTATTAAAACACATCTATGAAAGTAGACTCACAATCTGGGATGAAAACCCGAAGATCCGTGAGAGAGAAATTGGCTTTTCTCTAATTGGAATTCAACTAATGAACCAATTTGGTTCAGAATTCTATTTATAGTACTGAGATTTTTGGCAGAAAATATTTCTATTCTCGGAATGGATTCTAATGACCTAGAGTAATGGAATTACAGTGTTGCACAAAATCCTAGTGCATCCACTCTCCTAATATCTCTTTTGGTGTAAAACCCTGAAACTGCCAAACTTATACCATAAGTCTGATTTTCACTGTAACTGCTCTACTTCTATTGGATTGAAATGGTTTGATTAGAATGGAAATTTCGGGTTGTCACATCATCCCCCTGTTGAAGGGAATTTCGTCCCGAAATTAGAATTTAGGCAAGGAAGTATGCACGAATGATTGAGTCGTGAGGAGGAAACTTCCTAATCGATTGGTTCTAACGTACTTAAGTGAAATCGGGCTCTCGATTGGTATTCCAACGAATCTTCAGTAATTGGCGATGGCGTTGCTTCGTCCGCTTGACCTCTCGGTCGAGGGTCATTACGGTTCTAATACGCAGGCAAGGATCTCGACGAGTGGACTAGCAAGAGTCCTAACGGAAAGGTATGGTTTCACGATCGAGATGCGAAGGCTAGATTGTACGTTACTGAGTTCGCGGAGTAGGTCTAGTTTGTGCGAGGCACAGGACCGATTCTGATAAGAATCTCGGAGGTCCTAACTATATTGGATTTAGCTTTCCACGCTTTACGAAGCGTATTAAGCCTTTCCCAAAGTGAGTTATCTTAAAGAACTTGGTCACTCACTTGGAATTTCAAAGGTTCCTTTTCTTGTGTAACTTCCCAGTCACAGGCCACCCCTTGCTAGGTCAAAGTCGTACGAGTTTCTGAATGAACTAAAGCGGTAGGCCGGTAAGACCTAGAATTTGGTGAAAATTATCGACGTCTCTGGTGTCGATGAATGCTCAATGGTTTTGGCAAATTGAAAGAGTACCCAAAATTTCCCATATTACTAATAGTGTGTCCTAGAAATTTGACTCTTCAATTTCCAAATCTTGTGCCTAGAGAACTTTGCTAAAAGTTCCTCTGTAGGAAATGTTTTCATGGGTTTTCTTCTTACTACGAGGGTAGATAAGTAAGTCATTTCATGGAGAAATGACGAATCGATCTAAGTAAGAAAGGCGTAACCCTATTCATTTGGCTCATGAAAACCATGGGCGTATTGGTCCTATCTGAAGGGTATCACTACGAACTCGAAGTGTCCGTATCGAGTTCAGGAGATAATCTTTCGGACATCCTTCCCTAACACTCGAACTGGTGATTTTCGGATTTCAGATCCATTCCTGGAAGTAGTTTCTTTCCTTACGTTTGCTCAACCATTTTGTCTATGCGAGGCAGAGATAACGATTCTTACGAAAATCTTGATGGAGTCCTCGATATCCGAGGCACATACGGTGCGATCCATCGATCTCTGGAAGAATCTGACCGGGGTTCTCTAGGGTGAGAAACCTAGTCTTCTAATTCTATTTCTGTGTAGTTCGTTAAGTTGTCCGGACTGTTTTTGTATCTCCGTGGGTGTTTAAACTATTGGGCGATCTGTCTTCGGGAGTCATACTGGGTTCTAAGTTTGTTCACTTGACGATGTGATTACTCGTATACTTAGGCAGTTCTACGTCCTTATGTTCTTACTAGAATTCATACATGGTTTCACCATTACAATTTCGGGTATACGAGTCGCATATAATTAAGGTTGAAAAGGTAGTCGAATAACTGATTCTTTTTTAAGCTCACATCCCATAGGAGAAAGAGAAGTTAAAGTGGAATCATCAATTCTAAACCTGTAGAAGCTTGATTATATGTAACTCTTACGTATACCTTCCTCAGTGATAGATCAATCGCATGAATCCTTGGATTGAACTTGACGTACTGCACGAGTGGTACTTCGGGGATTTCTTCGGAAAGAAAATTACTAAGAGGTACTCCTGGAATGAGTACTTCGGGGATTTCTTCGGAAAGAAATTAACTAGGAGGTACTCCTGGAATGAGTACTTCGAGGATTTCTTCGGAAAGAAAAATAACTAAAAAGTACTCCTGGAATGAGTACTTCGGGGATTTCTGATATGACGGCTTCGCTGGAAAAGTGATCTAGAAGAAAAAGATGCACGCATGAAGCTGTTTTCGTGAGGATTAAATTTAATCGAGTCGTATGATAATGTCATAATCATACTGACATTTAAAGACATTAGAATTGAACATAAGACGTTTAGAGACCAAACACAACCGTGCAACCATGAACAGAGTTACAGTACTTTAGATTTACCACATGACTATTGCTGCGAATAAGGTATACTACAAAAGACAAGTATACGCAGCACGAGAGTTCCTGTACCGACAGGGTCTCGCAATAGGTAAGACTCTAGTTGCACTAGTTCTAGATAGTTTATAAGTCTGTTACAACGAAACGCCTAAGTCACATTTAACGTGGTTCCGGAGCAGGCTCTCCTGCAGCTGTGATCCTGAGTATCTTCCCGTCTGCGCCAGAGTTCTGCGTTATCGGCCAATTTATCTTGAAGTGCCCTACCTCACTGCATTGGTGGCATGACTGGCTAGTACTAGCTTTGGTGACGGGATTTCGGTGTTTAGCCAAGGTTATGTGGACACGAGTGCCTTCCTCGTTACTCCACTTTGAAAATTTCTTCTTAAATCTTTCGGCACTATAACTAATCTTGTGTGCAGGGTTCGTCCCGATGAAAGGGACTTGAGTGATGGGTCGCATCGGTGCTCCACAGTTACGAGCATGGTGCCCTATGTTTAGGCAATTGCAACATTGCATCTCATGGCAAGCCCCATGATGATGGAAACTACACCTATCACACTGCGGGAGTTTTCCCTCGTATGGCCTGCTCGGTACGGGAACGGCAGGGGTTTCCACTTGCTGCTGTTGTATAGCCAGCTTATAGGATCTCTTGCGTTCCTTCCGGGCTTGACGCTTTCGTTTCTTGTTCTCTGCTTTTTTGCTTTGCGAGCCTGTGACTATTACCGTTGGGTGACTTCTTGGATGGATATCACGATTGGAAACTTCATTCCCATCAACAACATTAACTGTGTTGTTAGCGCTACGGTGCGCAAGTACCGTGGTTACGGCAGCCACTATGGCAGCGGTAACTACCGTTTGAAAGGTGGCGGCGTCGATCGGAAAAGTAGAGGTCTCGTTGCTTGGCTGGTCGTTTCCGGATGACGACATGATCCTGTAACACGTAAGATAAGGATTTTATGAGCGATTCTGGTTGACCCTGATGTACTTAGATTGTTCATGAAAAGAGTAAGAGTATGATCTCGAAAGTTTGACCTACATCCCTATGATGCAGTCCTGGTAAAGAATGAAAGTATGTTCGCTAAGGTTTGACCTACATCCCTATGATGCAGTCCTAGTACAGTATGGTAGTATGTTCGTAGAATGGTCTCAAGACGTTTGTCGTTCGAGCTGAGGTATCGTGGGTTGGTGAATAACAAGATCCAACCACTGAAAGAGACTTGGAAGTGTCTTCTGGGATAAATCACCATAGTACAATGACTTGACTAAAGTATGATTCAGATAGACTCCAATGAAAGTAAAATAAAATTACTTGAATGAAGAGTGACACAAAAGTTAGCCGGCTATCAATATCTTTGATATTCACGATGTAAAGGTTAAGGAAAATGACCTTGTAAAGGTCTTACATCATATCCACAGAAGATAGTTACTGACAGCATAAAGACCTAACTAAAGTACTTACAGAACAAGATAATTTCATAGAAAATGCCACATCGGGCATAGACAGAAAACGATTCCTTTTTATAAGGGAAATAAAGTAAAGTGTCTACTACTGGTGACGGTCATCCCTCTGGTGAACTATTAGTTCAGCCAATTGACGTTCCACGTCAAGTAGGTGTCTTTCGCACACCATCTGGCGTACTCGGGGCCCTATGACTTCGGCTCGTGATTCAGCCAGTGCTTGCAGCAGGGTTTCATGGTTTCTCTCTGATCTCTCGTGAGCATCTTCTAGACGAACGGTGCGGAGGGTATGCATTCTCGCATTGGTGACAACTTCGGTAATCTGATGTAAGGTTGTCCTGCCTTGAATCTCATTTCAGGCCACTCTGCGGACCAAGATTGGCAAGATTCTATCTGCTGAGCCTCCATTGCTCAAGTCGTAAAAGCTTCGGTCGCCATCAAATAGCATAAACTGATCTTGTCCTTGGCTCCCTGTTTCCAAGCATTCCACTCACTCAGGGTCGGGCCATGAAAAGTCGGACGAGAGTTAGGAATTGGAAAGGAGCTGCTTGGGGTAGGTTCTCAACCTCTGGTTCAGAGTTAGCATCATACGAAAAGTCTTCGTCATGGTGATCATTCAAGGGGATAGGATGATCATTATCTGGTTCTTCTCCAACCGAACCAGCTATGACTTCATTAGGAAGATACTGGTTGTCAAGGGGATGGAGCCAAGTTATGATTTCTATGCGAGAATTTAGGGTAAGAGAATAATTATTAGACGAACTATCTAGATAATTATTTAGAAAACCTTCATTAGTTACATCGCTATTTGTGAAGTGCATACCAGCTATGTGTAATCTAAACAGGATAGACCTTCGAATAAGTGACCTTATTTCCAAATTCACACAGAATAGGGGTAAGGCAAAATTATCACTGATTCTAAGTCTATAACATCCTAATTACATGTAGCCTTAGTGTATCCACTTAGCAACTATCAACTTAGTAATGAAGATCCCGTTTTAATTCTCAAGTATAAAGTACTTCTATTAACACCAAATACTCCTATAGTATTTTAAATTTTAATGTTATGTTCTATTGTTCTCATTGTGGTAGGGTTGGTAATATTTTTGCATTGTTGCAACCACACAGTTAAACTTAGGCACATGCTAGTCAACCCTCGGATAATATAGGTGATCAGGCTATATCTTCCCAGTTTTGACCATATGTCTCTAAGCCCACTTGTGTTGCCCAACAATCGAAATTCTTTTGTACTGTCCTAGTGACACTGATTTTAGTATGAATGCAGCACGTATACTTACTTAAATATTTTACTATTTAAAGTATAAACTCTTGGTCAGAGTATTTTTAATCCCTTATGTATTTATAGTTAGTATATCTTTTATGGGTTGATATACTTAATTCACTATAAACAATGCTCTGATACCAATCTATCACACCCGAAAACCAAGAACGGCGGAAACGTTCTGGGGCGGAGGACGTCATGTATAAAATCAACAACAATGTAAAGTAGTAAACAAGCAACAACACCATCCATTGCATTAATAAAATAATTATTATACAATTGTATTCTGTCAAATTTTGATAAACACTAAAGCATAAATCAAAATGAAAGATAAGTCTTGAATAAGCTCCATCTTCCTTTCTCCTTGCATCGGTACCTGTCTATGATGACCTGAGGATACAAGTAATTTTGAAAGCGAGTATCACCTTTAAAGCTGGTGAGATCATAAGTATTTAGTGTCTTAATTTGTATGTAAGAATTTGTAAGTCTATGTATTGCAAGAATTTGTAAGTATATAAGAATCGTAAGTATTTGTAAGTTTATGAAAAACTCTAGAATCCCTATGATTCCTTCTAGTATATGAAGGTGTCTTCTACCAAGACCTATATGTTCTCTGTGTGTGTGTGTCTCTTGTAAGAGTATGTATTTTCCAAAGTATAATTATCATTATCCAAAAATATAGTTTGTACATTTATGTTTAAGTGAGGTTATCACTAAAAATATGCAATGGAAAAATTAACGTAGTACTACAACGTAGCTCTAAAAGGACTACTACCGTACTAACTACCTTAAGCCGGAATTTAGGCAAAGGCACTATGTGATAAATTGCGCCATACTATCGACTAGTAACAACGACATAATGAATGGTCGTAATAAAGAAATGACGTTTGGCACCCGCAGACCTGCAGGTCTGGCTGTAGCTAGCAGCAAGGTGTAGGATTGTCAATCCAGCATAGATCTATACGCAAACTCAATGCTCCCCCTTCAAGAGACTCTGGCCGCAACTAAAGTCATGAGGTTTTAAGTCATGCTCCGATTTAAATCACAATAATTAACGTATTCTCGTATAAGTAATGTAATGTATTGTTCTAGCTGTAATGTAATGAACTGTTCTAGCAAGTATAGTAATGTAATGAACTGTTCTAGCAAGTATAGTAATGTAATGAACTGTTCTAGCAAGTATAGTAATGTAATGAACTGTTCTAGCAAGTATAATAATGTAATGAACTGTAATGTTCTATGTGTGCTAGCTGTAATGTGTGTTCTCTCTATCTAGCAAGGATAGTAATGTAAACGTTCTAGTATAGTTGTATATGTTCTCGTCCTAGTGTAGTTGTATATGTAATGTTCTAGAAAGTATTGACTCATGAATGAACTGACTCATTGTATGATATCGCGTTCTAGTAATGGTTCTAGTATCTTCCTGAACTACCCCTATGGTAGCTTACTAGTAATCTAAGTGGTACGTATGGACGTGGATGTATACCCTTGCTACCCAAGGGCATAGGATGAACTGGAAGGACCTTTTATGACTTTATATGTACACATGATATATAACTAATATTTAAACGACCTTTGGACGAGTATCCGATATCCCACCAGATCACATCTCAAGGCGCGAAAAAGAAATAGGGTGGATAGCCTTCCTAAGCCTTTTAAACATTTCTTATATAACTATACATATAGAGGCATGCAATTTATAATATAAAAGCATAAATAAGCTTGGTAACACATTTGAAACATAAATATTAGTTTAAGGAAAGATCGACTTGATGTCAATCTATAAAACAATTTGAAGGCATAAGTTTGATAAAACAATATAAGTACAAGGAACATTTGTTTGAAACACAATTGTAAATAAGTTTGAAATATGATAAACAGAGTAAGAGGTACAGTGTAATAAGTAGTTTGAAACATATAAAATGTTTATAAAAATCATTTGAAGGAAACTGTTTGGTAAAACGGCTAATGAGTAGCCAAATCTTTTGAATGTTGTATATTAATCACATGTGATTGATGTAATAAGTAATATAATCCTACTTACTAATCACACGTGATTGATATAATGAGTAGCATGATTCTACTTGTATCCCCCCCCATAAAACATTTAAAATAGTTTAAAACATTAGTTAAGGGGTATGAACTCACCTGCAGTAAGTGACTGGAATTGAACGGGTTGTTATCGTACGGAAGGATCGGACAAGTGCTTGGTGTCAAGTGAAGACTTAGACACACACAATGATCCTAATTACATATGAAGACATATGTATATAAATAATTAGAGATTTAATCACTAATTATACAAGTATAAACATTTAACGCGAGGACAACACTTTTGGTCAAGTGCTAGGAGGCTAATGGGTTGCAACAAAGGAGTACAATGCCTCTGATGGAAGTTTAAGGTCAAAAGACCATAATCATTGGATTTTACGGCCCAGGGGAGTAAGCTCCTGGCCATAAACTCTCAACCAAGTCATTAAATGGTGCATAGAATTTCTACAACTCTAGAGGGGAATTGTTTCTAGGCTTAACAAGTGTTTAAGGTACCATAATGACTCCTATGGGGAGTTTACGGCCCAAAGACCCTTTTCCCTTGGAGTTTACGGTCGTAAACTCCCTTGGGAGGGTTCTTATGGTTCTTTCAAGTCTATATAACAACTAGGAACAATTCTAGGCTTTAATACTTGGCTTTAGGAAGGTTTATGGCACTAAATGATACCATTTTATGGAGTTTACGGCCTTGGAACCTTTTGGGACGTAAACGCCTTCACACACGGGGTTCTAAATGTTTTAGTTAGTCCAAAACTCATCTAGGTACATGCCCTAATTGTCTCATGGCCTAAGGAAGTGTCTAGGGTGTCCTTTGACCCCTTTATGGGAGTTTACGGACCAAGAACCACTCTTGGCCGTAAACTCTTCAATACTTGTACTTTTCTTATGTCCTAGGTCCTAAACACATTAAGGTATTTGCCTATAATAGAGTCCAAGCGTTTGGGGGTGATTAGGGCACTCTTAGCCCTTGAAAAAGTGGTTTACGGCCCAAGAGCATATCCTTGGCCTTAAACTCCTAAAATGTATATGGTTTTGATTGATTTCTAGTCTCCAATGCTCATACATAACATCCTAAGCTAGTTACCTAACAAGGAAATGGGACTAGAGGGCCTTTAGGCTTGATTTTGGAGTTTACTCCCCAAGAACGTTCTTGGGCGGTAACCTCCCGGATCGTGCATTTTAGACATGTAAACAATGTTATTTTGCATATAACAAGTATTAAAACACATCTATGAAAGTAGACTCACAATCTGGGATGAAAACCCGAAGATCCGTGAGAGAGAAATTGGCTTTTCTCTAATTGGAATTCAACTAATGAACCAATTTGGTTCAGAATTCTATTTATAGTCCTGAGATTTTTGGCAGAAAATATTTCTATTCTCGGAATGGATTCTAATGACCTAGAGTAATGGAATTACAGTGTTGCACAAAATCCTAGTGCATCCATTCTCCTAATATCTCTTTAAGTGTAAAACCCTGAAATTGCCAAACTTATACCATAAGTCTGAATTTTCACTGTAACTGCTCTACTTCTATTGGATTGAAATGGTTTGATTAGAATGGAAATTTCGGGTTGTCACATCATCCCCCTGTTGAAGGGAATTTCGTCCTGAAATTAGAATTTAGGCAAGGAAGTATGCGCGAATGATCGAGTCTTGAGGAGGAAACTTCCTAATCGATTGGTTCTAACGTACTTAAGTGAAATCGGGCTCTTGGTTGGCATTCCAACGAACCTTCAGTAATTGGCGATGGCGTTGCTTCGTCCGCTTGACCTCTCGGTCGAGGGTCATTACGGTTCTAATACGAAGGCAAGGATCTCGACGAGTGGACTAGCAAGAGTCCTAACGGAAAGGTATGGTTTCACGATCGAGATGCGATGGGTAGATTGTACGTTACTGAGTTCGCGGAGTAGGTCTAGTTTGTGCGAGGCACAGGACCGATTCTGATAAGAATCTCGGAGGTCCTAACTATATTGGATTTAGCTTTCCACGCTTTATGAAGCATATTAAGCCTTTCCCAAAGTGAGTTATCTTAAAGAACTTGGTCACTCACTTGGAATTTCAAAGGTTCCTTTTCTTGTGTAACTTCCCAGTCACAGGCCACCCCTTGCTGGGTCAAAGTCGTACGAGTTTCTGAATGAACTAAAGCGGTAGGCCTGTAAGACCTAGAATTTGGGGAAAACTGTCGGCGTCTCTGGTGTCGATGAATGCTCAATGGTTTTGGCAAATTGAAAGAGTACCCAAAATTTCCCATATTACTAACAGTGTGTCCTAGAAATTTGACTCTTCAATTTCCAAATCTTGTGCCTAGAAAACTTTGCTAAAAGTTCCTCTGTAGGAAATGTTTTCATGGGTTTTCTTCTTACTACGAGGGTAGATAAGTAAGTCATTTCATGGAGAAATGATGAATCGATCCAAGTAAGAAAGACGTAACCCTATTCATTTGGCTCATGAAAACCATGGGCGTATTGGTCCTATCCGAAGGGTATCACTACGAACTCGAAGTGTCCGTATCGAGTTCAGGAGATAATCTTTCGGACATCCTTCCCTAACACTCGAACTGGTGATTTTCGGATTTCAGATCCATTCCTGGAAGTAGTTTCTTTCCTTACGTTTGCTCAACCATTTTGTCTATGCGAGGCAGAGATAACGATTCTTATGAAAATCTTGATGGAGTCCTCGATATCCGAGGCACATACGGTGCGATCCATCGATCTCTGGAAGAATCTGACCGGGGTTCTCTAGGGTGAGAAACCTAGTCTTCTAATTCTATTTCTGTGTATTTCGTTAAGTTGTCCGGACTGTTTTTGTATCTCCGTGGGTGTTTAAACTATTGGGCGATCTGTCTTCGGGAGTCATACTGGGTTCTAAGTTTGTTCACTTGACGATGTGATTACTCGTATACTTAGGCAGTTCTACGTCCTTATGTTCTTACTAGAATTCATACATGGTTTCACCATTACAATTTCGGGTATACGAGTCACATATAATTAAGGTTGAAAAGGTAGTCGAATAACTGATTCTTCTTTAAGCTCACATCCCATAGGAGAAAGAGAAGTTAAAGTGGAATCATCAATTCTAAACCTGTAGAAGCTTGATTATATGTAACTCTTACGTATACCTTCCTCAGTGATAGATCAATCACATGAATCCTTGGATTGAACTTGACGTACTGCACGAGTGGTACTTCGGGGATTTCTTCGGAAAGAAAATTACTAAGAGGTACTCCTGGAATGAGTACTTCGGGGATTTCTTCGGAAAGAAATTAACTAGGAGGTACTCCTGGAATGAGTACTTCGGGGATTTCTTCGGAAAGAAAAATAACTAAAAAGTACTCCTGGAATGAGTACTTCGGGGATTTCTGATATGACGGCTTCGCTGGAAAAGTGATCTAGAAGAAAAAGATGCACGCATGAAGCTGTTTTCATGAGGATTAAATTTAATCGAGTCGTATGATAATGTCGGAATCATACTGACATTTAAAGACATTAGAATTGAACATAAGACGTTTAGAGACCAAACACAACCGTGCAACCATGAACAGAGTTACAGTACTTTAGATTTACCACATGACTATTGCTGCGAATAAGGTATACTACAAAAGACAAGTATACGCAGCACGAGAGTTCCTGTACCGACAGGGTCTCGCAGTAGGTAAGACTCTAGTTGCACTTGTTCTAGATAGTTTATAAGTCTGTTACAACGAAACGCCTAAGTCACATTTAACGTGGTTCCGGAGCAGGCTCTCCTGCAGCTGTGATCCTGAGTATCTTCCCGTCTGCGCCAGAGTTCTGCGTTATCGGCCAATTTATCTTGAAGTGCCCTACCTCACTGCATTGGTGGCATGACTGGCTAGTACTAGCTTTGGTGACGGGATTTCGGTGTTTAGCCAAGGTTATGTGGACACGAGTGCCTTCCTCGTTACTCCACTTTGAAAATTTCTTCTTAAATCTTTCGGCACTATAACTAATCTTGTGTGCAGGGTTCGTCCCGATGAAAGGGACTTGAGTGATGGGTCACATCGGTGCTCCACAGTTACGAGCATGGTGCCCTATGTTTAGGCTATTGCAACATTGCATCTCATGGCAAGCCCCATGATGATGGAAACTACACCTATCACACTGCGGGAGTTTTCCCTCGTATGGCCTGCTCGGTACGGGAACGGCAGGGGTTTCCACTTGCTGCTGTTGTATAGCCAGCTTTTAGGATCTCTTGCGTTCCTTCCGGGCTTGACGCTTTCGTTTCTTGTTCTCTGCTTTTTGGCTTTGCGAGCCTGTGACTGTTACCGTTGGGTGACTTCCTGGATGGATATCACGATTGGAAACTTCATTCCCATCAACAGCATTGACTGTGTTGTTAGTGCTACGGTGCGCAAGTACCGCGGTTACGGCAGCTACTACGACAGCGGTAACTGCCGTTTGAAAGGTGGCGGCGTCCATCGGAAAAGTAGAGGTCTCGTTGCTTGGTTGGTCGTTTCCGGATGACGACATGATCCTGTAGCACGTAAGATAAGGATTTTATGAGCGATTCTGGTTGACCCTGATATACTTAGATTGTTCATGAAAAGAGTAAGAGTATGATCTCGAAAGTTTGACCTACATCCCTATGATGCAGTCCTGGTAAAGAATGAAAGTATGTTCGCTAAGGTTTGACCTACATCCCTATGATGCAGTCCTAGTACGGTATAGTAGTATGTTCGTAGAATGGTCTCAAGACGTTTGTCGTTCGAGCTAAGGTATCGTGGGTTGGTGAATAACAAGATCCAACCACTGAAAGAGACTTGGACAAGCGATTCTCCATTACACTTTATTTCTAGGTTGGTGAAGCAGCTCAAACAATGTTATGCTTCGCGTCCTTACCTCTGTATTTCTGGGCTGATGCAATTGTCGTTGCTTGTTATACTCAAAACACATCATATTTAAACAAGCGATTCTCCATTACACTTTACGAGATTTTGAATAATTGTAAACCGAATGTGAAATTCTTTCACGTGTTCGGTTCAAGATGCTTCATCTTCAACTCCAGAGAAAATCGAAATAAGTTTGATGCTAAGGCTGATGAAGGAGTATATTTAGGCTACTCCCTGAACTCCAAGGCATATAGAGTTCTCAATAAGCGCTCAAAGAAGATTAAAGAAACATACTATGTCACCTTTGACGATAGTTATGTTAAGAAGATGAAATCAATAGAAGGTGCAACGCAAGAAATCTTTCCAAAGAATGGTCAAGTTACGACCTCTATCTCAAATCTTTTCGAGCAATATTTGCTTTTGTTTGATGAGCCTCAAAGGCGATTGACTCTGAATCAACTGCAAAAGACAACAAAGTTGATAATCTAAAACAAATTATCGACGACGCTGCTCAAAAGATGGCTGATGAACAATCCAAAGAAACTGAAAATCCAGAAGCAAGCGAACCTTTAATTGACCGTCCTAACGTCCAGGGGGAGGGTCCATCTCTTCATCATGATCAAGGTTCATCGTTCCAGGGGGAGAGCTTATCGTCTCATTCTTCAAGCTCTTCTGAGAATCCAATCAAATAAGGGAATACCAATACATGTACTGAACAAGACTCATTCTTCGAGGGGGAGAACACCAACGTCAATGATGATGACATTCTGTCTGAATTAGAAGAAGAAATAAATGCCGAATTGGATCCCACTTATGATCCATATTACCCACCACTTATCAAATGGACCAAAGATCACCCTCAAAGTCAAATTATCGGGGAATCTTCAGAAAAAGTGTTAATTCGATCTCAAATCAAAGTGAAACAAGCTGCACTCTTTTCTCAAGTAGAGTTTTGCATGTTCAACTCCTTTGTTTCCAAAGTTGAACCGAAGACCGTTAACTCTGCACTTGATCATTCAGACTGGGTTCAAGCCATGCAAGATGAGTTAAATGAGTTTGAAAGAAACAAAGTATGGCGTCTTATTCCAACTCCAAATGATGCTTCGGTTGTCGGTCTCAAATTGGTATTCAGAAACAAGATGGACAAGCAGGGGAATGTCATTCGTAACAAAGCACGGCTAGTGGTCAAAGGATACTGTCAAGAAGAAGGCATCGATTATGAAGAGACCTTCGCTCCAGTTGCAAGATTAGAGTCTGTTCGTATCTTTCTTGCCTATGCAGCTCACAAGAACTTTGAAGTCTATCAGATAGACGTCAAATGTGCCTTTCTCAACGGAGAACTTGAAGAAACTGTGTATGTTGAGCAACCGCCAGGCTTCGTGAACGAGAAGTATCCAGATCATTATTATGTCCTTGACAAAGTTGTATATGGCCTAAAACAGGCTCCCAGAGCATGGTATGAAACTCTCACTCGTTTCTTAAAAATGTCTAAATTCAAACAAGGTTCGGTTGACCTAACCTTCTTTCGCAAGCGAGAAGGTAACCACCTTATTATAGTCCAAATTTATGTTGATGACATCATCTTTGGCTCCACGAATCCTAGCTTAACAGCTGAATTCAGGAAGTTGATGGCAACTAAATTTGAGATAAGCACAATGGGTCCAATTAACTTTTTCCTTGGATTAAACATTAGACAGGGACCCGAAGGCATTTTTATTAATCAGGAGGCATATACCAAGACTCTATTGGCTAAGTTTGGGATGATGGGAGACTCCAAAGTGAAAGTGCCTATGGCCTTTGGGACAAAGCTTACACCCTCATTGGATAAACCAGTTGCTGATATGATGCTCTATCGACAAATGATTGGCTCTCTAATGTATCTCACAGCCAGTAGACCTGACATCATGTTCTCAGTCTGTCACTGTGTAAGATTTCAAGCCAACCCACGCGAACCTCATCTGCAAGCCATGAAAAACATCTTTCGCTATCTGAAGCGAACCTCCTCTCTTGGTCTGTGGTATCTGACCAACTCAGGATTCTTTGTTTAAACATTCTCAGATGCTGACTTAGGTGGCTGTGGATTAGATTGTAAAAGTACCACCGGAGGATGTCAATTTCTAGATGGTAAATTGGTTAGTTAGCAATCGAAGAAATAAACTTGTGTTTCTCTCTCCACTTCAGAAGCTGAATACATTGTTGCAGCATCATGCACATCTTAAGTCGTATGGATACAAAGTCAGCTTAGGGATTACGGGCTAAACATGAAGAAAATCCCACTATATTGCGACTCTGAAAGCGCAATTATGATTTGTCACAACCCAGTGCAACACTCGAAGACCAAGCATATAGCATTGAGGTACCACTTCATCAAGGATCACATCGAAGATGGTAACGTAGAAATTCACTTCGTCAAAATGACTTATCAAATGGCAGATATATTCACTAAGGCTTTACCTGAAGCGAGCTTCAATAAAATTCTACAAGGCCTAGGAATGATGCAAGCCGAATTCGTACCAAAATCGCCTTCGCTTCAATGAAGGTAATAAGCGAATTAGAGCGAAACGAAATGAACCGAATGTTCGGTCTATTTCGGGTGAAGTTCGACCATGAACCGAAATAAACCGAGCGTTCGGTCTATTTCGGGTTCGGTCCTTCTTAACTCGTTCGCTTCTTTTTCTTATCTAGGCGTTTTGACTGTATTCTTTTGTACACTTTTTCATTACTTCTTTTCTACTTATAAAATCCAAAGTATTTTTCTCTTTCGTTCAATTGGTCAATTCTCACAACATACAAAAATATTTTTACTTTGTTTTTTTTCTAAAGTTTTTCTTTTTGTCTAAGTGTGATTCTCGATGGCGAAGCTAAGGCAGGTAAATGTTTTATTAGTTAGGAGTCCCTAGAAGCATGTTGTTATATGTTGACTAAAGCCTCGAATGATTTTGAGTGAAGCCTTAATAACATGATATATACCAATCATGTTTTCCCAATCCAGCTTGTCATATTCACTCTAATCATGAGCTACCTTACTCTACTCACATTGAGTTTAGAGTTTTCTGCTTGGTCACTCTTTTTCTTTAGAGCAGAGGTACATTCGCTTCTTATACCATCTCCATCACTTTTCTCCATTATAATTTGTTTCACCAATTTAACCCCTTAGACTCTCAGTATTAACCACTGAGGTTTATGGTTATACAAAATCTGCGTTCATGATCTTAGTTTCATGCCACTATGTACTAAGTGAAACCCAAAGTTCAACACCACTAATGAATTGACGGTGAATTCTCATCTTCAAGATCTTACTTGTTACCTAATGAAATCTCTTTTTACTTTTGAGTGATCTTTATGAATTTGTCTTACACGAAGGATTTTCTTACCCTAAAGATCTAGTTTTTTTTTTGAGATTTCTTTACTTCCTTTTGTCACTATAAAATTTCTCCTACCTACTTGTTCAACAGATCACAATGATCTCACAAGTACTTCATTCAGTTTCGGTCTTATGTCAAGTATCGAAATTATGAATTGAAGCGAAAGCGACCCTTTATAACCTTCAAAAGATGCCTTTCAATACTTCTCAATAAGTTACTAATTGTTATTTAATGGGAAACCAAGCAAGCACTTTAATGTCTCTCTTGACTTTGAAGGAAGTGATTCATGCCCAGAATCCATTGTTTTATGTCTATTTAAGGCATCACAGATTATCCCAAAACGTTTGCTTTATTTCTTTATCTTTTATACCCTATGCACGAATATTTTTAATTTTCCACACCCTAGTTCTTTTAAGGTTGTTCAATAAAGCATAATAGGCAACGGCGATTCAAATGTATTTTGGAGTGACGATTGGGATAAAGTGAAAGCTGACTCAGCGGTTATCCAAATGGTTTGGCGATTTGAAAAAGTGAATTTTATGGAATAGCGTGCAAAAAGGAAACGTCCTTTCTCTTTCCTACGTCATCATCGGCATGCCAACTGTTCATCCGTCAAGTCAGGCGCTATTTTTGAGATAATCCAAGATCTCAGCTGGATTTTTCTCTCTCTTCCTTGTACGTATAAAAGGAATTGAAATGGTACTCTCTAACCTTTTATCACTTACCAATCTTTCTCAAAGAACAAAGGAGATTTTTCTTACTGTTCATCATCTTCTCCAAGCTTCTACAATGGAAGACTCTTCGTCCGTTCATCATACTTCCGTTCGTCAACCACTTCTCACAATCAAACCCCAACAGAACCTGATCATCGATCTCACTCCATTTATCTATGAGCCCTACACGCTATACGTTGTTGAGTGTCTCAAATATTCACCTCTCGTCGAAGCGTTGACCAAAGTCGAAGTCGTACCAATGCCACACCTTTCTCTTGTCTACTCCACTGCCTACTACGACAAGGTTCATGAAAGGATTCACTTCAAAATCCACAATGAGAAGATCTCTATCTCCAAGCACCGCTTATGTGCCCTAATTGGTCTTTCTCAAGAACAATCTCTGGTAAACCCTGAATCTATCACCACTGCTCAATTGTTTTCCATGTTTTACCAGATGGGGTATACTGAAACCCTCACCACAATCACCAAGTTCAAGAAGTCCTGCCTTCCTCCTTAATGGAATGGCCTTTTCACGTTGTTGTTCAAGGGACTCTCAGAGCTAAGCGTTGGCTCAGATGGTGCAAGCAAGTCTTTTATGACTGTGTCATATAGGTTGTACCATGCGATCAACTTGGATTATGGAACTATTATCTGGCAGCAATTGGTACAAATCTTGGTCTCTTCATCCAGGCACTCTGAGATCTCATGTGGGCGATTCTGGTCAATCATCACCAAATCGGCAATGGACCGCCTTCATGTTCCAATCATGGCGGACTCTCTTCTCTCCTCCATTGCTACCTTTCACACAACCAAAATCATTGTCACAAATCCCACCAAGTACTCCTTTATTGGATCTATTCCTGAAGCCATGCTCGCTCGTATCTCTGCGTCGAGTAACGTTCTCCAACAATACAAGAAGCATCCATCTTCAGGTCCAAGGGAGCTTACGCCAGCCATGGTTCGCTCCATTGAAGAGGCTGACAAGCCAGCTAAAAGGGGCAAGAAGACTGAGAATCAGAAGGAGGCACCTGTTTCCAAACCAACCAAGGGGCAAACCCCCAAGAAGCGAAAGTCTGACAAGGCTGCTACATCACAGGCTCAACCAAAAAAGCAAAAGAAGCCTGCTAGGAGGCTTATACTACAATCCTCGAGTGATTCAGATTCAAAGTATGTTCCTCCTAAACATAAGAATGCTCCTCCTTCAGAATCTGAGAGCGAAAGCTCTGATGATGAGGCTTCGGGCCGAGGTAATACTCCGCCTCACTCTCCTACCTCAGAAATTCCAGTTTGCTCTCACCCTCCTTCACCTCCACCTGTAACCATCCCGGTATCCATCCCTCCCATATTTCCCATTCTAACCACTCAACCATTCACTACAATTCCCATCCCCACTCCCATATTCACAGACACTACTACTACCACTACTACCACAGGAGCTCACTCCACTGGTCCTACTAACCGAACCACATGTCACAACCGAACCTCCAGCCACTACCAAACCCTTATCTCCCACTCAATCCACAGAAACAACCCCTATTCTAGGCGGTGAGGACTTGGAATTTGATTCCACGTATTTCAGTCCTTACCGTGTGCAGAGTGACGATGATGATGATGAGCCTGTTACAAAGCGTCGTTTCAAGGCAGTGAAGGACAAACTTGATCAACTGCTCTCATCCTCTTCCTCTGGAGCTTACTCTGAAGCGGCATTAAAGGCTTTATTCACAACTATTGTTCAAGAACACAGTGCCTCACTCTCTACTGTAGCCAAATCCATTGACGCATCCACTTCTCAATGCCAGCAAGCCTCTCTTGCTGTTGAGGCTTCTACCAAGGAGTGCAAGGAAGCGACCGCAAAAGTCGATAAACTAGTTTCTGAAGCTCATCTTTTTCTATATTATTTGCAGGCAGCAGCTATGAAGAATGTTCAAACAGTCAATGCTTCGATGGATAATCCTCAACGTTCTCTTCAATCTGAACGTTCCAACCTTGAAGCTGCTCGCCAAGCAATTGATGCTGCCAACGAAACTTTACATGCTAACGTCAATGATCGATTGACTCCACTGGAGGCTGAGTTAGCTGTAGAGAATCGTATCATGGATGAGCTAGACAGGCGAACCTCCCAGCTGAAAATGCAAAATTACAAGCTGCGTACTACTACTGCTGAGGTCAACAACCTAAAGTCGGAAAGGGAGGTCATTCGGAGTTCTGCTGCTGATGTTCACTCCATCCTACTTCATCTCCTTGAGTCTCATGATCCTATCATCACCATAACTATCAGGTGCCATTTGGCTGACAAGCTCAGACCAGCATTGGACATCCTTAGTCGTATCGAGGGTGTTCTGGTGACTAGTGTCCAGCCGAAACAAGGGGGTGAGAAGGTAACAGCTCAACCTCCTTCTGGACCAAAACCATCTACTGTACCGAAGGGTAATGAAGCTTCAGTTAGTAACAAGGAGAAAAAGAAGAAGAAGATTGGTAAGGATGACACAGACAATGAGGATGATGTCTATGCTGAGAATCCTAAAAACCCTTTTCAAAAGGTAAATCCCTCTAAAAAGGAAATGGAAGAAAACTACAAGAAACAAAAAGTTGAGCTCGAGCAAAAGCGAAAGGAGGCGGAGCTCCTAGAAAAGAACAAGTCCATGTTTCCTGTCTGGACTATAGATTCGCTTCAAAGATGCGCAATCGACGAGCCAAGCATTCTTTGGCTTGAGCCAGTAATGTCATTTGGGCTTGAGAACTCCAAGGATGCACAGTTCAACATGCCAATCACACGAAAGGCATTTATCTTCCATTGCTTCAATTCGACTGTTGCTATTCCTTCCCCAGACCCGTAGGTAAATAGGGATCTGCTAGAGTTCTACTTGGAGTTTTCTCAACCCCAGTACTTGAGCTGGAGTTCGAAGAAGATTACTACTGTCAAGGTGTTGAAGCCCTTTCAGCGGGGAAGTTTATTAATCTCAAATTCAAAGTGACTCGAGGAACTGAAGGCTCAGTTCACAACTTCACCCTTGCTAATCTACCGAACCTTAATACCCATGACTGGATACTCCTAAACAACATTCTTTTGTCAAATCCACAGGAGTACCAGCCAATAATTGATCATGTCAAGGAAATGCTTGTGTGCTACATTCACGTGGTAGCGAAGATGGACCAGGAGATTGCATCTGCCATTCACAAGCGAACTACGATAAAACTATGGGCAAAGCAGGCAATGTCAATGCTATGGTCAAGGGGAAGATTGATACAAAGTACCACATTGTTATGTTCATCATAGGCGAAGGTCAGAAATGCCTGTTCGCTCTCGTTGACAAACACCTCTTCTCTACGTCTTGCCCGGAGCATATTTTGGAGATCATTCAGAGGTGTGATCAGAACAGTGCAGCTGACAAGAAGTTGTTCACTGATATGCTGAGATGGTATATCCAGTTTCGGCAGACACTTCTCGTAATAGTTCCTCGGCTGTTCAAAGTAATAAAGACCGTGAAGCCAACACAGAAGAAATAATCTCTCGCCTCATTTGACGCAAAGGGGGAGATTATTGGGATTATTATGTTGCGTCATGGGCTCGGTCCTTAGCCCAGTTTTGATTACCAGTATTGGGCCTGTCCAACCATGCATGTTTTTGTTCTAGGGTTTAGTATATAAGCTACATGCATGCAGTCTTAGATGTTAACGCTTTGATAATATTTCCTTTTGAGTTTTGTAAACCCTAGCTCGCCTCTACAGCAGAAGTTCTTCATCGAGCTCTTCTGAGGCGTGACATCATTGAATCATAAGCATACATTTGATTCCATTTTGTGTTCATTCACTTACTGTATTTATCTTGTTTGATTTTCATATTCATACCTGTGAAAGATCTAATCGATCTAGAATTTAATTCTCATCAAAACCGAGGCTCTGATACCAACTTGTAATGTCCTAAAAATTTCAACAAGTTTAAATTTTCAAAACAACCCATTTACTAGTAAAAGTGTTTACAAAACATTGTTTCCAAAACATTATTTAGAAATCAGTGTCTCCCAAGATCAATGACATAAAATCAAGATGTGTACGGTCATGTCTTCGCCTTGCTACGAATCTCTGAAGTACCTAAAACCATAAACCAAAACTATAAGCACAAAGCTTAGTGATTTCCCCTAAAGTACCACCACACAAACAGTTAACATATACAACAACATCATGCATACAGGGCCTTCAGAATGACCGGAACGCCCCACCGGCCTGGAGTCCATCCGGTAAGCCCACATATCCTTTAGTCTGACTGGAATGCCCAACCGGCCTACAGTCTATCTGTTACGTTCACAAAACCTTCAGCATGCCTGGTACGCCTCACTGGGCCTTCAACCTATCTGGAAGGTTTTGTGGACCTTCGGCCTGACTGGTACGCCCGACTAGCCTTCTGTTTATCCGGGACACCTTGGGTCTGTTGGCCTTCAGCACATAGCAAGATCGCCTCAAACCACCCACACAACATGTCAACATATACATATCCAAAACACATATAAGCCTAATAAATAGTAACAACATATCGATATAAACATTATCGGGTTTGTTGACTGACAGCACAAAGTAGTACAGTCTTAACCCACCCACACCACGGCGACATATACACAGCTAAACATATAACCAGTTAACAGACAATCAGGAAGATCTTACAAATCACTAAGCATATCATAATCCTATATACCAGGATACAGATCTAATAGATCACTACAACATACTAACATACGATAAACCAGGATAACAATCCAATGGGTCGGTCTTGGTGCCTTCGACCCAAAAGTACAGTGAGGAAAACTTAACTCGCACTACCGAATCATACAGACGATCCCTAGCTGCTAGTTGAAAGATTCCCGAACCGCCAATAACAAGAAAAAACCCCATCAGAGTTGATCCCATGAATAATCTCTGACTGCAGATTTGCCAAGATCCAAGATCCACAAGCTTGCTTCCACTTCTAATCTCCTTGATGCAACTCCTTCTTCTTTAAGCACACAAAGAACACACTTTTAGCTCAAAAAAACTCTCATACGGGATTAGGGTTTGCCAAAAACGACTCACGGGATTGGTGGCTGAAAAGATGAGGCTAAATGATCCATAAAGGTTCTTAAATACCCCACAAACCCTAAAACTTAGGTGCTTAAATACCCCACAAACCCGATAGATTGAGGAGCATAACAACCTTGATCATACAATTACATTCACATGGCAACAGAACCCAACATAATTATACACTCAAAGAAGGCAATTCCACAATCCCTTAAAGAAACCAATCTACTTTATCTGAAGCCTGAATTTTGAACTATCCTAACTCCCTGACACACCGCCCATACTGAAACAATGCCAAAACCATAACACTTATCCATCGAATTATCTACTCGACTCCTGCTCACCTGTGATTCTTACTAGAAAACAGAATTCGCAGACCAACTGATGTTGCCGACAACCCTCCGTTCGACCAGAAGGGATTAGATATTCCTTCGAGAGAAGTCTCATCCTGATGATAACAATTTCCATCAACAGAAAGGCCTACGAAATATTGATTTCCTTAACTAATGAACCGAAATCCTGCTGCTAAAATGCTGAAATTTCATCACTTTCCCGACCTTTACACGGGTAGAACCATCCTAGAGCATAGACACGTATGCTAAATCCTGAATCCTTGAGCTGAGGTCTTTAACATAAAAATTTCTTGATTGACATCTTTCTGAGCATAGACCTTACACGGATACAGTCGTGGTTCCCAACGAGAGTTTTCAACAAAGACCCACTCGAGAATGGCCACTCATATTCTTCTCGAAGGCCCTTCCTTACTGTTGAGTTTTGAGCATTCTACCACTACTTAGGTGTGCATGCAACCCTAAATACCTTGGATCAATGTTTTCTCTATTATACATGCAAACTTGAACACTCCAAGGTATTAACCTAACTTGCATACAAAACATTGATACTTGGGTAATAAAACAAGTTAGAAGACATACCTTTTGTTGTAGTTGGAAGCCTTCGACCTTTAAGAACTTAGTGCCCCAAGTGTTGCACCTCAAATGGAATCACACAACACCACCAACAAGTGGAATAACTTGAGAGAAGAACACTAGCTTCACAAATCGGCTAGCCCTCACTTCTTATCGCTAAAAGGTGCCATTTCATGAACTATGAGGCTTCTTATATAGTGTGAACAATAGGGTTACACCATGTAACTCATGACTCTCTACATTCCTCATGATCCATCGGTTTTAACCTCCATGGAGTATCCATGGGTCACCACATGGGTTTAGCTCAACATGAAGAACTATGGATCATAAGCCCACTTTATAAGAATGAATGATTTACCAAATCAGTCCCCATTTATTTAATTAGTCTCTTTTGATCACAAAAGTAATTCCAAACTCATTCTTGATCAATACTAATTAAATAATATGATTTCATTTTAATATATTAGAATGTATAATATATTAATAAACCATAAATATCTTCTTCTCACAAAAGTCTATCCAAATTGTTCTGATGCCATTCAACCCAAATGGACCATGCTACTGTTAGGTCAAGTACATACCAATAATAGTTATGGTCTTAGACACCTAATCCAATAGTCTCCCACTTGGATAAGTCTAATAACTATTATTGCAAGCATGACTCCAACCCGACTAGGAATCGCAGCTCTTAAAAGCCGATGTCGAACTATGACCTATTCAATGACGTGTACATTAGATAAGGGATCATATATTTTCCTCCATTCTAGATATCATATGGACTAAGACATGGATTATAACCATTCTATATGTCCATCTGTGGTTTCCTGATTTCCGATTTATGACGACCGACTAATTGAACAAATCAAATTAGTTTAGGCCTGATGTCATCACTAAATCATCGAGGGGCCCACATATATAGTTTTTATCCACATGGGGTAAAAGGAACGAATAACCATCGACCCAAATGCTCGCTTGTACTTAATCATCAAGTCACATACAATGATATGTTTTATAACACCAAGTTACTGGTGTGTTTACATATATCAATGTGCAACTAACTTGCAACTACAACTCACACGTCTCCGTTTCAAGAATATAAGATATTATCCTCTCATGATCACTTATGATAAAATCCATGAAGAGATTCAAATGAGCGTGGGTTGAATCCAATACTCGAATCTTATTCGAGGAGCACTCATGAACACTGCAGCCACCTTGTCCTAGACAAACTACAGAACCATTCATGATAGTCTTGCCTCAATACCTACTTCCAAAGTATGATCGAATGTGGATGGTTTGAATAAACTGGTTATTCGGGAAGTCAAAACATGCAAAGTGAAACATAAGAATAATACTAATCCTATATGGCCTAAAAACCTTTGAGTCATATTGATTACTTTTTATTCATTGTATAATGTTTTGAATAATCAACTTAATACTTGAATTAAAACAATAATTATGCCATGCTCCAAGCATGCACACTGTGTGTATCTAAACAATAGTTATGCCATGCACCAAGCATGCACACTATGTTTGTCTATGGTCCTTACTTTGTGAAATAGATTAATTGAAAAACACTTCAATGATGCTCATTTCAAAATTCCAAATCCTGATTGCAAGTGTAAGAATTCCAAATTCTTGTCACTGCTAGAAAGTGTTTGTAACGACCCGTCTCCGGTATGATAATTCCTTGGTATTTATTTTGAAGTTTTGCAAGAGGGACTCGGCGAGTTCATAGCCTAACTCGCCGAGTAGGGTCAGGATTTCGAGCACATGTTAGCTGGCGACTTGGCGAGTCCATATTCTGGACTCGGCGAGTCTGTCCGTCTGGGAGAAACCCTAAATCCCCGGGTTGCCCACTATTTAAGCCACCTTATAGCCCCCAATCTCGCCTCCTTCACCCTCTAAAGCTGTGAGAAAACCCTAATTCGATCTTGAGTGTTTTTAGTGATCTTGTGTGCATTGGTGAAGGCTTGAAGAAGGAGAAGAAGAAAGGAGCAAGGAAAAGGATTATAGAGCAGAGATTCAAGGGAAAGCAAGAGCTCTTTGAGGTATTCTTCAGATTCCCTTCCCTTTTATGCTTTAAAACCCTTTCTAAATCTAGTTGATGCTTTTCTCAAGCCTTATGTTGATATGGAAGCCCTATTATGCCGAGATATCGTTAGATATGTTTATTTAGGAGTTGTAGAGCCCAGATCTATTGCCTTTATGGAGCTATTTTGCATATTAACCCTAGATCTACCCCTTTTAAGCATCTTTTAGCCTTTATCCCCTTGTTCATGTGTTTGTACACGTAAAGTTGGAAACTTTACGTGGTAATCAGCTTATTGGACTCAGATCTATCATTTGTATGTTTTGGATTCGAGCAGAATCGAGTGTAGAATAGTTGCATGGCGGTGACTCGGTGAGTCAGAAGAACGACTCGGCGAGTCGAGTCGCGAGTCCCCGATTTCTTCCTTTTGAGAGGTGTCGAGTGGGTCCAGTGAGTAGTGGAGTGGACTCAGCGAGTTTGAGGGTAGACTCAGTAATGGAGGGACTCGGCGAGTTGTTCATACAACTCGGCGAGTCCAAGGCAATCTTCTTAAGCTCAAGAATAACTCGTCGAGTTGTTCATATGACTCGGCGAGTCGGATGAAGATTTTCTGAGTTTTTGGATCGAGAGGGTACTCGTCGAGTCGATGTCATACTCGACGAGTAGCCACGAGTAGGATTGAGAAGTAAGGTTAGAGACTCGGCGAGTTGGCGGCCCAACTCGGCGAGTCAGGTCAACTGAGGGTTGACTTTGACCTAGAGTTGACTTTGACCGAGAGTTGACCATGACCGAGACTTGACTTTGACCAAGGGTAAAAGAGTCATTTTACCCAGTGCAGTGTTTAGTATTTGATTGAGTGTGTTTATGGACTTTTAGCCGGGGAGATACCGGAGCAGCAGCAGTTAGCTTCCAGAGCCATACACACAGCAGCCAGTTCACGAGGTGAGTTTCCCTTCAGTAGGAACGGGTCTACGGCCGCAATGCCGGCCCGTTTAATTATTTGTAGTTCCGGACTTTGGTCTGATGCAGTAGTTAGAGTGCTTGATGTCTTTGTGATACAAGCATGTTTGTGTTATGTGTTCCGGACTCTGTTCCGATGCAGTATGCATTATATGTGATTATAATAGTTGTTATGTTTTATGCTATGCCACGATCAGTCAGTTCCGGACTTCGGTCCGATGCAGTCAGTTCCGGACTTCGGTCCGATGCAGTCAGTTCCGGACTTCGGTCCGATGCAGTTAGTTCCGGACTCTGGTCCGATGCAGGGGACAAGGTCCCAGTCAGTTCCGGACTTCGGTCCGATGCAGCTAGTTCCAGACTTCGGTCTGATGCAGTGGGCAAGGCCCAGTATGTGCTTTATTTATGTATTGTATGGTATGTGGTAGTTTGGGGGAGCTCACTAAGCTTCGTGCTTACAGTTTCAGTTTTGGTTTCAGGTACTTCCGCAAGTAGAGGGAAGAGCTCGGGATGATGGCATCGCACACACCACAGCTTCAGCTTTTATCCTGGGAGTTGATTTAGTTTTTGATTTTGATATGACATTGATATGATACAGTTTTTCCGCATAGTGTTTTTGTTATGTTTAAGATATATCACGTATGGTTTTATGATATGACACTCAGATTATGGGTTTTAGTTATATTGAAAAATGAAATTTTTGGGTCGTTTCAAGTTGGTATCAGAGCCCTGGTTTGAGGGATTCGGGTACACTTCCGGGTGTATCTGAACTCAAACTAAGGGGGAAATAAAAAGATTTTTAAAAGGAAAATGTTTTCTAAAAGAATTTTGAAAGCACTTAGAAAGAAAGAAAATTTTTTAAAAACGAGATAAGGGTGTGGTGCATGCGATCAGCCGAGCTCAAGTAAGTACTCCCAAATTACCCATACAAGTTATTTGTTCAGTTTCAGTTTCAGTAGAACAGCATGCTAGTATAGGACTAAGGATCTAGGAGGATGCCTTATGTGCCTGCTTTATGTGTTACAGCTTTATGAGTATCGCATGCTAGTATTGAGTAGACAGTAGTAGGATAGCCTGTTTAGGTTATGCCTGATAGTATGAGCTTAACATTATATGCTAGTACAGCTTCTCGTTATGAGAATAGTTTTGCCTGAGTATGTTTCCTTTATCCGAATGCTACTTGCTTCGTGCTTTGTGGGGTTCTGAGTGATGGGAGTTAGCCATTAGGTGAACACGTCACACCACATGTGATCAGGGTTGAATAATCTCAGAGTGCTAGAACTGGCCCTATTGCGCAGCTCTTGTTTGAGTCCAACCGTTATAGGGACGGGTCTTTTACTTGAAGGATTATCTGATCCTCGTCACATGTGTTGGTGTTCAGGTGGTGGCTAATTAGCATTATAAGAAGACCTTCAGCAGCTGAGGACTAGTTGAGTTGAGTCTGAGGTTTCCCTAGGGCAAGCCTAGGATGAGGGTAGCAGAGATCTGTAGTAGTAGAAGTGACTTGGTGAAGTCAAGGCAGTTCTTGAAGAAAGTACGGATAGATGTGGAATGTAGTATGGGCCCGTACTACTGAAAGCAGAGGATCCGTACTCGAATCAAGAAAGGCTGAGACAAGACCAGGGAGCTAGTTGTAGTATCAATGATCCCTTGAGATATTTCAGTTTTCTGATGTAGTTGTGATGTGTTTCAGAATGGTGGTTTTGCGTTCCAGACCAGCAGCCGGCAGCGGAGGTGCCGGGGAGGGATCAGGTTCAGGCTCGGGGGACGAGCGCATGGATGAGCAGACCCGAGAGTTTCTTTCTTCGGAGATTACGTGCATCATTTTAGAGCAGACTCCTGTGATCTTCGGTTCGATCAAGGAGGGGATTCTGGAGCTGATGGATGAGACATTGGGCACCTTCCGTGCCGAGGTGGCGGCCATGATGGGGTCGTGCACCCTTACATTCAGGGAGTTCAGGGCATGTGGAGCTCCGGACTATCATGGGGCGCGGGACCCCATAGCGAGTACTAGATGGTTGGCGGATGTGGCCAACGCTTTCCGCACTAGCAGGTGTCCCGAGGGGGACAAGGTCAGATTGGCATCCTGTCTTCTGAAGGACAGGGCACGGGATTGGTGGGAGGAGGTCGGACACTCCATTGGAGATGACGCAGCATTGGACACCATGACTTGGGCTGATTTCTCTACCAGGTTCAGGGCGGAGTTTGCACCGGTTATTGAGGTGCAGCAGTTAGCTAGGGAGTTTCAGGACCTCACCCAGACTACAGAGACAGTGGCGGAGATCACCGCCAAGTTCAGGGAGAGGGCTCTTCTCGTTCCTCAATACGTGGCTGATGAGGAAATGAAGAAGGCCCGTTATCATGAGATGTTGCGGAGCGATATCCGCCAGTTTGTGAGCCGGTCCAGCTGTAAAACGCTGGAAGATATGATTGCTAGGGCTCGGGAGAGGGAGATTGATCTCGAGATGGAAAAGAAGAGGAAACCGGAGGCGGTTTTGGGTTCAGGCGGTTCGGGCAAAAAGCCCAAGGTTTCAGATCACAGATCTAGGAGTCAGCAGAGCCACGGTCGATGTGGCAAGTGTGGGAGATTGCACGAGGGGGCGTGCAAGGCAGGGAGTTCTGGCTGCTACAAGTGCGGTCGGATTGGGCATTTGAGTAGGGATTGTACGGCCCCTGCTACTTCCGTTGCAGCATCAGATCTGATTTGCTTTCAGTGCAATCAGAGGGGACATAAAAAGTCCCAGTGTCCGAGCTTAGCCGCAGCAGGGAAGGTGGTTGCACCTACCCCTGCTACCTTGAGGATTACAGATGGCCGGCAGGGCCGAGCTGATGCGCCAGTGGCGAAGAGTAGGGCGTTTCAGATGACAACAGAGGAGGCGCGAGCGACTCCTGATGTAGTGACGGGTATGTATCTTCCCTTCATCTCTTTATTATTATTATTATCGTTTGAATATTGCTTATGATTGTATGTTTTATTTAGGGTCGTTCTCTGTGAACAGCATTTCTGCTTTGGTATTGTTCGATTCGGGGGCTACCCGATCATTTGTATCGCTTGCGCTTAGCAAGAGATTTAGTAGAGCTCCTGGGGAGCTGGATTGTCTATTAGAGGTTGAGATAGCAAATGACAGGACCGTGAGGGTCGGCAGAGTGCATAGAGGGTGTTCCCTTCAGTTGTTTGATGAGCAGTTTTCAGTGCACCTAGTACCTATTCCCTTGCGAGGGAATAAGGTTATTGTGGGCATGGATTGGCTAAGCCCCAATGGGGCGGTGATTGATTGTGAGCTTCAGCTAGTGAGGGTTCGCACTCCCAGTGGGGGAGAGTTAGTGATTCAAGGCGAGAGGCCACAGCGAGGACCGATCTTTTGTTCCGCTGCAAGGGCGAGGCGCTATGTTCAGCAGGGTTGCGCCGGTTTTGTAGCTTACGTCTTGGATGCCCGAGAGAAGGGCAAGACGATAGTTGATGATGTTCCTATAGTGCGAGACTACCCGGATGTGTTCCTGAGGATTTGTCGAGGATACCTCCTGAGAGGCAGGTTGAGTTCAGGATCGACCTAATTCCTGGTGCGACTCCGATAGCCAAGGCACCGTATCGACTAGCCCCCCCTGAGATGCAGGAGTTGTCTACACAGCTGCAGGAGCTGTTAGACAAGGGTTTCATTCGGCCGAGCAGTTCGCCTTGGGGAGCGCCGATCCTGTTTGTGAGGAAGAAGGATGGGTCACATCGTATGTGTATAGATTATCGGGAGTTGAATAAGGTAATGGTGAAGAACCGTTACCCACTTCCGAGGATAGATGATTTGTTTGATCAGCTTCAGGGAGCGTCTTGGTTCTCCAAGATCGACCTACGCTCCGGTTATCATCAGATGCGGGTTAGAGATGAGGATGTACAGAAGATTGCTTTCAGGACCAGGTATGGTCATTATGAGTTTGTGGTGATGCCATTTGGGCTCACCAATGCTCCAGCCGCGTTCATGGATCTCATGAACCGCGTGTGCAAGCCGATGCTGGATCGGTCAGTGATAGTATTCATCGATGATATCTTGGTATATTCCAAGACGCAGGAGCAGCACGAGGAGCACCTGCGGGAGGTGCTGGAGGCTTTGAGGAGGGAGAGACTTTTCGCAAAGTTCTCTAGATGTGAGTTCTGGTTGCGCGAGGTGCAGTTCCTTGGTCATCTCGTCAACCAGAAGGGTATTTTGGTAGATCCGGCCAAGATAGAGGCCGTGATGCAGTGGGAGGTCCCGAAGTCTCCATCTGAGATTCGGAGCTTCCTAGGGTTGGCAGGGTATTATCGGAGATTTATTCAGGACTTCTCCAAGATAGCAGTGCCGCTCACCCGACTGACCAAGAAGTCGGTGGTATTTCGTTGGGGGCCTGAGCAGCAGGCAGCGTTCGAGACCCTCAGACAGAGGTTGTGCGAGGCTCCGATCCTTACCTTGCCAGAGGGAGTAGAGGACTTCGTAGTCTACTGTGATGCCTCGATCACATGTATGGGAATAGTATTGATGCAGCGAGGCCATGTGATAGCTTATGCCTTGAGGCAGTTGAAGCCTCACGAGGCTAATTATCCTACCCATGATTTGGAGCTGGGGGCAGTTGTGTTTGCCCTCAAGATTTGGAGACACTACCTTTATGGGGTCCTTTGTACTATTTACACGGATCACAAGAGTTTGAGGTACCTTATGGATCAGCCGAGTCTGAACATGAGGCAGAGGAGGTGGTTGGATGTGCTAAAGGATTACGATTGTGAGATCCTTTACCATCCAGGGAAGGCCAACGTGGTGGCCGACGCCCTAAGCCGCAAAGTGTCGGCGGCCCCTTTCAGAGATATGTGTTTGAGGATGACAGTGATCACTCCGTTGTTGGGGCAGATCAAGGAGGCTCAGGTGGAGGGCCTCAAGGAGGAGAGACAGAAGTGTGAGAGGATCGTGGGCCGAGTAGCCTCGTTTGATTATGACAGTCGGGGATTGCTGACACTTCACGGGAGGGTGTGGGTACCGTACTGGGGTGGAGTACGGCAAGTGTTGATGGATGAGGCTCATAAGTCTCGATTTTCTATCCACCCAGGGGCGACAAAGATGTATCGAGATCTTCGACCTGATTATTGGTGGCCCTGCATGAAGCGGGACGTCGCCTGGTATGTTGAGAGATGCCTGACCTGCAGGAAGGTCAAGGCAGAGCACCAGAGACCTCACGGTAAGATGCAGCCGTTAGACATTCCCGTGTGGAAATGGGAGGACATCACCATGGATTTTGTCACCAAGCTTCCCAAGACCGCACGAGGAGTGGATTCGATATGGGTAGTAGTGGATCGGTTGACGAAGAGTGCCCATTTTATCCCGATTCAGGAGAGTATATCGGCGGAGAAGTTAGCCGATATCTATGTGCGAGATATTGTGGCACGTCATCGAGTGCCGGTATCGGTGGTGTCAGACCGAGATGTTTGTTTTACATCCAGATTCTGGAAGCGGTTCCACGACGAGATGGGTACTTGTCTCCATTTCAGCACCGCTTTCCACCCTCAGACGGACGGGCAGAGCGAGAGGACGATTCAGACTCTCGAGGACATGCTTAGGGCATGTGTTCTAGATTTCGGTGGCAGTTGGGATACGTATCTTCCGTTAGCGGAATTTTCGTATAACAACAGTTATCATGCGAGCATCGACCGACCTCCCTTTGAGATGCTTTATGGGAGGAAGTGTAGGACCCCGATTTGTTGGGGCGAGGTCGGTCAGCGGGTCATCGGGAGCACAGAGGTGGTGCTCAAGACGACTGAGTTGATCCAGCAGGTCCGTAGTAGACTGCAGACTGCACAGAGTCGGCAGAAGAGCTACGCCGACAGGAGGCGTTCGGACTTGGAGTTCCAGGTGGGGGATATGGTCCTTCTGAAGGTCTCACCTTGGAAGGGTGTCATCAGATTCCGGAAGAGGGGCAAGTTGGGCCCCAGATTTATTGGTCCTTTCAGGGTTTCAGCCCGGGTGGGTCGGGTTGCTTATCGGTTAGATCTTCCTGAGGAGCTTAGTCAGATCCACAACACTTTCCATATGTCTCAGTTGAGAAAGTGTTTGGTGGATGAGTCAGCAGTCGTTCCCCTAGCCTGAATTATATTGAGAGGCCGGTCGCGATTCTGGACCGGACGACCAAGACCTTGAGGAACAAGGTAATTCAGTTAGTGAAGGTGCAGTGGCAGCACCGGAAGGGATCGGAATGGACATGGGAGGCTGAAGAGGAGATGAGGGAGCACTACCCAGAGATATTTGCAGATTCAGCCGTAGCAGACTTCGAGGATGAAGTTTGAGATAAGTTGGGGAGAATTGTAACGACCCGTCTCCGGTATGATAATTCCTTGGTATTTATTTTGAAGTTTTGCAAGAGGGACTCGGCGAGTTCATAGCCTGACTCGCCGAGTAGGGTCGGGATTTCGAGCACGTGTTAGCTGGCGACTCGGCGAGTCCATATTCTGGACTCGGCGAGTCTGTCCGTCTGGGAGAAACCCTAAATCCCCAGGTTGCCCACTATTTAAGCCACCTTATAGCCCCCAATCTCACCTCCTTCACCCTCTAAAGCTGTGAGAAAACCCTAATTCGATCTTGAGTGTTTTTAGTGATCTTGTGTGCATTGGTGAAGGCTTGAAGAAGGAGAAGAAGAAAGGAGCAAGGAAAAGGATTATAGAGCAGAGATTCAAGGGAAAGCAAGAGCTCTTTGAGGTATTCTTCAGATTCCCTTCCCTTTTATGCTTTAAACCCCTTTCTAAATCTAGTTGATGCTTTTCTCAAGCCTTATGTTGATATGGAAGCCCTATTATGCCGAGATATCTTTAGATTTGTTTATTTAGGAGTTGTAGAGCCCAGATATATTGCCTTTATGGAGCTATTTTGCATATTAACCCTAGATCTACCCCTTTTAAGCATCTTTTAGCCTTTATTCCCTTGTTCATGTGTTTGTACACGTAAAGTTGGAAACTTTACGTGGTAAATCAGCTTATTGGACTCAGATCTATCATTTGTATGTTTTGGATTTGAGCAGAATCGAGTGCAGAATAGTTGCATGGCGATGACTCGGTGAGTCGGAAGAACGACTCGGCGAGTCGAGTCGCGAGTCCCCGATTTCTTCCTTTTGAGAGGTGTCGAGTGGGTCCAGTGAGTAGTGGAGTGGACTCAGCGAGTTTGAGGGTAGACTCAGTAATGGAGGGACTCGGGGAGTTGTTCATACAACTCGGCGAGTCCAAGGCAATCTTCTTAAGCTCAAGAACAACTCGTCGAGTTGTTCATATGACTCGGCGAGTCGGATGAAGATTTTCTGAGTTTTGTGATCGAGAGGGTACTCGTCGAGTCGATGTCATACTCGACGAGTAGCCACGAGTAGGATTGAGAAGTGAGGTTAGAGACTCGGCGAGTTGGCGGCCCAACTCGGCGAGTCAGGTCAACTGAGGGTTGACTTTGACCTAGAGTTGACTTTGACCGAGAGTTGACCTTGACCGAGAGTTGACTTTGACCAAGGGTAAAAGAGTCATTTTACCCAGTGCAGTGTTTAGTATTTGATTGAGTGTGTTTATGGACTTGAAGCCGGGGAGATACCGGAGCAGCAGCAGTTAGCTTCCAGAGCCATACACACGGCAGCCAGTTCACGAGGTGAGTTTCCCTTCAGTAGGAACGGGTCTACGGCCGCAATGCCGGCCCGTTTAATTATCAGTAGTTCCGGACTTTGGTCTGATGCAGTAGTTAGAGTGCTTGATGTCTTTGTGATACAAGCATGTTTGTGTTATGTGTTCCAGACTCTGTTCCGATGCAGTATGCATTATATGTGATTATAATAGTTGTTATGTTTTATGCTATGCCATGATCAGTTAGTTCCGGACTTCGGTCCGATGCAGTTAGTTCCGGACTTCGGTCTGATGCAGTTAGTTCCGGACTCTGGTCCGATGCAGGGGACAAGGTCCCAGTCAGTTTCGGACTTCGGTCCGATGCAGTGGGCAAGGCCCAGTATGTGCTTTATTTATGTATTGTATGGTATGTGGTAGTTTGGGGGAGCTCACTAAGCTTCGTTCTTACAGTTTCAGTTTTGGTTTCAGGTACTTCCGCAAATAGAGGGAAGAGCTCGGGATGATGGCATCGCACACACCACAGCTTCAGCTTTTATCCTGGGAGTTGATTTAGTTTTTGATTTTGATATGACATTGATATGATACAGTTTTTCCGCACAGTGTTTTTGTTATGTTTAAGATATATCACGTATGGTTTTATGATATGACACTCAGATTATGGGTTTTAGTTATATTGAAAAATGAAATTTTTGGGTCGTATTTTTGGGTTGTTTCAGTGTTAGATTCTAAACTATCATGCAAAGAATCTTTTGTAATGTCTAGGTTCCAAAAGTCATAGAAACTTGACCAATGATATTACAAAATATTCCTTTGGAGATTGTTACAAGACAATTCCATGGAAATGAAGTCTCAAATTTAAAGTACATTCCTTTGAATATCCTTATTGCATGAAAGTTTCCAACTTTATCATCTATTCTTCAACTCTGAATATGGAAACATTCCATATTTGCCATATGACAACTCATTATTAATATACTCCAGTCTATTCATAATAATGTCAATATGGTCCATCCATTACTATACATCCAACTATCCTTAAGCGACCAATATTTAGCGAACCTTAGATTGTCCTTTATAGTTGTTTAACCACTTTAGTTATATCCGGTTCTATTCCTTTTTCCCTCTAAACGCCCTAGGCATTCGATAAATCACAACACGATAATATTATAGCATATGAATTAATCCTATACCCGAAGCATATGGGCCACGATTCATAATGTCTAACATAAAGACATGATGCTTAATCAGTCTTTTGCTATAATATTTCTATTTGCCATGTTCTCATAATTTTGATTATGAAGAGGGGTGTCGTAATCATAATCAAATTTGAGAACGCAATTAACATTTCCATATATAGAATTTCCTTATGTTGAACCATTCCAACATAACATTCATATATATTTGACAAAATTTGATTAAAATCTCAATATAAGCTTTTAGAATTGAAATGAAGTATAAATTCCTCTCCCTTAATTATAGCAAAACAACTTTTCAAACCCTGCAACTTTGCGAATTAAAACCTTTTTTCTGTAATTAACATTGTTAACTTCCAACACTTACCATAATAATTATGCTCCCATTAGCATAAAAATTATTATTAGCATAACACTTATGCTCCCACTAGCTTTGACATGTATTTAGAAATTAGTTGGACTTCTAGAAATCAATACTTATTGCCTTTAATTACCAAAGTTCAGATTTATGATACGAGATGCTTCGATAAGACTTTATCTAGGCTTCTCAAAATCATACACCTTTCCTTAGATAGCTCACACGTGTGTCTTAACAATTTTAGAACTTACACCCATAAGTATGAAATGTTTAGACCTGTGCCATTTCTCACAATTTGAATTATGAAGAGGGATGCCGTAATCATAATCAAATTTGAGAATGCAAATATCACAACTGCTATCTCCTTAAAATCTACTTAGTGAAAGCGTTTCCTCGCCATCATTTTCATAAATCGGACAGAAACCTTATGACACTTCGATTTTATGGTGTATGTGTTCCTATCCATGTGAATTTGTCATGACCATAATCACAAGACATGGTTAGTGACAAATCCAAACTCATATGGACTGAACTTGTTTAATCTTAATTTCTTGCCACCTAGCAACACAAGGGCCTGCCATTACTTCCAAGTAGTTATGCAAACAATTAAGATCTCTCAGAACTCACATGCATAGTCAACTTTAACTAGAATGGGCAAAGAAACAAGAATATGTGAACTCGATAGGTCACAAACCTCAAGTCGTGTGCTAGTGTTTAACAATAGGTTTATTCTTGATTAGTTCTTGAAACTTGTGAAGATATTTAAGACTCCCACTGACCTCTTGACAGGTATGATTCACTTTGTCAAGGAACATTACTTGACAAACCAATATTCAAGAGTTAGGGTGGATACTAATCAACGCAAAGACTTCACACAATTGGCCTTAGTTGGTCTTTGTTTTATCCAAAACATCACAACTTACCAATTTCAAAATGTACAAGAGTAGAAAACTTTTACTTTACATTTGATAAGTGTTTTAAAACTTTCTTAAGATTATGTCACTCAAGGTTACAATCTTGGAGTGTGACTCTAAGACTTGTTTTGGGAACAAAGTATGACTCATCTTCTTGATTTATACAATACAACTTGCATGATTCCAAGTTTCTGTCCAATTGAAACTTGGGTGATGAGAATCTTTCCTTATTTGGGAAATACTCGACACTACCACAAACGAAAGAATCAAATTCATATTGCTAACATAGAAACATACAAACATCAATTTTCACAAATGCCTTTACAAGGAGATATAGTAAAAATAAAACAAAATTTTATTTATTTATAAAATGCGGAAAAAACTTTTCGTTACAATGCAATTACAAATGAAAACTATGTTATTACATATTTCCTAGCAATCCATCATAACTGTAAGCAGCAGCTCAAAAAATCCAATCTTCGAACCATGCGATTGAAATTTATCTTCGCGATTAGATTCAGCATACTCTTCCTTTAAGCTTCCTTCCCTTTGCATGACCCTACCAAAAATCAAAATGCAACCTTGTCACATCATGTATTAAGAATCGTCAATTGGGAACTTAATAGAGTTAGATAGTAGACTTACATGAAGTAGAGTCAAACTTTTCAATTCTAGCTTTTCTCAGATCTTTCAGGTAGTCAGGGCAGCTTCGCAACCAATGCCCCTTCTCTTGGCAATAGAAACATATAGACTCTTTAGGAATAAGGGTTGAATTTTAAATTTTTAAAATTCTAGGGTTTGGAATTAAAGTATTCTAAAGTGACTTTACATTTACAAATTCCAAAACATGAGGCAAGTTTTGTAACTTTCAAAACTTTTGGAATTCATAACTTATGAGTTTAATAAAGATTTTATGAAAAGACTCTTAACATTCCATAACTTGAGGACAAGTTATGGAGTTCATAAAAAAAACCATTTATGAGGAAAAAGTCTACTCAAGTTCATAACCTATGACTTTAATGATTTCTTTAAAAGAAACTTTTCATTTTTCGATAACTTGAGGGAAAGTTATGGAATTCATCAAAAGCATTTAGATCAAAAATTCTAACAAGAAAATCAACCAATTTGTCTATGATCTAAATTAAACTCATAAGAACAAGACAATTCACATCAAACAAATTTCATGTAATTAGCCAAACCATACAAACTAATACAAAACATGAAACTTTGACAATTATCTTATAAATTGGATAAGTATGATCATTACCACATCAAAAATAGGTTTATAAAATCAAAAATAGTTTAGGGCAATGATCCTAGTCCAATTTCAGCCAAAAAAAACTCGAAAAACTACATTCTGGGCCACCAACTCGGCGAGTTGGATGAATTTGTGCTTGGACTCGGCGAGTCCACTATCCTGAATAGCAGAAAATCGATTTTTAAAGCATTTCCAAGCAAGTAGCATCAAGTATAATTGAAAACAAGCCTAGGCTCTGATACCACTGTTGGGTTTTAAGCATTCTAACACTCCTAAGGGTGTGCATGCAACCCAAAATACCTTGGATCTATGGTTTCTCTATTATACATGAAAACTTGGACATTCCAACATATTACCCTAACTAGCATACAAAACATTGATACTTGGTAATAAAAAAAAAAGTTAAAAGACATACCTTTTTTTGTAGTTAGAAGCCTTGGACCTTTAAGAACTTAGTGCCCCAAGTGTTGCACCTCAAATGGAATCACACAACACCGTCAACAATTGGAATAACTTGAGAAAAGAACACTTGCTTCACAAATTGGCTAGCCCTCACTTCTTATCACTTAAAGGTGCCATTTCATGAACTATGAGGCTTCTTATATAGAGTGCACATTAAGGTTACACCATGTAACTCATGACTCTCCACATTCCTCATGATCCATGGTTTTTAACATCCATCGAGTATCCACGGGTAACCACATGGGTTTAGCTCAACATGAATTACTATGGATCATAAGCCCACTTTATAATAATGAATGATTTACCAAATTAATCCCCATTTATTTAATTAGTCTCTTTTGATCACAAAATCAATTCCAAACTAATTCTTGATCAATACTAATTAAATAATATGATTTCATATTAATATATCAGAACATATAATATATTAATAAATCATAAATATCTTCTTCTCACAAAAGTCTATCCAAATTGTTCCAATGCCATGCAACCCAAATGGACCGTGCTACTCTCGATTCAAGTACATACCAATAATAGTTATGGGCTTAGACACCTAATCCAACACTTACAACTGATGAGCGTCCAGCTGTGAATTTGCACCCAGTACCTGGCTAGAGACACTAACAAACACATGCAGAACTGATCTTCAAAACATACCCACTGCGATCTTCACCCAAAACCAAACCATAAGATGTACCAAAACCTTAATAACCCTTGACTCTCTGCTATGCCATCACCAACCATTGCTTTGCCGAACATAGAAAATCAATCCAAGAATTTATGCGATATATCCAAACCCCTTATAGACTCGGGTGTACCCCCCACCTTGACAACCACTCGAGACAGTCATAAAGAACTTTATGACTTGAGACTTCCCAACCAATTCCCAACTTGAAAACCAACACCTTATGTAACTAGCTCGAAAAAATTCCCACGGTTACCCCGAAGGTTACCAAAACCTGAGTCTGCTATGAATGAAGTTTCCACTCCACCATTGAGGGTAAACATACCCGAAGACCCAAAGAACATAGAACATACTGAACTTGATGACAGATTGGCCCAACCACTATATCTCGGCTGACACCATAAAACTTTTGAGAGAACCTCCACTAAATGATGAACCCCACGACTAGTGGTCAAGAACAATTTGACACATAATCCAAAGAACCAAGACTCACATGGAACTGAACATACCTGCTTGTGGAAAAGATCCACTGATCAACATTTGCCCAGCTAATCCGAAAACAACTACCCACACAACGAAGTGGAAAATCAATCAACGGTTTATATACCCAAGATAAAACCCCATCAGAGTTGATCCCACGAATAATCTCTGACTGCAGATCTGCTAAGATCCACATGCTTCTGGAGCTTCCCAAGAAGGTGATGTTCTAAGATCAACAATCTTGCTTCCACTTCTAATCTCCTTGATGCAACTATTTCTCTCTTAAGCACACAAAGAACACACTTTTAGCTCAAAACACTCTCTTATGGGGTTAGAGTTTGCCAAAAATGACTCAAGGGCTTGGAGGCTGAAAATATGAGGCTAAATGATCCATAAAGGTGCTTAAATACCCCGAAAACCCTAAAACGTAGGGTTTTTTTCGAACATGAGTACGCCCAGCGTACTCACATGTACGCGTAGCGTACAACTCCAGCTCCCAAAATTATCATTTTTCCACTAGGGCTTCTTGCGACTACATCCTTCCAAAACAAGGACCAAAATGACATACTTTAAAACCAAAAAGTTAATTTGAAAAAGTTTGAAAGCCGGGGTGTTACATTTTTAACCTAAAATGGAAGGTACATGCAGTGGACATGAATGTCCATAAAGCTACGATTTTTATGGTCCATTAAGTGTAGAAAATCCTACTAGAAACTTTGGAGGAGTAACTCTAAGTGCTTAATGGGTGTTTGCATGGCTTGAGTTGCCTTTAAGGATTTAGGACTTGAGATCTTGATTATTGAGATGTCTTCATGGATAAAGTTGGAAACTTTATCCATCAAGACCGTAGGAAGGACCAAATCTGAGATTTGGAGCTCTTGGAATTGTTGGAAAACAACTTAATGTATTAAGATGTTCAGATAAGTCCCCACAACGTGGTCTCAGGTTGTACGTCACACCCCGCTAAAGCGGAAACACGTGGCATGGCTTATATAAAGGGTTTCATAGCAAAAGTTAAAAGATAACACCAACCATAGTATTAAAAATCATTACTAATTTACAATAAGTTTGCACAACCTTTTAAAAGAAATTACAATGTATTTAAAAGTCAACACATGCAAATGCTCCTACAAGTGTTGTGTCTCTACGTGCCTCTTACTAGATGATTCCTGAAAAAGCATGTAAAACGAGCGTTAACTATAAAAATAGTTGATGAGTACCCACAGATTAAAAATAATATTGGTTTCAAGAATCAAAATAAAATTTTTAATAAAAGTTTCCATAAATAAAAGTATATTTCTAAAATGAGTTTTCAAGAATCGAAATAATATATGTTGTTACAAAGAGCAAACAATTTCATTGCTAAAACAAGTATATAAGTTTTCAGTAATAAAGGTTCATTTCTATAATGAGAAACAAAGCTCGTTGCTATAATAAGCATAAAAGCTTCGTTGCTAAAATAAGTATTCAAGTTCATTGCTAAAATAAGTATACAAGTGTCGTTGCTAACATGAGAATACAAGTTTTGTATGTGCATAAAGATTCGTATGTGCATCAAGTTTCCATTCATGAGTTCACAACCCAAGCCTAATGACCGAATCGTGCCCTATTGACTACTATGTGTATAGCAAACATAGTGTATAAAATGGTAAAATGCACTCAAGCGAATCGTGCGAGTGAAGAGTTGTCTACCTCCTAATAGCACTATCCATAATAACCATAAACTCAAAAGAGTTAATGAGTTGTGTCTAAAGATTCCAGGGACTTAACCGCGATACAGTCCTCATGAATTAAAGTAACATGCACATACATACGAAATATAGCAACCAAGTTTCATACGAGTCAAAATAAACACAAAGAATATAAAAAGTTTAGGACATGCTTTTCCACCCCAAAATATTTAAAAACCAAAAATAGGGGAGTGATGAATACTCACAATATGCATTAAGATGATGCAAATGGTGCCTTCAGCTACGATCCACTTGTAACACTATCAATTCCTACACGATGTTACACACTAATGAGTCTCAAATAAAAAGCTAACACTAGTATTCTTGCTACTACAATACAATTATGCCAATATTGGGTCAAAATTTAATATTGATAAGTTACAAACATTTTTATGAAATGGTGAAGTTTTATAACTCATGTGATTAAGACAAATTTGGATATTAATTTTCCTGATTTTTGTAATAACAATTGAGGGTATTTCAACACATTTAAATGTGTTTTAAGCTCTTAAAAAGCCAAAATATTATCAAACAGTTTCCAAAAATTCTCAAACTTTGTATTTTGATTCTAAACATAGCAGAGGGCTTCCATAAATTTTCCTTTGAATTTTTGATATAATTAACTATTTTTCCAAAATTTTAAGCCTTCATAACAGTATAAATTTGTGAAAAATAGAATACAGATGATAAAAATTCCCAAACATTTTGTAATACTGCCATTAGACATTATTAAGCTAGGAAAAATATAAAAATGGATTTCTAAACTGTTTAACCGAACTTTATGATTTTTGTGCATTTCTTCTAATAAAACTTAAAATAAAAAGAAAACAATTTCCAAAATTGCCCAAAATTTTTGTAACACTGTTATTACATTTATAGAAGTTGTGAAAAATATAAAATATATTTTTCAATTAGTGTTGCTATTTTTCTTTGTTTAATCATCTTAAATAATCATTAATTGAATAATAATTATTAAATAGTTAGAGTAAATTACCAAAATTTTTGTAAAGTTCATTTACAGTTTAAATGATCTAAGAAAAATCCCAAAGATGGTTTTATCTACTGGAATCCGATTTTGTGGATTCAAGTGTATTTAATTTTAGAAAATAGGAATTTTGGATGAGTAGAACTTTCCTAGTATATTTCAAGGTCTTCTGGTAAATTTTCTAATATATTTCAAGGTCTTCTAGTAAATTTTCATGAATTTTGGATGAGTAGAACTATTTTCCTGTTTTTAGTCCATTATAAACACAAAAATCGGGAAAAATAGGAATGCATTATGAAAAATTCTGAAAATATTTTTCTGAGTCTTAAACATAAGGTAGGAGCTGCAAAAATTATTAAATACCCTTTTCATATTTTCTAAAGTGGTTTTGTGATTTATTGGGGCTAAACAAAAAGAAAATTCAAAACCATACTAAACAGTAACAAAAATCGATGAAACTTAATGAGAAGTCATTATTTAGCATAAGGGTCATCCACGAATTTACCTAGGATTTATAGACCTCATAAAATATTTTATATGATTTATTACCCTATTTTCTTGCATTAATTATAATAATTCAAGAAAAATGAATTATTCTCTGGAAATTTAAGATCATCTTATCTTATTGATGGTAATCTGGGAAAAATTGGATTTGGTCAGAAAAGGATTTTTAGATATTTATTTGGAAATAAATCCTTCATGAACATATTTGAAAGCTTTTAACAACATACTTTGATGATCTAGCTTCTAAGCTTGAAGATCATCACATGCATGTTTGTTTGAAGATCATTCATGCATTTGAAATGTTCAAAATTCGTTTTTGAAAGAAAACTTTGGATGCATGTGGTGATTTTCCACCAAAACGTGTAGAAAAGTGCATTTGTATGGTTTTGACTTAGGTTTTGGTCCTTGGATTTCACCATTACAACATGCATGTTGTTTTTGGGTGAAATCCTACCACCATCATCATAAAAACCATGAGTTTGAGCAAGTGTTCATGATTTTACCATATAATGGAGTAGAAGAAGGAGAAAGTGTAAGAAAAACCTTTAAAACTAGAAAGAAAGGTGAAGGAGATTAAAGGATTTTCGGGTTTACCTTTAATAATACTTCAAGATAATGAAGATTTCATGATTATGGGTGTTCTTTGATCTTATTTTTCCATAAATTTTGTAACACCCAAAGTTTTGAAGGCCAAGAAAGGAAAGAAAACCTTAATGTTAAGGGGCGACTCAGCGAGTCCAAGGAGGAACTCGGCGAGTCCGAGCGGGATCCGGGTCGAGGAGTAAGTGACCGACTCGGCGAGTCGGCCAAGGTGACTCGGTGAGTCTGGTATGTGCGTGGAAAACCCTAAATTCGGAACTTGGAGCCTATATAAACGTCTTAATCTTCTTCCTAGGGTTCCTTACTACCTCTTAAGCCCTGGATATCAAACCCTAGCCGCCATATCCTCTTTTTGAGCCACTTATTGCCTTCAATAGTGCATTAAGCTTGGAGAAAGAAGAAGAATCTTGAGAGTGCAAGAAGGGGGCTATAGATCCGGGATTGGGAAGACATTTCTGAGCTTTTGGAGGTATAAACTAGTTCTTGGACCCTTTTTGCATCTAGATTTATCTGTGGTTGTTGGGGCTCTTTAGCCATAATGATATTATTTTGAGTTAGGAGCCAGATCTGGAGTTGCTACTTCAGATCCAAGTATGTTATGGACTGGAGAAGCATAAAGTATCAGCCCTTGAGTCGATTTTGAAGCCCCTTGGCCTTAAACCCTAGTTTATGGTGGATTGTGCCTAGATCTCCTTCTCTACACATAAAGTTTGCAACTTTACGTGGGAGATAGGCTTGGGAAGGGTAGATCTACAGTTTGGAGTCCATGCATGACTCGAAAGTCATCTGCATGTATGTAGATCTGAATGGACTCGGCGAGTCCTTCTAGTGGACTCGGCGAGTAGCTTGTAGATGAGGAGGAACTCGACGAGTGGGATGTACAGCTCGTCGAGTCGGATGAAGATGGGCACGAACTCGACGAGTTGGATGAACAACTCGGCGAGTTGGATGAAGATTGCCTTGTGCTCGGCGAGTCTGCTCTTGGAGTCGACGAGTCAGGTCGCGTAGCCCCAAACCCTTCGAGTTAAGACTCGAGTCAGCGAGTTGAGCAAGGACTCAGTGAGTTGGTCAGGACAGGATTCGGGAATCAGTAGACTCGGCGAGTCAGGGGCTGACTCGGCGTGTCATGTCGCGAATGGAAGGACCCTGAGTATGTGAACTCGGCGAGTCAGTAAGTGGACTCGGCGAGTAGGGTTGACCTGGAAGGGTTGACTTTGACCAGGACTTTGACTTGACCAGAGTTGACTTGGTTGTCTGTCAGGGGTCAGTTTGACTCAGTGTTGTATTGATATTGGTAGCTCGGGGAGCTGGTGGAGCAGCAGTTCGGAGTCAGTGGTCAGGTAGCGGTCAAAGGGATTAGCAGCAGCAGTTCAGCAGTATCAGGTGAGTTTCCCTGTGTATGAATGGGTCTACGGCCACAATGTCGACCGATGTAGTTATGAGTAGAAGACCCAGGGGTTAGCCCTACGCCCAGTATGCTAGTATGATATTCGGGACGAGGTCCAATGATAGCGGGCGGGTGCCCAAGGAATGGTTTAAATGATAGTTTATACTTTTTGTATGTGTGATACTTGTATGTGCCTAGTAGGGAGGTGAGTGTGGGCGAGGTCACGTATCTCACCAATAGCAGAGTGTGGATGGTGTTCCACATCTCAGTAGTAGCAGAGCAGGGGCGAGGCCCAAGTCAGGAAAGGAGTGAGTGTGGTTTGGGCCCGTATCTCACACCAGTAGAAGCATGGACGGGGTTCCGTGACTCATCAGTAGCAGGTCAGGGGCGGGGCCCAAAGATACGCGAGGCCTTAGGACAAGATCCGTTAGTATGTGTTTAGCTTATGTGAGACGTTTATGTGCTATTATATGTTAGTGGGCGAGGCCCTATGACAGGCGAGGCCTACGTGAAACAGATATGTATCCGAGCGGTGCTCGAAGCCAGGCGGGGCCTAGAGCGGCGGGGTCGTTGTAGTGGGCGAGGCCCAGGATAGCGGGTGCGGCCCAGTATGTGCAGTATGTGGTTATGCATGGTATGTGGTAGGTTGGGGAACTCACTAAGCTTCGTGCTTACGGTTTTCAGTTTTGGTTTCAGGTACTTCCGGTAGCAGATGATGGAGCTCGGGATGATCGCATGGCACACACCATAGCTTAGACAGCCTGGGAATGTTTACTCTGATAACGAATATATATTTTGGAAACTAATACTTTGTCTATGTTTGAAAACGATGAATTTGCTTAACGTAATGTTTTATTAAATGAAATTTTTAGTCTTGAATTTTGGGACGTTACAAGTTGGTATCAGAGCCTTGGTTTGAGGGATTCGGACATGCTCTCGAGCGTGTCTGAACTCAAACTAAGGGATTGGTATAGAAGTTTTCAAAATGAAAAGACAGTTTTGTAAAAAGAGAGTTTTGGGAAAGAAAACAGTTTTAGAAAGGCAAAAATAATTTAGAAAGAAAAGAACTTTGAAAAGAGAAAAAGGGTGTGGTGCATGCAATCAACCGAGCTCAAATAAGTACCCCAAAATACCCATACAAGTTTATGTTATGATTATCAGTTGATAGAACAGTATGCTAGATTAGGACTAAGGATCTAGGAATGATGCCTTATGTGCCTATTATTTGTGTTTGAGCTGCATGATAGTGCTGATTAGACAGTAGTAGGATAGCCTGTTTAGGTTATGCCTGGAATTATGAGTTTGTGTTGCATGTTAGTTCAGATTCTTGCTGTTTGGATATGATTGCTTGAGTATGTTGTGGTTAGATTTTCCCCTTGTCTGAATGCTGCTTGCTTTGTGCATTGTGGGATTTTGAGTGATGGGAACTATCCATTAGGTGGATACGTCACGTCACATGTGATCAGGATTGAATAATCTCAGAGTGTTGGATTTGGCCCTATTGCGCAGCTCTTGTTTGAGTCCAACCATTGTAGGGACGAGTCTTTTACTTGAAGGATTATCTGAGCCTTGTCACATGTGATGGTATCCAGGTGATGGCTAATTGGAATCACAAGGAGACCTTCAGCAGCTGAGGATTGTTTGAGTTGAGTCAGAGGTTTCCCTAGGGTAAGCCTAGGATGAGATAGTACTGGGAGCAGTAGTAGTGGATAAGGGACCTGGTGGAGTCAAAGCAATTCCTGAGGAAAGTACGGATAGATGTGGAAAGTAGCATGGGCCCGTACTACTGAAAGCAGAGGATCCGTACTTGATTCGGGAAGGGCCAAGACAAGACCAGGAACCTAGTAGGGGGTGTGTTCGGTCTCGCAGCAGTGATGAGTTTTCTGATAGTGGTTGTGTTATATGTTTCAGCATGGTGACATTGCAAGAGAGACCAGCCGGCGGATCAGGCGTCGGAGAGGGATTAGGCTCGGGTTCAGGGGACGAGCAGCTCGAGGAGCGGATGAGAGAGTTGATATCAGCTGAGGTTACGCACAGTATTCTAGCTCAGACTCTTGTGATCTTTGGCACGGTTAAGGAGGGTATACTGGAGATCTTGGATGAGAGGCTGGGAGCCTTCCGTACCGAGATGATGGCTTTGTTGGGAGCGCGTACCTTGACATTTCGAGAGTTCAGGGCTTGCGGGGCACCAGATTATCATGGGGCTAGGGACCCCATTGCTAGCAGCAGATGGTTGGCTGATGTTGCCAACGCTTTTCGTACGAGCAAGTGTCCCGAGGGGGACAAGGTTAGACTCACCTCCTGTGTTCTGAAGGACAGAGCGAGGGATTGGTGGGAGGAGATTGGTCATGCTTTGGGGGATGATGTCGCGTTGGACGCGATGACTTGGAGCGATTTCTCGGCCAGGTTCAGGGCGGAGTTTTCGCCGATTATTGAGGTGCAGCAGCTGGCACGAGAGTTTTAGGATTTAACGCAGACTACTGAGACTGTGGCGGAGATCACCGCCAAGTTCAGGGAGAGGGCTCTTCTTGTACCGCAGTATGTCGCGGATGAGGAGATGAAGAAGGCTCGGTACCATGAGATGTTGAGGGATGACATCAGGGAGTTCGTGAGCAGATCCAGCTGTAAGACGCTGGAAGATATGATTTCTCAGGCTAGAGAAAGGGAAATTGATTTGGAGCAAATCCGGAAGAGGAAGCCGGATGAGGTTCAGGTTGTTGCGGGTTCGGGCAAAAGGCCCAAGGGATCGGATTCGAGATCGAGGGATCATCAGGACCGCAGTCGGTGCGGAAAGTGTGGCAGGGCACACGGGGGCGCATGCAGGAGTGGTAGCGGTGGTGAGTCTGGCTGTTTCAAGTGCGGTCGGACTGGTCATTTCAGCAGGGATTGTACTGTTACCGCCGCGCAGGGATCAGACTTGATATGTTTTCACTGCAACCAGCGGGGCCACAAGAAGGCCCAGTGTCCCAGTTTCTTTTCAGCAGGACGGGTGATGGCACCCGCCCCTGCAACTTTAAGGATCACGGATGGCCGTCAGGGCCGGGTAGAGGCACCTGCGCCAGGGAGCAGGGCTTTTCAGATGACAACCTTGGAGACGCGAGCAACGTCGGACGTTGCAGGTATGCAATTTCCCATTTTCAGTTCTTTTATTTGTGCATGATTTTATTGTTATGGTTCTGCATCATTATCGGTAAAAGTATTTTATTTTGAGTGATCGATTGTGATCGAGTTATATGCCATCTGCATACCTTGGATATTTGTATGGTAGTTAGGGGATGTGCCCTAATGAAGAAGGTTTCGAAGGATGCAGTAACTGTAGCATGCTTGGGAGAGATTTGGTACGTCTCGCTAGTTCGGAGTGGTACAGTGATTGTGATGGATTGGCTAAATCCCTAGCTATGGCAGGCTTGGGTTCCTCAGTGGATGGGTTATGGAATGGTAGCAAAGATCGGGATCTCTTTTGAGTATTGAGCAACAAGGGGTAAGCAGGATCGAAGTGGGGGAGAATCCTCCGGGTGTGCCCAGAGAGGAGCACGCAGACCCAGAATGAGTACGTGACCTCCGAGAGGGAAGAGAAGTAGTTCAGCGTTTGATGGATTGAGGATTTCAGGGTTGGGAGTTTGAGAAACTCCCCATCAGCTAGTGCGTGTCATGGTAATGGTTAGTTATGGTTGAGAATTCAGGTTGTGGATCGCCGGTAGGACTTGAGGGAGTTGGAATGAGGATCTTGAGAGGTAATGGCACATGGGTGCCTTCGTACTAGCAGTCATCAATGGATGGTGATGTAAGACTATGGGTAAGCCGTAGCATTCCTTAGTAGTTTTGTTAGCGGAGTTGGGGCGAGGCCCTTATCTCCTAGTGATCAAATAGGGATCAGGAATGGGTAGTGGATGAGAATGATATGGAGTTTACCTATATAGCCCTAGAGAGGTGAGACCTTGGGAGAGGCCGCTCCAGGATATAGTTGGGTGAGACCCGTGGGCGAGGCCCGTAGGAGATTAGCAGTGTAGATGAGACCTGGGAGCAGGGTTGCTCAGTAGTATGGTTGGGTGAGACCCGTGGGCGAGGCCCGAGTGAGCGTGATTAGACTAGTGGGAATAGAAGGATAGAGGCGGATGGGACCCGTGGGAGAGGCCCGTGAGTTTTAGCAGCACAGGTAGGACCTGGTAGGGACCTTAGTGTCAAGTTAGGGGATCGAGAATCCCAGGTTTGTAGTGCCTGAATGGCAGAGTAGATTGAGCAGCTATAGGTGATCGAAGTTCTTTGCAAGTCGCTGGGAGCGACTAGTGGTGGTGTTAGGACTAGCTACCGGTAGGAGCCGGTGATCCAGTCATTGATAGGTTGGTAGGGACCAAGGTGGTCTCAGTTCATCCGGAAGTCAGAAAAGTAACAGCAGAATTATCAGGCAGTGGCAGTGCGAGCATGCAGCGCATGGTGGAATTCAGTTAGTTGATCGTGGGGTGCTCTGCACCAAACCATAGTAGAAAGAAATGCCCAGTGGATACTGGCGATTATGACCCGTACTGGTAAGCGGGGGTGATGGAGTTGGTGAAGGATAGGACATTCACAGTGATAGAAGGAAAAGTTGGTTATGGGGTTTTTCCTTGGGAAGGCAAGGAATTGTGCAAGGAAAGAAGCGGTGAACCCCTATAGGTTCAGTGCGGTACTCGGTGAGTACCACTCGGATTATCGATTGAGTAAGTCGTGTTTCTAGAATGTTCAGGGTCAGGGTTGACCCGAGATGATTATCCGCAAGGTTTGATGCTAGTCAGAATGATCGGGCGGTAGGCCAGCGAAGGAAGGCAGCTAGTGTTGGGATAATTGGTTGGGTATTGCAGGAAGATCGCAGGCGGTGGGCCATAGCAAACTTCGAGGACGAAGTTTAGTTTAAGTGGGGGAGAGTTGTAACACCCAAAGTTTTGAAGGCCAAGAAAGGAAAGAAAACCTTAATGTTAAGGGGCGACTCGGCGAGTCCGAGCGGGATCCGGGTCGAGGAGTAAGTGGCCGACTCGGCGAGTCGGCCAAGGTGACTCGGCGAGTCTGGTCTGTGCGTGGAAAACCCTAAATTTGGGACTTGGAGCCTATATAAATGTCTTAATCTTCTTCCTAGGGTTCCTTACTGCCTCTTAAGCCCTGGATATCAAACCCTAGCCGCCATATCCTCTTTTTGAGCCATTTATTGCCTTCAAGAGTGCATTAAGCTTGGAGAAAGAAGAAGAATCTTGAGAGTGCAGGAAGGGGGCTGTAGATCCGGGATTGGGAAGACATTTCTGAGCTTTTGGAGGTATAAACTAGTTCCTGCACCCTTTTTGCATCTAGATTTATGTGTGGTTGTTGGGGCTCTTTAGCCATAATGATATTATTTTGAGTTAGGAGCCGGATCTGGAGTTGCTACTTCAGATCCAAGTATGTTATGGACTGGAGAAGCATAAAGTATCAGCCCTTGAGTCGATTTTGAAGCCTCTTGGCCTTAAACCCTAGTTTATGGTGGATTGTGCCTAGATCTCCTTCTCTACACGTAAAGTTTGCAACTTTACGTGGGAGATAGGCTTGGAAAGGGTAGATCTACAGTTTGGAGTCCATGCATGACTCGAAAGTCCTCTGCATGTATGTAGATCTGAATGGACTCGGCGAGTCCTTCTAGTGGACTCGGCGAGTAGCTTGAAGATGAGGAGGAACTCGACGAGTGGGATGAACAGCTCGTCGAGTCGGATGAAGATGGGCATGAACTCGACGAGTTGGATGAACAACTCGGCGAGTTGGATGAAGATTGCCTTGTGCTCGGCGAGTCTGCTCTTGGACTCGACGAGTCAGGTCGCGTAGCCCCAAACCCTTCGAGTTAAGACTCGAGTCAGCGAGTCGAGCAAGGACTCCGTGAGTTGGTCAGGATAGGATTCGGGAGTCAGGGGCTGACTCGGCGTGTCATGTCGCGAATGGAAGGACCCTGAGTATGTGAACTCGGCGAGTCAGTAAGTGGACTCGGCGAGTAGGGTTGACCTAGAAGGGTTGACTTTGACCAGGACTTTAACTTGACCAGAGTTGACTTGGTTGTCTGTCAGGGGTCAGTTTGACTCAGTGTTGTATTGATATTGGTAGCTCGGGGAGCTGGTGGAGCAACAGTTCGGAGTCAGTGGTCAGGTAGCGGTCAAAGGGATTAGCAGCAGCAGTTCAGCAGTATCAGGTGAGTTTCCCTGTGTATGAATGGGTCTACGGCCACAATGTCGGCCCATGTAGTTATGAGTAGAAGACCCAGGGGTTAGCCCTAGGCCCAGTATGCTAGTATGATATTCGGAACGAGGTCCAATGATAGAGGGCGGGTGCCCAAGGAATGGTTTAAATGATAGTTTATACTTGTTGTATGTGTGATACTTGTATGTGCCTGGTAGGGAGGTGAGTGTGGGCGAGGTCCCGTATCTCACCAATAGCATAGTGTGGATGGTGTTCCACATCTCAGTAGCAGCAGAGCCGGGGCGAGGCCCAAGTCAGGAAAGGAGTGAGTGTGGGCTGGGCCCGTATCTCACTACTGGTAGGAGCATGGACGGGGTTCCGTGACTCATCAGTAGCAGGTCAGAGGCGGGGCCCAGAGATAGGCGAGGCCTGAGGACAAGATCCGTTAGTATGTGTTTAGCTTATGTGAGATGTTTATGTGCTATTATATGTTAGTGGGCGAGGCCCTGTGACAGGCGAGGCCTACGTGAAACAGATCTGTATCTGAGCGGGGCTCGAAGCCAGGCGGGCTCTGGAGCGGCGGGGCCGTTGTAGCGGGCGAGGCCCGAGGTAGGGGCGAGGCCCAGGATAGCAGGCGCGGCCCAGTATGTGCAGTATGTGGTTATGCATGGTATGTGGTAGGGTGGGGAACTCACTAAGCTTCGTGCTTACGGTGTTCAGTTTTGGTTTCAGGTACTTCCTGTAGCAGATGATGGAGCTCGGGATGATCGCATGGCACACACCATAGCTTAGACAGCCTGGGAATGTTTACTCTGATAACGAATATGTATTTTGGAAACTAATACTTTGTCTATGTTTGAAAACGATGAATTTGCTTAACTTAATGCTTTATTAAATGAAATTTTTAGTCTTGAATTTTGGGACGTTACAAATTTCGTGGGTTTGTGAGAGGTAAATAGGAGAAATGGAGTGGTGGTGATGAAAAGTGTGAGAGAGAATGAGAGGTAGAGTGAATGAGTGAAATTGATTAATGACATGGGAAAATGGTGTATTGGGGGGATGGGTCCAATTTTTTTGGGAGGAGGAGAGAGGATTTCTCTCTCATACATCCCATTCAAATCATTTCCCCTTATTTTTATAAATTTCTAAAGTTTTTATAAAATATGCTTAAGCTTTACATTGTTTTATAAAATCCTTGATTTTCCACTTATAAAATAAGGATAGATGTTGGTACATTAAACTATGATTTCCTAGACTATATTTCCCAACTTGATTATTTTAAGATAATATTATAAGTTTCATAACTATTTTTATAGAATTCTTGATGTTAAACTTTATAAAATTTAAGTTTTAGGGTTTTAGGGTTTTTAGGGTTTCTAAGAGTTTGTAAATCTTTGGATATCAAAATAAATAGAATATTTGAGACTTTAAATTATCCTATGGTATTATAACTCTTTTATAGTTATAAATAATGTTTGTAATTTATTTTTATCGGTTTATTGGCATTCTATGTAGTGATTCCGATTCAAGCGAAATTGAGGAATCAAGTATACTAGTCCTAGTCTTCAACTTTGACTTAAGTTTCTATGAGACTTTGACCTAATTTCTACTTCTAGGACAAATGCATGATGTGTTTATATGATTCATGAAAAGGCATTTGAGTCATAGAGTGACCCAAATATGGATAGTCACTACAGCTCAGTAGATGTAGGATTCACATATCAATGTGAAATCTAAGTACACTATCCATTGTTTCTAATTGTTTCCAAGTTTCTAGTAGGTTATAACTTAGCTTCTAGTTACTAAGTCTAGTATGTGTTGTACCTATATGTGCAACTAAGTATAGTCTAATCTAGAACCGACTGGAATTTTAACGGTTGTCACACTGTAATGGCGTGACAACTGGGTAAGGACCTGACTGTTTCATCCTTACGCTGCCACGACATGGCCGATAGATGGCCATGACATGGCAACTCACAGATTAGGGTTTTTGGGTGGTTGACTTGACTGTTAACCATGACAGTTAACTTGTTGAATTTTTAGTCAACTTGTGAGTTTGGACTTTAGGCTGAGATTGAGTTCCTTCTGTCTTATAGGTGTCTCGTTGTAACACCACGATTTTTAAATATTACATTTCTAACCCTTGGAGTGAGATTTGTTTGCAAAAGGGTCCCATGTGGCATTTAGGAGAAGGGGGATTCCAACTTAAGTACGTTGGGCGTACTCCAGCCAGGCCAAACACGAACTACTTAGGGTTTCAGCACTATATATTCATCTTTATGGCTCACGACCCGTTACCCTCCTCATCCTCCATCTAGAAAATCGTTCCTTAGCCAACCCTAATCCTCTTAAATGCATTTTTGAGCTTTGGTGTATATTTTGGTGTCCTTAAAAGAGCAAGTTGGAAAAGAATATCATCCTTGAAGAATGGGACACCCTTTGGAGGTATAAAGTTCTGAACTTGATATTGACTTCATTTAGTTCTTGATAGCCTTAGATTTATGGTTATTTTTCCCACGAGCTTGGTATTATGAGTATGTGGTACTCTACTCCTTTTGAGTTGTCGTTTCAGACATTTGGGAGTGCTTTGAAGCATAAATATGTGATCTTGGATGTGATATTTAGCCTATGCATGCGTTATAGGGTCTTATTGGGTTAAGAACATAAGGTTTTGGACATTAAGCATCTTATAACCATGCAAAGTCATAAAGTTGGAAACTTTATGAGTTAAGACATCATTTTGGGCTTGGATTTGAGTTTTGGGAGGAAGGGATTAATGGAATAAGCTCTTAATGGCATTTTCGGACTGGGCATCATACGTTGGGCGTACCTAGAGGTACGTTGCGCGTACGGGGCCAACACCTCGTTTCTTGGTCAACATCAGAGTATGTGATGAAACAAAGAATCAAGTATTGAATGAATTAGAGAATGAATTCAAATTATGAGTGCGAGATTTGAACACAGAATGTAAATATAATCTGTTTGGCTCGTATTACGCTTCAGCAAAGTTTACAGAGTACAATGAATATTCTGTAAAAACTTCATTACAAAGAACCTAGTAACTACTCCTATTTATAGGAGAGGAAAGCGTACAAAAAATATACTAAGGACTAAACATTAAGCTTCGAACATTATGCCCTAGTAAAATACATTACAAAAATGTTCAAAGACTACAAATACAAACTTCGACTATTACAACAATTCGACCCTAACAATCTCCCCCTTTGTAATCAAAGTCGAAGTCTTTAGTTTGTAAGCAAAGCTATGGAGTACAGCAAAACTCTTCGAACCTTAGTGTACCATGAAATTATTTTCTTCAACTCCTTCTTGTCTCCTTCATTGTTCTTTTTGCAGTGGTTCATACGAACAATCAAGTTCGTATACTGAGATGTAGAATATCTCTCCACTTCATAAGCTTGAAACAAAAATCTCTTCGCTTTTCCAGCCTTATCATTTTCACCAAAAACTATACCAAATGGCTTTAAACATATTTCCCCATCAGCATACTTCTTTAACTCAGTCTGATTCAACGAAATAGCCATTGGTACTTTAATTTCCATCCCCTTCACAGTAGTCAGCTCCACATCAGTCAGTGCAAGGCACTCATAGTAATTTTCAATGAAAATTTTGATGTGAGCAACTCCAAGTTTGAATTCCTCTAGATCAGTGTTTTGCAGATAAGAAAAAGATTTATCTTTAAGGAGCAATGCAACTTGTATAAGATCATACAAGTTCATCAGAGGAAAATCTGCAATGGTGAATTCGTGTATTTTTCCATCCGCTCTGGCCACAATATATTTGATGTTTTGAATTTTGTTTTCAAAAACAACATCCCTTTTTATGCTTATGACCTTCTTTATCTTTATCAAGGACCAAACTTCCTCAGGGGCTTTGCCAAGGACAACATGAAATCGAATCTTCATATGAGTTCCTTCATCCTTTTCTTTGAAATTCCCTTCTGCTTTAAATTGAGGCATGATAAACATCATCTCATTAATAGGGAAATCCAACTGGCTCGCATCAGTGTTTGTAACCACATAACTCTGTTTAGGCTTCTTTTCAAACGAGTACATGTGATTAAAGGCAACAGCAGCTTCGATTGTTTCATAGTTGTATTGTTTTGCTGGATCACCTTTATCCATACCCTTCGGATCACCAGCTCTTTGTGTCATGATGCTTTGAACAAGCCTCATTTTCTCCACTTCAGCTTCAACTTCATCCTTCTTTTCTTCTTTGGATTTTTCCACAAGAATTGATTTGCCCTTGTCTTTCGAAGCAGATTTTTCAGCTACATCTTTTGGCTTCGAACCACTCCCACCAGACTCCAAAGGTTTACCAATTACAATTCCTTTCGAAATTGTTCGTGTAATTGGTAATGAAGTACAATCGTTGAAGTTACTGGTTGAGCAGACACAACCACTAGCTTTGTTGATGGGATGTTTGTTGGAAAAACCTTACCCACAACCTTTGCATCATCTTCTGACCTCCTTTCTCCCCCTTGCACCCCTGTGACAACAGGAGGGGCAGTTGTTGTGGGAAGAAGACTTGAAATGCGAAGTAATGGAGCAAGCTGCTTGTTTAAAATTGCTTCGAACTGTACAAACTTTTGTGACAAAAACTCCGGAGTGATCAACGGAGATGAAACAGGTGTTGTTGAAATCTCCTTCAACAACTTTATCACTCCTTCAAAATTCTCAGTTTCAGACTTGGAGATTTGAGTGATTTGTGGACTCAACCCTTCATATAACTTGACAAATTGAGTAACAGCATCACATATTATATCAACCTTCTGATTTAAGGACGCATAATCATTTTGAACTGACAAAATTTCCTTTTGCATATCTTCTCGAAGCTCTTGAATTTTGAAGTTCACATCCTCCCTTACTTTCTTAACCTCCTGAACAAAAAGAACATGCCGTTCTTTTGTGACGTTTCGTAGTTCTTTCACTTCACTCAGAAAATCAGATCTTTGATGTTTAAATCGAAGTTCATTGGTCTGATCCGTAAAATCAACTTTCTCCATGAGCACTGTCTCAGAAGATTTCAACATACCAGACACTTTGTTGATAATTCTTGACTCACACAGCTTCAACATTGAGTCAATCTCCAAACTTGAAAGTGATGAACCCCCACCCAGATCAGCTTGAGATTGAATGATGGAGTTCAACTTTTGATTCAAAATTTTGTATTGTTTCATGGTCATTAGCATGTGATCAGGAAAATCTTCTTCTTCATCATGGAACTCCAAGTCTTCAAATGTTCCACCAAACCCTTCATGATCAGTTTCTGTTGGTGAAGATGGTTTGGGTGTATCGGTAGATTGAGACGAAAACATAGCAGTAATTGGTTGTGATGAGATTAAAAACTTTAATCTTTGAAGATCGATTAGATCTTAAACAGGTAAGTAAATATAAAACAACAAGAACACAAAAATAAGAACAAGGCAAGAGTGAATCAAACGTGTCGAATGATTAAAACAAAATCCTCAGAAGAGCTCGATTAAGAACATCAACTATAGAGGATTGGTAGGTTTACAAGAACGATCAAAGAAATCTGTAAAATACTATCGTTATGCTCTAGATCAATCGTTAACCTAATATGCATGCAAGCATATACTTATATAATAAACATAATGGGCTCTCGGTTGGACAGGCCCAAACCGGAATACAAAATAAATAAACAAAAAGCCGAGCCCAAAGACGCAACCCTTGAACAAATCTTCAACATACACGAACCCACTGAGACTCTCAGAAATTCCCACTGAGGTTTATAGGAATGACTGTGATGTCAATAATGACACGAAACAAATGATCCCGGGCACGAATCTCTTCCTTCAAGGTCAAGAGAGACCTTAAAGTGTTAATGTGGATTCTCGTTGAATAACGATCAAACACTTATTAATAAATGTTGAAAGGCTTCTTTTAATTAGGTTACTTAAGGGTGGCTTTCGCTTTGATTCAACAATTCTAATCTTGAAATAAGAAAGAAAGTGAATAAAGTACTTGTGAGACCGGTGTAGTCTGTTGGACAAGTAGGTGGGAATTAATATTAAATTGGCTTGGAAAATATAAAATCTCAAAAAATTAAAAACTGGATCCCAAGGGAAGAAATGTTATGGTGTTTAACAATTTCATAGGAATCACACAAAATAAAATTTGAGATTGCATGAAGGTACATCTGTCAATTCTTTGGTGAAAACTTGAGCAAATTAATTGATCACCGTCAATTCAGATTTGGTGTTGAATTTTGGGTTTCACTCAGCTCGTAGTGACACGAAACTAAGATCATAAACACAGATGTTGTGTAACCATAAACATCAGTGGGAATTTCTGAGAGTCTCAAGCTTTATCCAGAATATAGCAATGGTTTGGATACTTTTCGTTCACGAACCCAGGAGGTTGCTCCACATACACGGTTTCTTCGAGTTCTCCATTAAGAAATGCACACTTGACGTCCATTTGGAAAACTTCAAAGTTTTTGTGGGTAGCATAAGCAAGAAATATTCTTACAGATTCCAGCCTAGCTACAGGAGCGAAAGTCTCTTCATAATCAATCCCTTCCTCCTGACAGTATCCCTTTACTACCAGACGAGCTTTGTTCCTTATAACATTCCCTTCCTTGTCCATTTTGTTCCTAAAGACCCATTTGAGACCAACAACAGAAGCATCTAGAGGAGTTGGAATGAGGCGCCAGACTTTGTTCCTTTCAAATTCGTTCAGTTCGTCTTGCATTGCTTGAACCCAATCAGAGTGATCGAGGGCAGTGTTAACTGTCTTCGGTTCAACTTTTGATACAATGAGTTAAACATACAAAACTCAACCTTTGAAAATAAGGATGTCTGTTTTGCCTTCAGTTGTGATCGGGTCAGAACCTTTTCAGAGACATCACCAACCACTTGAGAGATAGGATGATCTCTGGTCCATTTGGTAAGAGGAGGATAATTTGGATCAAAGGTTGGGTCTAGTTCAGCATTGATCATTTCTTTTGGCTCGGACTGGCTATCGTAGTCAAGCGTCATATCATCATGCTCCCCCTCGATTGATGAGCTTTGAGAAACTTGAGGTTCAGAGGTTTCTTGTGATGCTGGACTTGCAGGCGTTGATGCACCTTCGGTTGGAGAAGCACTTTCGGTTGGAGAAGCACTTTCAGTTGCAGTTGTAGAGCTTGGCTCCCCCTCGACTTGTGAGCTTGGCTCCACCTCAACTTGTGAGCTTGGCTCCCCCTCGACTGAAGCATCGTTGAATGGAGGTTCATCAGAAGTCGATCCTCCTTCATTCATTCTCCTTGCAGCTTCTTCGACAATTTGCTTCATGTGGTCAACCTTGTTGTCTGCTGCACCTGCTTCTGAGAGAGAAGCTTTCTCTGGTTCGTCAAAGAGCTCCAGATATTTCTCATATAGATTAGCGATCGAGACTGTGACTTGGCCAGTTTGAGGAAAAATTTCCCCAGCTGTGTCTTCTTTGGCCTGTAGCTTTTTGACATAGCTATCGTCAAAAGTCACGTAATAGGTCTCTTCAATTTTTCTCGAACGCTTGTTCAGGACTCTGTATGCTTTGGATGTGAGAGAGTAGCCCAGAAATATTCCCTCGTCGGCTTTGACATCGAACTTGTTGCGGTGTTCTTTAGAGTTAAAGATGAAACACCGTGAGCCGAATACATGGAAAAATTTCACATTGGGCTTTATGTTGTTTAGTATCTCATAAGGTGTGAGCGTGAATCGCTTGTTGAGATAGGACCTGTTCTGTGTAAAACAAGCAGCAGAAATAGCATCAGCCCAAAAATAAAGAGGTAAGGAAGCGAAACTTAGCATAGTTCGGGCAGCTTCACACAAAGATCGGTTTCGTCTTTCGACAATTCCGTTCTGTTAAGGTGTGTAGGGAGCTGAGAAGTTGTGACTTATTCCCTTTTCTGCTAGAAATTCTTCAAATTCCCTGTTCTTGAATTCCAGACCATTGTCGCTCCTGATGTTGCGAACGACCATCTTGAGTCTGTACTTCAATCTGCTTGATGAACACTTTCAGCTTATGAGTCGCTTCAGATTTGAGCTTTAGAAAGAACACCCATGTAAATCGTGAAAAGTCATCAACAATAACAAGAATATACTTGCTACCACCGATGCTTTCGATAGATGAAGGACCACACAAATCAATATGAAGTAATTCGAGTGGTTCAACAACTTTTGTGTTAATTACAGATGGATGACTTTGACGACTCTGCTTCCCCATTTCGCATGCAGCACACAAATGATCTCTATCGAACTTGAGCAATGGAAGACCCCTAACATGACCTCCAGTGACAAGTCGGTTGATATCTTTAAAGTTGAGATGAGAGAGTCTTCGGTGCCACAACCAGCTTTCGTCAGATTGAGCTTTTGATAACAAGCATATAGCTGGGTTTCCTTTGATGGGTTTAAGGTTTAGAGGAAACATTTCACCCTTTCACTCCGACTTGAGAATTACTTTCTTTGTCTTTTTCTCAATAATTTCAGAACCTTCATCATCGAATGAGACTTTGAGACCTGTACCTCCAACAAGCTGAGATACACTGATGAGGTTGTGTTGGAGTCCTTCCACATAAGCCACCTTCCTTATAGTGAAATCACCATTAGTTATCATTCCGTATCCCTTTATGGTGCCGAAAGAATTGTTTCCAAACTTGACATTGCCACCATTTGTAAGAGATCAGTATTCCCTGAGCTCCTCTTTCCTCCCAGCCATGTGACGTTAGCAGCCACTATCGATGTACCATTCTTCGTCAAACTGTTCGTCACTTATAACCTACAAAAATTAAGCAGATTTAGGAACCCAAAGTTTCTTGGGTCCACGTGAGCTTTTCATGGGAATTGGAACAGTAAGAGAGATGTCAACAAGATATGTTCGTTTTATAAGTGTTGTTTCATCTTTCTTTTTAATGGTAAAAACTTTTATTTTATTAGGATTGGGTGCGGTCGGTTTAGACTCTGGTGTGGATGTAGAAACCTTCTGTTTGCCCTTTTGTTCAGCCGATGAATGAGATTTTTGAGAATGAACAGAATGAGCTTTAGAGCAAGATGGAGATGAATTGGTAGAAGTAGAAGAATTAGATGAACTAGAAGGAGTGGGTTTAGATTGAGAGGACTTCTTGGCTGGAGACTCTAGGTGACCCTTTTGCTTTTGATCATTGGAGGGACTGACCTTAGAGTTTTGATCTCTTTTGACTTCAGAACCGAACCTTTGCTTTCGGTTGGAATCGTTCTTTGAACCGAACCTTTGCTTTCGTTTGAAGTCATTCTCAGAACCGAACCTTTGCTTTCGGTTGGTATTCTCTTGTGAACCGAACCTTGGCTTTCGGTTGTTGGGGTTCTCAGGCTTTCCGACAGGATTGTTTTCATACTTCAGATTCTTGTCTTGATGTGAGAAGTATGCATTCTGGGATTGCCAGAATTGCCTCCTTTCAGAGAGATTCTTCCTGTATCTTTGGTTCCTTTCACGTTTCTTATTCCTCATCTGCTTCGGTTGATGATGAATATTAGCTTTCATTTTCGGTTTCTCCTTGCCTGGTTCATTTTGAACTGTAGGAGTTTCACTTTGAACTGAGGAAGTAGAGGGAATGTCTTCTTTTGCCGAACATTCATTCTCCTGAGGAATGTCTTTCGTACCACTGGTGCTTGGCTCATCGAAATTATCTGGCTTGTTCAAGGGTTCAGGTATGTATCTACCTTTACTCATCCAAGAGGTTCTTTCAGATAAGCCTACCGTTTCGTTTGCATTATCTATTGGAGCTGACCAGAAGTACTCATCACAGCCATTAGCATTGTCTTCGTTTACAATAGCTGTGAGTTCAGCCGTCTGATGTTCGGTTACTCCAGTGACCTTGTATACTTGATTTGGAGTGGTCCTGACCTTTTGATACACAACTGCTTTCTCTGCTAAGATCGGGGACTTTTGTTGGGACAATCGAGCGAACTCCACTGAATTTTCAGAAATTAGATTCTTGTGGTTTTCAGGCTCGCTTTTTACAAATTCTGAGCAGTCAACCGTGTCCTCTACAGAAATTTCACTCATGTTGTCGTCCTCGTTAAGCTCAGATGCATTTTCAACATCAATTTTGTTTTCTGAGCTTACGTTGGCGTTTAAAGAGTCAAATTTTTGTATGGTTTCGGTTCTCAGTTTAAGTCTATCATTTTCATCCAAAAGGTTTTTAAGCATGTCCTTGTGGTCCTTGGATTTAATGAATGACTCAATTTTGTCCAGTCCATACATGTAGGTCGGATTGACATCGTCAGATGATATCACACTCTCACAGTTATAAGCTTCGGCATCAATTTCATCCTCCTTAAACTCAAGGAAGGGCAAAATCATGCGATGGATCTTTTGGCCTATTTCACAGTCCAAGTGAAGCTGAGTAATATTAGAATAAAGACATTTTGCAATTAAACAAAAAACATTCCGCTGTTTTAACAACTTTAAATTGTCTCTTTGTAAATAAATGTTTTCGTCTTTAATTTTAACTAATTCAGACTCCTTCAACTCGATCCACATGCGCCGCTCCTCACTCTTCGAAGACACCCTGCTTAATTGATCAGTTAGGTTAGAATTGGTGACTCGAGTTTGAGTTAAGCTACTATCTAGATGAGAAATTCTTGTATTAACATTTTTTAGTTCTTTCTCATATGATGATTGTGGTACTTTAAATGAAATGAAAACCGATTGTACCTTCTTTATCAGTTCATCAAGCTCATTGAACTGTTGGCTGAGTGGTTTGGCTGTAAAGCACATGTCCTCCTGCCCCTTCGGTTCATCGCTTCCACCATCAGTGTTGTATCCCCTCATCTGAGATACATCAGACACCATGAAGCATCTTCCTCCACTGCTCTCCTCCTTTGCCACATAAGCATTTCCATGAGTAGGCTTCCTCACTTCATCGTCTTCTGAGTCGGTAGACCAAACTTCCACGCTACCGAACTCGTCATCAGCAACCGAACCCTGCACAATAAGAGCATTCATGGAAGGGTTAGCGGTAGACTTCTTCTTTCTCATCTCATCGAGCCTTTTCTGCAGCACAGCTTCCTCATCCTTTTCATCATCCTTTTCAGCCATCTTTTTAAGGACACAATCTTTAGCATAGTGGTTTTTCCCACCATAGTAGTAACAGCTTACTCCAGAATCACCATCCACCTTCAGTTCCTTCTTGGGCTCTTCAACCTTCGGTTCATTGTTAACTTTTTCTGAACTATAACTCCCCTACCAGTTTCGGTTTTTATTGCTGGGGAATCTCTTCTTTATGAACCTCTTGGGGTTAGACACCATCATAGCATAATCCTCAGACGTGAGGTCATACTCCTCCAAGTTGAGGTCTTCATCCTCCATCACAGCTTTACTTTTTGATAGGAGGGCCAGCGAACCAAGGCTTGAAACAACGTTCTTCTCCTGCAGCACAATCTTCTCCTGGGACTTGAGAATACCCACCAGTTTCGCCAAAGAGTATGATTTAAACTGCTCATGGGCTTTGACTGTAGACACTACTGCTCTCCATTCAGACCTCAGACCGTTTAAGAATGTAACCTTCTGCTCGATAAGCTTCCTTTCGATGTCATGTTTGATCATCCTGCTGAGAAGATGATTGAAGCGATCGAACGTCTGGGTCACTGTTTCTTCGGCTCCTTGCCTGAATTCTCCAAACTCAGATAAGAGCAAGGTTTGGATAGAATGTTCAAGATCCTCGTCTGTAGAGTACAGTTCGCGAAGTCTATCCCAAACTTCCTTTGCCGTCGTGCATGAGCTGACCAACCTGAAGGTGTCGGACTGAAGGGCGAATCTTATCAATCTTAACGCCTTGATATTGCACTGGAATTTATCCTTTTCATCTTGTGCAATATCTTTAACATCCTTCAGCTGATCATTGTACTCCTTTTGAGTTTTGATAATCCTGGACGTTGCAGAATGAGAAAAAGGTCCATTAATGATAGCTTCCCATATGAGGTATCCATTATCCTCAGATCCTATCACGTAGTCTTCGAAGTGATGTGCCCAGACTTCATAGTCATGGGTATATAGGATTGGAATATTCGTGGTTGAACCGATGTTGTTGGAAATATTGATAGGATTTGATTGCGACTCATCCATTATGATCGAAAAACCTGTTCAAAGATCAGACTTGTAATAAAGCAGATTAGGGCAAAACAATAAATATCAAGATACGTCAATAATGAGATGACGGCTCAATAAATATCGGTAGTTGCGGAAAAACCCTAATTGAAATCTTTTCACAGAAAAGATGTGTATCGATTACACAACCTCCTGCTCTGATACCAATTGATGAGATTAAAAACTTTAATCTTTGAAGATCGATTAGATCTTAAACAGGTAAGTAAATATAAAACAGCAAGAACACGAAAATAAGAACAAGGCAAGAGTGAATCAAACGTGTCGAATGATTAAAACAAAATCCTCAGAAGAGCTCGATTAAGAACATCAACTGTAGAGGATTGGTAGGTTTACAAGAACGATCAAAGAAATCTGTAAAATACTATCGTTATGCTCTAGATCAATCGTTAACCTAATATGCATGCAAGCATATACTTATATAATAAACATAATGGGCTCTCGGTTGGACAGGCCCAAACCAGAATACAAAATAAATAAACAAAAAGTTGAGCCCAAAGACGCAACCCTTGAACAAATCTTCAACCCAACAGGTTGATTGAGGATGTGTTCGAATGTTGGTGAGATAGTGGTTGATGGAATAGGAATGGTAGATGTTGATGTAACTGAAACTAATGATTCGAAAGGAGTAGAGATGAATGGACCTTGATCTACAGCTTTCGAACCTCCTTCACCCATGTTAACATTTGCATCCGTATCAGATATGTGTACAATGATGTCTGAAGTTCGCACCTCCTCAAGAATTGACTTGGCAATCGAAACTTCGGGTGGTATGACACTTGTCTGCTCAGGAGTAGAACTGATGACAGAAGTAAATTCTGTAGTTTCTGGTATCCTTTGATCCTCCTCTGTTGACTCAGGAGACAAAACAATCTTTCGAGTCTTCCTCTTTTTCTTTCCTTTAGCCAGATGTTTTTCCATATCCTCTGCTGCCCTTTTCTTCGAACTCGGAGAAACTTGAACAGGTATCTCGCGAATCAAGCCTTCTTGGTGAGAAACCTGATGCTTTCGAATCAGCTTTTGAGCCGGTGACTTACGTTTGTGAGTGGGTTTTATCTTGATTCTTCGAAACATCCCTGTTTTCGAAGGAATAACCCCTTTCTCTTGAGTCTCTTCCACTATCGGCTCACTCACGTGTGCTGTTTCAAGTTTCACAACAACATTTTCATCAACAACCTTCTGTGGATATTTAGAAGATGTAGATCCCTTCGATTTCTTTGCTAGTGAGGTAGGATCAGCTTTCTTCTACTTCTTGGACTTTTTCGATTTTGATTCTTCTTGGAGAAATAAAATTTTTGTTGGAATAGATGGATCGAACGTTTTCTGATAAGCAACCAAAACAGAATTCTTAGGATCCACCCTTTTTAACATTGCGTCAGGAATCCAAGCAACATGTGGGAATTCATCAGCATCATCAACAACATCCTTCGGAAAGTGATACGATTGAAAAGTAACTTTCTCTTCATCATTTGGAACCAAAATACCTTCCTTGTTGTAAAAATATTGTAAAATAAGGCTCCAGTACCTAGCACACGAAATGCGATTAGCAGCATTCGTAAGCTCTAACCCTTTTTGAAATTTCTTCCACAGTTGTGTAGAGTAGTCTGTTGGAATAGTATAAACCAGCCACCATAGCATAAACCTCCATCCTTCCCTTGCTAACCCAACTGTTCTTCCGGTTAAACAATGCAAAAAGATCCCAAACAAGAAATTCCAAATTTTTGGAAGACCAGACTTCTTAAAGTCACTTATCTTTGTCAATGGGGGCTGATATCCCATTTCATTAAACATGTGGATAATTTGGGAAAATTGGAATTCCACAAAAGGAGGTGTATTTGGAATATCAAGAATTTGGCAAAACAATCTCTGAGAAAGCCTAACCTTTTTGTCATTGATTAGGTGAAAAGTAATCGTATCAGAAGCTTTGTTGTATGTGGCTGTAGATCCTGCTTGAGAAAGCCATGAAACCGGAACAGAAAAAGAATTGAACATCGCTTTGGATAAAACAGAGTGTTGTAAGGCGACAATAAGCATATTGAATTTCTCAGGACATTGAGAAATTGCACCTTCCACATAATAATTTGTAGATTGAATCTTCATAACTGGTGCAGAAGAAATATCTTCAGTAGAAGGATCAACATGAGCAGTAGCAGCCATGATTAGGGTTTGAAGAAGATGCAGAACAGAGAGAATTAGGGAATTTTTGAGTTTGATCGTGTAACCGTATAAAACACGCTTGAACTCCCTTTTATAAGTAACCCTGACTGATTTGAATTTGAAGCGTGATGCATTTAATGAGATCCGACGTGGCACCTTAAAAATCGGACCATTACAGCGAAAAGTTATCCATGTGTCAAAAAGTAACTGTCACGTCACCTAGAAAATCGGGCAGAATACCATACGTCACAGATACACAGCCTGTCATTATCCCCTTTATTGAATTGTAACCGTTAGAACCCTTCGCAAGCAGGCATGGCTCTTTCACTTTTGGGATGAAAAGCGAAGTCATATGCCAGACTTGCGAAATCTTCAGCCTAAGTTGGTATTACTTAGAACCTCAAGGATTTCGTGAGTGCAGTGTTCCAAAGAAATAAGATAAGAAGCAAGTAAAAAAAAATTTGGAATTCTGTGATGTCAAAAATGCAATTTGACACGAAGGCAGTTAAACCCCGGGCAAAGGTTGCTTCGTTAATCATCAAGAGAGATGATCAACCGCTTGTGTATGTTCCCGTGAATTACAATCGAATACTTTTTGATAAGTATCAAAGGGCTTCTTTTAAAAGTGATTCTTGGGTTGGTTTAAAATTTCGTTACACGTCAACCTAAACATAAGGTGATAAATTGTAACAGAAATTACTTGTATAACCAGTGTAGTCAGTGACAAGTCAGCTTTGAAAATGTTTAACATGACCATGACATTCGAATGAAACTCACACGGAAATCATTTTCATGAAAAAAAATTGATGTACTGGATCTTTTTGGATAACAAACATCGTGGGTTTCGAATGTTTGATCAAGACCACGCATGCGAATTGAATATGGTTTGGAGTTTCGAATTTTGGTACTGAAACAAAAGTTTCGTCAATATCTGGAACAATGTTCCCCGTCAATTCCTTAAGTTGTAAGATGTTTGGGTTTCACCTTCATCATGGACTCATGATGTCAGATCATTAACACGGAATTTTTGTATATCTAGGTCTCGATGGGTTTGATCAGAGACCTCTCAGACATACGTCTTTGTGTGTGATTCGTGTTAAGAATTTTGTGATGAAAAAGATTGGTTATAAGATCGAATGTACCTCTGTTATGATTTGGACCAAACATTAAACTCTTCACTCATATGAGAAGAGTCAGGTAGCTCAAGAGACTAATGTGAATACAATCCTGATTGGGCAGAAAGCTTCGTAGGAAGAGTTCATTAAGGCTTTCGTACACACGCATTGAGTCAAGGAGGCTTTGGTCGACATGCAACAGCATGCTTCTAGGGACAACCTAACTAGTTCGAATAATGTAAATCAGATTTATTCATAAAAAAAATTGTTTACCTGACCCTGATACTGCTTACTTTGTCCTCTCTGAAGCATCACCATAATCTGCAACCAAATTCTAAAAAATAAAAAATATTTTTGTTGTTTTTGTATTTTTCGAAAATAAAGACATAACAAAATAAAATCTTTTTGGATTTTTGAAGTTTCGAATATAAAAACAAAACAAAATAAAATGTTTTTGGATTTTTGATTTTTTTTTAAATGAATTTGTTACAAACATGCGAATAGTTGGCATTCCATGAAGAGTAACAAATGTACGAATTCGAAGCGTTGACTATAAACAGTAACCACTGACTCAACGCTGAAGATTAGTGAAAAACATGCGAATTCGAAGCGGTCGAAGCGTTAACTATGAACAGTAACCGCTGACTCAACGCTAAAGATCAGTGACAATCATTCGAATTCGAAGCGGTAGAAGCGTTGACTATGAACAGTAACGATTGAATGCTGAATGACATGGTGTTATCGTTTATTCAGTGCCTCTGAATCATTCTTTTTCCTCCATCATTCTACTTTTTCGCATGGAACAGAAATACCATCGATAATTCCAAAGCCTTCGATTATTCGCATAAATGACTTCTCATCCAACGCTTTTGTGAAAATATCAGCTAACTGATCAGTGGTTTTGACGAAATGTACTTCAATGTTTACATCCTCCACGTGATGTTTAATAAAATGATAACGAAGAGCTATGTGTTTAGTCTTCGAATGCTGCACAGGATTATGACAAATTCTTATTGCACTTTGAGAATCACAAAATAATGGAATCTTTTTCATATTAATTGCATAATCACGCAATTGACTTTGAATCCAAATTATTTGTGAAGTGCAAGCAGCAGCAGCCACATATTCTGCTTCAGCTGTGGAAATGGACACACACGTTTGCTTCTTCGACTGCCAGCTGACTAATTTGCCATCAAGTGATTGACATCCACCACTTGTGTTTTTTCGATCAAGATTGCAACCACCCAAGTTTGAATCTGAGTATGCTTGACCAAAGAATCCAGTTTTCGAAGGATACCACAATCCTAACGAAGTTGTTCCTTTAAGGTAGCTAAAAATATTCTTCACAGCAGTGAGATGTGGTTCGTGTGGATTAGACTGATACCTAGCACAATTACACATAGAAAACATGATATCAGGTCTACTGGCTGTAAGATAAAGTAACAAACCAGTCATGCTCATATACAACGTAATATCAACAGCAGGTTTTTCTAACGATGGTGTTAGCTTTATGCCAGTTGCCATTGGTACATGAAGCTTTGTGCTATTCGTCAATCCAAACTTTTCTAATAGATTTTTCGTATATTTTTCTTGTTTAATGAAAATCCCTTCTCTATTTTGACGAATATTCAATCCAAGGAAATTATTGATTTTTCCCATCATACTCATCTCAAATTTGCTTTTCATCAAATCTTCGAATTCTCTAGACAAAACAGGGTCAGTCGAGCCAAAAATAATATCATCAACATAAATTTGAACAAGCATAAGATGATTCCCTACTTTCTTTCGAAATAATGTAGGATCAATAGATCCTTGTTTAAATTTAGATTGTTTTAATAATGATGTTAGAGTTGCATACCATGCTCGTGGTGCTTGTTTCAGACCATAAATAGCCTTATCTAAAATATAAACATGATTAGGATATTCTTCATTAATAAAACCTGGGGGTTGTTCAACATAAACTGTTTCTTCAAGCTCTCCATTTAAAAATGCACACTTCACGTCCATTAGATAAACATCAAAGTCTTTGTGAGCTGCATAAGCCAGAAATATTCGAACCGCCTCGAGTCTTGCGACAGGGGCAAATGTTTCTTCATAATCGATTCCCTCTTATTGTGAATATCCTTTTGCAACAAGCCTGGCTTTATTTCGAACAATGTTTCCATCTTTGTCAATTTTGTTTTTGAAAATCCATTTTAACCCGACAATCGAAACATTTTCAGGTTTAGGAATTAATCTCCAAACCTTGTTTCATTCAAATTCAGCCAACTCTGATTGCATTGCAACAACCCAATCTGAGTGTTCCATTGCATTCTTAATTGTTTTTTGTTCAATTTTAGAGATGAAAACATTAAACATGTAAAATTCTTGATGAGTATTCAATACCTCATTCTTTGCACGAACTTGAGCTCTTGTCATTACTCCCTCTTGTGGATTCCCAATCACTTGATCTTTCAGATGGTCTCTTGTCCATTTTTCCATGGGTGGATATGCTGGATCAAAGTCCAAAGGTGCATCTTCGAATATTTCATCATGTTCTGAGCCTGCAATCGAACATGCATCATCAATATTATGCTCCCCCTCAACCATAAGCTCCCCCTCAACTCCACGCTCCCCCTCAATTTCAACATTCAATTGGTCTTTCTCCCCCTTGAAAGAATGTTATTCATCATTCAAAGTATTCGAATCCAATTGCTCCCCCTCCAGTGAACTATCCTGTATAGTTTCATCTGCTTGAGGATTCGATGGAGGATCATCAGTAAGTTTCGAAATTTCTGGTATGTTATTATCAGGAGCATTAACTTCCGCATCAACTGCATTATCTGAAAAAATCAAATCATAATCAGTATCTTCCATTTGTAAAGTTTCAGTTTCATCAAGATTTTCTTGTAAAATTGGATTATTCGAAAATCTATGTTCATTTGATTTAACATAATAATCATCGAATGTGAGATTAAACGTTTCTTCCACTTTTCGTGTTCGTTTATTTAGCACTCGATATGCCACTGAATTGTGCGAATATCCAATAAAAATCCCTTCATCAGCTTTTGCCTGAAATTTCGAAAGATGATCCTTGAGATTCATAATAAAGAACCTACATCCGAAAACATGAAAGAACTTCACATTAGGTTTTCGATTATTCAGAATTTCGTATGGTGTAATATTAAATCTTCGATGAATGAATGATCTATTTTGAGTAAAACATGCAGTTGAAACAGATTCAGCCCACAGATATTGAGGTAAATTCGCATATGCCAACATGGTTCTTGCCGCTTCGCATAATGAGTGATTTCTTCGTTCTACAACACCATTTTGTTGTGGTGTGTATGGAGATGAAAAATTATGCGAAATTCCTTTGTCCACCAAAAAGGAATCAAGAATTTTGTTTTTGAATTCAGTTCCATGATCACTCTTGATTTTCCGAACAGGCTTTTTCAACGTGGTTTCCATCTTTTTGATAAAATCAATCATAATTTGTGCAACTTCAGATTTGAGCTTGAGAAAATAAACCCACGTGAATCTTGAAAAATCATCAACAATAACTAAAACGTACCGTTTATTGTTGAGAGTTGAAACAATCGAAGGACCACACAAATCGATATGTAATAACTCCAGAGGTGCTACAATCTTCGAATCAATTGTGATTGGATGACCTTGTTTATGTTGCTTGCCAACTTCACAAGCTGAACATAAAGAATCATTATCAAATTTAAGTACAGGTAAACCTCTTACCAGATCTTGTACCACAAGTTTGTTTATGTTTCGAAAGTTGAGATATGAAAGTCTTCGATGCCATAACCAGCTCAAATTAGATGTAGCTTTCGAAAGAAGACAAACAGCTAGTTTGCCTACAATTGGATTGATGTCCAAAGTGAACATGTCACCTTTCCTTTTAGATTTCAGTAATATTTCGTTTGTGTTAACATTCGAAATAATACATCCTTCTTCGTTGAAAAGAACTTGATTGCCAGTGCCCACAACAAGTTGAGAGACACTTATCAAGTTATGTTGAAGACCTTCAACATATGCAACAGGATTCACTGTTAATTGTCCATTTGTGATTTTTCCATATCCCTTGACTTGACATTTTTTATTCTTCCCAAACTTCACTACTCCTGCATATTTTAGACTTTGAAAATCTCTTAAATTTTCTTTCTTCCCAGTCATGTGACGAGAGCAACCACTATGGATGTACCACTTGTTATCATATTGCTCGTCACATAATACCTGCAATCAATGGAAAAATTTAGGTACCCAAGGCTTTTTGGGTCCTTGGAGATTAGATTTCAACTTCGAATGTAATGAAGAACTTTTAACCCAATCACAAACTTTAGTTTTGAGACTATCAATTAAGTTGATTTCATCATTTAAAGAAACTGAAACATAAGTGTTTGATAGTTTCGAATGTTCACTGACATTACCCTTCGCCTCTTGAGTTAGTGATTGAACTGCCTTTGCTTTTGTAACAGGTCTCCATACTTTGACTGAGATATTCGAATCCTTGGATGATGAGCTACCATTCGAAAAATTATTGACATACATTTCATATGCTTCATGAATTTGCTCTTTTGAATATTTATTTGACTGATATATTTTTCCTTTTCCTTCAAGCCAATGATCAACGTTCTTTCTTGAAGTTATTCCTTTTTCCCTAGAAGTCCTCATTGTTTCTTTCTTTGTGTAATTAGGAAAATTTGGTTTTTGAGGAACACAATCAACTTTGGGTTTTGTGACATAAGAGTAAGCATAGGATGTATCAACTTTCGATTTAAAACTTTGACGTTGAATAACTTTTTGATTTATGTTGGATCTTTTTGAAAAATCTATTGTTTTGTTGGTTTCAGAAACTTTCGAAAACTTTGTTTGCTTATTTCTTTCAGACCTTATTTGGTTTGATTGAGATGATTTATGTTATTTTGAAAAAGAAGCATTTTTAGCTTTGAAAGCATTTTTAGTGGATTCTGATTCAGACATCTTTTGAGACTCAATCATTTGCCAAAATATTTTCTTTCTTGCTTGTCTTTTTGAAATGTTGTTTTCCTTTGAAAATTTGTCAATTTGATCTTTAAATTCCTTAGAGTTTAATTTGACAACTTTTTCTTTTTCTTATTCAACATTTTTCATTTTCTCTTTTTCAACTTTTGATTTTTCAATCCATTGTTTTTGTGGTTTTTGTCGTTGAAAAATATACGAATTCTTTGTTAAGGTGTTTTCAACTGTGATTTGATTTGTGAAAAAACTTTCCTCAGTTGTTTTTGAATTGTCTTCCTCAACCAACTTCTTTAACTCTGGTTTGATATTTTCAACATTTCCTTTAGTTACAAAAACTTCATTTGGAAAAATGACATCATCTGTGCATTTGAAATTTGGAAAAACCACCGTGTTTGTTTCAAGATAATGTGGACCTTTTTCATTCATCACTTCTTCAATTTTTTGTGTATCACCATACACTTGGTCAACAACTATTCGTGGAATTTCATCTTTCTTTAAGGATGCCTTTTCTTTCGAAACTTTCTCAACCTCTTCATCATCACTATCATCATTTTGGTAATCTTTGAGATCCACGAAGTTCATTTCACCAACTTTCAAAGTTGAGGTTGTATCAGTTTCATTCTCAACTATCAAATCCTTAACTTTTTCTTTTTCTTTAGAATTCGAAGCAACATTAACAATAGTCAACTGAGAGCAATAAACATCTTCAAGCTCACTAATTTCACTAATATTATCAAAGTTATCTTTAATATCAACAAAATTGGATTGAGAATCAGATGTTGAATTTTCAGTCTTTTTCAAAATGTGAATTTGTTCAGATTTAGTCAAAGTATCATTTACAATGTTCACTAAATCATTCGAATCAAGACATTCATCAACTTTGACAATTCCATATCTATACTTGTCATTCGGAACTTTGTCAAATTCAGCTATCACTTTTTCACAATCATACGAAATATTATCTACCTTAGCTCTTTGATAAGCTAAAAATGGCAGTAATTTTCTATGTTGTTCTTTACTAATTTCATACGAATGATGAAGTTCAGTTATTTTTCCATATAATCTCTTAGCAGCATTACAATAGATGTTCCTTTGTGCTAACAACAGTTTATTATCACTAGATAAATTGTCCCTATCTACCATGATATTTGTTATTTGGAGTTCTAGACAATCTATACTAGTGATTTTCAAATCTAACTTCTTCTGAGTCTCAAGCAGTTGTACTGACAGCTTCTTAGCCTCATTGCTAGTAGATACTACAATTGAATCAAAATAAGTAACAGTTTCATCAAAAGATACTAATTCAAAATTATAAGCATGTACTGGAATATTAAAAGATTCAAGAATGTTTCGTACCTTTGTAGTCATTGGTGATTTGTCAGCAGCCTTTGATACGAAGCATCTTCCACGCACTTCGTATGAATCCTCCTCTGATTCCTCCTCCATTTTTGCAAACATGGCTCCATGGGTTGGATTTCGCATCTCCTCATCATCTGATCCAGACGACCAGATTTGATAAGTACCCTCTTCTTCCTCATCAGTGCCCTTTGCAACCAGTGACAAATTCTTTGTTTTCGTACAAACTTCCTCCAACTTTTCAGCATAGTATGCCTCATCCTTCACCTTCATCTTTTTCTCATCTTTCTTCCGAAGCATACAGTCATTTGCAAGGCGATTCGCACCATTGCAATAATGATAATCAATTCCAGCATCTCCCTTTAGCTTCTTTTCACTCTTTCCCTCAACAGGCTTCGAATCTATCTTCTCTTCCATCTTCTTCTTTTCCCCAGCATTTTTACTCAGAAAGTTCCCTTTTATCTCAGACGATTTTGCCTTTGGATTGAAAGGTTTTTTAAAAAACTTTTTCACCCGATTGTTTGAGTAAAAGGCAATTGCTTCATCATCAGAGTTCATAATAAACCCTTCATCTTCATCCGAAGCATCCTTCTCGGCATCTTTCTCAGAAATCTTTGACATCAAAGCTAGTGGACCTCCTAACATAGCCTTCGATTCTTCAGCTATTTCATTCACTTCGCCTTCATGAGTTTTAAGCTGGTTATACAAGTCATTCAACGTAGATGTGTCAAAGCTCTGTTAGTTCTTCACCATCATACTTACACTCCTCCGTTCCTTTCGAAGTCCCATGACAAATATCAGATTGTATTCCTGTAACGCCTGTGTTTCCGGGCTTGCCATTTTTAGCAATGTAATAGTCTAGGTTAACCTTTGTAACCCGTTTTGAAAATAATAGAAGTATATTATTTGAGTATTATGTGTTTTGTGCTTAATTGTTTAATTATGTGGTCTGATTAATTAAGAATAAAAATAAGCGTCAAAATTTAAGTGTAAAATAAACTTGATATCTTTGGTTAATGTTGTAGTAGTTGAAACGAGGTTTCCGAATATATATAGAACGCCCAAATCTGACTTCGTATGAGGAAGTTATGATTTATCGAAGTTTCGGCTTAGCGATGTGTAGCCTGTTTTACTCGATTTGAGATCGAGGGGTTTTTAGCCGAAGCAATCTAAACGAGGATCGAAGGTCTCGTTGTTGGTATCGAAACGATAAAAAGTTAGGCGAGAACGGACGTCAAACGAAGAAGTTATGAATTTATAACGAAGTTTTCTGTCCCGGCCTATTAAAAATAAATAATAAAAATAAAGTTAAAATTAGCCGACGAAGTCTAAGCGAAAGTTGTAGAGCGTAGTCTCACCTACGCGTGGATATAAAGAACGTCGAAAACAGAGTTCGTATGAAGAAGATATGAATTTCCGAAGTTTATTAAATATTTTGTATTTAAATTTAATCTTTAATTCGGATGATTATCCGAAGGAGTCACCGATCTGATCCGAAGTACGCCCCGCGTACAGCGAAGCATGACGCACCTCGCACTCGAGTTCTTCGGATGACGAACGCCATGACGTTTCGGAGTAGTACGCCCCGCGTACTCCGAGGCTCCAGCCTCCTATAAATAGCATGCGAGGGCAGCCGAGTTCTTTTGCTATTTTCTCTCTTCTCTCTCCCATTTTGCATCGATTTGCATGCCAGAAATACCCCGAAGCCCCGGTATTATTCTCGAGCCCCGAGGCAAGTCCCGAGATCCCGAGAAGTGCGGTTCCCGAGCCGAAGCTCTGCCCGCGAGAAGTTCGATTTTTGTGAAGATCTTCCAGATCTGCTGAGGATTACTATTTCTGCAAGTCGTAGTGCTTTCCGATCATCTTTTGATCAAGTGAGTGTGTACTACCTTTCATAAACACGATAATAATACAAGTATGGTTTGAGCGTATTAAGTATATAGTTGTTTATATGTGTGAATGTGTATTCATTTTCTTCTATCTCATAGATATGATTTATTCACTATGAAATACGTGTTATGTGTGTGTGCCTCATCTGTTATGTGAAATATGTATTGATTAAAGCATGCCATACAGGTTTTCAAAACTATGTATAAAAATGTATATTTTATCTACTAATATGTTGGGTAGAACATGGGTAGATAGTTGGTGTGTAATAAACAGATGAGAGGCCTCGTTGTTGTTTGATTTAGTCATCTAGCGGAGTTTAGATGACGACCACGGACTTTTCTAGATAGTCTTGTGGAAACATTAGCAGGTTCGCCACCTGTAGGTGTTAATGAACTTGGGTGTTCATTCGCTATACTCCATCCCCCTCATGGTTGCCTTATTTGACTTATATTGCTGAGGAACCCCCGAAGCATGTGTTGTCACCCCGATGAAATATTCTTAAACTAGGTCCCTTATGTTAGTTGTTTTAGGGACATAAAGTGAGAATAACGGTAATGGGTAATTGGGTTATTGTTGGTTGGTGGAAATTAAATATGATTATTTATTGGGGGTTGAAAACCCAATATGCTTACCAGGCTCCCAAGCCTGACCCACTCAGTTTTAATTTGTATTACAGGAAGTGGCGCGAGGGCATGAGATGGATGAACCATCAAGTTGTTTTGTTTACAAGTCTGTATATGCATATATTTGTTGAATGACTTGTAATGTTATCGTTTATGCTTATTGGTATGTATCGGAACATGACACCCCGAGTTTTGATTATATAATAAAAATACATTTCTTTTATGAAATGCTTTGGTAAACATTGTTTTATCATGTTTTGTTTTTGGGAACAAATTCCGCAACTCTTTCAAATCAAAAGGATTTACTCTGAAATTATTTTAAAAGCATAAATGAAAATAATCGGTCTTTTCTGGCCGAGATTTTGGGGATGTCACAATTCCATTGCTGATCTAGTGATTACATATCGATTGCATCGATATATCAACTCATTCAAATGATTATAATATTGTTCAATTGATTCCACATCTTTCTGTCTGGATTCTTTCAGCTCTACTAAACACTGCTTGACACATCTACAGTGATGCAATTGTGCAACTTCTCATATAGTTGTACACAATAGGAGGTACAACTCCTCTCAGCTCTTTTACACATCTTTTATCCAGTTTTTTAAGATGATCATATTGATTTTCAACTTCAGAATTACCAGAGGAAGAACCAATTGGTTGAACATTCGTTGGTGGATTCATATCTCCAGTGATGCATTTCCAGAGTTCTTCATCCAAACCGTTGAGATAATCCTGCATACGATTAGCCCACTGATCATAATACTCAGGAATTAGCATAGGAATTTTGGTGGATGATCCTAGAAGATGAGAAAATGAAGTCATGGAATTCAGATTGAATGACGCCATTGTTGTACGGAACAAAACCTTGAGAATTTTTTTTTAATAAACTTTGAGAATTTGACAACAAACTATATGATTCAAATCACAATCACTCTAAGAACACTCGATTCAATGAATTAAGTGCGGAATCGAATCACAGACTTAGATGTAAGAAATTTTTCACTAATAAAAAGTGCGGAAACTTTTGAATCAAAAAGTTGATTCAAAAACCTTTTGAATATAGTGAAAATCATATCATAGATATGATTCCTGCTCTAATACCAATTGATGAAACAAAGAATCAAGTATGGAATGAATTAGAGAATGAATTCAAAGTATGAGTGCGAGATTTGAACTCAGAATGTAAATATAATCTGTTTGGCTCGTATTACGCTTCAGCAAAGTTTACAGAGTACAATGAATATTCTATAAGAACTTCGTTACAAAGAACCTAGGATCTACTCCTATTTATAGGAGAGGAAAGCGTACAAAAAATATACGAAGGACTAAACATTAAGCTTCGAATATTATGCCCTAGTAAAATACATTACAAAAATGTTCGAAGACTCCAAATACAAACTTCGACTATTACAACAATTCGACCCTAACAGTATGTTGGGCGTACTTCTATGGTATTGTGAACGTACCCTATTGGGGAGAAATGTTGACTTTTGTTGACTCCGTTGACCATTGTCTTTTTGACCAAGTGTGACTTTAGTTCAAACTTGAGGGTTTTGATTGGTTATTAAGATTTTATTGGTTCTGATGTTAGTGGATCTGTGGGAGAAAGCAGTGTAGCAGGGAGCGTATCACGGTGTTCTCGGGTTTCTTCATTTCAGGTGAGTTTCGCCTAATTGTACCATGGGTCGAAGGCACGAATGCTGGCCCACTAGTTTTCGTTATCTATTAGTAGAAGGATGTCTTAGGGATTGTATATAGTCATTTAGGATAGATTGAGGACTCTTGGTCTAGGCTCTTTTATATGTTCCTTGTTTGGTTGTGGTTCTAGAGTAGGACCACCTATCCGGGTGGCTATCTCACCTCTGAATATATACAGTTATGTATTCCTTGTATTATGGATACTTAGTATGTTGCTAAGTTATAGTGATCTGTTAGATCGGTATCTTGTTATATAGGATGTTGCTATGATGTAGTGATCTTTTAGATCGGTATCCTGTTATATAGGATGTCGTTATGTTGTAGTGATCTATTAGATCGATATCATGTTATATAGGATGTTGCTATGTTGTAGTGATCTATTAGATCGATATCATGTTATATAGGATGTTGCTATGTTGTAGTGATCTGTTAGATCGGTATCATGTTATACAGGATGTTGCTATGCTGTAGTGATCTGTTAGATCGGTATCCTGGTATATAGGATGTTGTTATGTTGTAGTGATCTGTTAGGTCGGTATCCTGGTATATAGGATGTTACTATATTATGGTGCACAGTTGGATCTGTATGTTATATGTGATTGATAGTTATCATCGGTTGGAATTCCCTAGGGACTGTTTGTGGTCATGTAGGATAGCCTGATAACTCTTGATCTAGGATTTCTTGTCTGTTCCTTGTTTGGTTGTGGATCTAGAGTAGGATCATCTGTTCGGGTGGCTATCACACCTCTGGTTACTTATAGTTACGCATCTCATGGAGGATAGATGGTAGCAGGACTGTATGTTATGAGAGGACTAGTAGGTGCTAGTGAGTTGTATGATTTATGTTTTTCTGTATTATGTCCCTACTTGATCCTTGATTATTTATATATCGACATATGGTAGTGGTGGGTTGAGGCGGTCTTGCTTGGTATTGTAGGCCAAGACACCTGGTACAGGTCAGCTGTAAGTCGTAGGTACGAAGGCTCTGGAAGAGCGGTTGGGTTAAGGCGGTAGGCCAACAAACCTTGGGTATTCCAGCTCAATGGTTGAGTGGACCCGATGCATGCTTGTATGTTTATCTTATGAGGTATTTTTGGGGAAACTCACTAAGATTTATGCTTACCTAGTTGTTTATGGTTTCAGGTATCATTGGTGTCTATGGGAAGGCGAATGTGGGACTATACACACTCATCAACAACATTGAGGATTCTGCATTTTCTATAATACTCTGATTTTTAATAAATGTAATTTGGAATGAATGGTTTTCTTAATAATGGATTTATAAATTGGAAAGGTTTACCGAAATAAAAAATGAAAAATTTTGGGTTGTGAAAAATGGAACATTACACTCGTGGTGTCATCTTTGATCCCGGGAGGGAGTTATTATATTATTTGCTTTATTTCGAGGTGATTTTTCCTCACTGTACTCATGGGTCGAAGGCACCAATGCATACCTACTAGATTGTGTTATGTATCCTTGTGTGTACGATGTTGTTATGCTGTATTGATCTGTTAAATTGGTAGATCTGTACAATTATATGTTCTAGTTAGTTATTTGTTTATGTGCATATTTCAACATATTGTGTTTGGGTTGAGGAGGTCATGCTTAGTCGTGAATGCCAAGATATTCGACGGTCCAGTTGATATTGTAGGCCCAAGGGAGCGGTCCAGTTTATGTTGTAGGCTCGGGAGCAGTCCAACATATAGCGGAATGCTCAGGTGGCGGTCCAGACTTATGTTGAAGGCCTTGTGTGCATGCATTGTATGTGTTTTGATGTGAAGGGTATCTTGAGGGAAGTCACTAAACTTTGGCTTACAGTTGCTGGTTTCCATGTTTAAGGTACATCAGATGATAGGGGCAAGGCAAAGGCATGATCGTACACATCCTCCTGCTGATATATGTTTTTGAGAGATTTTGAAACTTTTATTTTATGGATTTGACTTGAAAACAATGTATTATAACTTATTGTGACATCCCATAATATATGGCTAATATTGTAGACGACCAATTCACTATGAATCTCGTTGTAACTCGACTTATTGAGTTTTAGTGCATCTTAAGTAAATTAAATAAGTTCATTTCAACTATTATATGATACCTGATGATATCATACTTCCAAATGTATAAAATCTCAAACGAATTAAATAGCGCAAACTGTAACCTTAGTAATACGTCTGAAAAACTGAAAATTTGTAATAAGCAGGTTTGAGTGAAGCAGTTATTCTAGATTCATAGTACATGTTCCCTTATTTCTGAAAATATAAAGAACGTCCAAAACAGAGTTCGTATCCAAAGATCTGACCGTTTTAAGAAACCAAACTGATATAACACTAGTTTTACCTGTTTTGCATAAACTGTTTTAATCCGTTAAGACACTTACACATTGCTGACAAGATTTCTGAGAATGCATTTGGAATCAGACTATAGTCCCTTATTTAATTTCATACTCGAAATATTTTTAACGAAAATATTTACACAAGTCGCGAAAAACGGACTTTACGACTATTTAGACGCGGAACTTCAAACGCATTTTCCCGGAGTTTCGTAACTCCAAAAATTAATCTGTTTGATGTTCTGGAATCCTTGAATTAAACTCTATCAAACGGTACTTTCCAAAAAAAATTCTCTACTTTCAGATCCCTATGCACCCGGTTTGGAGTGTTTTTGGGCATTTAATGGGGGTAAAACCCCATGTGGGCCCCACATGTGACTCAAGATGACCAAAAAATTGATCTTTTTCCTCCTTGTATCAACCCATGTGTGCTTCCTACTCCTCCTTCTGTTCTCTTGAGTGTAAGCTTTCCCAAAGAGTACAAGTGATGGGTTGTGACTATGGCTTCGATTGGTTTGTGAGTGTGTGTGTTTTACTATAAAAAGAGGCTTGAGGAACCCCCAAATATCACTCACAAACCACCAGACATCTTCTCTTCCTCTAAAACCTCTCAAAATCACTCCCTAAAACCTTCATCTCTGACTCTCAGTTTACATCAAAAACACCCAACACCACCACCTGTAAGTCCCTAAATCGGCTTGATGTATCAATCAGATCCACTTGATGGTGTGGAATCCCAATTAAGTGGATGATGCAAGATAGAGTTAGAAGAAGAAGGAGAAGTTGAATCTTCAATGTACATAATGAATTGATTGTTAATCCTGTACATAAGATTCACACACACATGTTCTCTCTTGCTTATCTCTCTAGAACACTCTCTCAACAATGGCAGCCCCAAATCACGTTCCCTCCTCTCTTACTTACATTATCATGCCTATAATTATACAATATATATATATATATATATATATATATATATATATATATATATGGACAAAACCCAAGCCCAAAACCCAATAGCTAAACCGAAATCACATCTGATTTTGGTCCAACCAACCTAAAACCCAAGACTGTTTTCGACCCTAGACCGAAAGTTATAAATGCCTAGAAAAGCAAAGTATAAAATGTTGGGTTTTGGTATAATACAACATCCTATGGTGCACATACAACCCTAAATACCTTGGATATATGTTTTCACTAATTATACATGCAAATGGTTTCCAAGGCATTAAACCTATAACTAGCATGCATTTGACATAACCCATATAAGATACTAGTTAGGATAACATAACTTTCACGTTAGCCCCAATAATGTGGAAGCCTCAAGTGGAATCACAACACAACATGGACAAAGGTGGAACTTAAGAAAGAATTCCATGCACCCAAAAACACCCATAAACTCCAAGAACTTCATGTGTAACCACAAGTGGCGTGTTTAGGTCATGATGCATGTATTTATATGTGTGGTATTTCAAGAGTCATGGGTATAACCCAAATCCATACCCATATGTTTTTATGATCCATGGTTCATGTGGCCCAACTATTTATGTATCCATACATAAACTTGGTCCAACATGGATCATAAGCCCAACACATATAAATATAACTAATTATCATAATTAGTCCCCATAGATTTAATTAGTCTCTTTTGATCACTAAATTAATTCCAAATGAATTCTTGATCAATACTAATTAAAACATATGATTTCATATTAATATATTATAACTTATAATATATTAATAAACCATAAGTTACCTTCTCTTAAAGTCGTGGTCGAACTCTGAACAAATCAATGACACGTCCATTAGATAAGGGATCATATATTCCTCCATTCTAGATATCATATGGACTGAGACATCGATAATAATCGTTATCTTTGTCCATTTGTTGTTTTCTAATTCGATTTATGACGATTGACTGATTAAACAAATCAAACCAGTCCTGGCTTGGTCAAGCACTTACAAGTGTCATCATTAAATCATCAAGGTGCCCAGAAATATTGCTTTTATCCTTTTAAGTGTAAAAGGAATGGATAAACTTCGAATCATATGGCTTGTTCTACTAATTGTTGAATCATACACAAAGGCACGTTTTATAACATTGAGTTACCAATGCATTTTCGTTCAATCAATGTATAACCAACTCATAGTAACAACTCATGTCTCTAGGTTTGAAGAATATAAGATATTATCGTCTCATGATTCACTCATGATAAAATCCATGAAGTGATTCAAATGAGCGTGGGTTGAATCTAATACTCAGAATTTATGAGCACTCATGAATGTTGCAGCAACTCTTTCTATGTCCACTATCTTGGACATCTACAAACCAACTTCATGACAACTCTTGCTATGTCCACTACCTTGGACATCTATAAACCAACTTCATGACAGTCTTGATTCATATCTATGTGACATCCCCAAAATCTCGACCAGAAAAGACCGATTTTCATTTATACTTTTAAAATAATTTCAAACTAAAACCTTTTGATTTGAAAGAGTTGCGGAATTTGTTCCCAAAAACAAAACATGATAAAACAATGTTTATCAAAGCATTTCATAAAAGAAATGTATTTTTCATTATATAATCAAAACTCGGGGTGTCATGTTCCGATACAGACCAATAAGCATAAACGATAACATTACAAGTCATTCAACAAATATATACATATACAGACTTGTAAACAAAACAACTTGATGGTTCATCCTTCTTATGCCCTTGCGCCACTTCCTGTAATACAAATTAAAGCTGAGTGGGTTAGGCTTGGGAGCCTGGTGAGCATATAGGGTTTTCAACCCACAATAAATAATCATATTTAATTTCCACCAACCAACAATAACCCAATTACCCATTCCCGTTATTCTCACTTTATGTCCCTAAAACAACTAACATAAGGGACCTAGTCTAAGAATATTTCATCGGGGCGACAACACATGCTTCAGGGGTTCCTCAGCAATATAAGTCAAATAAGGCAACCATGAGGGGGACGAAGTACAGCGAATGAACACCCAAGTTCATTAACACCTACAGGTGGCGAACCTGCTAATGTTTCCACAAGACTGTCTAGAAAAGTCCGTGGTCGTCATCTAAACTCTGCTAGATGACTAAATCAAACAACAATGAGGCCTCTCATCTGTTTATTACACACCAACTATCTACCCATGTTCTACCCAACATATTAGTAGATAAAATATACATTTTTATACATAGTTTTGAAAACCTGTATAGCATGCTTTAATCAATACATATTTCACATAACAGATGAGGCACATACACACATGACACGTATTTCATAGAGAATAAATCATATCTATGAGATAGAAGAAAGTGAATACACATTCACACATATAAACAAAAATATACTGAATACACTCAAACCATACTTGTATTATTATTGTGTTTATGAAAGGTAGTATACACTCACTTGATCAGAAGATGATTGGACAGCACTACGACTTGCAGAAATAGTAATCCTCAGCAGATCTGGAAGATCTTCACAAAAATCGAACTTCTCGCGGGCAGAGCTTCGGCTCGGGAACCGCACTTCTCGGGATCTTCGGTTTCTCGGGACTTGCCTCGGGGCTCGAGAATAATATCGGGGCTTCGAGGTATTTCTGGCACGCAAATCGATGCAAAATGGGAGAGAAAAGAGAGAAAATAGAAAAAGAACTCGGCTGCCCTCGCATCCTATTTATAGGAGGCTGGAGCCTCGGAGTACGCGGGGCGTACTGCTCCGAAACGTCATGGCGTTCGTCATCCGAAGAAATCGAGTGCGAGGTGCATCATGCTTCGCTGTACGCGGGGCGTACTTCGGATCAGATCGGTGACTCCTTCGGATAATCATCCAAATTAAAGATTAAATTTAAATACAAAATATTTAATAAACTTCGAAAATTCACATCTTCTTCATACGAACTCCGTTTTCGACGTTCTTTAGATCCACGCGTAGGTGAGACTACGCTCTACAACTTTCGTTTAGACTCCGTCGGCTAATTTTAAATTTATTTTTATTATTTATTTTTAATAGGCCGGGACAGAAAACTTCGTTATAAATTCATAACTTCTTCGTTTGACGTCCGTTCTCGCCTAACTTTTTATCGTTTCGATACCAACAATGAGACCTTCGATCCTCGTTTAGATTGCTTCGGCTAAAAACCCCTCGATCTCAAATCGAGTAAAACAGGCTACACATCGCTAAGCCGAAACTTCGATAAATCATAACTTCCTCATACGAATTCAGATTTGGGCGTTCTATATATATTCGGAAACCTCGTTTCAACTACTACAACATTAACCAAAGATATCAAATTTATTTTACACTTAAATTTTGACGCATATTTTTATTCTTAATTAATCAGACCACATAATTAAGCAATTAAGCACAAAACACATAATACTCAAATAATATACTTCTATTATTTTCAAAACAGGTTACAAAGGTTAACCTAGACTATTACGTTGCTAAAAATGGCAAGCCCGGAAACACAGGCGTTACAATTCTCTCCACCTTAGAATGATTCCATCCCCAGAATCACACATCAACAAACAAATGCGGATAGCGACTCAACATGTCACTCTCCGTCTCCCAGGTGAGATTCGGCCCATTCGTGTGTTTCCATCAGACAAGCACTAACCCAACTATTTTGCGTCGCAACTTCATAGTCTTTCGGTCAACAATTGCCTCTGGTTCTTCAATCAACCTTTTGTTCTCATCAATTCTCAATTCAGAAATTGGAATTATATCGGGAACTTCTCCCGTGAACTTCCTCAAATAACACACATGAAAAGTGTTGTGATATCCATTCAGTTCTTCGGGTAAATCAAGCTTGTAAGCTTGGACTCAATTTTCCCCTTTTACCAAATCTTATAAGTCCCTTCCACGACGAGACTTTCAGCAAACCGAATCTCCAATTTCAAAAGTCATCAGTCTTCGCTTCTTGTCAGCATAGCTCTTTTGACGATCTTGAGCTGCTAACATTCTTTCTCTAATTATTTTCAACTTTTCAGCAGTTTGATGGACCATCTCCGGTCCCATAAACTGCTTTTCCCCAGCCTCAAGCCAACAAGACGGCGTACGACACTTCTGTCCATACAAAGCTTGATAAGGTGCCATCTTAATGCTTGAGTGAAAACTATTATTATAGGAAAATTCTACCAATGGTAAATGTTCATCCCAATTACCTAGGAATTCCAAGGTACATGCTCTCAGCATATCTTCAAGTGTTTGTATTGTTCTTTCACTCTGACCATCAGTCTGCGGATGGTAAGCTGTACTTAAGCACAACTTGGTACCCATTTCCTCTTGTAGACTTTTCCAAAACCTTGAGGTGAAACGGCTATCACGATCCGACACAATCGTTAACGGAACACCGTGAAGCCTCACAATTTCCCTCACGTAAGAATTTGCAAGTTTCTCCATAGACCATTTCTCCTTGGCTGCTATGAAATGCGCACTCTTAGTGAATCGATCAACGACCACCCAAATCATGTCGTGACCACTTTTTGTTTTGGGTAGGTTAGTGACAAAATCCATAGCAATGTCTTCCCACTTACCCATAGGCACAGGCAATGGTTCTAAACTCCTGTAGGGTTTCTGATGTTGTGTCTTTACTCTCGCACAAGTCACACACTCAGCCACATATTTTGCAACATCAAGCTTCATCGCCGGCCACCAGTAGTAGGGTTTCAGGTCCCTATACATTTTAGTGCTACCAGTATGAATCGAGTACATGGTTTTGTGAGCTTCTTCCATCAGAAGATCCCTAATTCCTCCTTTATTAGGTATCCAAATCCGATCTTGGAACACCTTCAGTCCATGACTGTTTATACCGAACACTAACGTTTTACCCAAACGTTCCTTCTTTCGGTCATTCTTTTCAGAAGCTTCGCTTTGAGCTTTCTTTATACTTTCCAAAATAGTCGAGACAACTTCAATTCTCAAAGCTCTTGGCCTTTTCCTTTCAAGATTGACTTTCCGACTGAGAGCATCAGCAACAACATTAGCTTTACCGGGGTGGTAAAGTATCTCGCAGTCGTAGTCTTTAAGTAATTCTAGCCAGCGTCATTGCCTCATATTCAATTCTTTCTGATTAAAGAGATATTGGAGACTCTTATGATCAGTGAAAAGTTTGCACTTCGTGCCATAGAGGTAATGCCTCCATATTTTCAGAGCGAAAACTACCGCTGCCAACTCCAAATCATAAGTCGGGTAATTCTTTTCATGCTCCTTCAGCTGTCGAGACGCATATGCTATCACCTTTTCTCTTTGGGTCAAAACACAACCCAATCCAACCCCAGACGCATCACTATAAACAGCGAAGTCTTCAACTCCATCGGGTAAAGAAAATATCGGTGCCTCGCATAGCTTCTTCTTTAGCTTCTCGAATGTTTCTTTATGCTTATCACTCCAAACATAAGTAGTTCCTTTGTGGGTCAAAGCTGTTAATGGAGTAGCAATCGAAGAAAAGCCTTGGATAAACCTTCGGTAATATCCGGCTAATCCTAAAAAGCTTTGGATCTCCGTGGGACTTTTCGGTTGTTCCCACTTCATTACAGCTTCGATCTTCGCTGGATCAACCATTATCCCTTCTTGGTTGACCACGTGACCCAAGAATTGGACTTCACGAATCCAAAAATCACACTTAGAGAACTTTGCATACAGCTTCTCCTGCTTCAAGACTTCTAACACTTCTCGCAAGTGTCTGCCATGCCCCTCCTGGCTTTTTGAGTAAATCAGAATGTCGTCTATGAACAGTATCACGGATTTATCAAGGAACGGATTACAAACCCTATTCATTAAATCCATAAATGCTTCTGGAGCATTAGTTAGTCCAAACGACATAACCAAGAACTCGTAGTGTCCATATCTAGTTCTGAATGCAGTCTTCTCGATATCTTGCTCTCTTACCTTTAGCTGATGATATCCTGACCTTAGATCGATCTTCGAGAAATAGCTCGAACCTTGCAATTCATCAAATAGGTCATCAATCCTCGGCAACGGATATCTATTCTTTATTGTTGCCTTATTCAGCTCCCTGTAATCGATGCACATTCTCATACTTTCATCTTTCTTCTTCACGAATAACACCGGAGCTCCCCAGGGTGATGAACTAGGTCTAATGAAACATTTGTCCAATAATTCCTAAAGTTGCATCATCAACTCCTTCATCTCCGTCGGTGCTAATCGATAAGGTGCTTTTGCTATTGGCGTGGTTCCTGGTAACAAGTCTATTCTGAACTCCACTTGTCTATCAGGTGGTAATCCAGGAAGATCTTTGGGAAATACTTCCGGATAATCACACACCACTGGAATACTCTGCATCACCTTCTTTTCCTTCTTAGCATCAATCACGAATACTAAATATGATGTACATCCCTTGGTCAAACACTATCTGGCTTTCATTAGGGAAATGATTCCAGAATTTACTCTGCGTTTGTCCCCATACACCATAAACGAATCTTTCCCAGGCGGGTTTACTTTAACTATATTCTTCTTGCACAATATTTCGGCATCATTGGCGCTAAGCCAATCCATTCCCAACACGATGTCGAAACCATTAAGTTTGATAGGCAATAATTCCTCGTGAAACTTATTCCCATTAAGGTCGATTAAGACGTCTTTCATACGATGGCTAACAGTTACAAACTTGCCACTAGCAACTTCGACTAATAAAGCATTATCTAGTTTATCAACAGGCAAATCTAGCTTTCTACCAAACTCATGCGAAATAAAGGAGTAGTTGGCTCCAGAATCAAACAAAATTTGAGCAGGTAGTTCATTAACAAGAAAGGTACCTGAAGCAACATCAGCTTCATCTTTCACAGCCTCAAGTGTCATCTGGAAGGTTCTTGCCTTCGGCTTTGGTGGAATGTTGGGCCTAGCTGCCTCCTTCTTCTTCGGACAATCTTTCAAAATATGCCCCTCTTCATTAAAACCAAAACACACCCTTTTGTTGTTCGGACACTCATTGGAAAAATGTCCAATTTTCCCACACTTGTAGCAGGTTACATCTTCGCTACATTTTCCAAAGTGCTTCTTCTTACACTTATCACACCACTTCGCCTCGCCTCCTTTTCCTCCACCAAACTTTTTCGAATCAGAATTCGAAAATTTTCTTTTCTTACCGGAACCAGATGTTCCCTCAAACTTTCTTTTCTCACCAACCTCAACCTTGTCAGTGGTTCTCCCCTTTATCATGTTCTCAACAGACTTGGCAGCCCAGATAGCTGCCTCTAGAGTATGTGCCTGACGTACTGGCACCTCGTACTCCCATGGGAGTCCCTTCGCATACCGGTCCACCTTTGTCAGCTCGTCTGGGACGATACGCAAGGAAAACTCCATCTTATTAGTGAAGTCATTGGTGTATTCATCAACTGACATGCTGCCTTTCGTCAATGTCAGAAACTTGTTCTCTAGTTCCAACAGATTTTGAGTCGAGCAAAACTTGCGCTTGAACTGCACCAAGAATTCTGCCCATGCCAATTGCAGTGGCTCATTAGGGCTTAAAGTCTTCCCTAGAGTGTTCCACCAACGAACGGCTCCACCTCGGAATTGACGCACTGCATAGATAGTCTGCAACTTGCCTCTGCAGCCACAAGTCATGAAGGCTAACTCCATTTCGGAGATCCAATCCATAACTCCAATCGGATCCTCCTTTCCATTGAAGGTCGATGGTTTGCAAGTTAGAAAGTCCTTGTACTTGCATCCCATTCCATCATGGTTGCTTTGCCTAACTATCGGTGGGTTGGCTTGACCAACAGACCCACTGAAGTTCCCACCTTCCGAGTGCCCTTCATTTAATTCAGGCTCCTCCACACGAATTGATAGTTCTTCACGATTTTGTTGAAGCAACCGTCTAGTTTCATCCATCTGATGATCCAACATCGTCTGAATCATCATTTGCACACCAGCCATGGTTATTGGCTCATGTGTTGCTGCTACGACAGGTATTTGTTCAATCACTGGTTGTTGATTCCTATTTTCATCAGCATTTCCAACTCCACTTCTTGTTCTCACCATTTTGATCTACACACCGAATAAGGTGAAATTAGATCCTCAATCACGATAGATATTCAAATCATCCTTGTCACTCCGAAACGTTTACATGCTAGTTCTAATATCGTAGACGTACGCTTTGAATCCTACACACATTAGGTTTCTAGATCCGGTCGGCAACAGACCATAGATCCGACCAATTAATATCATATATGGCAACATATAACATTTAGCACATAAAAGCATTTTAGGCAACTTTCCTAAAATAAACCAGTGCTCGTGTCTAAAACATAACAGACACACATCTCAAAACTTCACTTAGCATTCTAAGTTTAAGTCTAGAAATCCTACAAATTCCAAGTTCGCTCAAACTAATGCTCTGATACCAACTGTGACATCCCCAAAATCTCGGCCAGAAAAGACCGATTATTTTCATTTATGCTTTTAAAATAATTTCAGAGTAAATCCTTTTGATTTAAAAGAGTTGTGGAATTTGTTCCCAAAAACAAAACATGATAAAACAATGTTTACCAAAGCATTTCATAAAAGAAATGTATTTTTCATTATATAATCAAAACTCGGGGTGTCATGTTCCGATACAGACCAATAAGCATAAACGATAACATTACAAGTCATTCAACAAATATATACATATACAGACTTGTAAACAAAACAACTTGATGGTTCATCCATCTTATGCCCTCTCGCCACTTCCTGTAATACAAATTAAAACTGAGTGGGTCAGGCTTGGGAGACTGGTGAGCATATAGGGTTTTCAACCCACAATAAATAATCATATTTAATTTCCACCAACCAACAATAACCCAATTACCTATTCCCGTTATTCTCACTTTATGTCCCTAAAACAACTAACATAAGGGACCTAGTCTAAGAATATTTCATCGGGGCGACAACACATGCTTCGGAGGTTCCTCAGCAATATAAGTCAAATAAGGCAACCATGAGGGGGATGGAGTATAGCGAATGAACACCCAAGTTCATTAACACCTACAGGTGGAGAACCTGCTAATGTTTCCACAAGACTGTCTAGAAAAGTCTGTGGTCGTCATCTAAACTCCGCTAGATGACTAAATCAAACAACAACGAGGCCTCTCATCTGTTTATTACACACCAACTATCTACCCATGTTCTACCCAACATATTAGTAGATAAAATATACATTTTTATACATAGTTTTGAAAACCTGTATAGCATGCTTTAATCAATACATATTTCACATAACAGATGAGGCACACACACATAACACGTATTTCATAGTGAATAAATCATATCTATGAGATAGAAGAAAGTGAATACACATTCACACATATAAACAACAATATACTTAATACGCTCAAACCATACTTGTATTATTATCGTGTTTATGAAAGGTAGTACACACTCACTTGATCAAAAGATGATCGGAAAGCACTACGACTTGCAGAAGTAGTAATCCTCAGCAGATCTGGAAGATCTTCACAAAAATCGAACTTCTCGCGGGCAGAGCTTCGGCTCGGGAACCGCACTTCTCGGGATCTTTGGGATCTCGGGACTTGCCTCGGGGCTCGAGAATAATACCGGGGCTTCAGCATATTTCTGGCATGCAAATCGATGCAAAATGGGAGAGAGAAGAGAGAAAATAGCAAAAGAACTCGGCTTCCCTCGCATCCTATTTATAAGAGGTTGTAGCCTCGGAGTATGCGGGGCGTACTGCAGTACGTGGGGCGTACTGCTCCGAAACGTCATGGCGTTCATCATCCGAAGAACTCGAGTGCGAGGTGCGTCATGCTTCGCTGTATACGGGGCGTACTTCGGATCAGATCGGTGACTCCTTCGGATAATCATCTGAATTAAAGATTAAATTTAAATACAAAATATTTAATAAACTTCGGAAATTCATATCTTCTTCATACGAACTCTGTTTTCGACGTTCTTTATATCCACGCGTAGGTGAGACTATGCTCTACAACTTTTGTTTAGACTGTGTCGGCTAATTTTAAATTTATTTTTATTATTTATTTTTAATAGGCCGGGACAGAAAACTTCGTTATAAATTCATAACTTCTTCGTTTGACGTTCGTTCTCGCCTAACTTTTTATCGTTTCGATACCAACAACGAGACCTTCGATCCTCGTTTAGATTGCTTCGGCTAAAAACCCCTCGATCTCAATCGCTAAGCCGAAACTTCGATAAATCATAACTTCCTCATACGAAGTCAGATTTGGGCGTTCTATATATATTCGGAAACCTCGTTTCAACTACTACAACATTAACCAAAGATATTAAGTTTATTTTACACTTAAATTTTGACGCTTATTTTTATTCTTAATTAATCAGACCACATAATTAAGCAATTAAGCACAAAACACATAATACTCAAATAATATACTTCTATTATTTTCAAAACGGGTTACAAAGGTTAACCTAGACTATTACATTGCTAAAAATGGCAAGCCCGGAAACACAGGCGTTACAATCTACTTCCAACATATGGCCGACTGTGGATGTTTTGGATAACTTAGTCATTCAGGAAGAACGGCCTAGTTATTCTGGAAGTCAAAACATGCAAAGTGAAACACAAGAACAATACTAATCCTATATGGACCCAAACTCTTGAGTGTAAATAAAAACCCTTTTATCTAAGCACCATATTTATTACTCATTATTCATTATTTCAATTTTATCAACTTTATACTTGAATTAAAACAATAGTCATGCCATGCACCAAGCATGCACACTATGTTTACCTATGGTCCTTTCTTTTGTGAAATAGATCAATTGAACATGACTCCAGTGATGCTCATTTCACAATACAAATCCTTTTTTGTAAATGTAAGAATACCAAACTCTTTCCATTTACTATAATTTGTTAGATTCTAAACTTATATGCAATGATCCTCTGTAATGATTATGCACAAAGTCACAAAGACTTGTCACCAGACATTACAAAGTATTCCAATGGAGATCAATTTCATGGAAACAAACTCTCATATTCAAAGTACATAGCTTTGAACATCCTTCTTGCATTCTAATCTTACACAGATTGAACAACTTCCACCTATGAGAATATTTCCATATTCCGATTTTGACTATCACTGCTGAACAGGAGTTGTCTCTTTTCAGAATATGTCAATATGATCCTTTCAAAATTAACATTATACTTCCAACTGTCCCTGAGCAACCAATCTTTGGTAAACCTTAGATTGTCCTCTACAATTGTTTTATCATTTTAGTCATATCCAATTCTAGACATTTTCCCTTCTTAATGCCCCAGGCATTTGGAAAATTTAGTAAGGATAAATATTATAGCACATGTAATCGATCTTATATCCGAAGCATATGGGACACAATTCATGCTATAAAAATTTTATTTTCCATGTTCTCAAAATTTGACTATGAGGAGGGATGTCGTAATAATAATCGAATTTTGAGAACGCAATATATAAAATTTTCTTATGTTAAACCATTCCAACATAAAATTCATATATATATATATATATATATATATATCCTTGACTTAAGGTGATTAAAATCTCAATCTAAGCTTTTAGAATGGAAATGAAGTATATCGTCTCCCTTAATTATAGTAAAACAACTTTTCCAATCCTTGCAATGTCAAGAATTGAAACTTTGTTTTCTATAATTAACATTGCTAACTTGCAATACTTATCATAATTATCATGCTCCCACTAACATGATGATTATTAGCATAACACTTATGCTCTCACTAGCTTTGACATGTATCAGAAAACAGCTTGACTTCTAGAAGTCAATACTTTATTGACTTTCTTACTAAAGTTCAGATTTCTGATACGAGATTGCTTTGACAAGACTTTATCAAAATCATACACCTTTTCTTAGATAGCTCACATGTGTGTCTTAACAATTTTAGAACTATGAAAAGGGATGCCATAATCATAGTCTCAATTGTTTAGACCTTTGCCATTTCTCATGAGTCCATGTTAGTGTTTCGGTTAACCGCGCACGCTCCACTAACGACTTTGAGAATGCAAAGATCACAATTTCTATCTACTTCAAATCTACTTAGTGAAAGCGTTTCCTCACCATCATTTTCATGAATCGGAGAGAAACCTTATGAAACTTAGATTTTTATGGTGTATGTGTTCCTATCCATGTGAATTTGTCATAACCATAATCACAAGACAAGGTTAGTGACAAATCCAAACTCATAGGGACTGAACTTGTGTGATCTCATTTTCTTGCCACCCGGTAGCACAAGGGCCTACCATTGCTTCCAGATAGTTATACAAACAATTGAGAACTTATAAAACTCACAAGCATAGTCAACTTAAACTAGAATGGGCACAGAAACATAAATATGTCAACACAATGGGTTACAAACCTCAAGTTGTGTGCTAGCGATTAACAATACTCTTGATTAGTTCTTGAACCTTTCCAAGATCTTTAAGACTCCCACTGTCCTCTTGACATATAAGATCCTTTTGTCAAGAACCATTACTTGACAAAAAAAATATTCAAGAGTTAGTGCGGATTCCTATCAAGTTAAATACTTCTCACAATTGGTCTTATTTGGTCTTTGTCTTATCCAAAACATCACAACTTACCAATTTCAAATATACTAGAGTAAGAAAACATTTTACTCTACATTTGACAAGTGTTTTAAACCTTTCTTAAGATTATGTCACTCAAGTTACAATCTTAGAGTATGACTCTAAGATTTGATTTTAGAACAAAGTACGATTTATCTTTTGATTTAACCATTTCAACAATTCATGATTCCTCTCCTTAGTCAAACAAATGCACTAAGGTGTCCTTAGAGAATCAATTGTGATATGGTTTCATAATCACTAAGATAGTCATAAAAAAGATACTCAAGTACTCTCCCATCTCTTCATATTTGGAGAAACTTTTATCTTTCTGCCTTATTTGATTCTTCTCATCCGTTGTGTTATACATTGAAATTTTTCCAATGTTTCAGAATTACACTTAAACTTGTAAGCATAACCATATTTACTAAACATTAGTAAATCATAACGAATAATCATATTGACCTTTGTGGTGAACCTGATCCGCGCACAACCAAGTGTACCCAATCCTTTAGTCTTCCACTCGACTCACACATATATGTGAACAAGGTCTTAGTCTTAATTTCCCAAAGATGAAAATTCTCATTCATCACAATACAACTTGCATGATTCTAAGTTTCAATCCAACTGAAACTTGGGTGATGAGAATTTTTCCTTATTTGGTAAATTATGACACTACCATAAATGAAAGAATCAAATTTTATTTTCCAATATTGCTTTCAATGGAAACATATAAATAATAATTTTTCACAAATGTCATTGCAAGGATACTTAAAATAAATAAATCAAAACTTTTTTTATTTTAAAACTTGCGGAAAAATCTTATCCTTAAAATGCAAATACATATGAAAACTATGTTGATATTTATTCCTAAGTAATCTATCGTAACTCTTAAGCAGTTGCTCAAAATTCTGATCACCGAACCATTTTCGCGAGCAAAATCAGCATACTCTTTCTTTAAGCTTCCTTTGATTTTCTAAAAAATCAAAATGTAATTAGATTACGTTATGTATTAAGAATCTCCAAAAGATACTTAATAGAGTTAGATAATGGACTTTACCTGAAGTAGAGTCAAACTTTTGACTTTACCAGATCTTTCAGGTAAATCTGGCAGCTTCGCGACTAATGCCTCTTCTTTTGGCAAAAGAAACATATGGACTCTTTGGAAATGGTACATGAGACTATCTCAGACTTATCCTTTCTCTTTACCATTAGGTCAAATGACTTGACCACAGCCGATCCCTTTCCATTGGGAAGAGAAAGCTTTTCTGGACTTCTAATGTTACCATTGTCAATGGCCATGGAAGTTTGAGAAGTTGATCTTCCAATCAAATTTTGCTTTACCAGTGCCCCAAATCATTTCTGATTTAGCAGCATCAAGCAAATAGGTAGGATCATTAAGGGCCATGTCTTGATATGTCATCAGGGTGTGACTGAAGAACCAAGTCAACGGCCAGCTACCTCGAGACTTCGACACCCGACTCTCCAGGCTTGCCAATAGGGATTGAGTGACCTTGAACTTTTCAAGTATTTGAACTTGTGGGATAGGGAGAATAATTGTAGGAGGTGGAGGAAGTGAAGCATGATTTCTATTCCCATTATTTCACAACAAAGGGATTAATCTTTCACCTTGATTGCTATGTGGGATATCATCTTCAATAAGAAAGCTTGTTCCTAAAGATTTGGGAAGACCATAGTTGTCTTAACTAGACATCTATAATGGGATAAATTCAAGTTTAGCTGATTTAAAGTCCTTAATATAACACCCAATATGAAATATTAAGGCTAGGATCCAACAACCTATTTATAACCTGAAGAGGGATGCCGTAATCCAAGCTATAAAATAGTTGAAGGTAGGTAAATGACGATTTACCCATTTCCACCATGAAAATGAAATATAATTAAGTTTTAATTGGATTTGAAACTCCTAGATCTTTTGAGATACATTGAACTTTCAATGGCATATTTGAATCTCGATTGTGCCCTCTCAAGTTTGTGACTGGGATGCCGAGGATCACAAACAAGGTGTGAATAACCATGCAAATTGACTTGGTACCCTCAACTTTATCACCTAATTGATGTGTCGGTTAACCACACACGCTCCACCAATCTATGATAAACTTAAGTTACCCTTCGCCACACATTGTCAGTCCCATGTTAGTCTGCCGGTTAACCACACACGCTCCATTAACGACTTAACAAAGGTGCCAAGTGTAATTTAATGGGTTAGCATCATTTCACATTTTTCTAAGTAACTAAGATTGGGAATTTATAAGTGTTTAGTTACTTTATTTATCATTATACTTTTAATGAATGGAGAATTACAGTCTTTATCCTACCCGTTCGACTAACGACCCTCCACCAGTCAAGGAAGCGGTGTGTGAGAGTGAACACCCATTAAACTGCCATTTTATAGGCAGTAACCTTATACCCCCCCCTCCCTTATAGACCAGCTTCGTGAATGAGGCCTACTAATGGTAAGATTGACTTTATCTTATACATATCTATATAATTATAATAATAGTATAAGGGTTGAATTTTAAACTTTTAAAATTCTAAGGTCTAGTTTGGAATTAAAGTATACATGGGGGGTAACTTTACAAATTCCAAAACTTGAGGACAAGTTTTGAAAATTTTCAAAACTCTTGGATTTTCATAAATTATGAGTTTAATTAAGGTTTAATGAAAAACTTTTCAAGTTCCATAACTTGATGACAAGTTATAGAAGACATTAAATCATTTTATGATGACATTAAAAATAGAGACTCTTCCATTTTCATAACCTATGAGACTTAATGACACTTTAAAAAGAAAAACTCTTCACTTTCCATAACTTGAGGACAAGTTATGGAGTTCATAAAAACCATTAAGATCAAGTATTCCAATTAACACAATAATCAAATAATTTTTCTATGATCTAGATTAAACTCATAAGTAAAGATAATTCACATCAACAATTTTCAAGAAATTAGATAATCATATAAACTAATACAAATCATGAAACTTTGACAATTATCCTTTGAATACTCTTGGAATTCATAACCTAAAGAGTTAACGAATGAGACTTTTCACATCCATAACTTATGGAAGTTTCAAAACTCTTATGAGCATAACTTTTAAAAAAGACTTTTGAGTTCCATAATTTTATGACAAAATTTGTAACTCCTTAAAAACATTTAGATCAAACTTTTAAAACGAATAAAATAATCATACCATTCTATCTTTTAATAAATTGACCTAATTCAACTCTTGTAGCAAAGTGACTCAAATTTTACAAATAATTAGTTTTTCATAAAATCAAGTAATTATCTTAAAATTTGACAAACTTCATGTTTTTTTCTTTTTTTTCTTTAACTTTGAAAAAAAATTTGCATCAAATATAATAGAAAACAACCCATGTCTCAAATACCACTGTTGGGTTTTGGTATAATACAATATCCTATGGTGCACATACAACCCTAAATACCTTGGATCTATGTTTTCACTAATTATACATGCAAATGGTTTCCAAGGCATTAAACCTATAACTAGCATGCATTTGACATAAACCACATAAGATACTAGTTAGGGTAATATACCTTTCATGTGGCTTAAAGTCTTGATGTATTTGGCCTTAAGAGCTTAGCCCCAATAGTGTGGAAGACTCAAGTGGAGTCATAACACACCATGGACAAAGGTGGAACTTGATAGAGAATTCCATGCACCCAAAAACACCCATGAACTCCAAGAACTTCATGTGTAACCACAAGTGGAATTTTTAGGTCATGATGCATGTATTTATATGTGTGGTATTTCAAGAATCATGGGTATAACCCAAATTCATACCCATAGGTTTTTATGATCCATGGTTCATGGGGCCCAACTCTTTATGTATCTATACATAAACTTGGTCCAACATGGATCATAAGCCCAACACATATAAATATAACTAATTATCATAATTAGTCCCCATAGATTTAATTAGTCGATTTTTATCACTAAATTAATTCTTGATCAATACTAATTAAAACATATGATTTTATATTAATATATTATAACTTATAATATATTAATAAACCATAAATTACCTTCTCTCAAAAGTCCATCCTAACAAATTGTCCTGATGATATGCAACTCATAGTTTCATTTTATTTACTTCTTTTTATAGTTTATTTTAGCATATTTGATTCACATTTTAGTTAATTTCCATGCATATTTTCCTTTTTGTTATTTTATGACCACTTTCGGGTACTTTCGAATTTCGTGAGCGTAATTGCAGGTTTTACGGAGAGTAGCGGAGCGGGATCTTTGGGAAGCAATTGGGGTTAGAAGCCATCAAGAATTTTGGGCTTGATAACTATGGAGATGATGCATGGAGTGGGCTTGTCAGTTACTTGAAAGCTTGGAAGAATTAAACTTTAAATTTGCAATATGCAGGAGAATTTTCCAGTGTGCGGGGATTGATGATCGGGCGATTACGAGAGCTTTGGAGGATTTGGAAAAGTCAAATTGGGATTAAATTGAAGAGAACTTGAAGAAAAATGGGCTAGAAGTTGATTAGACTTGAACTGGGCCAATGTACAAGCTGTGGGGGGGCAAGACATGAAGGAGCCCAAAAATCTGTCAAAGTCACGCGGCCCGCGTGGATTCCTGACAAGGGAAAATTCGGGATTTTGTCTAGAGCTCTATATTGGGAAGGTTGGTGTGCCTCTTCAGCCTCATCTTGGAGGTCCAAGTTTGACACTTTCTCTCTGGAGTTTGGAGCACTTTTGAAGGCCAAGAACACCTCAATAATATCTTATTTTCATCTCTTGATTCTTGTCAATGTTTGGTACAATCTTAACTAACTTTGCTTCTTTGAGTTTAGTCATGCTTGGCTAAACTAATCTTGGTTGACTTTTTGTTGAATGATTTTAACTTTTGTTGAATGTTGAAGAATCCATGAACTTGTTCTTAAATCTTTATGGAAATGTTTTGTGTTTTATCATATTATCACTACTAGTATGTTTTTATTCATGAGTTTAAATGTGTTTGTGGTGATTAGTTAGCTAATTTCTTAATTAAGTAAAGGATCCTCAAATTAGCAAGCAACAAATTATTTTTGTGTTGTTTTTGCTTCACACAATCATAAAAACATTTTCTTCAACATGGTAGTGAAAGCATTTGACTCCTCTTGGATTTGGTGACTTTTTGGTTCTTAATGCTAGTTGACTTTCACTAATTACATGCTATTTGGAATTAGTGACTTTGACTAAGGAAATTGTTATGAGCTTCTCTAGCCATTTCAACAATTAAGAAAAGTCTAGGTAATCTCAAGCTCCTTGGATTACTATAGCCAAATTAAGGATTTAAATCAAAGTATTGCCCCATTGGATTCTAATGATATGTTCATCAAAAGTCAAAGTGAGGAAACTTTAAGTCAACCATCTCTCCCTTATTGATTTTACATCAAACCCTTATTTTTGTTGAAATTTTCTATTTAATCATAGTTAATTCTAGTTTGTTTCAAGTATTTCAATACACCAAAACCCCCCATTTTATTTTTATTGTTATTTTACAAGTATTTTTACAAAGAGATTTTTCATAGAGGTATAAATTGAACCAATCTCCGTGGATTCGACCCCTTTACCACTATACACTATTTTAGTGTGTAATATTTAGGGTTATTATATTAATAAACCATAAATTACCTTCTCTCAAAAGTTCATCCTAACAAATTGTCCTGATGATATGCAACCCAAATGGACCATGCTACACTCGGGTCGAGTACATACCAATAATAGTTATGGGGTTAGACATTATTTTAGTGTGTAATATTTAGGGTTATTATATTAATAAACCATAAATTTAGACCTAAAAATCCCCCCTTGGTTTATAGCTTTCTTTTCTTATGACCTAACAAACTCCCCTGGGTTTGTAGCTTGCTTTTCTTTTCAATCTTCACTTTGAACTTGGCTTCAACGTTTATCTTCAGTTTCTTCACAACTTCAAGATGGACATATGAATGTCTGAATGAATGACTTCATCTTGAACAGTTGGACTTTTCTTCAAAATTTACTTTGAACGCATGTTGGGTGTAGAGGCTTCTTGTAAGGATTTTCAAAAATCAGCACTTTCAGCTTTGAGAATCCCAGAGAGAATAATAGAGAATCTGAATCTTCTGGATCACTTCATCAGGTTCATAGATAGCAGCAAATTGATTGAGGAGACTTTAATGCAATTCATCACATAATCTTCAAAAACAACTTCACATTGCTTCTGGTGTTGAAAGATTGAGTGTTGAAAAATAATCTTCACTTCTTGTTCCTTCGAATGAACGTTCTTCAATGATCAGCATTTCCCCTTAAAAAGTAACCATGACTAAAAAGTCCATGTGGATCACAGAGTTATAAAAACCCTTCTCACCACAGTTGTTCAAGGATGTAACCTTGGTTCAGAAAGAGACTACTTGCAGTATCTGTGTGAAAGTATAGTCTCCTTGAGTCTCTTCTTCCTTTGAGTTCTCGTTTTAAGAACAATGAAACTTTGAGATAAAAACAAAACTAAAAATGAACTTAGCACACAATATTTTTGGATTTTTTTTATATTTTTTTGAAAAAGAAATAAAAAACAGAAATAAACATATTTTTGGATTTTTGAATTTTATGATTTTTGCTTGATTTTCTTTTAATTAATTTTTTTTAATTATCCCCCTAAATTTGTGCATAGAGGAAAACTATGAACAAATTTAACAAAAAACATATAATAACTAAATTTAAGACTTTTGGGATCAAAGTTGTCAAGCAATTCAATATCGTTTATCAACACACCTACATGTTTAGCTCTGGTCAATCACCAGTATTGTGATCCACTTCAACAAAAAGGATATTGACAAGTTGGAAAAATTATAAATGACAAGACATTGCACCTATATTCCTAAATGGACCATTTAGCCGACGACAACTAAGGATATTGTTGTCCACTTAAATTCAGCAGCGAGATCTACAGACAACCTTTTTAATAGTTCAATTTTAGATGCACTAGAACGTGTTCCCCACTTCCCAACAAACCCCAGCAATCAAGAACTTCAAAAGAATTCCTTACTTTAGATGAGTATTCAATCATTAACAGAGAAGATAGATATATAGATGCATATGTTGTATCCCACGTCGGATGTCTTTCAATCACGTAGAGGGAACAACATATGACTAATATAGACAGAGTGTTAGAAAGATAATAGGGTGCATATGATGTGTTCCAGGTAAGATCTTTTCCAATCGCGCAAAGGAGACACCATATAACTAACAGATAGAAAGAATTGCATAGAGATAGAGTTGCATATGTTTCATTACAGGTCGGATATGTTCCAATCACGCAGAGGAGGCAACATATGACTGACAGATAGAAAGCAAGAAAATAATTTCCTACAGACCTACTTTATCAGAACCCCCAGTCACCCTATCAGTATCGGAATTAAGGATATAAGTCCGTACATCGAGGAAATGTTGCGCCACAATTCTAGATACATATGACTTTAATGTATCTCGCAAGATGCCTTGTTTATCACACTGCTCAATCAATCTGAGCGTCGTATGGTCAGTCCAAACGAAACTATCTAAGTCCACACTATCAAGTCCTTTCATTGTCAATCTATGTCTAGTCCTTTTGAATCCTTCGTGCCTACTAGCACATTGAACATGGAGTCTCAACAATTCAGCTTCAGTACCTTACACGCATCTCATATTTCCCTTTAGCACTAAACTTCATATCACTTCCCAAAAACACTTACCAAAGAAGAAATATTTTTGGAATTTTTTTTTTTTTTTAATTTTAAATTTTTTATTTCTCCCTCTTAATTTATGCATGGGGAAGAAAGAAAATAAATGTCTTCAAAATGCATCATTTTAAGAGAAACTCAGGAGTATCAAGAAGAAAACTCAAACCGTAATTCACCAATGGAAGTTGCATCCAGATGATCTGAGAACAGCACGCGTATTTCAATCTCGGAACAGATCCAAAAATTATTCACATCATTAAGTACAATCCCCATTTGTGATCCTCTTCTTTCTTCCTTTCCCACAGAGGACACATACCCTCACTTAAAATTCTGAATGTTGTACAGTTGATAGATGCCTCCTATCATGTGCCTGAAACAACCATTATCAACAAACCGGAGTCTGATGATATTCCTCCATAGCCGCACCAGCACATAGAGCGGGATCAGTTGGTCTTTGGAACCCAGGCCATTTTGAAGCTGGATTGACCTTTATCATCTACACAAGGTACTCTCTCCCACGACATATCCTGTTTATCAGACACATAAGATGCAAAAATGTTAGAATCATTAGAAGATTTGGGAGTATGAACCTTTGGTACCCATCTGTAGTTGGGTGTAACCCATTTCTTGTTCGATCGGATGGATGCCTTATCACTTGCTTTTTAACTTGAAATTGACGGCGGAGATGGCATTGACCTAACCGATCTTGTTTTAACTGGACCATCTCTTGAATTTTGCTTCTTGTCCGTCATTCCTTTCTTGTCCTTGGGAGTTTGATTCTTGCCCTTCTTTGTGTTCCAGTCACCATTGCGTGATTGTGACCTGGAAGGGTTTCTTTTGAAAGATCTCCTTCTTGGTGCGTTCTATCAACCTTGTGCATAGTAGGGAACATATGCACGATTCGGACAATTTATGGCAATGTGTCCAGGTGTTCCATAGTGGAAACAAGTTTGTTTCTCCACGTAGAAGTTGTTTCTGCGTGTCCTTGGTAGCATGCCCATGCCTTGTTTCTGATTGTTCCTACAAGCACACTTGCAACAAGAAGTCTGTTTCACTTGTTTTGGTGGCCTATATTTACCAATAGCAGTTTTATTAGAAGTAACTGAATTAAAAGCAATAGATTCAGAGTTTAAGGAGACATTGGTTTGACAATCAATAGAATCAATAGAACTAGAATTATTTCTATTCTCATCTTCCACTACTTTACCTGCACATGAAGTTGAAGAATTAGTATCCTTCACCTTAATATTCTCAGTTGTGCTTGATTGTTCAGTCTTAACTGAAGCTAGAACAGGGGGCGGACCAAACTGAGCAGGTGTCTCTTCCTCATTGATTTCAAGGGATGAGTTTTAATTGTCATTGAAGGGAGGTGGAACACCATGATACCCTAGACCCATAGTTTGATTATCTTTAAATTTTAATTGTTTTTCTATCATGGACACAAATACCTCACTTGACACGTCAAATTTCTTAAAGATGAATTCAACATCTTTATATTTAGCTTTCAATGCATCAAGTTTGGCAGTTGATTTGGCAATTTCCTTTTTAGCATAGTTGTAATTTTCACATTTATTACTATATTCTTCTTGAAGTTTTCTAAAGTCCTTGCTTTTGGCCTCTAGTTGTTCTTTTAAAGGTTTTTGGGACTTCCTAAGTGTATATCTTTCATATTTAAGGTCCTCAATTTCCCTTTTTAATAAATCGTGTTGATTATGATAAAGTTTAATTTTAGCTTCACAAGACTTAGAACATGAAGCTTCATTGACCTTGGTGATTGAGGAACTCATTATTTACCAAAAATGCCCTTTGAATTGAAACCTCGAAAATCAAATTTCAAAGTCAAACTTAAAACTTGAAAGTTAAACGAGAAAGTCAAAGTTAAGAGTTAAAAGTCAACTTTGAAATTCAAAGGTCAAAAAAGAAAGTCAAAATTCAAACTTGGAAGTTAAAAGTCGAAAGTCAAAACTTTAGGCCAAAAACGAAAAATTTCAAGACCAAAAACGAGAGTATTTGACCAAAACCGAGAGTATTTAACCAACTACGTGACTTTTTGACCAAATACGAAGCTTTAATATTGAAAACGAGGCTATTGGATCAAAAATGTGATTTTTGGGCTGCAAACAAGCCAAAATCTTGAAACTTCGAATTTGTAACCGAAAATGCGAAGCCTCTTGATCCATACCGAAAAAGACTTGCACGGAAATCTAGCTTCTGACCGAAAATGCGAAGACCGAAATCGGAACCAAACACGTGCGAGCCGAGAACTCCGAGGCCGAGAACCTGCGAACCGAAAACTTCTGAAGTCGTTCCACCGCAAACCCTCGCACCGAGAACTCGGACACGCTCCACCGCAAACTCACTTTCAACCGAAAACTCCTCGGAAACCCTAGACCTAGACCGAGATTAGCCGCCGGGGTCTCGCAGATTCCGTCCAAAAACACAAAAAATTTCAACTTTTTGACGCAAAACTCGATCAAAAACACAAAATTATGAAGAACACAAAGAACAAACAGCCAATATTTCTTCCAAAACAAATCAAAAACGCCAAAACCTTCAAGAAAAAAGTCCAAAAACGTTCAATATCTTGCCAAATTGATTGATATGATCCTTGCTCTGACACCACTTGTAAGTCCCTAAATCGGCTTGATGTATCAATCAGATCCACTAGATGGTGCGGAAACCCAATCAAGTGGATGATGCAAGATAGAGTGAGAAGAAGAACAACAACAAGTTAAATCTTAAATGCACATAATGAATTGATTGATAATCCGGTACACAAGATTCACACACACGTTCTCTCTTGTTTCTCTCTCTAGAACACGCTCTCAACAAAGGCAGCCCCAAATCACGTTCCCTCCTCTCTTACTTACATCATCACGCCTACAATTATATATATATATATATATATGTGTGTGTGTGTGTGTGTGTGTGTGTGTGGAAAAAACCCAAGCCCCAAACCTAATAGCTAGACTGAAATCACATGTGATTTCGGTCAACCAACCTAAAACCCTAGACTGTTTTTGGCCCTAGACCGAAAACTATAAATGTCTAGAAAAACAAAGTATAAACTATAAATTTAGACCCAACACCACCCTAAACCACCATTCCACCACCCAAAAACCTCCTTATGCCTCCTTTTTGAACAACCAACACCTCCCTCACATCTCCCCTCTCACTGTTTCTGTCGAAAAAAGGAAGAAAACTCATAATCGCCACCCTCCTGCCACCTTCAACCCTCCACTACCACCATCATTTCTCCACCACTAAACCATCACCACCACCCACTATTTTGGTGCTATTACTCTGCAAAGTGTTCCCCCACCACCTCCTCCCGTCCCCCTCTCGTCGAAGTTGCCAACAGAAGGAAGAAACAAGGGCAACAACATCAAACCGCCACCCCGTCACCTCCATTTTCGTTGCTGTAAAACCACCGGCCACCACCGATAATCAGCATCTCCACCATCGTAAGTCCCTCCTCACTCCACCTCCTTGCTCAATTATTACTCCTTCGTGCATTACCGAAGCTACATAACCATTTATGTTTTTTTTCTCGAGATCGTATATGGAACCGAACAAGTAGACCCTTCTATGTAACTCAACAGTTCAAACATAATTACAATTTAAATACATGCAGTCCTCCAACTTCAAATTTGTCCAACTTAGGTCCCTCCCTCTTTCAAATTATTTTCAAAATGATCCCAAGACCATGAAACTTTAAATAAAATGTTCAAAACTTACTCACAGTTTGGAAAAATCTTTTTAATTAAATCCCAAGTTTAATATAAAATTTAATAAATTTAAGATATATATATATATATATATATATATATATATATATATAAACATTAGATTATTAACTTTTCAGAAATTATTAATTATATTTAGGATTAAATAAATTTCGGACTTATTTAAAAATTGTGAAAAATATTAAAATATATTTTTAGATAAAATTTATTTAAATAAAATTTGAATTTACAAAACTTGGGAAATTATTCAATAAATCATTATACTTAGTCAAAATACTCAATCATTTCCAAATATTAATTTCTAGCAAAGTTTTCTAGGAAATCGAATTAATCCCGAAGATTACGACTTCAAGACACAAAACAACTCGTCGCTCGATAAGGTGAGTGTTACGACCCCACTTGTAATATATATATATATATATATATATATATATATATATACACACACACACACACACACAAATGTCTAAATGTTTTGTTTATACAAACAACATCATCATTTTTATGCGATATAAATCACACAAAAATATTATTTATTGCTCTACTACTTACGGTACAGGGAATCTGGTTTGAAAAACCGCATAGGGTTGTTGGATTTCAGAACGACTTAATTGCTAAAATGATCATGCCCTCCGATGTTCCATGTCTGGCCCTTGTCTATACATGGTAGTACGGGTATTAAGTAATATTTATTATACAAAATACACATAAAATATCATTATTTTGTGTAAACACATTACTAATTGGTGAAATATTTGTTTAAACGCGTATGTGTTATAAGTAAACAAGCTAGTTTTAAACCTCAATATCAATATATGTTATGTTTTTAAAATGATACAACTAATAAAAATAACATATACTTTCCGACTACAAATGTGCTATAACTGTATAGACGGTTATCAACTTGGTAGTTTCAATATACCTCATACATACACAAAAATATATAAGTTTATATATTTATACAAGTTTATATATTTATACAAGTTATAGAACTTGTATCTTAGCCTCATATATATGCATGTGTACACTATCTTAAGTTTTATCAACTGTTTAAACAAGTTTCTTACAGTTTTACGCTTACGCTTATCAATTATACTTATCTTCAATCCGTTTATTCGTATTTGTGGTTATTAATATATATATATATATATATATATATATATATATATATAAGGAAAAATTCAATAGAGATTCATTATTAATCAAGGAACCAAGGAACCGATCCAAAGCGTCGTTCACGATTTTTCGTCCTCTTTCCATAGAGATCCATGATTATATATAAAAAACGATTTTTTTTTTCGAAAAAAAACCCACTTAATTTTCTTAGTTTTTTTCAATATCTAAGTTTATTTTTATCAAAAAAAACTAATTATACCAAAAATATTAATTTTTTTTACTCTATTAATAAACATCAACACCGATTATTAAAAGAAAAAAAAAAAAAACTTGAATAGTGCAGATTCACACTATGAATGTAAACTGTATATATTTCAATTTTTAACATTCACAATATGAAAAATCTCGAACAGTTCAGATTCACATTGTGAATCTGAATTACTATTATACACACTGTGAATCTGAGAATGTTAAAAAAAACCTCGATCAGTGTAGATTCACACTGTGAATTTAAACTGTAAATATTTCAAATTTTAACATTCACAATGTGAAAAAGCTTCAATCAGTTCAGATTCATACTGTGAATCTGACTTATTATTATGCACACTGTGAATCTGATGAGGTTCATAATGTGAATCTGAATAAGTTTACAATATGAATCTGAACAGGTTCACAATGTGAATCTAAACTGAAATATCGTTTTTTTAACTTGAATATCAATCTATGTTTAAAAAGTACAAAAAATATGAATTTTGATATATTTATTAGTTTTTTCTATAAAAAAAATAGACCTTAACTTTTCATTAAAGAAAATGAAGTGGGTTTTTTTTCAAAAAAAAGTTTGTTTTTTATATATCATCATTGATCTTTATGGAAAAAAGACGAAAAATTGTGAACAACGGTATATTCGTTTTTTTTCCGATAAAAAACATGACCTAAAAAACTTTAAATGAAAAAAAGTGGTCGGTTTTTTTGTAAAGGATGGATTTTTTGGTATAATCCGGTGTGTGTGCGTCTAATGTAAAAGTGTACATCTATTGTATTGGTCGTTGATCGTTATGATTTTTGACGCTCACAATTAGTTCATTCGTTAATTATGGTTATCTATTAAACGTCATCCTATATATATATATATATATATATATATATATATATATATATATATATATATATATATATATATATAGGGTTAGGTTCATGTGAGACGGCCTAATTTTGTGAGACGCATTTTTTTTATTTTTATTTTTATTTTTTTTAGTTAATTCAAGTTCCGAAAATAATATTTAAAAAAATAATTTTTGGATTTTTCCATTTATTTTGCATTTTGAACTTATCTTTTAGAATATGTACAGTATAATATTCTATTAGAATATTTCACGTATTTTTCAAAAAAAATGAGATTTTTTTTTATTATTTTTTTTAGTTAATTTAAGTTCCGAAAATAATATTTAAAAAAATAATTTTTTAGATTTTTCCATTTATTTTGCATTTTAATATTTTTTAGAATATGTCAGTGTAATATTCTATTAGAATATTTCACGTATTTTTCAAAAAAAACGGGATTTTTTTTATTTTTTTATTTTTTTAATTCTTTTTTAGTTAATTCAAGTTCCGAAAATAATATTGAAAAAAAGAATTTTTGGATTTTTCCATTTATTTTGCATTTTAAAATTATTTTTAGATTTGGTCTTACGGTCTCACAAAATTAGAATAATCTCAAATGAACCTGAACCTATATATATATATATATATATATATATATATATATATATATATATATATATATATATATATATATTACACGTAAAAGGCTTTATGCCTCTTAATGAGAAATTATGTAATGTAACACCTTTGACAATTAACAACCGTCAAACATCGAGTTATAACTACGAAAAAACTATACTCAAGTTAAAAAACATTTAGTAAATAATTAATTAAGTGGGTAACCAACTATACCATTTGTACATATTTGGTCACATAAGTTTGTTTTGCTGCACTGGTAACCATTAAACTTGTTATTTTGCTTAAAACACACCACTATTACCTACAATAGCGGGTAAAACATGCTTTGGAGGTTTGAGTTTCACCTACAACGATATTACCGGTGCCATCTCCAAGTATCTTCTCTGGCCACCAAAATCAGAACATGAACTTACAGATGAAGATGATATTGTTTGCAGTTGTGTTCTGAAAATCGAAGTTAATGAAGATAAAGATGAACCCACGATTTCCTCCTCAGATTTGTGTTCCTAAAACAATTTCCTCGTTTAAATTTTCATTCCTGAAAATGAACACAGATGAAGATAAACATGAATACACAAAATCCCTAGCTTAAAAACTCTTTTTTTTTTGGTAAAAGATGAAATTGTTTGTAGTTGTGTTCCTAAAACCGAAGTTGATGAAGATAAAGATGAACCCTTGATCCCCCTCCTTTAGATTTGTGTTCCTGAAAATGAACTCAGATGAGGATAAACATGAACACACAAAAACCTTAGCTTCAAAACCCTACTACAAACGACAACTTTCAAAATCGAGTTTTGCACACAACTGCAAACGATTTCATCTTTCAAAACTCGATTTTTTCGGTAAACGATGGCAGATCTGGAGTTCTTCGTTAAATGAAATCAAGAACTCGTTTTTTTTTCGGATTTCCTAACTAGATTCTCAAACAACTCCATTTTAGAACATGTGTATCTGCAACACCCAAACTCGAACCTCAAGAAACCCTAAACAATTTTAAAAACCATTTGAATCTAGAGATTTCTGATCTCTGCAGAACAATGATGTGTGTGTTGGATGTGTTTCAAATGATAAAGAGAGAATTTGGGTTTAAGTTCTTGAGTTCTTTATCTTCCTCTTCAAAATTCAAAATTTCACACAAACACGGAGAACACACAGTTAGGTGTGTTTTGCGAGTTCATTTTCAGATTTTTGGGTTCGATTCCTAAACACACATACACTCATCTGATGTGTATGTATGTATGTGTTCATCACAGATCTTGAGTTCATGAAAAAAGATAAGAAAAAGAAAGGGGAGAATAGAAGCTGAAATAGCTTTGATGTATTTGTGTTCATCTTCGTTGGAAAATCATGAACGCCGGAGGCTCGCCGAAGAAGATGGTTGGATCATCATCGGATGTGTCAAATACGCCGAAAACCGGCTAAACCTCCGATAGCAGATCATAAGGATGTTATTTGAACAATTCAACAAAATCAATAAGAAAATATGGACAAAAAAAATTCAATGACTAATTGTGTAGAAATCAAGAAATATATTACTCTATTAAATCATTATCTTATTTTATAATCATTAAAGTATCTGTTAAAAGAAGTGGTATAAAAGTTTTTCTAAAGTTTATCACAAACAAAGTCCATATTATTTTGGATTAATAATGTAAGTTGGAAATCTTTTAAACCTTATTCACAAAAGCCAACAAGTTATATGGGCCAAAAGAATAGTGTATTTTAAATATAAAATAATGCTTTTTTGAATATTGAAGGAATATATATATTATAAGATTTTTCTGAAGTTGCATTTATTTCACTTCAATTTGTCACAAACCAAGTCCATATAAAGTACTATATTCTAGATCAATTGTATAAGTGAGAAATTTTTTAAATCTTATTCGCAAAAATCAACAAACTACATGGATCAAAAAAATTGTGTATTTTAACTATAACATTTTTCTTTTTTGAATTATTGAAGGAATATATATTAAGATTTTTTAAAATTACACTTATTTCTTTTATTTATCCATTTATCCATTGTGAAAATGCTATATTCCTTTTGAACGGCCACGCAAACGCGTGCGTCACGTTTTAAGACGCGCGTTTTCTTTTCGCCATTCACTGAACGAATTTTGAATTTTAAATATGCGTTTTACACTTTCAGGGGTATTTCTGTAATTATGACCAACCTTTATTCGAAAACCGACATACTGAGGGGCATTTATGGAAATCTAATCCAGTATGACAGGGATGTCCCCCTATATAAAGAGGAGTTCGGCTCAACAATCTTCATTCATTCTCGAAGTAAAAGAACTCATTTGTAAGCTACAGAAATTCGAATTAGGTTCTCTTCGATTCAAGTTTTCATAAAATAAAAATGGCAACAGAAGGAGTTGTGATCGGCTGCCACACCGTCGAGGAATGGGAGGAGCAGTTTCAGAAGCACGTCGGTTCTGAGAAATTGGTAACCCTAATCTACTTGTTATACTCCTCTGCTTAGAAATTAACCCTGTTTTCTTATATTGATTCACCTGTTATGCTTTCATTTCTGTTCTTTTTCTTGAATTCGATATCGGAAGTGTTGAATCTTAACCTTTTGAGTTTGTTCAGTAACCCGGTTGAGGTTTACCTTTAGTTTTTTTTTAATGCATCGATTAGACTATACAATCGGTTATTGACACATATGAGTTGTTAATGAATGGGTTTTCCCCTTTTAATCTCTCTTCCTTTTTTTTGGTCGTCTTGTGCCAATAGTTTTAGATTAAGTCATTCTTGATCAAATGAATAACTTGATGCCATATTTTTTTCTAGAAATTGAAATTTAGTGTACAAATCAAGATCTTGGACCTTAAATGGCATACTTTAACATTTGAACGGTGTTCTTGACAGGTGGTTGTAGATTTCACAGCCTCATGGTGTGGTCCTTGCCGTGTGATTGCACCAATTTTGGCTGAATTTGCTAAAAAGAAGCCCCATGTTACCTTCCTTAAGGTAGATGTGGATGAACTTGAGGTAAATTTCCTCCTATCATCTTTCATATTCGGATTGTTTCAGGGTTATTTTGGGTATTTAGAAATAAGCAATTTGTGTTTCTTGGTGTTACAGACCATAGCTCTGAAGTATTCGATTGAGGCAATGCCAACATTCCTGTTCCTCAAGAATGGAGAGATAGTGGACAAAGTTGTGGGTGCTAAGAAAGATGATCTCCATGCTTGCATTGTTAAGCATGAAGGAGATGCTGCTTCTTTAACTGTTTAATGTTAATGTAAAAGTCTACTCATGCTAAAACTCTTTAATCTTAGAAATTGTGTGTGTAAACCTTGTTTATAAATTGTGGTTTGATCTATATACATAAATGGAAGTTATTGTTGTTTCAAGATTAGGGCTTTAAGTTTAAGGGGTTTGGATTGTTTTTAGGAAATAAACTATTGGAAATGTCTTTAAATTGTCAAGAAGTAATAAAAAGTATTATAAAATGGAATAATTTTGGGATTTTATTTTAGGTGTTGTTTTTTTTTTGAGGTTGAGTGTTTAAGTCTTGTTTTAGGAGTAGGTTAGAAATATATTGTATTTGTTGTTAAAAAAAATAAAAAATAAAAACGAATACATTTTGTATCCAAGTCGTAGTTAACGTTGTATTCAAGTTGATTACAAACATACGTCATTCTTTTGAAATGATAACCAACTTTATAGCTCACAGGCCAAATTGTGAGTTTTGCTATTAATCTAATCCGAACATTAAATTTTATTGTGAATTTGTCATACATTTAGTTTATTCATAGAATATATTTTCTAGAGTCAATTACACGAATTGTCGGTGCTAAAATGCAAGTTCAGGCTTTATTTTCAAAAATTAATTTGAATTGTTTATCGTTCGATTAAAAGTTGCATGTTTATCCCTTGTTAGTTTGAATCTGCATGTTTCATCCCTTGCAAGATATGAAATGGCTATAACGTCTTTTTCAATTTATTTTTCATTTATTTTTTTATTATTAAACTTTTTTAATTAAATTTAATATTTATTTCTCTTTTGCTTTGCTAGAGAAAACTTAAACACCACCATTGAAAAAATGGAGCACCACTGGTGTCACAACCCGAAAATTTTTATTGGATTAGGTCAAACACATCAACTTAAGGTCAAACTTATAGGCTTCTAGACCGAGTATACGTAAGGGTTGCGTGTTAGGAAGCGAACCACGTAAGAACCAAAAGCCTAGAACAACATTTAAGCCATAAAACCTCAACAAGTGAGGTTCACGGCCAAGGACCATGTTCACGGCCGTAAACCCCTCTTAGGCCGTGAACTCATGGTATATAAATGAGTTTTAGCCACTTTTCCTTCACTTCTTCTCTTGGCCGTAAACCTCTCAAATTCTCTCAAGTATCATCCAACAAAGGCTCTCATTTCACCCTAAAAACGTAATTGTCTCATCTTTTCTTGTTGTTCCTCGAAAGCCCTTACCTTTCCATCTCAATTCATCATCTTTACATCACTTTTCCTCAAAGATCTTCAAGTTTGGGCCGTGAACCCTTCATGTGTTAATCATTTGGGCCGTGAACTCCCATTGGGTCGTGAACCATTCTTCAGTATTGCGTCGTGAACCTCCATTGGGTTGTGAACCATTCAAGCCCAACCATGAACTTCCTTGATTGGGTCGTGAACACCCCTTCAACCTCCTAACTTGCTTCTAACACTTCTTTGGTGAGTTATTCTTTCATCCTAGGTTGTTCCCCAATCACATTTGTAGTTAGATTCACTAATTTCATGCATATATGTATCAATATATGTCATTTAGGGCTCGTTTGTGCCTCAGGACTTCATTCGTGGAACTTATCATCCTTATTCGAATCTTCAGTTGAATCACCCACATAAGGTGAGTTCATACCCATATAATCTATCTTTTAAATGTTTTAAATGCTTTTAAAGGGGGGGGGGAATACAAGTTGAACACAATAGTATTGTGTTAATATTTTACCTGTGATAACCATCACATTAAAGGATTTCTTATGCTTTTGTAAGTGATCAAATCAATTCAAAAACTTTTTTAAAAAGATGTTACATTGTTGTTTATAAAACTCTGTTTTTAAAGTACATGCATAACTCAATAGATAATTGAGTATTTTCTACAAATCAGGGACAGTTCAAAACAAACATATTAGTAAACTATAATAGGTATAGTTTAGGGGTTCAGTTCATACTATAACAAGAACAGGAAGGAACATACTATAACAAGAACAGAAAGGTACATACTATAACGAGAACAATATAACAATAATGTGAAACCACTACTTCACGACATAGCAATATACTTGTCATGTCGCGTTTTGTAACCAGTCTCCTGGAGGGAGAGCGGGCATTGTGTGTATATATCTATACGGGACTGACAATCCCACATCCCGATTGTTAGCTACAGTCCGACAAACAAGCCAAGGGGTGACAAATGTCACATAGTTTCGACGCCACCAAGTCGTCGTGTTAAATACTAGTCAATCAGCATGGTTATAACCACATCACATTTTAACCTTAATTAACAAATTGGTTTTAAGGTAGTTAGTGCTTCAGTAGTTATTTTATACAACATTACTATACACTTTCATTTTCCCATTACATTCATATTGTGATATTCTCACATAAAAGGTAATTGTAACATACACGTTTTGAAATCGTGTTTTAAGTAAATAATATTATGAAATATTATGTGAATTTGAATGTTGAGTTCTAACAGATAGTTTTTACTAGAATTGAAGTAAAACTATGCTTAGAATCATTCATAAAGTATTGGAAGTCTTATGAGATTCCAATCAAATGTCAAATAGTGAAATTTAACGAAAATATAAAATTTGGAATAAGTAAAATTTTATTATTGAAAGTTGTAGATAATCTCGTTAGAAACATTTAGGCGAAATATCAAAATCCGAGTTATAACGAAGAAGTTATGACCAATCGAAGATTCGCGACAAAACCGACACGGTGCCGAATGACATAAAAAGTGAGTTTTTGATAAACTACATTTTAGCCTTAGTAATCTAAATGAAATTCGTAGTATTCGTTAAACCGAGAAGTTCAATAAAAAGAACGCCAAAATCTGACTTCGTATGAAGAAGTTATGATTTTTCGAAGTTTCAGCTTAGCAGTAGACAACTAAAAACTCGAATTTTAGATCGAGTGATTTTTAGCCGACACAACCTAAATGAGAATTGAAGGTGTTGTGATTTGTAGTACAATGGTAAAAAGTCTGACGAAAACAGACGTCGGATGAAGAAGTTATGAATTTTTAACGGATTTTCATGTCCCGGTCTGTTAAAAATAATAATATTGAAATTAAATTCAAAATTAGCCGACGAAGTCTAAACAAAAGTTGTAGAACATAATTTTAGCTACGCGTGCATATAAAGAACGTCAAAAACGGAGCTCGTATGCGAAAGTTATGATTTTCGCAAGTTTTTGGCACAAAAATCAAGAAAATGTGGAAAACCGGGAAATTTCGCTGAGTCATCTCGAACACGTCATCCCTCGCATGCGAGGCTTCCACGTGGCACCTCCTGATAGGACCGAGCTTCGCATGTCGTCTTCTGATTAGACCAAGTCCGCGGTCCACTCGCATTCGGACAGCCTCGCAGGAGACACCCCGCGGATGCTCCTCGGACACCCCTTCGCGTATGTGTCGCCTCCTGATTGGACCGAGGTTGCTGACCAATCCGATCCTCGCTCTGCTGTCACCTGTTCCGAGCCTCGCAGACAACTGTCCTCTCCCCCTCGCTTCGGATCCGAGGCTCGCACCTATATAAGGGGTGCGAGACATCCGGAGTAAATGTTAGAAATTTGCCACTTTTTACCCCTAAACTTATATTTCTTCTACTTCCACTTCCCCCGAAGCCCTGGTACTGATTTCAAAGCCCGAAACACGCCCCGAGACTCCCGAGAAGCCCGAAAAATTTATCTTTTCGGTTTTGAAGCTTTACCTTCGCAAAGCCCGGTTATCAAGAAAACTCCCGGTTTTCAACGAAGAAAGTGATATTTAGAGCCGAAGTGCTGCCCAAATTAATATTTTAGCCCCCAGTTATTTCACGGTGAGTTTAATATATAGGAACAATTTTATGTTATGTGTTATATGTGTTACGTGCTTTTCAGTGTTATTATTCCGAGTTGGTGTTATTTTTATTTGCTATTTTTTTTAGCAAAACAATACCTTTGACCATGTGATCAGTGAAAGGACTTAGATTCACATTGGTACTGGTATGTAGCCTCTGGCCATGTAGAACATGTCTCCGTAAGAGAATGATTTCTATTCTATGGTATTAGCAGAAGGTTAGACAAGGCTAGAAGCCTGAAATCTACCAAAATGTTAATCCGAAGTTGTATGTCTTCTGTGCCATTTGGGCCAAAGCTTTATTGATGTATATCAAGCATGAAAATTGTTATGTCTCATTGATTGTATATCTTTAAATCAAATCAATGATTGATATGGAATATTTGTCACATGATTCACATATGCCCTTGTTGTTCCTTGTTCCTCTTTGCTTCTGCCATATTAAAGTATATATATGGCATAACGTTATATTGTATCTATTTGTGACAACCCAAAAATTTCCGTTAGTTTTAACGTCGAAATTAGTTACGTCAAAAATTAGCCGAATTTATCCCGAAAATATTTTTGACCAGATTTAAACCCGTTGGAAAATTTTAATTAATATTCGTCAAGCGAAAATAAAAACACGTAAATAATCTTTCCATTTATTTGGAAAAAGTTTATTTTTATTTACGACCATTTAACCGGGTAAAAATTTAAACCCCATTAAACATAAGTATCGGGTAGTCGTATACCGGGTACTACACCCAAGCCCTATATAACGGTGGGTGGACATTCCTTAGAAACCTTTTCCCACCTTAGACTCTCTCTCTACTTTCTCTCTCTACAAATGGGTTTTAGTCAAAAATCGCCTCTTCGAGCTTCAAATCGGTAAGTTAACCTCCCTAGCTTGATATTCATCTCATCTATCCTTCAAATTCGTGGTTTGAATATTCAAAAACCCCAAGAACATGAGTTTACGGTCTTGGGAGCATCCCAAAACCGTAAACCCCTTGAATGTGGGTTTTAATGCTCAAAAACCCTTCCAAACCACTTCTCATGCTTAGCAATGGCTTAGAGGCTTACTCGAAAGGACTTAGAACACCAAAATCGGACCAAATGGGGAGTAAACATGAGTTTACGATCTAAGGATATTCTTAGACCGTAAACCCATGTTCAAAGACCATAAACACCTTTTAAGGTGATAAAATACCCCTCAAACACCTCCAAAAGCTTCCATAAGTGCTTAGAGCCTTGTAATCCTTTGTTTGATGTACCAAAACATAGGGTTCATTGACAAAATGAGTTTACTACAATAAACTCATGTTTTTAAGGTAGTAAACTCCCCAAGAGCATCTCCTTAGACCGTAAACACATTTCCAAGGTGTTTAAGTGCCCTAAACACCTTCCTATGCTCCTAAAAGTGACTAGAACCTTACATGCATGAGTTAGAACCACCAAACAACCAAAGAAAATGGACCAACATGAGTTTACTACCGTAAACTCATGTGTTTATGGTCGTAAACTCTTCAAGGAGTATTCATAGGCCGTAAACTCCTTTAATGGTCCATTTTGAAGCCTTAAACCCTTCATAAGCCCTAGAATTGAACCTAGCCTAATACCACAAGTGTTATAAGACCTTAATGCATCAAAGAACACACCATCCATGAGTTTACGGCCGTAAACTCATGGGGACAAGGTCTTAGGGCCGTAAACTCTATAAAGGGTTTACTCTTGAAGAGTAAACTCCCTATCTAGGCCATACACACCCTTAGATGTTACCCGGGACACTTCTAGCACTTGTAGCAAAGTGTTTTTATGTCGTAAGACATCCTTACTTTCTTAATTAGTTATTAAATGACTAATTAGATACTTAAATGTATCATTACATGTTAAATAGGATTCGCGTGTGTGGTCAAGTCCTCACTTGACACTTAGCATCCTACACCGGCACCTTCACCCGATCCAGTTACAACAGGTGAGTTCATACCCCTGAATTAACCTTTTAAATGTTTTTACATGTTTTTATGGGGGGAAGGGGAATATAAGTTAAACATGCCAGTTATCATATCAATCACATGTGATTGATAACCCGCATGCACAAGGATTTATTACACTGTCAATCGTTTTACCAAGTATGATACTGAAAAAATGGTTTTCTAAAACGTCTTTACTTGTTCAAATCTTTACTTATACCGTTTTATCGAAGTCATAACCAAAATGTGTTTATGAAAGGTTTTTAAAGGATTTCTAAAGGTCTTCAAACTTATTTTACAAAAGAATACCATGTCAGGATTTTCTTACATATAAAGGTTTTCCAACGTTTTCAACAAAGTTTTCTTCCCTGTTTTTATACTCCTACTTTGTTAGATACTACTGCTTCGTTATACTTCTACTTAGTTAATGCTCCTACTTATTTAAATGCCATTACTTTGTTACCGCTTTTACTTCGTGAAACACTTTTACTTCGTGAAACGCTTATACTTCTTGATACGCTTCTACTTAGTGATACGCTCCTACTTGTTAACGCTTTTACTTCCTGATACGATTCTACTTAGTGATACGCTCCTACTTGTTAACGCTTTTACTTCCTGATACGCTTCTACTTAGTGATACGCTTCTACTTATTTAACGCTTCTACTTCGTGAAACACTTCTACTTTGATAAACACTTCAACTTCGTTAAATGCTTCTACTTAGTTAAATGTATGCCTGTGCTTGTATAGTTATATAAATAATGTTTAAAGGACTTAGGAAGGCTAGTTCGCCCTATTTCCTTTTCTTCTTTGAGATGTGGTCTGGTGGGATCGGATATCCGTCCGAGGGTCGTTTGATCATTAATTATATATTATGTATACAGGCATACACATATAGGTTTACGTCGGTCAGTTTAGTTGTGAGTCTCTATCATTAGTCCAATATTTTACATCAGAACTAACTATACGAGATGCATCTTCAAGACACGGCCTTCTCCGTTGTCTAGTTGGTAACCAGAGTCTCTTGTAGGGAGAGCGGGCATTATGTGTATAGATCTATATGGGATTGACACCCCCACACCCTGACTGCTAGCTACAGTCCACGACCTACCAAGCCAAGGGGTGACAGATGTCACAATTTTTTTGACGTTTGTAGGGCGTCGAGTTCTCTAGTGTCTATCAATATGGTTACAAGTATCTTGGGATTACCTTATAATTCATGGCCTTAAGGTGACGGGAATTAACACTGTATTCACTGTTTTTAGACCTTTCTAGACGTATCATTCATCTGATACTGTATGGGGTCTGTATTCACTTTCTTTAGACCTTGCTAGACGTATCATTCAATTGATACTGTCTGGGGTCTTTGTCTCTTTGTTTTAGACCTTGCTAGACGTATCATTCAATTGATACTGTCTGGGGTCTGTGTCTCTTTGTTTTAAGACCTTGCTAGACGTATCATTCAGTTGATACTGTCTGGGGTTTGTGTCTCTTTGTTTTAGACTTTGCTAGACGTATCATTCATTCGATACCATCTGGAGTCTATATCTCCTTTTGTTAGACTGAGCCAGGCGTGTCGTTCATTCGATACTCTCCTGGAGTCTATGATTTCTTTTGCCTTAGTCAACAGTATTCCCTGCTAAGGCATATGTTATTTTCCCCAATATTCTCCTACTTTCTTTAAAATCAAATACCGTATTTTGGTAATGATTGTGTTTAAGGGAAAATTTCTTTTACAACATAACTCTGTCAAGTCTTGGTAGAAGACTGCTTTTAATTAGAAAATATAGGATTTTTTGGAAAGGACTCTAATCCACTGTAGACTCTAAACTACTACTTTTATAAAGTTATTTTGAACTTACACAAATGACACTAAATACTTATGAACTCACCAACATTTATAAAAATGTTGATACTCGCTTTCAAAATAACTTGTATTCTCAGGTCAGCAATAGACAGGTACATCTCAGGCGCTTTTGGTGAAGACAGTTTTGTACCAAGCTGCACCTTTATTTTTACTTGTATTACTTCGATGTCTCTATGAAATGTAAACCATGTAAAACTATTACTATTAATGCAATGATTGTTGTACTTTGATTACTATACTGCATATGTTGTGATACTTGACATGACGTCATCCACCCCAGAACGTTTCCGCCATTCCGGTTTTGGGGTGTGACAGATTGGTATCAGAGCATTGTTTATAATGAGCTAAGTATATCAATTCATAAAAGATATACAACCTATAAATACTTAGGGATAAAACACTCTGACCAAAAATTATCCTTTAAAATATAACCATATTTTACCATAGTATAAGAACATCGAAAATCTAAAACACTCGAACACAAGTATCACAAGAAGAACAAGAATAAAAGTCTTCGGATGTTGAGCATTTCCGTCAAACCTGGGCAGTTATGTAATCGTAAGCTGGAATAAATGTAACCTGATCAACTACATTTATTCGAGATGCGATGAACGTGTGCTTAGGAGTGATAGTGGTGTTGTAACAGGTCTGAAACTTACCAACTAGGAATGCTAGAGCCAAACATAAAGTTTAAAATACTATAGGAGTATTTTGGAATACTAAAAGACTCACATTAATCCCAAAATCGTATTCAGAAGTTAAGAATCAAACAAGAATTTAAAATACCATAGGGGTATTTTAGGATCCATAGACAACCTTATGTGAAGAACTAAAAAGATCCTTATTGATATACCTACAATTAGAGAGGGTATACTCCCAAGGTTATATATAATAAGGATCCCATAGGCTAAGAATGTGTGGTTTCGCTCAACTTCCTTTTCCTCGTTGGGATGTCGATATAGAGTAGTATCACATATTCGAAGGCCTATCGGATCTAAGTTATATATGATTTGTATACCCTATGTAATCGTAGCAGGACTCGATATGGATCACTCAGTGAAATGTTAATAATCTCTTAGGATTCTTTAGACATTTCCATTCTCGCACGAACCCTGTAGAAAACCCTATCCACTTCAGTGCTCGCCAGAAGAGTTGATGCAGATCCAGGAGAAGTTCATTGAGAAGATTTCCAGTTCGGAAATAAATGAACTAGGTCGAGACTATTGAAACCACTAAGTGCCTATATCTTTTTAGGGACATGGTGGGAAATTCGCCTAAACTTCCAAGATTTCCAGTCATCCATCATGAAGTGATGACACCCAGAGTCAGATTCAGAAGTAAGGCGAAGTAGAAATTCAATATGACTATAGGAGAAGAAAACCCTAGGTAACTACCCGAAGGAAACTAACGCCGGTCCCGGTCAAAGATACAAGGTAGACACAGGGAGCCAGTACATGGAACCCGAGAAGTGTCTTTCTCTCGTCTTCGTCACGCTAATACACCCATAAAATAATACAATATAGTGAGTTAGTGATTTCACTACTCACGCTACGTGTTAGGTAAATCGCCTTTTTCCCGTTGCAAGTAATACGATTAGAGCGGATCCCCACACCTCTATTGAGGATGTTTAGCCATAAGTCTTCATGAGCCTTTATTCCCGCGGTTTTCGTTCCGAACTGTTCTCAGATCTTTCCAAGCCGGAGAGTGAAACCTTTCCCAGTATAAAGGTAACTTAGTAGGAACGACTCCCATCTTATGGCTTTTTCCGACACTCATACTCTTACCTTGAATACCAGGACTACATCATAGGGATGTAGGTCGACACTCAGACAACCAATATCCGAAGCACGGGAAAAATTTATGCCTAATACAGTAAGGACAGTTACGTACAGGGTTAACCATCGTCTCTCATCAGCTTGTGTTCCTTTCTGTGTAGGAAAAACCATGCCTCCGAAGAAGCATAACCCATCTGCTAGCAAGAAACCGACTCTCCTACTCGATGAAGCTACGTTACAGGCTGCAGTCTCGGCAGCCGTTGCAGCTGTCATGGCTCAACTGAATGCTAACAACGCCAATGTTAGCAAGAGCCCTATCAGGAATCCCGATCCTAGTAGTGGACAAAAGCAACCAACCTTTGTGTACCCAGCCACCCAAGAACTTCAACCAAATCCACTGAAGAGAAAACTTAAGATCGAGGAGGGAAGTACTTCGGCTCAAGGAACTTCCGAAGGGCAACGAGCTGAGACAGTCAATACCCCTGCCAGCCTTTCCATCCCGACTTCAAGACGGCCATACCTAGGAAGCCTTCCCCACTGCAGCAAGTGTAGCTACCACCATCATGGCCGGGAACTCTTTTGTGCTAGGTGCAACATGAAGGGGCATACTTCTCGCATCTGCAGAACCCCGGTTGAGTTCATTACATCAACCACCAATGTGACGGCCAATCCAGTTTGCCGTCTATGTGGTGAGATTGGACACTTCAAAAGGGACTGCCCAACTGAAGGAAACGACAAGGACACAGGAGGAGTCTGACTCTACTGCTTAGGGAGAAGCATCAAGGAACCAGGTAGATTTTGGTACGTCTCTTAATCTCAGATAACTAGCTGAAAACATTAAAGGACTAATTCTAAATTTAATTACTTCCCTGTTAAGGCGAAAGTCACAGCACTGTTATGAAATTTAAAATTTCATCAGGTAAAACTATAATGGCTAGACATATACGTTACGACCATGTATAATTGAGATGGATAGACCTAGAGTGAGCGAATGCCACCTCATTTTATGTTCCTTGTTTGGTTGTGGATTTAGGGCGGGGTCGCTCAGTCAACAGTCATCCCCACCTTAATTAGACATGACTAGTATATGTTTGGCGATTATATAAATGCCTCGTGAGAATCCACTCATGAAAAGGTACTCTATTCAGAAACATTCAGGACCCTCTATAGTTCTGCATCGACTCTATAGGTCCAAGTATCCGCGACAGTGATACACGGGACGAAACCCGAGACGCCTAGAACTGGTGTGCCCGTTCGGCACATGACTCTATCGACCCTCATTCTATATCAGGTCGAAGTATGCCAACTTCGATGCCTCTATTAATCATGGTTCGACTTTGTGTAACCATGTGTAAATCCTTAGTGCTGTGTAAAAAGAACTTTCTCCATAGCCATTTCGGCAAATAAAGGTTCTTCTGAACTTAAACAAAATAAGAATAATGAAACCTAATGCGATCCATCAGTCGTCACTCGTATTTCAAACCGTCCGTAGTACCCAGGAGAAGGTACCGCGCGTTGTTAACCAACCCCTCTTAGACAGATAGAAACTGAAGCGAAAGGCACTGCAGGCATTCCAGAAGACGATAACCACCCGAAGCATACTCCATAGAACCCCCAGAAATACCCCTCGCACCTCGCAAATCAGGTTCGTGAACCCAGAGGATAGAACTCATGGGACTAACCACTATAACTGAGTATATGCATAAAGGTGGTATATAATTGTGATCAAAAAGATTTAAGATGTGTGCTTCCTCCCTACTCCCTGTTCCTCGTTGGGTTGTGGGTCTGGGGTGGAGTCGCACAACTGAACATCCTGCCGACCTCAATTATATACGACTTGCATACACCAAGTATTAGTGGTTAAGCCGAGTATGAGCTCTACCACGAACCTCATAGTAAAACCCTTCATCCTATTCCTTAGAATAGGAGCTGGAGTCAAGAAAGCCATGGCGGGTTGAGCTACTATAATGACCACAAATCCGAAATTGTTGTCATCCCGGTTAAGCCAACATAGTAGCTAACACCCTCGGTTGGTAAAGAAATCTGAGTCGTAAGAATCAAGGACATTGACTACGACCATCCACTCACACTTAATCCCCCAAATTAAGCATCTCAGCGGATATTCCAGAAATCTAGAAATTGCGATAAGTTAAACTCTGAGAAGAGTGGACGAGGAGATTACAGTTCCGAGTAATGGAACCCTATACTCACTAGATATTACCTAGACCGAGAAAACTCAGAACCTTCGGAAGAGTAGTTGCAAAAGATGTTCGCACTACTCAGGAACTTCGTCCACCCCGTTACCGACGAGTAGTGCCTAGGACCCTCCGCCCTCTCACATGGAGGAAACCACCATCGCCCTGTAGACGATGGACCACATTATCCAAAGTGAACACTAGAATGCCAAGAACCACAAGATAACCTCCGCAGCCTAGAATACTTGACTAAAGTGCAAGAGTAGGTTGCATTAAGCCTTATAACTCAGATCCCGAAGAGATTATAGACTTGACACCAGTCTAGGTGTTAGTCGATGGGTTATGCAAGAACACGCGCTTTCCGCACTGAAATAAACCAACGCATTGGAGAATAGGACGTGTCTTAGAGACTCATTGGACTATTAGGTGTTCCACGAATACTATCTCGCATAGAAATAGTAGAACCACCTCCCGAGATAGTCCAACACTCGTCTGGTGAAACCCTATCTCCCCGACCCTGAGGGTTTCCATTAGAAATATCTCAAGAATCAGAAGTGCAGGTTCATTTTGCAAAAGATTGAGATAGACACTCTGCAGCAAATAGATACCCGTAGGCATGCAATCCATCCGATGATCCAGAAAACCTCGGAGAGCCAATCAACAGGGAACACGAATCCAAGGATAACCCGAGCTTTCTAAGAAACAACCCGAAGGACTACACCTCCAGTATGAGAGAACGGTTGGAACTTCGGAATGACGATCACGCCAGTGATGATCTCGCCATAGAAGTACACTATGTTCTAAGTACTGAAAATCTCTACCCTTCCGAGAGCTTAGGACCATCCGGGATTCTTTACGGAGATTGGTCCAACCCTCGTCAGACCACTACTGCTTTCGGATATTCCACGAGTTTCACCCCAGATCAATTCACTTCTTAGACTTGATAAGTGTTTACCCGACGTCACTCTTTGTATCTCACTCATCTTGATAGGAACCATTGGGAACCCTAACTTCGTAGACGAACCTGTAGGAATCGCTAACTACACGAGACGGAGTCCGCATCCTGTAAGTGAAGTTTGTTAGAACGCCAAGCGAAGGCCAGAGTTCACTTGGGAGTGCGAGGACCAACTGAATAGGGAGTATCCTCATACCTTTACTCGGTCATTCATACCTACTTCCTTCCCTAAACCTGAATTTCGGGACAAAAATCCCTCTAACGGGGCGATGATGTGACAACCCAAAAATTTCCGTTAGTTTTAACGTTGAAATTAGTTATGTCAAAAATTAGCCGAATTTATCCCGAAAATATTTTTGACCAGATTTAAACCTGTTGGAAAATTTTAATTAATATTCGTCAAGCGAAAATAAAAACACGTAAATAATCTTTCCATTTATTTGGAAAAAGTTTATTTTTATTTACGACCATTTAATCGGGTAAAAATTTAAACCCCGTTAAACATAAGTATTGGGTAGTCGTATACCGGGTACTACACCCAAGCCCTATATAAGGGTGGTGGACACTCCTTAGAAACCTTTTCCCACCTTAGACTCTCTCTCTACTTTCTTTCTCTACAAATGGGTTTTGGTCAAAAATCGCCTCTTCGAGCTTCAAATCGGTAAGTTAACCTCCCTAGCTTGATATTCATCTCATCTATCCTTCAAATTCGTGGTTTAAACATTAAAAAACCCCCAACAACATGAGTTTACGGTCTTGGGAGCATCCCAAAACCGTAAACCCCTTGAATGTGGGTTTTAATGCTCAAAAACCCTTCCAAACCACTTCTCATGCTTAGCAATGGCTTAGAGGCTTACCCGAAAGGACTTAGAACACCAAAATCAGACCAAATGGGGAGTAAACATGAGTTTACGGTCTAAGGATGTTCTTAGACCGTAAAACCATGTTCATAGACCATAAAAACCTTTTAAGGTGATAAAATACCCCTCAAACACCTCCAAAAGCTTCCATAAGTGCTTAGAGCCTTATAATCCTTCGTTTGATGCACCAAAACATAGGGTTCATGGACAAAATGATTTTACTACCGTAAACTCATGTGTTTAAGGTAGTAAACTCCCCAAGAGCATCTCCTTAGACCGTAAACACATTTCCAAGGTGTTTAAGTTCCCTAAACACCTTCCTATGCTCCTAAAAGTGACTAGAACCTTACATGCATGAGTTAGAACCACCAAACAACCAAAGAAATAGAACAACATGAGTTTACTACCATAAATTCATGTGTTTATGGTCGTAAACTCCTCAAGGAGTATTCATAGGCCGTAAACTCCTTTAATGGTCCATTTTGAAGCCTTAAACCCTTCATAAGCCCTAGAATTGAACCTAGCCTATTACCACAAGTGTTATAAGACCTTAATGCATCAAAGAACACACCATCCATGAGTTTACGGCCGTAAACTCATGGGGACAAGGTCTTAGGGCCGTAAACTCTATAAATAGTTTACTCTTGATGAGTAAACTCCCTATCTAGGCCATACACACCCTTAGATGTTACCCGGGACACTTCTAGCACTTGTAGCAAAGTGTTTTTATGTCGTAAGACATCCTTACTTGCTTAATTAGTTATTAAAAGACTAATTAGATACTTAAATGTATCATTACATGTTAAATAGGATTCGCGTGTGTGGTCAAGTCCTCACTTGACACTTAGCATCCTACACCGGCACCTTCACCCGATCCAGTTACAACAAGTGAGTTCATACCCCTGAATTAACCTTTTAAATGTTTTTACATGTTTTTATGGGGGGAAGGGGAATACAAGTTAAACATGCCAGTTATCATATCAATCACATGTGATTGATAACCCGCATGCACAAGGATTTATTACACTGTCAATCGTTTTACCAAGTATGACACTGAAAAAAATGGTTTTCTAAAACGTCTTTATTTGTTCAAATCTTTACTCATATTGTTTTATCGAAGTCATAACCAAAATGTGTTTATGAAAGGTTTTTAAAGGATTTCTAAAGGTCTTCAAACTAATTTTACAAAAGAATACCAAGTCAGGATTTTCTTACATATAAAGGTTTTCCAACGTTTTCAACAAAGTTTTCTTCCCTGTTTTTATACTCCTACTTTGTTAGATACTACTGCTTCGTTATACTTCTACTTTGTTAATGCTCCCACTTAGTTAAATGCCATTACTTTGTTACTGCTTTTACTTCGTGAAACACTTTTACTTCGTGAAACGCTTATACTTCTTGATACGCTTCTACTTGGTGATACGCTCCTACTTGTTAACGCTTTTACTTCCTGATACGCTTCTACTTAGTGATACGCTCCTACTTGTTAATGCTTTTACTTCCTGATACGCTTCTACTTAGTGATACGCTTCTACTTATTTAACGCTTCTACTTCAGGAAACACTTCTACTTCGATAAACACTTCAACTTCGTTAAATGCTTCTACTTAGTTAAATGTATGCCTGTGCTTGTATAGTTATATAAATAATGTTTAAAGGACTTAGGAAGGCTAGTTCGCCCTATTTCCTTTTCTTCGTTGAGATGTGGTCTGGTGGGATCGGATATCCGTCCGAGGGTCGTTTGATCATTAATTATATATTATGTATACAAGCATAGACATATAGGTTTACGTCGGTCAGTTTAGTTGTGAGTCTCTATCATTAGTCCAGTATTTTACATCAGAACTAACTATACGAGATGCATCTTCAGGACACGGCCTTCTCTGTTGTCTAGTTGGTAACCAGAGTCTCTTGTAGGGAGAGCGGGCATTATGTGTATAGATCTATACAGGATTGACACCCCCACACCCTGACTGCTAGCTACAGTCCACGACCTACCAATCCAAGGGGTGATAGATGTCACAATTTTTTTGACGTTTGCAGGGCGTCGAGTTCTCTAGTGTCTATCAGTATGGTTACAAGTATCTCGGGGTTACCTTATAATTCATGGCCTTAAGGTGACGGGAATTAACACTGTATTCACTGTTTTTAGACCTTTCTAGACGTATCATTCATCTGATACTGTATGGGGTCTGTATTCACTGTCTTTAGACCTTGCTAGACGTATCATTCAATTGATATTGTCTGGGGTCTGTGTCTCTTTGTTTTAGACCTTTCTAGACGTATCATTCAATTGATATTGTCTGGGGTCTATGTCTCTTTGTTTTAGACCTTGCTAGACGTATCATTCAATTGATATTGTCTGGGGTCTGTGTCTCTTTGTTTTAAGACCTTGCTAGACGTAACATTCAATTGATACTATCTGGGGTCTGTGTCTCTCTGTTTTAGACTTTGCTAGACGTATCATTCATTCGATACCGTCTGGAGTCTGTATCTCCTTTTGTTTGAATGAGCCAGGCGTGTCGTTCATTCGATACTCTCCTGGAGTCTATGATTTCTTTTGCCTTAGTCAACAATATTCCCTGCTGAGGCATATGTTATTTTCCCCAATATTCTCCTACTTTCTTTAAAATCAAATACCGTATTTTGGTAATGATCGTGTTTAAGGGAAAATTTCTTTTACAACATAACTTTGTCAAGTCCTGGTAGAAGACTGCTTTTAATTAGAAAATATAGGATTTTATGGAAAGGACTCTAAACCACTATAGACTCTAAACTACTACTTTTATAAAGTTATTTTGAACTTACACAAATGACACTAAATACTTATGAACTCACCAGCATTTATAAAAATGTTGATACTCGCTTTCAAAATAACTTGTATTCTCAGGTCGGCAATAGACAGGTACATCTCAGGTGCTTTTGGTGAAGACAGTTTTGTACCAAGCTGCACCTTTATTATTACTTGTATTACTTCGATGTCTCTATGAAATGTAAACCATGTAAAACTATTACTATTAATGCAATGATTGTTGTACTTTGATTACTATACTGCATATGTTGTGATACTTGACATGACGTCATCCACCCCAGAACGTTTCCGCCGTTCCGGTTTTGGGGTGTGACACTATTATTGAACTCACTAAGCGTCACCGCTTACCCTCTCAATGTTTAACAAATTGCAGGAGATAAGCATCCAGTATAGTTATATACAGGTAGAAGATTTTTGAATAGTGTGAAACTATTGAATCGATAGAAACTTATGAATAGTTTGAAACTATTGTATTTTGCACTCCCATGTGTATAAAACTATAGAATCCTGGGAAGTTATGTAATATATAACACTTTAAAATAGTCGGTTTGTATCGAGTAGTTTATAACCTCTTTATCAATGTAAAATATTGTTTTTATGAATATGCAAGTAGCATGTTTTGGAGTATCTATATTGTCGAGTATGAAAGTTTGGGTCTTTCATAAATACGAAAGTTAGGGTCTTTCAGTAATGCAAACTATTTTCTAGTAAAAATAGTCATAAACTTGGGAAAACATACATTCTTATAAGAGAACAAACAAACAAAACAGTCGGGTCTTGGTACATTCAGTTAGAAGGGACCTATAATGCTAACTTTATGATTCCTCGGTAGATACATTAAGGATATATATTAATTGGATTCGACAGGCAGTAGGATGTGTGCTTTCCCTATCATTTCCTGTTCCTTTTTTGGTTGTGGGCTTAGAGCAGAATCACACATTCTACTATCTATTCGATCTTAGCTATATATATATATATATATCCTGTATACACCAAGTAATCATAGGGAGTAACAGGTATGGGTCAGGTCATAGCATGCAAATTCAGTATACCGCTTTCAAGTACAAAAACATACTTTTCGGATAGAACATTAAGTAGGTGAAACTAGAAACTTATCTGCAAAAGGTTTGATACGCATTATTAAACCAGTATAACTTAAAGGGACTTAAATGGCTAATTCTATAATACCTTAGCTTATACATTAGGGTTATATATAATTAACATCTGATAGGCAGTGGAATGTGTGCTTTCCACCTTACTTCCTGTTCCTTGTTTGGTTGCGGACTTAGGGAAGATTCACACATTTAACTGTCTATTCGATATTAGATTATATATAACTAGTATAAACTAAGTGATTATAGAAGGAACTATTATGGTTACCATTTTACTAAAGGAAGTATATGACTTTCTTAAAGATTGTTTTCATCAAATATAAAGAACTATTACATTTAACTCCGTAAGTACCAAATGAATACGCCAAGGTTATATAAAATGAAGATCTAACAAACAATGGGATGTGTGACTTCCGCCTCATTTCCTGTTCCTTGTTTGGTTGTGGGATTGGGGTAGATTCACACAATCAGTTGTTTGTTTACTCTGGATTGTATATAACTTGTATCTATGTAGTACTCATAGAAGGAATTGTAGAGTCATTTTTACTTATCATTCATCACATCATAAAATATAGGATTTTCTGGAGGAACATGCGAACTTTTCTAAAGAACTTACAATTACTTTTCATAACTAAAATACTTATGAACTCACCAACTTAAAAGCTAATCTACTCTTTCAAAATAACTTGTATATAACTTCATGTCTTGTTTTGTTATTTACTTTTGGAGTCAATCTTTTGTGAATCAGATACTTTGTAAACACTTTAATATTAATGCAATGGTTGTTTGTTACTTTGATTACTATGATGCATGTGTTGTGATACTACATATGATGTCTTTCGCCCCCGAACATTTCTGTCGTTCCGGTTTGGGGGAGTGACAACTAGAAACCCTCTTGACTACCGCCACTGGACACCACCACATTTCCTTTAATTTGTTCACGTCCAACGAGAACCACCTCCGTCTAAGATGTGGAACACCGTTGGATAAAACATCATTATTATATGTTTCTCTCTCTTACCTAATTTTCTCATGAAACCATTTAACATTCATTACCATCTGTTTCCTCAATCTTCTTCCTAAACAGAGCAAAGAAACACAAAACACACACACATAGTGTATGTTTCTGGTGATACGAGAGAGAGAGAGAGAGAGAGCAAACGAGAGGTCACCATCACCATTTGTGTTGTGTGCTAGGGTTTTGAGAAAGAGTGGATATGTAATTACGAAAGTAGATCAACAGGAGATGTGTGGTTTCAGATCTAACATTTTGGGGGTTTCATGATGGATTTCAATTTGGGGCTTTCAGATTGTGCATCACCACCACCAGTAATCGGAGGTTGTGAGACGAGTTTGGAATCTGCAATCCGATGGTGGTGATGCATCAGAACCTAGAGGTGGCAATCGTATCGTGTCGTGTCAAAACACTAAACGGGTTGAAAGTGCATGACCCTAACCCGACCCATTTAATTAACGTGTTGTGTCGTGTCAACCCGTTTATTTTTGTGTTGAGTTCATGTCGGGTTTCGGGTTAGGGCTATACCTTGAAATATGCCGTGTCATGTGAGGTTAAAAGATTGAGCATGTTGAAAGACTAGGAGTTGGGTAGGCGGAAAGGAAAAACTAATAGTTTGGAGACAGAATAGATGAAGTCATAGCAAGTTCAGATGAAAAAATTAAAAGAGTGGGAGTTGGGGAGGCGAATGACAAGGTTATGAGGATATGAGAGTGGTGAAAGAGACTGGGTAATTTGGGAGAGAATGGAAAAACTGAAATGAAGTCTTGATCTCAACGGCTAAGTCATTTCAACATTACAAAACAATTCAATTCGTAAGCTTTCCTTTACTAATGGTTTTGTTTTGTATCTTTCTAGTTTATTTTAATAATTCAAAAAATTTGCATATAAATAAACGGGTCATTTTCGAGTCATATTCGAGTTGAAATTCTCAACCCTAACCTTACCCATTTAATTTTCGTGTCGTGTTGTGTCAACCCGTTTATTTAAACGAGTTGAAACATCTTACCCAAACCTGTTTATTTCGTGTCGGTTTCGCGTCGTGTCAATTTTTGCCACCTGATAGAACCTGCGTCGAGCGAAGGTGATGCATTGGAGAAAAGTCACCTCCTTTCGGTCTTCTTTTGTAATGGGAGAATCCATCACCAGAAAGATACGGAGAGCACATCTTATATCTTTCATTCTTCTCTCGGATCCTTCAAGAACTTGTTGAGATTTACGAATCTAAACAGTTTTTGAAGTTCATGTAGTTCAAGTTGAAAACTTTCTTGAAGTTAAAAGTTGAAATTGTTGCACTTTTGAAGACCTATGATGATGGAGATAGGATCGTCAGATAAGCATAAGGGGGCCATCGATTGATTTTGGTCTGGGTGGAGTTCGAAGAAATAGGGGGATGGAGATGAAGTGCTTAGGGAGTTAGGGCTTACAACATATTTCTTTTATTAAATATAAGAAATAATTATTTTTTATAATAAACAAATCGATAAATAACAAATAAATAGAAAATAAATCAAAAAAGAAATAAATAAGGGAAAAATTGTCTTTTTATGTCCGGAGGGATGAAATGTCCAACTTTTAACCAAACTAGGGAATGTTTGAGTTAATTTTTGAAAATAAAGACTGAACATGCATTTTGACACCTGCACGAGGGACGATTCATATAACGTACTCTATTTTTTCTACAACTTCTTTTAAGATTTTTTAGAACTTCTGGCAACAATTTTTATGTTTTCTTTTATTAAATTGGTTTTTTACAATGATTTTACAATTTCATATCGAAGAATTATACTATTTGTTGTAATTAGTTAAAAAAGTTGTTTTTTTTACAAACTATAACATCCCGAAATTCAGGTATATCTATTTATCCCTTCTTCCTTTCCAAGTTATCAAGTTTAGCCCCTAAAGGAAAAATATGGCCATTGAGTACGTTGGGCGTACTGAAGAGTACGCTGCGCGTACTCATGCGCTTGCATTGGACACGGACTCGCCTGGGTATGCTGGGCGTACCCAAGGTTACGTTGGGCGTAGCGGGCCCAGATGCAAACCCTAATTGTGGCTTGTGCACTATAAAAGGAATGATAAGGCCTTTACCCCAGCCACCATACTTCAGTGAGTGAAACCCTAAGAGAGAAAAAAACCCGTTATAAGCTTGTGTGTGTGTTCTTAAGCTTGATAGTGCCATTTCAAGGTGATGAAGGAGAAGAGGAGGCCATTATAGGAGCTAGAACTTGGTGGATAAGAGTAGATCCGAGTTCTACAGAGGTTGGAGCTTTATTTAGAGGTAAAAAGCTCAAAGCTTTCCTTGTCCTTTTTGATTTGTGCTTTATGGACCAATTTTTAGGGTTTTTGGTCCCAAGGTGGAGACTTTATGAGCAAATGGTCTCCATAAGCTTAGATCTGCCATTTTTCAGAGTAATATGAGTTGTAGGTTCATAAAAATCCAATCTTGGACGTGAATACTAAGTCATGCATGAGATATTGGCTTAATGAGGAAAGAGGAAAGGTGTTTAGAGTGGTTGGTGACCTTTACAGCCATGCAAAGGCTTAAAGGTTTCAACTTTATTGATTAAGTGACCTTAGAAAAGTCAGATCTAGAGTTTGAGTATATGTCTTAACCGTTTAAGACCAAAAATCCATAAATGCATGAAACTGAGACTTATGTTGGGTGTAAATCTCAGTACGCGCAGCGTAAGGGTCTGAGACCCCGATTCTGGATCGTCGGAGTACGCCCTGCGTACAAGAGCTGGTACGCGCTGCGTACTGCCCCCTGTTGACTTTCGTTGACTTTTAGGGTTTTAGTCAACATTTGGACTTTTGGGTCAAGGAGGGGTAAATGGTATTTTACCTTTCTATGGGATTGTAGAAAGGGATTTAATCTAGCCTTTGATAGCCATTATTTATTTTAGGATATTGTGTATGTGATTAGGCGGGGGATAGATCAGTATATTCGTGTGCGAGATTATCCGAGTTACCCGAGGTGAGTCTTCTCACTATACATTACCTAGAGGCTAGAGTGGTATCTATGTGTAGACCGGAGGGTCTTGTGTGCTATGTGTATGTATGAGATTATGTGCATTGTGATATATGTATGCTATGTGTTGTATAGACCGGACTGGAGGGTCCAACGATATAGACCGGACCGAAGGGTCCAACGATACACACTGGACCGAAGGGTCCAACGAGCTATGACCGGACCAGAGGGTCCAACGAGCTACGAGACTGGAGGGTCCCGCTGAGACACATCGACCGGAGGGTCGTACTGTAGCCTCGAGTGGGGTATGTGTTGTATTTGGTAATTTGGGGAACTCACTAAGCATTTATGCTTACCGTGTTGTGTGTTATGTGTTTCAGGTACCAGTGAGGATCGCGGGAAGGCGCCTGCATGACCGTATACACACAGATGGAGTTTTATTTACATTGAGATCTTGGGATTTTTTTATCGAGATGATATTGATATATGGATTTTGATCTTACATATGAATTTTATGATATTTTGAAATGGAAAAATTGTTTTGAAAATTTACGTTGTTACAAGTTGGTATTAGAGCCTTGGTTTGAGGGATTCGGATGCACCTTCGGGAGTATCTAAACTCAAACTGAGGATTTGAGAAATTTTTCACAATAAAAACAATCTTTCTAAAAGAGTAAAAGGTTTTGAAACGAGCAGAACAAAACAGTGTGTACGATCAGCTAGTGCCCGAACGGTGATTTCCCAAAATACCCTTACATTAGGTGTTATGAGATATGATATGATATGTTATGCATGCTAGAGTAGGATAGGTATTCATATTAGGACTAGAGTGGCCTGATTTGTGATGCCTTAGCCTAGGAGATTACTGCTACTATGAGATGCTTGAGAGTGAGTAGGTAGCAGTGAGGAGCTTATGAGAGGTCTGCTGGAGAGTAGCCTATGCATAGCGAGATTAGAGTACTTGTGATATGGGATCCTAGGAGGAGAACTTGGGGTGAATATTGATGCGGTGTGGACGCTAGTATAGGGCCCGTACTACTGAAGACACCGGATTAATGCGCAATCCAAGTAAGAATCCTTAGGGTACTAGGGAACAAGTAGGGTCAAGTTATCGAGTGCGAGTACACTCGAGCGAGTCTCTGATATTTTTTTATGTTGTATTTCAGAGACATTATGGTGGGGACACGCCACAGACCAGAGACGAGCGACGTGAGTGACGAGGAGCTTCGTCAGATGATCTACGATAAGGTGGTTGTGGCTATCCGCGCACATATACCAGAGATGTTTGGGTCTATCAAGACCACCTAGATTGAGACGTTTGATGAGAGATACGCAGCGGTTACTGAGGTTGCAGCTGTTGCAGCTACTGCGGCTATGGCTACTGCTAGACCTCAGGGGGTGACTCGTTGCTGTACCGGGAGTTCAGTAACACGAAGCCACCGGAGTTTGATGGGACGCAGGATATGATTGCTGCGATGAGATGGATTTCTGATATCGAGGGATGCTTCTACACCTGCTCGTGTCCGGAGCATCTGAGGGTTTGTTTTGCACTGAACCAGCTTCGCTTGGGGGCGAAGGACTGGTGGAAGTTTGTGACGGCGGACTTCACTACTGCAGAGTTTACCGTGGTGACCTGGGAGAGGTTAACCATAATGTTTTAAGATGAGTATGTTCCCCATGTGGAGAAGGAACGTCTAGCCCAGGAGTTCTTGTCCCTCAAGCAGGCAACTGAGTCTGTGACATTGATTACAAGGATGTTTCATGAGAGGGCGTTGTTTTGCCTTGAGCACGTGTCTACTGAGCAGGTACGTATGGGCCGATACTTGAGCATACTGAGGAGGGATATTGATATGTGCATAATTAGTTCATATTAAGTATACATTTTTACTCATTTATTAGCTAAATTATTGCATATTATGGACAAAAGGTACTTAAAAGTGTTAAATTATGTTTTTCAGTCCAAAGATGAAGCTCGGAAGCGAAAGGAAGTGGGAGAAACAGTTAGAAGATCGAGAATGAAATCAAGAAGAAAAACACTAAAAATGGCATCTACTCGGCGAGTCATATCGGCTACTCGGCGAGTCCAATCGAAGAATCGAGAAGATAATCACTCGGGATCCCAGAAGGTTATCACAATCGTGGAATGTGAGAGGGACTCGACGAGTCGGTTCGCATATTTATAGATAACTCCACAGATCGATAGCGAGAGAGTTCTGGGACGATTCAGAAGTACTTTGCTACGATTGAGAAGCCAGAGAAACCCTAGAAGATGACGAAAGGAGCTAGAATTCAATTCCGGAGAGTAATTGAGGCAAAATTTCATCATTCCATTTATTCTTTTGTTTTATCATTATGATTAAGCAATTTGACTTTGTTTGTTTGCTGTTACTTACTTCAATTATGAGCTAAAACCTTTAGACTTCTGTTTGGGGATACAAAGTTGACAATATGGTTTGATTGATTGGTAGGATTAATTCCAAGTTGGTGAATTTTTGTTATTTTAGCTTGCTAAAGAACGTTGTGTGTGAATAATAATTAATTTTCTGTTAATAGGAAGACAATTGATTAGCATGAACATCTATTGATTATTGACCTCATATGTTATGTGATCACTATGCTATATGTCTAGGATTAATGAATATGAAACTAGAATTAATAAGAAAATTGAGTAAATTCATGTGCAAGCTTGTAAGATGACCATCAAACAAGGAGTTAATTAAAAGAATAAATTAGTTAACTATTGCAAGTCTAACTTAACCCAAATAATTAATCTAGTGAATATAATTAAATTAGACAATTGGCCACTATTTAAGTTAGTTTATTTGCTAAGGATTAGGGTAGTGAACACGAATCTAATCACTTGAATCGGTAACCAACGAAAGAATTAATCCATTGCACCATTACCTTGAAATCAACCATAGAGTTAACCAAGTTGAACTAAACAGAAGTTCCTTTCCAATTATTGAATCTAGTTAAGTCGTTATTTTCTAGTCTTAAATTAGTAATAGTTAGTAAGTTTCTAGTCTTGTAAAACTAGAGAAAACCCCTACTTCTTAATTAACTTAGATTAAATTAGTTTTTAGTTTAATTTGTCGTTCCCTGTGTTCGATACCCTGCTTATTTAGCTATACCAGAATTGATAGGTTCACTGCCTTTTGTGTGTTATTTGATAATTAAAAGTAGCTTTAAAACTAAGTGAGTCTACACACATCAAGTTTTTGGCGCCGTTGCCGGGGAACGGTTCTAAAATTAATATTAAATTCTAGTTTAATCGATCTTTTGTGTGGGATTTATCTTACACAAAGTTATTTACAAAAGTAACTCAGTAAGTAAAATTAGTTTATAAAAAATTCTGTTTTTAGGATAACTAGAAATTATTTTGCTTTGAACTCGCCGAGTGCATTCGTGACGACTCGGCGAGTACATCGCTGTTTCAGCTTTATTTTTTTTATTCCGTTTTTGTTCCTTTTACACGTTTCATTTCTTTTGTTTTGTTTGTTTATAGTTGTTTCATGACCCGAGGATCTGATACACCCCTAGTACCTCCTTTGGAAGACCCGGAATCCGCATTAAGAAGAAGCAAAGGAAAAGACGTTGGAGAAACCACATCTTCAAAGAACTCACTACTCAAAAACTTAAAATCCGTTTTCAGCAAGAAGAAGAGCAGCAAATCAGGAGCATCTAGTGCCTCGTTGACAATTGAAGAACCAATTCAAGAAGATAGCGAGTACGAGACCGAGGAAGAAGAAGAGCATACTTACGAACACGAAACCGATTCCGAAGAAGAGTTAGCTATCACAATGGCTAACATTGATGAAGTCCCCATGGGGGAGTGGAAGAAAAGGATGCGTGATGACACCGGGCCGGGACTTGTGCAACCCGCAATTCCCGTGACCGCCACTTTCGAACTAAAAGGCCATATTCTCGCCCAACTCAAGGAGATTCCTTTTTACGGGAAGGATCACGAAGACGCTTACAAGCACTTGGACGAAGTGAATGATGTGGCCGATTACTTCAACGTCTCGAACGTCCCACGCGAGACCCAGCTTCTTCGAATGCTTCCTGTCACATTTAAAGGAGCTGCAAAAGATTGGTTAAAGTCACTTCCTCCCGGATCGGTCACCACATGGGCCAGAATGAAAGAAGAATTCATAGACCATTTATGCCCGCACTCCAAGATAGCCAAGCTTAAGAAAGCCATTGCCAACTTCGAGCAACAACCCGGTGAATCTCTTTATGAAGCTTGGGAAAGATACAAGAGCTTACTTAGAAATTGCCCACATCATGACCTCAATAGCCAACAAGAAGTCTCGATCTTTTATGATGGAGTTAATGTCACCACAAGGCAATTGCTTGATTCTCAAGGCCCGCTCACAAAGAAGGCACCCCCGGTAATTAAAGAATTAATTGAAGAATTCTCTAAACACTCTGGAGAATACCACAATCCGAGAAACGAAGTAAGTCGGGAGTAGTAAACGCAGCAAATGATAGCATGGCGGCGGTGATAGCTAAGCTTGATAGTCTAGATCGAAGAATGACTAAAATGGATCAAACAATCCATGCTATTAGAGTAGGATGCGAAAATTGTAGAGGGACCCATCTCACAAAGGATTGTGATTTGGATGAGAATGGAAATAAGAAAGCTCAAGTCTTTTATTCAGGTGGTGATCGATATGATGATAATTGGCGGAAACCTAAGAAGGATTGGCTACCATACGAGGAGTATAAGAAGGCAAAGGAGGAGAAATACAAGCAGGGGGAGAGGGGACTATACCAAAAGGAAGAACCGGTAGAAAAGAAAGCCGATTTAGAAGAGTTATTCACTAGATTCATAGCCGCATCCGAAAAAAGACACAGTGATCACGATGCTGCCATACACAAGACCAGAAACATGCTTAGGAATCAGCAATCATCAATTCTCAACATTGAGAAACAGCTGGGGTAGCTTGCGCATCAAGTGAATGATGGAAGACCGGGTCAACTTCCGAGTAACACCGAACCCAATCCAAGAATGGAGAATGTAAGTGTAATAACCACCAGCAATGAAGAAACATCTACAAATGCACTGAGAATCTCCAAAAAGAAGGCAGGAAAGGTAGAAGAATCAGACCCAGCAAAACCCGATCAGACTCGCCGAGTCACTCTCATGGACTCGACGAGTCCATGCGGGAATGATAAAACTGTCAGTTCTCTAAAGCCATATAATCCTCCTCTTCCATATCCAATCAAAGTCATGCCTGCAGAAAAAGTAAAAGCATACAGAACCTTCATGGAGCATGTTAAAGCTTTACAAGTTAATGTGCCATTTGTGGAAACAATGCTCCAAACACCCAAGTACTTCAACTTGCTTAAGGGCCTTTTCGCTGCTAGGAAAGATTTGGCTGAAGTCGCGGAAATATTGATGAGTGAGCTACCTGAAAAGAAGGGTGATCCGGGAAATATTGTGATTCCGTGCCAATTTGGTAATGAAGTTTTTACCCGAGCATTAGCTGATTCAGGTGCAAGCATTAATTTGATGCCCTATTCATTCTTTAAGAAGCTGAATTTACCAACACCAAGGCCGGTAAATATGAGGATCCATTTGGCGGACAAAATGATAATTCATCCACAAGGCGTTTGTGAGGATCTCCTTATCAAAGTGGACAAGTTTATTTTTCCAGTAGACTTCGTGGTGGTGGATATGGAAGAAGACCCCGAAATACCAATTATTTTGGGAAGATCATTCTTAAACACCGCGTGTGCTCTAATTGATATATGTGAGTCTACATTGACATTGAGAGTGGGTGATGAGTCGGTGATGTTTAAAGCTATTCCAGAAGCCAAGCAAGAAGAAGAAAAGAGAGAAGAAATCTCATTTATCAAATTGGATGATGAGATATTACAAAAAGAGCTTGAAATTTTGCTAAAAGAAGATCCAAGCAAGTTTTTGCTACACTCTGAAGAAGGTGGAGATGCTAGCAAAGACTTGGAGGAGTTAGAAAAGCTACTGGAAGGAGCCAACTCAGAAAACACTCCAGAATTGATGGAACCCGATCAGACTCGCCGAGTCACCTTGATGGACTCGACGAGTCCAGTCGAATTTGATAAAAACTTGGCCAATGTTGATCTGTTTGGTGATAGTTCTTCACATACCCTGGATTTAGTTACTATTTATGATTCTTTGGAAGAACAAACAGCAGAAGAAGGAAAAGGAATGGAAGTCCAAGACGCCGAGGTGGCATGCCTTGATACAATTCCATTTGGAGAAGGGTTGAACACAAAAAAGGATGAAAACATAAAGGGAAGAAGGGTGGAACCTGATCGACCATTCACTACTAAACCTAAAGCACGAACCATTACAAAATATGAAGTAATTAAATTTAAAGAGAAGGAAGTGCAAGAGAAGGTGAAAAAGAATGGGGAAAAGAAGAAAAAGAGGAAAAGGGAAGCCCAAGCAGTTGAGGATGATGTTGTGAAAAGGAGAAGAGATGCGTTGAAAAGGGCTTACAAGAAGAAGATTCACGCTTACAAGACTAAGTACAAACCACAAAGGACTAGGTGTGCATTCCCGATGCTCGAAGATGACGAAACGTAGACGGGAAGGAGTCTAGCTAATGACTCCTTAAAAAGAAGCGCTTGGCGGGAGGCAACCCGTTATATAGAGTTTGCTTTCTTTTACTTTTTAGTTTTTTTTAATTTTTCCTTCGTTTTTAAAAATGTTAATTCTCCAATTCATCGGACATGTCTGCTTGAGAGTGTGCATGAGCTAAGTGTGGGGTGAAATGATTTTAAATAAATAACAAAATTTCGAAAATTATGAATTTTTGCAAGAGACTCGCCGAGTCTGACCACAACTCGACGAGTATATATGGATTTCAAAAAAAGTTTGACTTCGCGACCAGACTCGCCGAGTCTGACTCCGACTCGACGAGTCAGTATTATTTACAGAAAAAAAAAAATTTCAAAATTACTTTTACATCCGGTAACTAGGGTTTTAACCCTAAGAATCAGTTTATTCTCACACACACTCGCCGTGCGCCTCTCTCTCAACTTCCTCTCAAGCATTCATATTTTTTTCTTCAAGTTTTCTTCAAATCTCTCAAGTTCAAACTCAAAAGGTAACAAATTTCTTCTTGATTTCTGTTAAGAACGTGATTATAAGTCCATCTATGGTAGCAATTGCATGAAAAACCCATTTTTGAAAAGTAATGAATTTATAGGGTTTCGATTTTTCATGATATCTGAACGTTTATTTTGGCCTTAATACCTTAATAGTAAGTGCATAGACAAAACCCTTGACAAAATTTCCAGGTTTCATGGCCTAATTTGCATCGACCCGTCGACTGACTCGTGCAGTTTGCGCGACTCGCCGAGTCGAGCCTGGACTCGACGAGTCGAGTCGGGAAACATATGTGAGATGTTTGTTTTTAATTATATCTTGGGTTTTCTTGCGTTTGTGTATATGTTTTGCAGAAATCATGTTCAGAAGGGGGCAAAGTTCCAGTGGCCACCAAGGGGATTTTCCGTGGCTAAACTTCCCTCAAATCGAGTCCGCTTCGACATTGCGGAAATGGAAGAAGAAGCTGGCTGATATCAAGAAGAAAGAGGTGTATGTGCCCAACCGGATAGATTGGGATTGGCTGCAGCATGTTCGCTATGAGGAGGAATTAGCTCCTTATCTTTTAAAGGAGTTTCATTATAATGGCGAAACAATGGTTTGTGACGGGTGGAGTCGGGTCTTCCGTATTCAAGAACCGGTTTATTTGGAGCTGTGCTTAGAGTTCTTTTCCACGGTGTCTTTTACCGGGGGAGTGGATGTCTTTCACCCAACAAGCTTCAGTTTCTGCCTTGGGGGAGAATTTCATCAATGCTCAGTGGTGGATCTTACATGCCGATTAGGGGTTTATGACCAGCCCTTGGTCTCAACACCCATCTTTCGGGCCTTTTTGGCACAAGCACATATGGTATTTCCCGAAGGAGTTACAAGTGCGGGCTGCTGGAATACCATTGGTAATAAAGTTTATATTCCAAAGTCAGTGCAAGAAGGGAGCATTCGATCCCCAACACATCGCCTCATTCATCGTCTAATTTCATCCACCATCAACCAACGAAAGGATGATGACAAGAATTGAATTAGGAGTGCTAATTTCAAAAAGGTTTTAGAGTTATAGAATCAAAGTGAAAAAGAGAGTCAAGAAAGGAGGAGCGTTAGAGTTAAAGTATTGAGTCCGGTCCTTAGAGATGTTGGCAAGGGAGTCTAGAAGTGCATAGAAAGTATAGAGAGTTTATTGGAAGCTGGATCAGATGCAGAATTATATTATTTTCATTCAGTGACCAACTCGTCGAGTGCACTAAACTGACCCGACGAGTCGCCCTTAATTCTCAACAATCTGAAGATTTCCCGAAGTAACTCGACGAGTCTGGTATATACTCGACGAGTCGTTTGGTTTCATGTCGAAGGGGCTGCTGATTTGATGGTGAGTAGAGTACCACTTGACTATATATTCTTTCCATATTTATTCTTGAGGATCTTACACTGTTATCCGCGTATTTGGAGTGACACACACGAGACAAGACACCCAAGGCATGGATACCATGTCTAAAGTCAATTGAAGTTGGAGCTGAAAAGGAAGTGATCAACCTATCCACTGCTATCCCAGGGGAGTTTGTTCCAATTCCCTCTTTAGTTTTTTTTTTATGTTTTTGTCATACATAATATGCAATGAGGGCATTGCATCAAATAAGTGTGGGGTAGGGGGTTGGTTACATATTAGAAAATTTAGAGTCTTAATTTAGGCTAATTTTAAAATTTTGCATACCAAAAGTATTACTTAGGATCTAAATTAGAAAATTTTGGTAAAAGTAAAATTAGGACTCCATGTTAGAGTTGTATTGATGATTGCATGAAAACCCAAATGTTTAGTTGAGCCTATATACGTTCTAGTGCATTTGTGGCTTCCTTATTCTAGTGAAATCATGGGACAAAAACACGACCCTGCTCGGCCCGAGGGATGCAATATGTTTAGCAGCCTAAACTTGAAATGTATCCAGGAAGATTGTTATCATTAGCCAATAAAGGTTGAGGTTGAGCGCCCCTGCTTAAGCATGTAGGGATTTGAGTGAAAAAAAAGTGAGGTACATGTAAAAAAAAAAAGAGAGAATTACAAGAGAAATTGTATAAATTTTGGAGCAATTAAAGTGAAGATCAAAAGATCAAAATTCCAAGAAATCCAAAAAAATCGAAGATACCCGAAAATCAAACAATAAAGGTGGTGAATTCAAAGAGATCAAAGCAAATATCGAAGAAGTAAAGAATTCAAGAGAGCTCCATAGTGGTATCAAAAACTTGTAATTTTAGATTATGTATGCTCGGGTTGCTCAATTAAAAACACCTTGAGGGTAAGAGGTTTTATGCGGATGGATTCGGAGGGTTGCATAAAATGAGCATAGTTCGGGATGAGTGGGCAAATGTTTATGAGGATTGTGAGTATTTAGAGTATGGGAGGTCTTTAGGAAAAATTTTAGACACGAATGCATGCGTTGCGGTCTTGGCATAATGGCTGGGTTAGATTGGAGTTGTTATATATGATTCTAATATGTTTAAAATTCAGTTTTGCTTGGGGGAAAGCAAAAGACAAGTGTGGGGTATTTTGATATGTGCATAATTAGTTCATATTAAGTATACATTTTTACTCATTTATTAGCTAAATTATTGCATATTATGGACAAAAGGTACTTAAAAGTCTTAAATTATGTTTTTCAGTCCAAAGATGAAGCTCGGAAGCGAAAGGAAGTGGGAGAAACAGTTAGAAGATCGAGAATGAAATCAAGAAGAAAAACACTAAAAATGGCATCTACTCGGCGAGTCATATCGGCTACTCGACGAGTCCAATCGAAGAATCGAGAAGATAATCACTCGGGATCCCAGAAGGTTATCACAATACGGGGAATGTGAGAGGGACTCGACGAGTCGCCACTTGACTCGACGAGTCGGTTCGCATATTTATAGATAACTCCACAGATCGATAGGGAGAGAGTTCTGGGACGATTCAGAAGTACTTTGCTACGATTGAGAAGCCAGAGAAACCCTAGAAGATGACGAAAGGAGCTAGAATTCAATTCCGGAGAGTAATTGAGGCAAAATTTCATCATTCCATTTATTCTTTTGTTTTATCATTATGATTAAGCAACTTGACTTTGTTTGTTTGCTGTTACTTACTTCAACTATGAGCTAAAACCTTTAGACTTCTGTTTAGGGATACAAAGTTGACAATATGGTTTGATTGATTGGTAGGATTAATTCCAAGTTGGTGAATTTTTGTTATTTTAGCTTGCTAAAGAACCTTGTGTGTGAATAATAATTAATTTTCTGTTAATAGGAAGATAATTGATTAGCATGAACATCTATTGATTATTGACCTCATATGCTATGTGATCACTATGCTATATGTCTAGGATTAATGAATATGAAACTAGAATTAATAAGAAAATTGAGTAAATTCATGTGCAAGCTTGTAAGATGACCATCAAACAAGGAGTTAATTAAAAGAATAAATTAGTTAACTATTGCAATTCTAACTTAACCCGAATAATTAATCTAGTGAATATAATTAAATTAGACAATTGGCCACTGTTTAAGTTAGTTTATTTGCTAAGGATTAGGGTAGTGAACACGAATCTAATCACTTGAATCGGTAACCAACGAAAGAATTAATCCATTGCACCATTACCTTGAAATCAACCATAGAGTTAACCAAGTTGAACTAAACAGAAGTTCCTTTCCAATTATTGAATCTAGTTAAGTCGTTATTTTCTAGTCTTAAATTAGTAATAGTTAGTAAGTTTCTAGTCTTGTAAAACTAGAGAAAACCCCTACTTCTTAATTAACTTAGATTAAATTAGTTTTTAGTTTAATTTGCCGTTCCCTGTGTTCGATACCCTGCTTATTTAGCTATACCACAATTGATAGGTTCACTGCCTTTTGTGTGTTATTTGATAATTAAAACTAGGTTTAAAACTAAGTGAGTCTACACACATCAGATACTCGTGAGTTTGCGGCGAACTCGTCATACCGGACATTTACTAAGATCCAGTCAAATGCCCGGAAGAGAGAGAGATTGAGTTGGAGACTCAGGTTGGGGAGGAGGCCGAGTCTCAGAGGAGGGACAGACGACTGGCACAGGCTCAACCGGCAGCCAAGCGGGCAAAGCCCGCTGATTCGAGATCTAGGGGTCCGAAGGGTCGCACTTGTGGGAAGTGCGGCAAGATCCATGAGGGGTGTATAGAGCTGGGGTATGCTACAAGTGTGGGAAGGAGGGGCATTTTGCAAGGAATTGCCCCAAGGGATTCTCGGTTTGCTTTTATTGCAACCAGACCGACCATCGGAAGGCCGAGTGCCCACAGCTGCTGCAGGAATCAACGTAGGGATCTATACGTGTTGCTAGAGCTACCGAGACCCTGCCAGTGAAGGCCGAGGCACCAAAGGCTCACGGGAGAGCCTTCCAGTTGACAGCGGAGGAGGTCCGCCCAGCGCCCGATGTTGTGGCTGGTATGTATTCTTTCATCTATATATTTTGAGTCTGAGATATTGTGCTTATATTATGATATGCGTAGGTACTTTTCTTGTGATTTATGTACCTGCTTTTGTGTTATTTGACTCGGGTGCGAGTCGATCTTTCGTGTCGTTAGCCTTTAGTCAGCACATCAGTATCTATCGGGAGGCGTTGAGTCGACCTCTACGAGTTTCCATAGCTGACGAGCGAGCGGTGTATGCCACTGATGTGATTCTAGGGTGTGTACTCGAGATCTTCGGTGTTGAGTTCCTGATTGACCTGGTCCCGATTGCGATGGGGGATGTCTGTGTCATCATGGGCATGGACTGGTTAAGCAGATTTGGAGCCGTTATCGATTGCGAGCGAGAGCTGGTGACCATACGAGACCCTAGTGGGGGAGTTCTTATGGTGTACGGCGAGGGTACCCGCTCCGGGTCAACATTCTGTTCGGCTGCTAGAGCGAGGCAGAGTCTACAGCAGGGCTGTAGTGGGTTTGTGGCCTATGTGATGGACACACGAGTGGCCGCGGAGAGGCCGAGTTTGGTTGATGATGTACCGATAGTGCGAGAGTTCCCTGAGGAGTTGTCGGGCGTGCCTCACGAGAGGCAAGTGGAGTTTCGCACTGATTTAGTTCCGGGAGCGGCGCCTATTGCCAAGGCACCTTATCGCCTTGTGCCGCTAGAGATGTAGGAGTTATCCTTACAGCTTCAGGAGCTATTGGGGAAGGGGTTTATTCGACCGAGTAGCTCACCGTGGGGAGCGTTGATCCTTTTTGTCAAGAAAAGGATGGTTCACACCGGATGTGCATTGATTACCGGGAGTTGAACAAGTTGACGGTCAAGAACCGTTACCCCTTACTGAGGATCGATGATCTGTTCGATCACTTGCAGGGAGCGTCTTGGTTCTCCAAGATTGATTTGAGGTCTGGATATCATCAGATGAGAGTGTGGGATGAGCATATCCAGAAGACGACGTTTAGGACTCGTTATGGGCATTACGAGTTCGTGGTGATGCCTTTTGGTCTCACCAATGCACCGGCGGCGTTCATGGATCTCATGAATAGGGTGTGCAGGCCGATGTTGGATCGTTCGGTGATTGTGTCCATCGATGACATATTGGTGTATTCGAGATCCAGAGAGCATCATGAGGAGCATTTGAGGGAGATCCTTGGAGTTTTGAGATCGGAAAGGCTTTACGCCAAATTCTCCAAGTGTGATTTCTGGTTACGAGAGGTCCAGTTCTTGGGGCATCTCGTTAACCATAATGGGATATTAGTCGATCCGGCCAAGATTGAGGCTGTGATGAGTTGGGAGGTGCCGAGATCCCCCACCGAGATTAGGAGTTTTCCGGGGTTGGCCGGCTATTATCGGAGATTTATCAATGATTTCTCCAAGATTGCCATTCCTCTCACCAGGTTGACCCGGAAGGGCGTGGCTTTTAGATGGGGTCCTGAGCAGCAGGCCTCATTCGAGACACTTCGCCAGAGATTATGCGAAGCCCCGGTGTTAGCCCTTCTGGAGGGGATGGAGGATTTTGTGGTGTATTGTGACGCATCGATATCGGGGTTGGGTGCGGTGCTGATGCAGAGAGGGCACGTGATATCATAAGCATCAAGGCAGTTGAAGCCTCATGAGACGAGCTATCCCACCCACGATCTGGAGTTGGGGGCAGTGGTGTTCACCCTAAAGATCTGGCATCACTATTTGTATGGGGTTCGGTGTACCATATACACGGACCATAAGAGCTTGAAGTATTTGATGGATCAGCCCAGCCTGAATATGTGCCAGAGGAGATGGTTGGATGTACTAAAGGATTATGTGTCACACCCCAAAACTGAGAACGGTGGAAACATTCTGTGGCGGAGGAAGTCATGTATGTATCACAACAATGTAAAGTAGTAAACAAGCAACAACATCATCCATTGCATTAATAGAATAATTCTGCTTACAAGTGTGTTCTTTCATAGTATAAAACAACATAATGAATACTCAAAATAAAATACGAGTCTTGACTACTCCGTCTTCTCTAAACCTTGCATCGGTACCAGTCTATTTGTAACCTGAGAATACAAGTTATTTTGAAAGCGAGTATCAGCAATGAAGCTGGTGAATTCATAAGTATTTTGATGTTATTGCTTTGAAAAGTTGTTATGAAAGACTGGTGAATGTTTTATGAAACATTTAGTATAAGTATGAAAACCCTAGAAAATCTCATATTTCCTACTAGTATAAAAAATAGTCTTCTACCAAGACCCGAATGTTTTGAAAGTAGTCTTTAACCAAGACCTAACTGTTTTGAAAGTACGCATCACTTGAAAATGTGACGGTTTTTCCCTGTTTAACTATTATTATAAAACTATAAAAGTAATAATATAATAACTTATGTTGTATCCTTTGGTACTAAGATATTCTAGTATAATCTACCTCGTCGGTTATGTGAACGTGACACAAAATAAAGGTGACAATATAATTATATAGGTATTAGTCTACCCCGTCGTTATGTGAATGTATCACAAAATAAAGGTAATGAGCTAATAACTTAAGTCTTATCCTTTGGTACTAAAATACACACGGCGTGGAAACTCGCCGTAAATGGATCCACTGTAGACATCCATAGATGTGCATTTACCTCTGTTGCTAACAGTCGGGTGTAGGAATAGTTAGTCCCTTAAGTATACCTATAATGGTATCAACCGTAGACATCCGTAGATGTGCATTTACCTCTGTTGCTAACAGCCGGGTGTAGGAATAGTTAATCCCTTATAGTATCTTATCATATAGTATCTATGTAAAAGTATCCCTGTAAGAGTATCCATATAAGTGTATCCATGTAAGAGGAATCTCTGTAAGAGTATCCATATAAGTGTATCCATGTAAGAGGAATCTCTGTAAGAGTATCCCTTCATATAGCATGTAGTTTAGACTCATGAATGAACTGACTCTGGTGTAATTTCTTGTAATAGGGATAATCTTTTGTATCCCCTAAACTATTCCTATAATAGTTTACTAGAATGTAATTGATGAGTGTCCAAGTAGGTTTATACACCCTTGCTACACAAGAGTGTCGGAACTGAATTAACTGATGGAACATTTATGTCTATATAGGTATATATGATATATATATATATATATATATATATATATATATATATATATAACTAATATTTAGACGACATTCGGACGAATAACTGATACCGTAAGGCCACATCCCAATGAGAACAGAAAAAGAAATAAGGCGAGCTAACTGTTCTAAGTCTTTTAAACCTTTCTTATGTAACTATACAAATATAGGCAAGCATTTAACAATATAAAAGTATAAAAGAAGTTTTTTAAAACCTTTGAAAAGTTTAATAAATAAGAATGTATAAATTGATGTCAGTTTATAAATCAATTCGAAAACCATTTGACAAGACAGTTTAAGTGTGAGAAAACCTTTGTTTGAAGCACAACTATAACAGATTCAAAAAGGAAACCTACAGTTCGTAAGACAGTTTCTAAAAGTGTTTTGACATGCAAAAACGTTTGAGAAAACTATTTGAAGTACATATGAAAAAGTTCGTTTGTTCTTGTATATGAATGTACCTCCTTGAAATAGTATTTCTAGTATGTAAAAGTTCGTGATGTTCTCGTAAAACTATACCTATTATAGTTTTCTAAAAGTGTGTCTCGTTTGTATAGTAATCCCTAGTGAAATTCTCACTTGTTATGAAAAGTATAATTTTTGTAGTGCCTAAGATGGACACATATACATACTGTATAAGTAGAGTGTTTGATTTATACATATATAACAACATTTTTCATTTCAAAAGATATGATGTTATCGTGATATATTTTGCATACAAAAGTTTCCCTATAATAGTTATAAATCACATATGATTCCGTTGATAAAAAGTGTATAATGAAACTTTATATAACACACGATAATAATCGTGTCTTTTACTTGTATTCCCCCCTTAAAAGCATATAAAAGCATTTATAAAACATTTAAAAGTGTGGATTATAGGGGTATGAACACACTTGATAGATTGAAGAAAGCGAGATGAAAACCGAGCAGAACTTCTACTCAAGCAAGCGGATTTCTCGGGAATCTCGGGAGCGTAAAACTTCCTTCCCAACTTGGATATGAAAACCGGGACTTCGGGATGGCTCCGAGGGTTTAAACGTAGAGCTTCGGCGCGAGAAAGAGAAAAATTGAACAAAAATTGTCGGCACCCTCGCATTCTATTTATAATGGCTGGAGGACCTCGGTACGTTGGGCGTACGAGAGTACGCGGGGCGTACTCATGTGTCATGCATGACCGCATCCTCGGTCGAAGCATCGGAGCGACGTGGACGAGCTGGAGCCTAGCATCCGAGTATGCTGGGCGTACGAGGGTACGCTGGGCGTAACTAGGATTGGTCCGATGACTCCTCCTTCGGATAATACCGGATTTTGAATTAAATTTATATTTTAATTATTTAGTAAATTTCAAAAATTCATATCTTCCTCATACGAACTCCGTTTTCGACGTTCTTTATATCCACGCGTAGGTGAGACTACGATCTACAACTTTTGTTTAGACTCCGTCGGCTGCTAATGATTTTATTTTTAAGGTTATATTTTTAATAGGCCGGGGCAGGAAAAGTCCGTTAAAATTCCATAACTCCTTCATCCGATGTCTGTTTTCACCAGACTTTTTCCATTGTAATAGCATTGATGAGATCTTCGATTCTCGTTTAGGTCATGTTGGTAAAAAGCCGTTCAATCTGGATTTCGAGTTTTTAGCTGTCTATTGCTATGTCTGAAACTTCGAAAAATCATAATGTTACACCGTGAATTTCAAAATAATTTTTCGCATAATATAAAAACATATTCATTTAATTATTCTTAAAACATCAGTGTTTGAAACTCCAATCAATGTCATACAATAAATCCCAAGATCATGTATCATAAAAATCTCATGTGTGTGTACTGATCAAGCCGGCGCCTTCCCACGGTCATCACTAGTACCTGAAACAAATAACACCAACACTGTAAGCACAAAGCTTAGCGAGTTCCCCAAAATACCACACATAATATATATTAGCCACTCGAGGCTATAACTCTGTGGGTCCATAGACCCTACTCTGTGAACCCTCTGGTTCTAACTCTGGGAACCTTCCGGTTCCAACTCTATAAGCTTGCACAGCATAAATCACATAGAAATAATGCAGTACAACACATAACATACATATAGCATACAAATACTCTGTCACATAACTCTGATTACCTACTCAAGGTAAAGTATAGTGAGAAGACTCACCTCGTGTATCTCGATAACTCGCGAATCCCGGAAATCACTCGCGCTCGATCCTCCGAGCTATAATCCTCCTATAACATCATATACCTCTAAATAACACTTTCACAACTAAGGTTGACTACCGCTATCAAGTCAACACTAGTCAACTCTGGTCAACGGTCAACTTTGACCGGACTCGGCGAGTGCACTAGAGCGACTCGGCGAGTCTATACGTGTTCACTGACTCCCTAGGATCCTCTCTTGACACGTCGAGTACTTCCCTGACTCGACGAGTTCCACCTGGCATGAATCGCGGGGCCACCACGACTCAACTCGCCGAGTCTCAAGAACAACTCGGTGAGTTCCAGCTTGACTCAGTCCACCTGTCAACCCTCTCTGACACTCCCTGACTCACTGAGTTAACCCTGAACTCGGTAAGACCACTCGTTGAGTGGTTATGGACAATCTTCATGCTACTCGCCGAGTCTATTCTTCGGACTCGGCGAGTCTAAGCCATGCATGAACTCAAACTCACTCCTGAGGTTAGATCCGTTCCAGTAACTCATAGATCCAGTCGTTCCAAGCACATTTATCACGTAAAGTTACGATCTTGGCTACCATGCAACGCCTACAAGGCTTCTTTTGGTGAAATGACATCTAAAATGGTAACCTAAGTCCACAACTCAAAAGGAAAGCCATAAAGCAGAGCATTTGGGACTCTCTGGACCTACTAATGTCCAGATCTTGGTACCAATTCCCCATGGGACCTCTCACACTCCAATTACAAGGTAAACAAGGCATGAAGAAACCCTAGATTTGACCATATCAATAAATACACGAGAATAAGCTCTGAATATTACCTCAAATGGCTTCCTCTGCCGAAATGGAAGTAGATCCAAGCTCCCCAACTCTCCTAGCTTGGCCTTCCTCTTCCCTTCTTTCTAACACACACAAGGATGGTGAATAATGGCCTCTTTCTCACTCACAAGGACTCACAGATGCTCTGGTGCTCTCAAGGTCGAAGGTAGCCGCAATGAAGGGTTATAAGGTCCTTTAAATAGGGCTCAGGGCCGGGAAATTACTGTTTCATTAAACAGCGTGGACTCGCCGAGTCCGGACGCGAACCCGCGTCCAAATCCGCGATCCTACTCGGCGAGTCTAGGCTCCAACTCGCCGAGTCTCCTCACAATTTACCAAAAATAAATAAATGAATAATACCTGGGAATCCGGGATGTTACACATAACTTCCTCATATGAGGTCAGATTTGGGCATTCTTTTCATGTACGTTTACGGTTTAATGATATCTAAAACTTTCATTTAGATACCTAAAGCTAAAAATTATTGTATTGAAACTTCGCGTTTTACGTCTATTAGTGTTGCCGGTTTTGCCGAGAATCTTCGGTTGGTCATAACTTCTTCGTTATAACTTGGATTCTAGGGTTCTTTATATGTACGAAAACCTTGATATGATTCCTACTACTTATTTAACCCAAATAAGATTTTAGGAAAGTTAATTTTTCACCTAAATTTGACTTGTGATCCATCATATTGTCTCGAAATATCGGGTTGTCACATCATCCCCCCGTTAGATGGAATTTCGTCCCGAAATTAGAGTTTAAACAGAATTGATAATCCTGCTACGGTTAGAAGTTTTATTTGCTTCTAGTGTTCTTAAGTGAACTCGGTTGCTCGCTTGGCATTCCAGCGAACCTTTCACTATCGGGATACGACTTTGCTTCTTTGGTTTGACTTCACTGGCATGATAACTCTTCTTGGTCGAACATATGTTGAATGTTTTTGTGGACTGTGAGAATAGTACATCTTGTACCCTACAAGTAGTGTCTCCAGATCTTCAAAGCAATTACCGCTGCTCCTGACTCAAGATCATGTGTTATATAGTTAACTTCCTGTGTCTTAAGCTGTCTTGAGGTATAGGCAGTGACCTTTCCTCTTGCATAAGAACACAACCAATTCATACTGATTATGAAGTCAGAACCTTGTGGTTGATTAGATGTCATGAAGATCTAAAAGAAAGTATGATTACTCATAAATTAAGGAAAAAGGATAGGTACTTTTGTTCTATCTGCCTCTCTTGTCCTAATCGACAGGAAGGGCATGTGTTTGGCTTCTAAGTTATTCGCATGGAAACACGATCACTCGTAGTCTTGGGTAGTCTCCATCCTGAAGTTCATATTAGAATTCATACATGGTTCAACGATCACAATCTCGTGTATACAAGTCGTATATAATTAAGATTGAAAAGGTAGTCGAATAACTGATTCTTCTTTAAGCTCACATCCCATCGAGGAAAAAGAAGTTAAAGTGGAATCGTCAATTCTAAACCTGTAGAACCTTGATTATATATCACCCCTATGTATACATTCATCAGCGACAGATCAACCGTATGGATCTTTGGATTTGAACTTGACGTACTGTACGAGTGGTACTTCGGGGATTTCTTCGGAAAGGAAAAGAACTATAAGGTACTCCATTCATGAGTACTTGGTGTTCTGATATGATGGCTTAGCTGGAAAGGCGATTTCAAAGAAAGAGATGTACGTATGAAGTTGTTTTTGTGAGGATCAAATTGAATCAAGTCGTATGATAATGTCGGAATCATAAGGAAACTTAAAGACATTAGATTTGAACATAAGACGTTTACAGACAAAACACAACCATGCAACCATCAACAGAGTTACAGTACTTTAGACTACTACAAGACTATTGCTGCGAATAAGGTATACTATAAAAGGCAAGTATACGCAGCACGAGCATCCCTATACCGACAGGATCCCGCAAAAGATAACACTCTAGTTGCACTAGTTTTGGATGGTTTATAAGTCTGTTACAACGAAACGCCTAAATTACATTAACGTGGGTTCGGAGTAGGTTCTCCTGCAACTGTGATCCTGAGAATCCTACCGTCTGCGCCAGAGTTCTTTGTTATAGGGAAATCCTTCTTGAGGTTCCCTATCTCCCCGCATTGGTGGCATGACTGGCTAGTGCTAGCCTTGGTGGCGGGAGTGAGGTGTTTAGCCAGTGTTATGTGGACACGAGTGCCTTCCTCATTACACCACCTTGGAAATTGCTTCTTAAAGCATTCTGTAGGAGTTTCCACTTGTTGTTGTGGCATGGCAAGTCCTTGGGATCTCTTGCGCTCCTTTAGGGCTTGACGATATCGTCTCTTCCTTTCGGTCTTACGGCTTCGCAAGTCTATGACTGTTGCCATTTGTTGGTTTCCCAATTTGGTACTACCATCGGAACTCTCGACTCCTTTGTCAGTCTTGCTTGTGTTGCCTGAGTTGATGTGTGTAAGGAAAGTTGTCACAGTAGCTGCTACTGTAGCTTGTAATGTAGCGGCGTCGATATGGAGGATAGAGGTTTCGTTGCTCGGCTGATTGTTTCCGGATGACGACATGATTCTGTAACACGAAAGATAAGGATTTTGTGAGCGATTTTGGTTGACTCTAGATGTACCTCGATTGTTCAAGTAAAGAGTCAGACTATGTTCTCGAAAGTTTGACCTACATCCCTATGATGCAGTCCTAGTACGGATTGGAAGTATGTTTTCGGAGGTTTGACCTACATCCCTATGATGCAATCCTAGTACTGAGTGGAAGTGTGTTTATGAAGGGTTGACCTACATCCCTATGATGCAGTCCTAGTAATGAGTGGAAGTAAGTTCGTAGAATGGTCTCAAGACGCTTGTGGTTCAAGCCAAGGTATCGTTGGTTGGTGAATAACATGATCCAACCACTAAAAGAGACTTGGAAATGTTTCCGGAGCTATATTACTATAGTCCAATGACTTGACTAAAGCATGATTCAGATAGACTCCAATGAAAGTATGATGAGAGTACTTGAATAAAGAATGACACAGAAGTTAGCCGACTATCAATATCTTTGATATTCATGACGTAAAAGTTCGGGAAAATGACCTTGTAAAAGGTCTTACATCATATCTAGAGAAGATAGTTCTTGACATCATAAAGACCTAACCAAATGTACTTACAGTACAAGATAGTTTCATAGAAAATGCCACATCGGGCATAGACAGAAAAAACGATTCCTCTTTACAAGTAAAATAAAGTAAAGCATCTACTACTGGCGACGGTCATCCCTCTGTTAAACTCTCAGTTCAGCCAGTTGACGTTCCACATCAAGTAGGTGTCTTTCGTACACCCTCTGGCGTACGCAGAGTTCTATGACTTCGGCTCGTGATTCAGTCAGTGCTTGAAGCAGGGCTTCATGGTCTCTTTCAGATCTCTTACGAGCATCTTCTAGACAAATGCTGCGGAGGGTATGCATTCTCGCATCGGCGACAACTTCTGTGATCTGATGTAGGGTTGTCCTGCCTTGAATCTCATTTCGGGCCACTCTGCGGACCAAGATTGGCAAGATTCTGTCTGCTGAGCCCCCATTGCTCAGGTCATAAAAGCTTCGGTCACCATTAAATGGCATGGGCTGATCTTGCCCTAGGCTCCATGCTTCCAAACATTCCACCCATGGCGGCGTCGGGCTATGAAAAGCCGGACGAGGGTTAGGAATTGGAACGGGAGCTGCCTGGGGTAGGTTCTCAACCTCGGGTTCGGAGTTAGCACCGTCTGAAAGGTCTTCATCATGGTGATCATTCACAGGGATAGGATGATCATTCTTTGGTTCTTCTTCAAACCATCCAACGATGACCTCATTCGGAAGGTACTGGTTGTCGTGGGGATGGAGTCCAGCCATGTTATCTACGCGAGAATTGGGGTAAGAAAATAATTATTAGACGAACTATCTAGATAATTATTTAGAAAATATTCATTAGTTACATCGCTATTTGTGAAGTGCATACCATTTATGTAATCGAAACAGGATAGACCTTCGAATAAGTGACCGTAACTCCAAATTCACACAGAATAGGGGTAAAGTAAAATTTTCATAGATTCTAAGTCTATAACATCCTAATTACATATAGCCTTAGTGTATCCACTTAGCAACTATCAACTTAGTAATGAAGATCCCGTTTTAGTTCTCAATTATAAAGTACTTATAGTAACACCAAATACACCTATAGTATTTTAAGTTTAATGTTATGTTCTACTGTTCTCATTGTGGTATTGTTGGTGAGATTTTAGACTTGTTGCAACCACACAACTACACTTAGGCACATGCAAGTCAACCCTCGGATAATATAGTTGATCAGGCTATATCTTCCTAATTTTGACCATATGTCTCTAAGTCCACCTGTGTTGCCCAACAATCGTAATTCTTTTGTACTGTCCTAGTGACACTGATTTTAGTATGAATGCAAACAAGTATACTAAATTAAATATTTTACTATTTAAAGTATAAACTCTTGGTCAGAGTATTTTTAATCCCTATGTATTTATAGTTAGTATATCTTTTATGGGTTGATATACTTAATTCACTATAAACTATGCTCTAATACCAATCTGTCACACCCCAAAACCGAGAACGGCGGAAACGTTCTGGGGCGGAGGACGTCATGTATGTATCACAACAATGTAAAGTAGTAAACAAGCAACAACATCATTCATTGCATTAATAGAATAATTCTGCTTACAAGTGTGTTCTTTCATAGTATAAAACAACATAATGAATACTCAAAATAAAATACGAGTCTTGACTGCTCCGTCTTCTCTAAACCTTGCATCGGTACCAGTCTATTTGTAACCTAAGAATACAAGTTATTTTGAAAGCGAGTATCAGCAATGAAGCTGGTGAATTCATAAGTATTTTGATGTTATTGCTTTGAAAAGTTGTTATGAAAGACTGGTGAATGTTTTATGAAACATTTAGAATAAGTATGAAAACCCTATAAAATCTCATATTTCCTAATAGTATAAAAAATAGTCTTCTACCAAGACCCGAATGTTTTGAAAGTAGTCTTTAACCAAGACCTGACTGTTTTGAAAGTACGCATCACTTGAAAATGTGACGGTTTTGACCTGTTTAACTATTATTATAAAACTATAAAAGTAATAATGTAATAACTTATGTTGTATCCTTTGATACTAAGATATTCTAGTATAATCTACCTTGTCGGTTATGTGAACGTGACACAAAATAAAGGTAACAATATAATTATATAGGTATTAGTCTACCCCGTCGTTATGTGAATGTATCACAAAATAAAGGTAATGAGCTAATAACTTAAGTCTTATCCTTTGTTACTAAAATACACACGGCGTGGAAACTCGCCGTAAATGGATCAACTGTAGACATCCATAGATGTGCATTTACCTCTGTTGCTAACAGTCGGGTGTAGGAATAGTTAGTCCCTTAAGTATACCTATAATGGTATCAACCGTAGACATCCGTAGATGTGCATTTACCTCTGTTGCTAACAGCCGGGTGTAGGAATAGTTAGTCCCTTATAGTATCTTATCATATAGTATCTATGTAAAAGTATCCTTGTAAGAGTATCCATATAAGTGTATCCATGTAAGAGGAATCTCTGTAAGAGTATCCATATAAGTGTATCCATGTAAGAGGAATCTCTGTAAGAGTATCCCTTCATATAGCATGTAGTTTAGACTCATAAATGAACTGACTCTGGTGTAATTTCTTATAATAGGGATAATGTTTTGTATCCCCTAAACTATTCCTATAATAGTTTATTAGAATGTAATTGATGAGTGTCCAAGTAGGTTTATACACCCTTGCTACACAAGAGTGTCGGAACTGAATTAACTAATGGAACATTTATGTCTATATAGGTATACATGATATTTATATAACTAATATTTAGACGACATTCGGACGAATAACTGATACCGTAAGGCCACATCCCAATGAGAACAGAAAAAGAAATAAGGCGAGCTAACTGTTCTAAGTCTTTTAAACCTTTCTTATGTAACTATACAAATATAGGCAAGCATTTAACAATATAAAAGTATAAAAGAAGTTTTTTAAAACCTTTGAAAAGTTTAATAAATAAGAATGTATGACTTGATGCCAGTTTATAAATCAATTCGAAAACCATTTGACAAGACAGTTTAAGTGTGAGAAAACCTTTGTTTGAAGCACAACTATAACAGATTCAAAAAGGAAACCTACAGTTTCTAAAAGTGTTTTAACATGTAAAAACGTTTAAGAAAACTATTTGAAGTACATATGAAAATGTTCGTTTGTTCTTGTATATGAATGTACCTCCTTGAAATAGTATTTCTAGTATGTAAAAGTTCGTGATGTTCTCGTAAAACTATACCTATTATAGTTTTCTAAAAGTGTGTCTCGTTTGTATAGTAATCCCTAGTGAAATGCTCACTTGTTATGAAAAGTATAATTTTTGTAGTGCCTAAGATGGACACATATACATACTGTATAAGTAGAGTGTTTGATTTATACATATATAACAACATTTTTCATTTCAAAAGATATGATGTTATCGTGATATATTTTGCATACGAAAGTTTCCCTATAATAGTTATAAATGACATATGATTCTGTTGATAAAAAGTGTATAATGAAACTTTATATAACACACGATAATAATCATGTGTTTTACTTGTATTCCCCCCTTAAAAGCATATAAAAGCATTTATAAAACATTTAATAGTGTGCGTAAAACTTCCTTCCCAACTTGGATATGAAAACCGGGACTTCGGGATGGCTCCGAGGGTTTAAACGCAGAGCTTCGGCGCGAGAAAGAGAAGAATTGAGCAAAAATTGCCGGCACCCTCGCATTCTATTTATAGTGGCTGGAGGACCTCGGTACGTTAGGCGTACGAGAGTACGCGGGGCGTACTCATGCGTCATGCATGGCCGCATCCTCGGTCGAAGCATCGGAGCGACGTGGACGAGCCGGAGCCTAGCATCCGAGTACGTTGGGCATACGAGGGTACGCTGGGCGTAACTAGGATTGGTCCGATAACTCCTCCTTCGGATAATACCAGATTTTGAATTAAATTTATATTTTAATTATTTAGTAAACTTCAAAAATTCATATCTTCCTCATACGAACTCCGTTTTCAATGTTCTTTATATCCACGCGTAGGTGAGACTACGATCTACAACTTTTGTTTAGACTACGTCGGTTGCTAATGACTTTATTTTTAATGTTATATTTTTAATAGGTCGGGGCAGGAAAAGTCCGCTAAAATTCCATAACTCCTTCATCTGATGTCTGTTTTCGCCAGACTTTTTGCCGTTGTAATACCATTGATGAGATCTTCGATTCTCGTTTAGGTCATGTTGGTAAAAAGCTGTTCGATCTGGATTTCGAGTTTTTAGCTATCTACTGTTATGTCTGAAACTTCGAAAAATCATAACTTCATCATATGAGGTCAGATTTGGGCATTCTTTTCATGTACGTTTACGGTTTAATGATATATAAAACTTTCATTTAGATACCTAAAGCTAAGAAAATTTGTATTGAAACTTCACGTTTTACGTCTATCAGTGTTGCCGGTTTTGACGAGAATCTTCGGTTGGTCATAACTTCTTCGTTATAACTCGGATTCTAGGGTTCTTTATATGTACGAAAACCTTGATACGATTCCTACTACCTATTTAACCCAAATAAGATTTTAGGAAAGTTAAATTTTGACCTAAATTTGACTTGTGATCCATCATATTGTCGCGAAATATCTGGTTGTCACATTTTGATTGTGAGATCCTATGCCACCCGGGCAAGGATAACGATGTAGCCGATGCCCTGAGTCGTAGGGCGGAGAGTGCCCCGATACGAGACGTTTGTATGAGGTTGACGATGATGACTCTGGTGTTGTACACCATTCAGGAGGCCCAGTCAGAGGCCGTGAGACTGGAGAATTGTAAGAGAGAGCAGGTGGTCAGGCAAGTATATAAGTTCGTTACCGATAGTCGAGGCCTTATGACCTTTCAGGGTCGGATTTGGGTGCCGTTTACGGGCGGGGCACGTACCATTCTGATGGCGGAGGCACACAGGTCGAGGTTCTCGATCCATCCCGGGGACACTAAGATGTATTTGGACCTGAAGAGAGACTATTGGTGGCCCTGTATGAAGAGGGATGTTGCGTCGTTCGTTGAGAGGTGCTTGACCTGTCGCAGGGTCAAGGCCGAGCACCAGCCTCCGCACGACAAGTTGCAGCCACTTGAGGTTCCGCAGTGGAAGTAGGAACATATTTCTATGGACTTTATCACCAAATTGTCAAGGACCGCGAGGGGTATTGATGCAATTTGGGTGATCGTCGACCGACTGACGAAGAGCGCTCACTTCCCTGCTATCAGTGAGAGCTCTTCTGCAGAGAGACTGGCAGAGTTGTATGTGAGGGAGGTGGTATCGCGGCATGGAGTACCGATCTCGATTGTGTTAGATCAAGATGTATGTGTCACTTCCAGGTTCTGGAATAAGTTCCATGAGGAGTTGGGCACGAGGCTGCATTTCAGTACCGCTTACCACCCACAGACGGACGGATAGAGTGAGCGGACGATTCAAACGCTTGAGGACATGCTTCGAGCATGTGTGTTGGACTTCGGAGGAATTTGGGACACGTATTTGCCGTTGGCTGAGTTTTCCTATAACAACAGCCACCATTCGAGCATTGGTATGCCTCCTTTCGAGTTGTTGTATGGGAGGAGGTGTCGGACTCCCATCTGCTGGGGAGAGGTAGGGCAGCGAGTGATGGGAAGCACTGAGATAGTGCTTCAGATGATAGAGTAGATACAACAGGTCAGACAGAGGTTGCTAACAGCTCAGAGTCGCCAGAAGAGTTATGCGGATAGGCGACGGTCCGAGCTCAAGTTCCGGGTGGGAAACTTCGTACTCCTGAAGGTATCTCCTTGGAAGGGAGTGATCCGATTCCAGAAGAGGAGCAAGCTGGGACCCCGATACATTGGTCCTTTCAGGGTGACCGCTAGGGTGGGCAGGGTAGCATACCGTTTGGAGCTACTTGCGGAGTTGAGCTAGATACATGATACCTTCCACGTGTCTCAGTTGAGGAAGTGTATTGCCGACGAGACGCCAGTTGTACCGCTAGAGGAAATTCAGGTAGATGTGAGCGTGAATCATGTTGAGAGGCCAATCACGATTGTGGATCGAAAGACCAAGGTTCTGAGGAACAAGGAGGTGCCCCTGGTTCAGGTCCGGTGGAAACATCGGAGAGGGTCCGAGCTGACTTGGGAGCTGGAGTCAGAGATGCGGGAGCAGCATCCGGAGTTGTTTTCGGCATGAGATTTCGAGGGCGAAGTCTGGTTCTAGTGGGGGAGAATTGTAACATCCCAAAATTCCGGTATATCTATTTAACCCTTCTTCCTTTCCAAGTTGTCAACTTTAGCCCCTAAAGGAAAAATATGGCCATTGAGTACGTTAGGCGTACTGAAGAGTACATTGCGCGTACTCATGCGCTTGCATTGGATGCGGACTCACCTAGGTACACTGGGCGTACCCAGGGTTACGCTGGGCGTAGCGGGCCCAGATGTAAACCCTAATTGTGGCTTGTGCAATATAAAAGGAATGATAAGGCCTTTACCCCAGCCACCATACTTCAGTGAGTGAAACCCTAAGAGAGCAAAAACCCATTATAAGCTTGTGTGTGTGTTCTTAAGCTTGAAAGTGCCATTTCAAGGTGGTGAAGGAGAAGAGGAGGCCATTATAAGAGCTAGAAGTTGGTGGACAAGAGTAGATCCGAGTTCTAAAGAGGTTGGAGCTTCTTTTAGAGGTAAAAAGCTCAAAGCTTTCCTTTTTATTTTTGATTTGTGCTTCATGGACCAATTTTTAGGGTTTTTGGTCCCAAGGTGGAGACTTTATGAGCAAATGGTCTCCATAAGCTTAGATCTGCCATATTTCAGAGTAATATGAGTTGTAGGTTCATAAAAATCCAATCTTGGATGTGAATATTAAGTCATGCATGAGATATTGGCTTAATGAGGAAAGAGGAAAGGTGTTTAGAGTGATTGGTGACCTTTACAGACATACAAAGGCTTAAAGGTTTCAACTTTATGGATTAAGTGACCTTAGAAAAGTCAGATCTGGAGTTTGAGTATATGTCTTAACCGTTTAAGACCAAAAATCCATAAATGCATGAAACTGAGACTTATGTTGGGTGTAAATCTCAGTACGCGCAGCGTAAGGGTCTGAGACCCCGATTCTAGATCGCCGGAGTACGCCCCGCGTACAAGAGCTGGTACGCGCTGCGTACTGCCCCCTGTTGACTTTCGTTGACTTTTAGGGTTTTAGTCAACATTTGGACTTTTGGGTCAAGGAGGGGTAAATGGTCTTTTACCTTTCTGTGGGATTGTAGAAAGGGATTTAATCTAGCCTTTGATAGCCATTATTTATTTTAGGATATTGTGTATGTGATTAGGCGGGGGATAGATCAGTATATTCGTGTGCGAGATTATCCGAGTTACCCGAGGTGAGTCTTCTTACTATACATTACCTAGAGTGGTATCTATGTGTAGGTCGGAGGGTCTTGTGTGCTATGTGTATGTATGAGATTATGTGCATTGTGATATATATGTATGCTATGTGTTGTATAGACCGGACCGGAGGGTCCAACGATATAGACCAGACCGAGGGGTCCAATGATACAAACCGAACCGAAGGGTCCAATGAGCTATGACCAGACCAGAGGGTCCCGCTGAGACACATCAACCGGCGGGTCGTACTATAGCCTCGAGTGGCGTTTGTGTTATATGTGGTATTTTGGGGAACTCACTAAGCATTTATGGTTACCGTGTTGTGTGTTATGTGTTTCAGGTACCAGTGAGGATCGCTGGAAGGCGCCGGCATGACCATACACACAAATGGAGTTTTATTTACATTGAGATCTTGGGATTTGTTTATCGAGATGATGTTGATATATGGATTTTGATATTACATATGGATTTTATGATATTTTGAAATGGAAAAATTGTTTTGAAAATTTACGTTGTTACACAAACCCTTTATAATTTTTTTTATAACTTTTCTTATTCTTTTATACCAAAAATATGTAAACTTGTTTCATATTTTTAATGCATCTTTTAATTTATTTATAGTTTTTAATATAATATTTCAAACTCATTTTTTAAAAATAATTTAACTTTCTCTTAAGTTATCCTTATTCAGATGATTTCAGACCATACCACTGCTTCCAACTCATAGATTTGGACTCCTAGGGCTAGTTTTACACGTAAAGTTTCCAACTTTACGTGCTTGCAAGGTGATTTTGGCTCAATACAAGTTAGAGATAAGGTTCAAGACAAGAATGCTCACAAACAAGCTAAAAGGCTGATACTTTATGCCTCCATGGACCAAGATAAGTCTAGATCTGAACTTGCAACCCCAGATCTAGTCCCAAAACCTGAAATGGATCCTAAATATGCTAAATAGCCCCAAATCATCATCCAAGAATAGATCTAGAAGGAAAGAGCTCAAGGCAACGACTTGTTACCTCCAGAATGTGCCCAAGATGAAGTAGATTCTGGATCTACACGAATTCCTTGATACTAGCCTCTTGATCTACAAGTTTCCTTCACTATAATCCTCTTCCAAAGCTTCAAATCACTCAAAAATGGAGGTTTACACGATTTAGGGTTTACTGACTCTCAAGGGGTAACAAAGAGGCTGAGGTGAGGACATAAGGTCCTTTAAATTGGGTGCAAACCCTAAAATTTAGGGTTTTCTCTTCCCAGCACTGACTCGTTGAGTCCCGCCGCCAACTCGGCGAGTCGGATCACTTAACACGTGCCCAACACATGCTCCGACTCGTCTAGTCTACTCCTTTATTTACACATAGCACCCCGAACTTATATTCATGAACTTGGGATGTTACAAAAATCTCAAAACTCAAGAATACGGATGATGCCAATGTTTCTACGTGGAGATCTAGGTGCGTTGGTAGATATCATCCTGGGATTTCATCTAATGAGTATCTGGGAAATCATGTTGCATAGAATAGACAATAGCTAGGTTAGAAAGTTATACCGAGGTATGGACCCCGATATTGATCTTCGATGCCTAAGTCAGATATCAGATAAGTAAATTGCTAAGAATTGCGTATTGTTCCATTTTTTAACCTACCTCGGTGCCATGTTTCTGAAGATATTTATAGACTTCCTTATATTTAAGGGTATAAGGTTTTACCCAATCTTTCCTTATTACCTGGATAAATGGAAGCTACCTCATGTGTACCATTTTCTTATTTTTTTTACTTCTGATATTGTCTTTGCGTGAATCCAGGGATATACTTTTTATTTGTTGTGTTTTGGTATTATCCTGTGAGTCTGATTTTGATCGGTTGTCTTTTGTCAATATATAGGTTAGGATTTGGTTGGTCGGGTCCGGATAAACTTATGATGGGTTATGCTTGTGTCTGGTATGTTTTTCAGGCCATCTTGGTGGATGTGGGTCGGTAATGGGCTTAACTGATTAACCGGCCTGAGTACACCATTAGTGAGCATGGGTTGGTTTTGACCTAAAACCAAACCCAAACCCCAACCATTTGGTTTAATTTCTCACTTTTCGATTTCTTAATGGTTTAGTTTTGGGTTTAAACCAAAGCTCCAATCTTAATCCCAATCTAACTCTATGAGAAATGATGAATTGCTATATATAGTTAAGGATGGTGGATGTTTCCTTATCTTGGACGATGTAGGATGCCTACAACTAATATAAGAGATGAAAAAATATAGATTTTTCTTACCTTGGGTTATGTTGGATGCGTGTTATTGACGGAAAAATAAAAATGTTGTAGGCACACAACAAATTTCGAATACCGGACCTCAAGTTCATATGTCCACGACACTATCAATCCAACCAATATGATACTTATGTTTCTCTTATGCATGTTTATTTATAATATGTATAAAAATATATATTTTTAAGTATTTACCAAAAATCGGGTTGATTCGGGTTTTTTCGGTTGTATTTTGTCCAAAAACCGAAACTGAACACAATATTTCGATTTTTAAAAAACTCAAACCCAAACGTTGGTTTGTGTTTTGATTTTGGTTTTTGAGTTCACTTTTGCTCACCTTTAATTCTGATTCATCCATCTACCAGTAGGTTCTTATCTCATCGTGGATACGGTGAAGGCAATATAGCAACCCCTTCTTGGAATGTTTGATTCGTGTGTGCGTGTATATATATATATATATATATATATATATATATATATATATATATATATATATATATATATATAGAGAGAGAGAGAGAGAGAGAGAGATATGTAGGGTTGGAGTGGTGGGTTATTCATTAATTTTTTTAATTATTTAAATGTTAAGAAAATATTAAATCATATAAAAAAAGTTAAAAAAATAAAAAAGTCTTTTTAAATTTATAGAAACCAAAACCATAAAAAAATTAGATTTTAAACTACAAATAAAAATTATAAAACTTTTAGACTTTATTGAATCACATGTGTGTGATTCGGTGCCACCGTCAACAAGATGACATTGACTCGACAATTTTAAGGAACATCGTCCTTTGGCATCAACAAGATGAGCTCGGCAACGAGAAGTTGGGTTATGACCATGGTTGCAGAAATCGGGATTAATCGGCGATAAATTGTGGATTAATCGCTTAGCGTTCTTCAACCGTCAAGGATTAGGGCATTAATCGGAAATTTAGGATTAATCGGCTTTGGCGGGATTAATCGGTCAACAAAAGTCAAAAAAAAGTCGAAAAAGTCAAAAAAAAAATCAAAAAAAAAATCAAAAAAATTTTAAAAAATTCAAAAAACCAATTGTCTTTTTTACTCCAAAATTTTCAAATTTCAGTTATTATACAAAAATATTCATATTTTCGTATTTCCAAATTTTCAAATTACAATCTTTCTTATTTTCTAATTTTGAAGTACTTGTTTTTCTTAAGATATATTAATATTTAATTAATTTTAATATTTTATTAATAATCTATGGTCCCCGATTAATTCCCGCCAAGACCGATTAATCCCTTAACACCAGTCGATCGTCGAGCTACCGTCGTGCGATTTTTACAACCTCGGTTATGACTGAGGTGACACCTCATAACACGGTGACCCCCCCCCCCCTCGTTAAGGGGGGTGTTATGGCATATCTCGTTGTGACGAAGACGAGATGAAATATGAAGTTTAATTGGTTGTTGTCTTTATCAACCAATCAAATAATTTTTTTTTCTTTCTTTACCTCTTAACATGTTTTAGCATGTTATACATAGGAAACACCATTTTCCTCTTGGTATTATGGTTTAGGTGACATTTGAATCGGATATTATAACCCATTTTCCTCTTGGTATTATGGTTTAGGTGACATTTGAATCGGATGTTATAACGTAACGCATACCTAATACTCTAATAAATATGACATTACGTCTACTTGATAGAAAAATAATTATGACAAAAATAAAGACATTCCTTCTAGCCTTAGGCTACTAGGTATCGTCAAGAAAGAAGAATCTCATTGAAATGCCACATCCAAGAATGAAGAAAATGACATTAGGAAGAAGAAGGGATGATGTTTCTCCATAAAAATACCGTTGAAAAGCCAAGAAAAAAGAAAAATGGAGGAGGGAAAAGGCATTGTTCTCTTATGTCACTACAACAGCCATACTATAAGGTTGCCTGGTATGAGCAAGCCTAAATGCGTTTTTCTGACTTGGTATGCCCGTAACGGTGTTACAAAGGGTGAACACCGACCCCGTCCCGACGTTTTTTGGTATTGCGTTGCAACCAGTGGCGAATTTAGAACAAAAAATCATATGGTTCATAAATTAAGTGAAACCAATAAAAAAATCAACATTTTTGGGGTCGGGTCAGGTTGGCTCATGCACCTTAAAAGAACTGAACCAGTTCAACCGGCTCATATACATTGTGTCACCAATTAAAAATTTTAAAAAACCGATTGAAATATAATATAAAAATACGTCTGATTTAACGAAAAACTAGTTGATTATTAGTCCATTGATAAAACGGCGAACGGAGAGTAAGTCTTTGGCATGTGGGCTTTCATATTATTAGAACAACTTATTTATTTATTAATATTTTGAGAGTATCGATTAAGAGTGGTTAATTTTTTGTTATCAATCTCGTAATTTAAAATAACAAATTGCTCTTAATAACTTATATTTTTTTCTTTTTAAAATGGTTTTTAAATAATTTTTTTTAAAGAACAAACTCAAGGTAGGTCTTTTATTTTTTCTAAGATAGTTTTAATTTTTCGACTATATACATTGTAAATGAAATCGAAAACTTAGATAGGTCATAGGGCACATGGTGGATACGCCCTTGGTTGCAACGCACTAGCACGTTGTGATCGTAACGAAAGGAAACCGAGTGTTTCTTCTCTAACTTCTTATGTTTTTCTTCTTTAAATTTTGCGTCACAGTTACATTGTGAGTTGGAACACCACCCCTGAAATTTGTCTCACAACGGCTTATGCCTATGTGGCCTTTCAACTGCGTTTTTATTGGCTGCCCATACCGAGCAGCCTAACGGTTCTGAAAGTAGTGTTCCGACGTTACCAAGCTGTTTTGGCTCGTCCACGTCGAGAGCAATGCCGTGTTTTGTACCCGTACCAAGAGTCCGACGGTTGAATCTTCTTCTTATATTTTAGTCGCAACTCTTTTAAATAAATAAATAGTGTTCGGTCTTTTCAAAGTCTTTGAGATAATGGGGTCTTCTATTCCAATTAAACGACACGCGGCAAATAATCCTTAGGCAGCACCGTATAATTTACGCAGTCTATTTCCACCATAGCATCGCTGACGGCTGACCGTCCACTCAAAATCAACTTTTTGACTATACTCATTCACACACTCCATCACGACTTCACGAGCTTCCAACTTTAACAAAAAAGGAATTTATATTGAGGACCCCAATGTTAAGCTTGATTTGCAAAATTCCCCCCCAATGAAATTTAGGAATATAGAAACCGAGTACTTAAAAAATATAGGGACGAGCAAAGGAACCGACCCGGCTGGAACCGGTCTGAACCGGATTCGGCCCGGAAACCGAAGTCGGCCAAAATTAAAAACCGAACCGGACCGTCAGTTCCACTGGTTCCCGGTTCTTACCGTGTCTTCAATGTTGGAACTGATCCTCAACAAATTGCAAAAAATGGTTCTGGTTTTTGTCGGTTCTACCGGTTTCGGTTCCCTGTTCCAAAAATTCACAATAATATCGTCCCGATCCCGGCCCGAACGGTTTATCCGGTTCTGGTACCGGTTCCGGTTCATGTCTGTTCATGTCGGTTCCCCGGTCCAAATGTCCATCCCTACTTTAATATGTATTTAAAAATAACAATAATAAACTTTTGTTTTCGGAAATAATAATCATCAAGTCCAGAATGGGAATTTCGGACCAAAAAATATTTTTGTAATAAAAAATGACATTTCGAAGTTGCGGACCAACTTCCAAATTTTGGAGTGAAAGTTTGGTGTTTGTAAAAAATACAACTCCGACATTTCAAGAACAAATCTGAAACCCAATGAATAATTCAGAATTTTTGATAAAAAAAAAAACATTTTTTACTTAACTTTAACAAAAAGTTTCACAAACATAATGAATGTGAACTATATATGATATTAAGTCATAAAATCATACATTTAATTGAAAAACGGTGTCATACATTTCGAAATTGATATTTTGGATAATAGTAAAAAGATTTCTTTGAAAAAAAAACACAAAAGAACTTTAAAGTTTGAAGATCAAATATGGAATTTGACATTCGGGATTAAGGGATTGTTTTTTCAAAAACTAAAATCAAAATGATTATTTAAAAAAAATCATTTTTGTAATTGTTAGTTTACTCAATTTCCCACATTTAAAGTTATTTCTCACATCATTAATGATCAAAACCTTATGCTAAATACTCACATAATTTTATATGCAAGAATTCATCGTACGTTAAATTCGACAAGTCTTTACGAATGATCTATTTGGTTTAAAAAAATGTTAACTTAAAGATAACGTTGATCAGCGCTACAACTGAATTATATGGTTTCCAGATCAAGCACGATTGGTCCTTATGTGATACGTCGTGTGATTTATGTAGTTTAATATACACACATGCCTCTCTCTTTCTCTCTCATTTAGGGAAAATGACTTATATGGGTAAGTATGTTTCAAAATCGTTCAAAAAATATCATTCAAGTTTGGTGTATCCAAAAAACACCATCCAAGTAAAGCATTTGTACAAAAAACACCAACGAAGTATATTCTTGTTCAAATTTGACATTTGGTAACCGGCAATTACCGGTAAAAAATAAGTAAAGGAAAAAAACAATAGGAAATGACTCAAATAGGTAACTATGTTTCAAAATTGTTCAAAAAACATCATCCAAGTTTGGTGTGTTCAAAAAACACCATCCAAGTAAACTTTTTGTACAAAAAACACCAACAAACTATATGTTTTGTTCAAATATTACCCACCTGTAATTGGTTCTTACAGGTTAAATGATAACTTGACTTAACTCTTATGACATGACATAATAATGATTGACAAAACAATAAATGATATATTCCTCCTTTGGGCGTACGCTAGGAGTACGTTGGGCGTACTGGCTCGACATCCGGATCGCAGAGGCTTCAATATATGATGGGAGTATGCACATACTTGTTTAAGTTAGGCCTGGGCCCACCTGATTGTAGCAGGTCATTTTTTGGGCTTAAGGTCATGTTGGGGTTCTTGGGCCATATTAGGCCTTAGATGCCTTGTAGTTGGGCTTGGATGCCTTTTTGGGCTTTTTATGGATTTGGCCTTAGGGGGAGGGAGGTCCATTGAGGTAGGGGTAAAGGGGCCCTTTTTGCCTTAAGTTAAGAATTAGGGTTTTGGACTTGAGTTCGAGATCATCACTTTAGAAGAAGACAAGCAATCATAGGAGAAGAATAAGTCATTCGTTCATGAAGAAACCCTAAATTGGTTTTTAAAGGAGGAGTATATCATTTATTGTTTTGTCAATCATTATTATGTCATGTCATAATAGTTAAGCCAAGTTATCGTTTAACCTGTAAGAACCAGTTACCGGTGGGTAATATTTGAACAAAACATATAGTTTGTTGGTATTTTTTGTACAAAAAGTTTACTTGGATGATGTTTTTTGAACATACCAAACTTGGATGGTGTTTTTTGAACGATTTTGAAACATAGTTACCTCTTTGAGTCATTTTCCTATTGTTTTTTTTTTCCTTTACTTATTTTTTACCGGTAATTGTCGGTTACCAAAGGTAAAATTTGAACAAAGAATGTACTTCGTTGGTGTTTTTTGTACAAACGTTTTACTTGGATGGTGTTTTTTAGACACACCAAACTTGAATGGTATTTTTTGAACAATTTTGAAACATACTTACCCATATAAGTCATTTTCCCTCTCATTTATAATGTTCATTTCCATCTCATCCACCCCATTTAACCCCTTCCACCCTAATTTCTTTTTACCTTCTTTAAATTTTTTCCATTATACAAATATCTTCTAAATTCGTAATGAGAAGATGGTTTTTTGTTCTTGTCAAAGTCCAACACTTATCGTGACATTATGGACAAATCTAAACCTACATAGGAGGTTAAGGTCATGCTCGAAATTTGGATCAAAATATAGGTCTATTGGGTGGGTTTGACATACCGATGTGCCGCAGGTCGATGAATATAATTAGTAGATTGCTACGATCTAAGAATATCGTTGAAGAGTCTGAAGAAGATACATGATGATTCAAAGTAGTTGAATTTGTCTCTAATTTTAAGTTGGATTTTCTTTATTTTCTACTTGTATAAAACCTAAAATCCTAAGGTTTATTGGGGAAAATGTTGCATCTTTTTTGTGAAATCCTAATGAAGAATTTTTTTTGTTGAATTTATACATATAGTATGTGTAATATGTTAAGCTTTCGGTTATAGAAAAATGATGTAAGCTTGAAAATGATTATAATGTTGAATTTTTCTTCTAATTTGTATCTATATAATAGGTATAATGGTATAATTGTGTGATTATGTAATGGTATATAATATAATCCCAGTTTACTAGTAAAATTTGATAATATAAATATATCATTAGAAGCCAATATAATTTCACCATTTCTAGTAAAACATGTCAATAAATAATACAAAGATAGTATAACAAGATGTTTTTCATTATGATTTCAAACATAATATGACCAAAAGTTAGATCCGTGATATATAAAATTAGAGTAAAAAACCAAAATACCATTGTCAAAACAAACAAATACTAAACAAACCATTGGAAATCAAACCATTTAATTGCATGTCGTGACCCTTTTCACCATTACAAACCAACCTTGATGGAAATAAAACCATTAACGAAAAGTCTGAAGTAAAAAAAAAAGAACACATACCCAACCTCATACCTTAAACTATGTATCCTTTCCATTTGAAATTCTTCTTCCCCTAGCCATTTTAACTTCGTTCCCCTTAGCCCTTGCAACTCCTTGAGTTGTGGCCTTTGGGCAATTGTTGCAAGTAACGTTTACATTTCTTCATGCTAATGATATCTCTTTTCCTATTAAGGAAAAAGAAACGAATAAACTTCGACTACCTAATCATAACCTTTACACATCATGTCATACATGGAACTACATTTTATAACATCTATTTACGGATGCGTTTATGTAATACCAATGCACAACATATTTGTAAACTAAAACTTATGCATCTCCACTTGAAGAATAGAAGATATTATCGTCTTAGAATTACCCGTCATAAAATCCATGAAGTAATCTTTAAGTGCAGGTTTATCTAATACTTCAAATCTCCACTTAAGCATTCATGATTATAGTAACAATCTCTATGCCATGTCCATTCACTATGCACGATCAACTAATATTCCATAACAATCTTAATTCAGTACTGACTCCAAGGAGTACGAACGATTGTGGAGTTTCGAGTAAATTAATTATTCAGGAAGAAACACGCAAAATGAAACACAATAATAAACTAATTATTATACGGTATCTTACTCTTGAATATAAATAAATAATCATTATTTAATCACCATAACAATTACAAATTTATTGATTGTATAAATATTTTGGGGTAGCCAAATTTATTGCATGCATATCATGATTTCCTTTGGTCATTACTATTGTGAATGGGTCATCAGGATGATACTCACTTCATAACTAGATCTTTATCCTCAATTTTATATTGGACGTAGTGGAATTTCCTCCTTATATGTATTGACCTTCTGTGATCTCAATGATCATTAACCAATGCGACTGCACCTTCACATAATATTTCCAATGACATTTTGTTACTCAAAACAAAGCCAAGGTTAACTATGAAGCTTTTCTAGTCCATAAACACTCCTTGGACACTTCACTTACACTAATATAGTGTTACTCACATTGTTGAGTCTACCACTATCTCCTACATTGAAACATTTCATGTTACCACAATGCCATTCAAGACGAATATCCATTTAGACCAGGATCATAGTCATATCTAAAATTTGTGTCACTATATCTCTTCTCAATCATGTTCTCTACTATCTACAAGCAACCAATCCTTTTGTATCTTTCAATACCTTAGAATGTTCTTGACAGATGTCTAGTGATTCATTCGTGCAAATTTCAGATACTCTTTCACAGTGGTTGAAGCATTTGAGATATCAGAATAAGCACAAATCATAGCATGCATGATCGATTCTATATCCAAAGCATATGGAACTCGGCTCAACCTAACATTTTCATGACAAGAACAAAGGACTTTGAGATTCATTCAATTCCTGACTATGATGGATAGGAACAATCTTTTTCTCATAATGTTCCATATTTAAACTTTTTAACACATTACTCATATAGGTGCTTTGTCTGATACATATTAAATATTTCAATCTATACTTTTAGATCGAAACACCAAGTATCAATTTCGTTTCCCCTAAGACCATCATAGTGTAACAATTCTCGAGCTTTTTTCACTTTTCAACTCATGCAAAATGTTTCCTATGAGCAGTATTGTCATCAACATGCAATACCAGGGAGACAACGACACTCCCATTAGCTTTGACATGTACTCAAGATTCATATGGACTTCTAGAAAGACAATACTCTTTGACTCTTCTCATGAAAGCACATATTTCTTGCCACACGATGCTCGTCTAAATCTATGAATATACTTCTCAAGCTTTCACACCTTGTTCAGATATAATGTGTTTAAAACTTTAAATACTTTCAGGGTGTCTCATACAACCTTCGAAGTTTTCCTGTTAAGGAAAGTCATTAAAACATCCATTTTACCATTACTTATAATCAAAGAAGGCAACAATGGTAAGAAATACCCAAGCAAACTTATTCTCAGCTATTGGTGAGAATGTTTCTTCATGATCAATTTCATGAATTCGAATGAAACCATTTTCCACCATACTAGCCTTGAATGTGTGTATATTCCTATCGATGTTAGTCTTCATATTGAAGATCTAATTCCAACCTACTATCATAAGACTAGGCTTCGGATAAACCAATTCCAAATTTGTTATCCTCTATGGACTAAATTTCGCTATCCTTGGACCGTTCTTATTGGCGGCTTAGGGCCCACCATTTCTTCCTAGTAGCTACTAGGCCTATCCAAATTGATTAATATTTTATCAGTAATCAATGTGTCTCCTTCCACGGTTAGATGAAACTATAAAACTCTGGAGGTGTTCTAACTCTACTAGATCTGCGAAGAGGTAATCTAATTTAATTTGACTCAACTAGTATTTCAACTTCAAGTTGAGAGCTAGTACTAACTATAGCTTCATTGTTTATTATATCTCGAATTTCTTCAAGGTCAATATGGATCCCACTGACTTCTTGATATGTATATGTTCTTCTCTCTAGAAACATTCCTTTTGAGCCATCAACACCACATTCTCATAAGTTTGTAAAATAAATATCAAAAGTCTTTAGTGAATACCCAACAATGTAACACTTCTCAGATCTCAATTCAAGTTGGTCATTGGCTTCTCGTCTAACGAAATACGTTACAACACTAGACCTAAATGTAAGTGAACTTTCCAAGTCCATATATCATGAGGTGTCTGTAAACCTACTTAGTTGGTTACAAGGTTCAAAACATGCTCTGCTATTTCAAATGTATATTCCTAAAAAAATGTAATTAATAGTGAAGCATAACTCATCACAGATCAAACTATATATAACATTCGATTCTTATTTTAGCAACACCATTACATTATAGTGTCCTTAGAGAAGCCAATTATGGAAACCGTTATCTCTAAGATGATCGAAGAACTCGATACTAAGGCATTCTCATTTCCTTTCAGATCGGAAACCTTTTTATCTTTTTGACCAATTGATTCCCAACTTTGTCATGATACTCTTAAACTATTCAAAGTTTCAGAATTATTCTTAATCATACAAACATCATCATATCTACCAAAACTATCGGTAAATATGATGTAGTAGTATTCACCATCCCTTGTGGCGGATCTGAAGGATCCATACATATTAGTGTATACAAGATCCAACAAACCATTGCCTCCATTACATGATGTGAATGGTGATTAAGTAATATTGCCAACAAACAAGACTCACATACATCATCCAACCTTAAATTCAAATGATTCCAAGTACAATCCAATTGGAGCTTGCTAATGCGATTGTTACTTATATGGCCAATGTGATTATGCCACAAGCACGTTCTTATCTAAACTATTACATGAATCAATATTAAAGTTAACCTTACTATTATTAGAAATAAAAACTAGAATTTCATGAATGCTAATTGCAATAAGATGTTTTAAACATAAACCATCCATCTTTATAAACTAGAATATTACCTTTCCATTACAAATTGAAAATGAAAATTGAAATTCACGTTTATACAACCCATAAAATGAAATTAGGTTTCTAGACATTTCTGAAGAGTACTAGCAAATAACTAGATTTATCTTGACTCCATTACTAAGCACAAACTAGAAATCCTCAATCATCGATACATGAAACTCTTGTCTATTCCAATGATTAGGTTTAGCTCTTGATGCTTAAAACTTCTTTCTTATCTCCAGATCCTTCAATACAGTCCAAAATGGCGATAACTGGAACTAGATAAGAAATCTAATTCCTCTTCAACCCGGTTTCCACAGTTTAGATAAGGTTTAAGAATTCCATCAATGTCTTATCCATAATATTCATATGATAAATCAAATTAAAATTATCATAAGAGCTAGTGAGAGATCCAAGCACAAGTTCTATTGCAAGACTCTTGCCAAGGGAAATATCGAGATTCTCAATTTTATCTATGTAGCTCTCAATGAGTACATACAAAACTCTTTACTTTAGCTTGCATGCAATTAGGAACATTTGACGATTTTCAACTCACTCTTCTCTTGACTTTTGGTGAAACATTTCATACAATTGTAAATTCATTTCAAATGATCATATGTTAAAAAAAGATCCTTTTGGAACATCGAGGACATAGAGATAATGATGCAAGAGACCTTATTTGACAAATCAACATGTTAATGGGAATAAAAAAAACTCTTCAAGGTTGATGCATAATTGATATGCTTATCGAGAACATCTTTCCGATTGTTCAATTGAGAAAGATTCCTTAGAAAATGATTAATTCCCGATGTAGAACATAGTGGATCTAGAATTCGAAAGTGCGCAAGGAGGTATGAGAGAATATCCATCTAACTTAAGAGAGAAAGTTTAAAGAAGTCGATTTATACCTTAATTATTAAATCAAATTTAAATTAAGGCTAGGATCTATAATTTTTTATTCGAAATATATAGGGATGTTGTAATCACATCACAAATCTATTTTAGGTAGGTAAAAAAATTTACCTATTTTAATCACAATGAAACCCTAGATCTTTCAAGATTTATTGAAATATTAAATGATATGTTCAATGTCAAATTATGCTCTTCCATTTGTGACTGAGATACCGAGAATCACAAACAAGATGTGAATAACCATACAAACCCGCATGACACCCTCGTTCTCTTTTATGATCTCAAATTGACATGTTAGTTAACCACGCACACTTCATCAACAGTTATAAAGTCGATTTGTCTCACCATTTCCACTTTGCAATCCTAAATTAGAATGCCAATTAAACATAGACGCTCCACTAACGACTCACAACGGATGATGTGCGTTTTCATGGATTAACATACAAGTTTACATTTTTCCTAAGTAACTAGATAGGGATTTATAAAGTTCTTGTACTTTATGTTATACTTTTAACGAAATTAATGTCCCATTAGAATCATTTCGGCTAACAACAATCCACCACACAAATAAGCGGTGAGAGAAAAGGATACTCATTCAACGATTATTTTATAAGTTGTTTCCTTATCTCTCTCTCTCTCTCTCTCTCTCTTATAGTGCAAATTCATGAATAAGGTCTACTCTTGATTTGACTGACTTATTATTTTTTATATAGTATTATAAGAGTATATAGTATTATATACTCTTATAAATATATGTAAGGGTGTATAATTAAACTTTTAAGAATACAAGGTTCAAATCTAATTAACTTAATTAACATTTAATTAATTAATATTCAAACCAATTAAGATTTAATAATGATCTTTTAATTAAACTAAATCTTTTAACGATTAAACAATTTTCTCGATTAATCTTTTAATTAAATAATGTTAATTTCTTTTTACCTCAATTTTCGAATTAGTGTTATCTAATTACCTAGTTCAAAAGTTTGGATTTTAATCAATTAAAGTAACAACTGAAACTCGTAATTATCCTACAATTTGAAAAAGACAACAAAATCCCAAAACCCTTCTAGGAGCGTCGCGACAGAAGAGCGCACCACGCTATGGTGCGATTCAGTAGGTTTCTCAAATTTTTCAGGTATTGATTTCAAGTATATGCACAAATAATAGAAAATAATTGGCGTTGATGCCACTGATGAGTTTTCTAGGTTACAAACAACAAAAATTACACATACGGAATGATAAACACTTCATGGGTACATGCAACCTAGAGATCTATGACATTTTTACAGTTATAGAAACATAGTTATGAAACAATCATCTAAGTATATAATATCAAAATTCATATGGTTAGAATACATACATTCTTGCAATAATCGAATAATGCAAACAACTCTCTTGAAATCTTCCTCGGAAAGCAAGCACCAATAATGTGGATGTCTCTAATGGTTCGCACATAAAGCCTATAAATCCTAGGAACGAAATATAGGAGAAAGAGGAAGAAGAGGAAATCTGATTTCTCTATGTCACGGAGATTGTCTGTCGTCATGTCGTGGAGGCCAATCCTCCACGTCGTGGGAACTGTTCTGACCTTCTTAATGTATTAAGCTCTTAATCTTTCAGGCTACATATCCATACTTTCCAAAAGGATTTCTCACACCCAATGGATCATAAAAGTCGATACTTTATAGACATGTATGTCTAATGCATGTCTTAAACTCTAACTAGGTTAAAAATGAAGAAAATAAGGTTAAATCCTCATGCAAACCAATCTTCAAATCTAGTACATATAATCACAAGAGGACCTCAAGGATCCATCAAGTTGCCAACTTTATGGATTGCAACCACAACAATTAACCCAAACATGAAGAACAAGGCAAAGAATTCTAAATCTAGCAATATGAAGCATAAAGGTTGGAACTTGAAGACTCATAATGGTCCAAAAGATGAGTTAGGAGGTGGAGAAGGAGATTTCTTGCTAGATCTTCTCATAAAGGATGCCTTTCTATTCTCACCAAAAATCACCACGAAACTTCAAAAACTCAATAATGGCGGCTAAGGGTGCTTCTATGTCGAAAAGGAGGCGATGGAGGTTGAGGTTGTGCAAACCTAGCCGTCACATCTCTTAAACGAGGCTTAAGGCCTGTAAATTAGGGTTTTACGTCATGGCCGCCGCCACGTCGTGGCCAGCATCATGCCATGCCGTGAGGGAAAAAATAAATGCACATTTCATTTGACCTTGACCACGTCGTGATGTATCCTTTCTCCACGTCATGGTCTCCATATTATTTATTTAAGATTTGAATTGCCAAAACTCAAGGATGATATTGACATGGAACTTAGTGTTACATATCTGCTAACCTTTAGTGGTTGATGATTCACATAATCTACATATGCATTTATTTTGATATAAATGGAGGTATGTTCATGGACTTAAGAGTAACATGCTTAACATGTGGTTTCTTGATCTAAGAATGGATTATGCCATTTAAACTCCTATAGTTGTAGTACATGCTTAAACTTATTCACCATCAAAGGCCATACCGATATCAAAATCTAAACAATTGAATGAATGAATTTCATATTAACATATTTTCATTCCTCCTGACATATCTAAAATTAGCCTTTATACTTGTCATGTTTTAGATCAAAATTTGACATTCATTGATCTATAGCACTATGTTTATTTAGACACCTAGAAATATTCTCCAACCGAAGGGCATAAATTCTTCCATACCCTCAAAGTTCACTCAACAATCTAGATCCATGAAGTGCTACCTCAAAGTGGTTCGTTTCCAATATTAATCAACTACGACTTGTTGAATCTATATGTCTAAGAATCATTATTGCGTGACATTGCTAATAATATATGATCCTAGAGGGCCACACCTTAAGTTAACACATTTTGTACATTTATTATTAATATGATTTGTAACACCTTGAATTGCAAAACAAATTTTTCATTTTTATTTCACCAAACATTATTCATAAATCCAAGTCATCACAGAATTATAAATCATTTTCAAAACAATATTAGAGTATCCCAAAATCCACAAGACATCATAAGCCGACGAATGTGTACAATCATGCCTCTGCCTTCTCGGAATCTACAAAAGTACATGAAACACATTTAAATCAACATTGTAAGCACGAAGCTTAGTGAGTTCCCCAAAATACCACATACACCAATAATTAGCCTCTCATGGCTATATCTCAATAATGACCCTTTGGTCATGTGTCTTAGTGAAGGCCTTCCGGCCTCACGTCTTGGTACGAACCCTCCGGTCATAACTCAATATATATACACAGAATAATAAAACAACATAAGTCACAAAGACAGAATACATAATAACACATATCTCCGTATAAGCAAATAAGACCCTTCGGTCATGTACTACAAATAAGATCCTTCGGTCAATAACACGAATAAGACCCTCTGGACACACATAAATTACCACACACGTAAGTATAGTGAAAAGACTCACCTCGGATGATAAAAGATCCTACAAATGTTGTTGCTGCATATCGGCCCCAAACACTGAGCCAAACCCACAACTAAACTCGATTAGGATCTAAGAGTAAGTCTAAACATTAAGTCCAAAGATGGCCCACTAATCCGGCCCACAAATGGCCCAATCCCATTGGGCCCAATACCAAATGGGCCTACCAAGGCCCAAACCCAAACCTAGGCCTAAAAAGGCAAGCCCAACAAAAAGGGTCTAAGACTCTAATATTCCTCTGTCCAAAATCACAATACAAAAGCCCAAGACCAAGACCCCAAAGCCTTAAGGTCCAAAAGCGAAAACGAGCACAAAAGCCCACATGGATCTTACGTAGGGGCGTACCCTCTTGGTACGCGTCACCGTACTCGTAATCCTAGACGGGGAACTTAATCAATACGCAGGGAGTACTTGAGCATTACGGGGCGCGTAACTACTCATGTCCAAAACTTGAATATTGTCTGAATCACTTAAGATCAATGCATCCAACCCTCAGGGAAACTTCATTACAACCCCTTAACAAATAAAGTTAGCAACTTTATCTGTTTGCATGCCTTAATGGGACCCAACTTCCAAAAATAACCATTAAGACTCATATTAGGCACCTTAACACATGCTTGGATGACCCTTAACCCTAAAGGTGCCGACTTTAAGGGTCTAGAACCTCAAAAATGCTAATAGTGCAACTCAAAGCTCTTGAAGTGGTAACAACCACTAGATCACATCCATGAGATCCAAAAAGAGGACAAATCTTACATAACCATAGATCTATCTAAATTGCAATTTCAGATCTTTATACCTCAAATGAGTTAGAAATAGAGTAGAGAGTTTGGATCTACAAGCCTTCCTGTGAACTCTAAACTTGCACCAACCACCTTCTTTAAGAACATGCACCAAAAATACACCAAAGGCACAAAATATGCTCATAACACTCATGGGAGGGTTAGGGTTTCGAAAATGGATCTCAAGTTTAGTGGAGGCTGGGATATGAAGGTTACAAGAGCCATAAATGCGTTTATATAGTGTCCAAATCCTAAAAATTAGGGTTTGGCACTCTACCAATTACGTTGGGCGTTACCCAGCTTATGTTAGGCGTACGCCGCCAAACACGCGCCTTCCCTACTTGCATGCATGGGACCAATTAGCCAATCTTTTCAACTAAGGACCATTTATGTCATTCTTTCAAATTTCCATAACTTCCTCGTCTTAGGTCCATTTCCAACGAACCTTATATCCACATAAAGGTGGCAAGAAGACCTACGTTCCTAACAACTCACCATAGCCTTAATACTTCCCGGACAAAACCCAAAATTCATAAAGGACCGAGCCAACGCCTTTATCGATACCCTTCGGCTGTAAAGAACAAATCGAACTCTTTTATCACACAACATACCTTGCCCGCATCCAAAAGGGTCTAAACATTTCTTCTTCAAAATGTCAAAACCTTCTCATACCCGAATTACGACCTACGAGCCTTAAATCACAGAACGATCCGAAAAGAGGATGTTACATGATTATTAATAAATAATATCAATTTTTGTATTTAATTAGGGAATAATTATTATTTTTTGAAAATAATAATTGTAAGAGAGTATAACTAGTTATTATTTCATATGGTATGCATTAATAAGTAATGCACAACCCTTTGTACCAGTTGGATCCTTTTGTCTTTAATCTAAAAACAAAGTTTATATTTTATAAAATTCGAGTTTATAAAATTTAAAGAATCGTTCTCTTTTGAGAGGTATGGTCGAAAGTTTGGGAGGGCATGGGAGGTTGCTTTTCAACCTCCCTTCCTTGTCCCCCATGCCTCTAAAGTACGGTCATTACTTTAATTATAATATGAGGTTGCTTTTGCTTTTGCATGTGTATATAAGAGAGTGTTTTTCATGAGTTTTTGGCTATTTTTTTCACTAGTTTTCTTCTCTTCTCCCTCATGGTCGAAACCTATCCTCTCTTCCTCTTTCTTGTTGTCTTTTGAATATTGTTGCAAGATTGGAAGCCCTATTGATTTGTCTTATTTAATACTTATTTGAGTTAAGCACTCAAGGGCTTAAGAAACTCAATAATACAAGAAGGAACTAGCATTCCAAGTGTTTTACACTTGATAGTGGATAAACATAGAGAAATTCTACTCTTGAATTTTTGTTATCTTCATCAACACCCCAAAACCAAGTAGGTTCAATGGCTTCAAAGGTTGTCATTCTAAAACACTCTTGGGTTTTTTTTTCATTCTAATCTCTACAAATGGACTGTTGATGGTTTGGTTTTGATATAAACTAAAAATAAACCTTGTTATTTTTATAAGACTTCCGTTGCAGTTTTTATGAAAAAAAAAAACTTATATTTTGTATCAAAACCCATCATACATGTCGTTTTGGATCATCCAGTAGGATACATCCAAATCATGAATGTAAAAAAACATCACATTATTACGCCTACAACCATGAACAACTATGGACTTTACATATCCGATCTCATATTTTTAATGGAAAATGAAAAGAATGATAACATGTAGCACATCATAGATATCTAAGATAAAGCACTACATGCATTAATTTTTCATAGATAAACATCACTGCTAATTTCCTAATACCAAAATAACAATCCTTAAAGTGATGATTTCACTACATCAATGTAACATCTCGAAAATCAAGGGTAAAAATTTCATTTTTATTATAATCAAAACATCATTGTAACTTTATCCAAACATTTACAAGTATTTCAAATAAGACAATTATCAGAGCTCATTCCTAAAGATCACATATTGCGGAAAACACGGGTGTATGCGTTACGATCAAGTCGGGGCCTTGCCTTTCAAAACGGAAGTACTTGAAACCACAAACCACAAACTGTAAGCACAAAGCTTAGTGAGTTCCCCCAAATACCACATACCACACATACCAATCGAACCATAAATAACATTAATATTAATGAGCCATACTTAGCATACCTATACCACAATCAATAAAAGTGATATGTGTCATCCATAGTCTTGTCATTATGCCACGAGCTGCCTCGTGGTCTTCCTTGCTAGGTTGGGTGCCAAAACCCTGGGTCTTCAAGACCAGTGCTAGGAGCCACCTTCGGGTCTTCCATGCAAGCTTCACAAAGACAACTAACATACAATCTAACTACTTAACTAATTAACTACCAGAGTTCAGAATCTAATCTTGCATACAGTTTGCTAGGAGCCGCCTTCTCGTCTTTCATACAAACTGCCACGGGCTATCCCCGGGTCTTCTTATAATACATAAACCAAAATGGACCAGGATTGGTGCTTTCGACCCATAGAACAATGGGGAGAATCACCTCAAATGCTGAAGCACACTGAAAGAAATCCCTAGTTGCTGCCCTGGCGACACCTCCGAACTGCCAGGTCAAAACAACACCCAATTAACAATTGGGTTCCAATCCATATCCACAACTTCATACATGGGGTAAAAAGACCATTTTACCCCTAACCTAGCCTTGTCTAAATCCATGACCAAGAAAACAATCTGAAAGGCCCGAAGGACCACTACCCGGCTAATGGCCCAATTTTCCAAATTGGGCCCAAACCTCATACATGGCCTTGCCTTAACGTCCAACCATTCTTTCTAGACCAAACACTTTCTATCCTGATGGCCCATTAATAACTCAAGCCCAAAATACCATAAACTACTAGATCCATAAAATCCCACTAATGGCCCAATTTTCCAAATTGAGCCCAACCTCATATGGGCCTTATCCTAAGCCCATAATTCCCTTAATTACAATTCAGATTACCTCAAGTACCCCTTGGGACAAAATTGATCAAAGACATAAATCGAAAGGACAAGATCCATAATCCATATTGACCCAACTCGCCGAGTTGTCTACTCAACACGCCGAGTTCTACATCAACTCAGAAACAGGGAAAACCAAAACAACTCACCGAGTTGACCAACCAACTCGCCGAGTTTCCCCGAGACACAACAACTTAAAGCATTAAGCTGCCTTCATCGAATCCAAGAGCTCCAAAGCTCTGGTCTCGCCCAAAATGAGATCTGGAAGGGTAAAGTTTCCAACTTTACCCCTAGGAATAAACGAAATGGGTTCAAACCCAAACCCTAGACTTAAAAGAGTGAGGGCTTAACCATTAAGCACTTAATCATCAAAGACAAAACCCTAAAATGCAAATCTAACCCCATAAGGCTAGATGGCCACGTAAAGTTTCCAACTTTACGCTTAAGTATGAATAGGGGAAGCTCAAAAGCTCAAAAGAGCTAAATGAAAGACTTAATGAATGCAAGCCCTTAAATCCATAAAGTTGGCACATTTTTTCCAAAAGAGCTCATGTAGACCTTAGATCATAAAGAATAATCATTTGGGACGTCCTAATCCCAACCATCCACCCAACCATGGCTAAAAACATAAACTCTAACCCTAGAAGAGATCTAAGCAACTAATAAGTAAGGTGAGAGATTGATACCTCAAAAACTTGGCAAATGAGACAGAGATTCTGGATCTAAGACTTCTTCTTCAAGCCAAGCAACTCTTAATTCCTTATCTCCTTCAACAAGCACCAAAAATGAACTCTCAAGGATCTCCCCAAGCTCTCATACTCAACAATGGAAGATAAGGCTCGATTTAGGGTTTCTGGACAGAGGAGGCTGGTAAGGAGGCCAACCAAAGAATTTAAGGTCTTTAAATAGGGTGCAACACCCTAAAAATTAGGGTTTCTCAATCAGCGTCCAACTCGCTGAGTTCCCTTCACCAACTCGCCGAGTTGGTTCATAAGAGTGTGTGACCCAAAGGCCTCCAACACATCGAGTTTCCCACCATCAACTCGTCGTGTTGGTCCCTAGGAAAAGGGATTTATTTCCAAAATTAATCTTCTAGATTTCGGGTGTTACAACTCTCCCTCACTAAAATTTGATTTCATCCTTGAAATCGCTCCTTACTAACACTCATATCAAAACAAACAACCTGAGGAACACAATCGAAAATTGTGCACATAAGACAATCTTCCCATGACAACCAAAACCCAAACCGACACTTCCATCCCATGGACAACAATCAAACCCTCAGCCTCTACAACCCACTTCTAATTTTCTGAGATCTGAAATCTATAATGATATGACTCCCCGACAGATCGCCCATGCTGAAACAACTCCATGCCAAACTCTCGACGAATAACAGACCAATCATAGCACTTCCAACCCAGATCATACAACGATCTATCCCAATCTATTGAAACCATCCTTAGAATAGTTCTTCAAGCCCGATGGAGAACGACTCCTCAATCTCTTGAATAAAAACCAACCCTACCTTACCTAAAATTTGAAACCTAAAGTCTCAATGGTCTGACTTCATGTCAGACCTCCCACATCGAACTGCCACCATGCCAACCCCATTGTGTTTCGTACCAAACGAAATGCTTCAAAGGGAAAAAAGTCACTGACCATATACAGCTACAACACACTTATAGTCGAAAAAAGGCTCAGATAATTCGCCGAGTAGAAGATTCATCCCTGCAACGGTTAGACTCAGATGAGAGTTTCACAACAGGGTCAAATCAATTACTTTGAGATTACTCAATCCCACTGCGAGTGACTTAGCATTTCTTAATCAACCAATTATCCCACTCCCACAAGAAACCTCAAATCACAACTATTGTCCAAAGCACCATGATGCCTCCTGACTGCTTCCCACAAACAGCCGAGACCTCCTTGGTCCCAAATCCTACCAACTATCTGAAATAAATAATTCCCGCCCGGCTGCTGAGCCAAAATACACTCCCACAGTAGCCCCATGCGACTTCCGAAAGAAAATATCAACTGACAGTAATTACCCGAACCATCAAGATACCAACCGGATGCCAAATTGAACGTAACAGGACCAACTGTGGCCTTGTCTCATACCTGGTCTCTCGCAACCTACGAACATGTTGTGGTCCTCCCACAGCCTTGCGAACAAACCCACCTTGGTCTAAACCATCTGAAGAAATCCGTGAGCAAATCACAGACTTGCCACAATCTCACCACTGCACAGGGACCAGTGAATGCTACGGGACACCCTGCAGTCTTACAACACTCCTACTCAATCTACGAACTAGTGAATGCTACGGGTCATGCCGCATTCTTACAACACTCCCACATGATCTGTGAACTAGTGAATACTACGAGCCACCATGCAGTCTTACAACACTCCCACTTGCCACAATCGCCACCCATGGTCTTGCCACTAATTTATCTGCCCGAACACATCCGGAGTCGAGTAAGCACTTGATCAAACACCCAAGTTGAACTTGAGTCATGCCTGGAACCCCAACCTAGGTCTTCCAAAGCTTGAAATCCGAAACCAGGAAGGCGTGAACCCAGAATTGATAAGTTTTTTTACAAACTTCCATCCAAACAATACTCAATCCAAACGACCACCAGGGCCGCCTTCCTCCCCGACAGGAATGCAAAAATCCTCCTAGTTTCACAACCGATTCTGATTTGGATACTCGAACAATTCTCCCCCAATTTGATTCGACTAAGCTCTAACATCACCCAACATTGGAAGGTGTGGCAACCCAAAAATTTCCGTTAGTTTTAACGTCGAAATTAGTTACGTCAAAAATTTATCCCGAAAATATTTTTGACCAGAATTAAACCCGTTGGAATATTTTAAATAATATTCGTTAAGCGAACAAAAATTAAAGCGGTATAATTTTAAAAATTCGTCGTGATTAAGGAAGTGGTAAAAACCCGTTCGCGGTTGGTGTTAGGAGAACCCCAGCCAGGCCATAAGCTCCACCCTATATAAGGGAGGAGTGGGTTTCACTCCCACCCTTTTTACTACCTTAGACACACTCTCTCTCTACTTTCTCTCTCTACAAACGGGTTTTGGTCAAAAATCGCCCCTCCGAGCCTCAAATCGGTAAGTAAACCTTCCTAGCTTGTTATCTAACTTATCTATCTTTCAAATTCGGGGCTTAAACATCGAAAAACCTCAATAACATGTGTTTACGGTCTTGGGAGCCTCCCAAAACCGTAAACCCCTTGAATGTGGGTTTTAATGCTCAAAAACCCTTCCAAAACACTTCTCATGCTTAGTAATGGCTTAGAGGCTTACCCGAAAAGACTTAGAACGCCAAAATCGGACCAAATGGGAAGTAAACATGAGTTTACGGTCTAAGGATGTTCTTAGACCGTAAACCCATATTCTTAGACCATAAACACCTTTTAAGGTGTTAAACTACCCCTCAAACACTTCCAAAAGCTTCCACGAGTGCTTAGAGCCTTGTAATCCTTCGTTTGATGCACCAAAAACATGATTCATGGGCTAACATGAGTTTACTGCCGTAAACTCATGTGTTTAAGGTAGTAAACACCCCAAGAGTATCTCCTTAGACCGTAAACACCTTTCCAAGGGTGTTTAAGTGCCCTAAACACCTTCCTATGCTCCTAGAAGTGACTAGAACCTTACATGCATGAGTTAGAACCACCAAACAACCAAGGAAAGGGACCAACATGAGTTTACTACCGTAAACTCATGTGTTTACGGTTGTAAACTCCTCAAGGGGTATGCATAGGCCGTAAACTCCTTTAATGGTCCATTTTGAAGCCTTAAACCCTTCATAAGCCCTAGAATTGAACCTAGCCTAATACCACGAGTGTTATAAGACCTTAATGCATCAAAGAACACACCATCCATGATTTTACGGCCGTAAACTCATGGGGATAAGGTCTTAGGGCCGTAAACACTATAAATAGTTTACTCTTGAAGAGCAAACTCCCTATCTAGGCCATACACACCCTTAGATGTTACCCGGGACACTTCTAGCACTTGTAGCAAAGTGTTTTTATGACGTATGACATCCTTAATTGCTTAATTAGTTATTAAATGACTAATTGGATACTTAAATGTATCATTACATGTTAAATAGGATTCGTGTGTGTGGTCAAGTCCTCACTTGACACTTAGCATCCTATACCGGCGCCTTCACCCGATCCACTTACAACAGGTGAGTTCATACCCCTGAATTAACCTTTTAAATGTTTTTACATGCTTTTATGGGGGGATACAAGTTAAACATGCCAGTTATCATATCAATTGCATGTGATTGATAACCCGCATGCACAAGGATTTCTTACACTGTCAACTGTTTTACCAAGTATGATACTGTAAATGGTTTTCTAAAACGTTTTTACTTGTTCAAAGCTCTTCTCAAATTGTCTCCCGCGCTGTATATTTTATTTCAAACTCAGTTACATCAGCATTTTAAGCAAAGGATTTCTTTACTTATATTGTTTTCATCAAAGCTATAATCAAAACTTGTTTATGAAAGATTTTCAGAGGATTTCTAAAGGTTTTCAAACTTATTTTACAAAAGAATACCAAGTCGTGATTTTCTCAAGTATAAAGGTTTTCCAAAGTTTTCATCAAAGTTTCCTTATATGTTTATAGATTCCTACTTTGTTAGATACTACTGCTTCGTTATACTTCCACTTAGTTAATGCTACTACTTCGTAACGTTTTTACTTCGTAATACGCTCCTACTTATTTACGCTTTTACTTCACGATACGCTTATACTTCACGATACGCTTATACTTCACGATACGCTTGTACTTCACGATGCGCTTATACTTCACGATACGCTTCTACTTCACGATACGCTTCTGCTTGTTAACACTTATACTTTGTGAAACACTTCTACTTCGTTAAACACTTAAACTTCGTTAAATGCTTCTACTTAGTTAAATGTATGCCTGTGCTTGTATAGATATATATATATAAATAATGTTTAAAGGACTTAGGAAGGCTTGTTCGCCCTATTTCCTTTTCTTCGTTGATATGTGGTCTGCTGGGATCGGATGTCCGTCCGAAGGTCGTTTGATCATTAGTTATATATTATGTATACAAGCATATACATATAGGTTTACATTAGTCAGTTCAGTTGTGAGTCTCTATCATTAGTCCAGTATTTATATCAGATCACACTACACGAGATACATCTTCAATACACGGCCTTCTCCGTTGTCAAGTTGGTAACCAGAGTCTCTTGTAAGGAGAGCGGACATTGTGTGTATAGCTATACGGGATTGACACCCCCGCACCCTGACTGGTAGCTACAGTCCACGGCCTACCAAGCCAAGGGGTGAAAAATGTCATATTCATACCGACGCTTGCAGGGCGTCAAGTTCTCTAGTGTCTATCAGTATGGTTACGAGTATCTCGGGGTTACCTTATAATTCATGGCCTTAAGGTAATGGGTTTTAACACTGTATTCACTTTTTTAGACCTTGCTAGACGTATCATTCATTTGATACTGTCTGGGGTCTGTATTCACTGTATTAACTGTTTTTAGACCTTGCTAGACGTATCTTTCATTTGATACCGTTTGGGGGTCTGTGTCTCCCTTTTTGTTAGACTGAGCCAGGCGCACCGTTCATTCGATACTCTCCTGGAGTCTATGATTTCTTTTTGCCTTAGTCAGCAGTCTTCACTGCTGAGGCATATGTTATTTTCCCTGATATTCTCCTACTTTCCTTCAAAATCAATACCACATTTTGATAATGATAGTGTTAAGGAAAAACTACTTTTTACCACATAACTCTGTCCAGTCTTGGTAGAAGACTGCTTTTAATTAGAAAATATAGGATTTTCTGGAAATGACTCTAATTCACTGTATACTTTAAAACTACTACTTATATAAAGTTATTTGGATAAAATGACACTAAATACTTATGAGCTCACCAGCATTTGTAAAAATGCTGATACTCGCTTTCAAATAACTTGTATTCTTAGGTCAGCAATAGACATGTACATCTCAGGCGTTTTTGGTGAAGACGGTTTAGTACCAAGCTGCACCTATATTATTACATGTATTACTTTGATGTTTCTATGCAATGTAAACTATGTAAAACTATTACTATTAATGCAATGGTTGTTGTACTTTGATTACTATACTGCATATGTTGTGATACTTGACATGACATCATCCACCCCAGAACGTTTCCGCCGTTCCGGTTTTGGGGTGTGACAGATTGGTATCAGAGCATTGTTTATAGTGAGCTAAGTATATCAATTCATAAAAGATATACAACCTATAAATACATAGGGATAAAACACTCTGACCAAGAATTATACTTTAAAATATAACCATATTTTACCAAAGCATAAGAACATCTAGAATCTTAACACTCGAACACAAGTATCACAAGAAGAACAAGAGTAAAAGTCTTCGGATGTTGAGCATTACCGTCAAACCTGGGCAATTATGTAATCGTAAGCTGGAATAAATGTAACCTGATCAACTATATTTATTCGAGATGCGATGAACGTGTGCCTGGGAGTGATAGTGGTGTTGCAACATGTCTAAAACTTACCAACTAGGAATGCTAGAGCCAAACATAAAGTTTAAAATACTATAGGAGTATTTTGGAATACTAAAAGACTCACATTAATCCCAGAATCATAATCAGAAGATAACAAACAAACAAGAATTAAAATACCATAGTGGTATTTTTGGATTCATAGACAACCTTGTGTGAAGAACTAAAAAGATCCTTATTGATATACCTACAATTACAGAGAGTATACTCACAAGGTTGTATATAGTAAGGATCCCATAGGCTAAGAATGTGTGATTTCACTCTACTTCCTTTTCCTTGTTTGGATGTGGATATCGAGTAGTATCACATATTCGAAGGCCTATCGGATCTAAGCTATATATGATTTGTATACCCTGTGTAATCGTAGCAGGACTCGATATGGATCACGCAGTGAAATGTTAATAATCTCTTAGGATCCTTTACACATTTCCATTCTCACACGAACCCTGTAGAAAACCCTATCCACTTCAGTGCTTGATAGAAGAGTTGATTCAGACCCAGAAGAGGCTCATTGAGAAAATTTCCAGTTCGGAAATAAATGAACTAGGACGAGACTATTGAAATCACCAAGTGCCTATCTCTTTTAGGGACACTGGTGAGAAGTTCGCCTACACTTCCGAGATTTCCATTCATCCATCATGAAGTGATGACACCCAGAGTCGGATCCGAAAGTAAGGTGGAGTAGAAATTCAATATGTCTTCACGAGAAAGAAACCCTAGGTAACCATCCGAAGAAAACCAACGTCGGTCCCAGTCAGGGATACGAGGTAGACAGAGGGAGCCAGTACATGGAACCCGAGAAGTGTCTCTTCCTCATGATTCATCACGCTAATACACCCATAAAATAATACGATTTAGTGAGTTAGTGATCACACTACTCACGCTATGTGTTAGGTAAAACACCTTTTCCCGTTGCAAGTAATACGATTAGGGCGGATCCCCTCACCTCTATTGAGAATATTTAGCCATAAGTTTTCATGAGCCTTTCTTCCCGCGGTATTCGTTTCGAACCGTTCTCAGATCTCTCCGAACCGGAGATTGAACCTTTCCCAGTATAAAGGTAACTTAGTAGGAACGACTCCCATCTTATGGCTTTTTCCGATACTCACACTCCTACCTTGAATACCAGGACTACATCATAGGGATGTAGGTCGACACTCAGACAACCAATATCCAAAGCACGGGAAAAATTTATGCCAAATATTGTAAGGACCGATACGTCCAGGGTTAACCATCGTCTCTCATCAGCTTGTGTTCCTTTCCGTATAGGAAAAACCATGCCTCTAAGGAAGCATAACCCATCCACTGGCAAGAAACCGACTCTCCTACTCGATGAAACTACGTTCCAGGTTGCAGTCTTAGCAGCCGCTGCAGCTGTCATGGCTCAACTGAATGCTACCAATGCCAATGTTAGCAAGAGCCCTATCGGAGATTCTGATCCAAGTAATGGACAGCAGCAACCAACCTCTGCATACCCAGCCACCCAAGAACCTCGCTCAAACCCACTAAAGAGAAAGATCAAGATCGAGGAGGGAAGTACCTCGGCTCAAGGACCTTCCGAAGGACAACGAGCTGAGACAGTTGATACCCCTACCAACCCGTCCATCCTAATACCTACAAGGCCATACCTAGGAAACCTTCCCCACTGCAGCAAATGTAGCTACCATCATCATGGTATCTGTCGGGAACTCTATTGTGCTAGGTGCCACATGAAGGGGCATATTGCTCGCGTCTGCAGAACCCCGGTTGAGTTTATTACATCAACCACCAATGTGACGACCTGTACAGTTTGCCACCTATATGGAAAAAGGGGACACTTCAAAAGGGACTGCCCAACTGAAGGAAACGACAAGGACACAAGAGGAGTCTAACTCTAATGCTTAGGGAGAAGCATCAGGGAACTCGGTAGATTTTGGTACGTCTCTTAATCTCAGATAACTAACCAAAAACATTAAAAGGCTAATTCTAAATGTATATATTTCCCCGTTAAGCCGAAAGTCGCAGCACTGTTATAAAATTTAAAATTTCATCAGGTAAAACTATAATGGCTAAATATATACGTTACGACCATGTATAATTGAGATGGATAGACCTAGAGTGAGTGAAGGCCGCCTCATTTCCTGTTCCTCGTTTGGTTGTGGATTTAGGGCGGAGTCGCTCAGTCAACAATCCTCCCCACCTTAATTATACATGACTAGTATATGTTAGGCGATTATAGAAATGCCTCGTGGGAATCCATTCATGAAAAGGTACTTTACTCAGAAACACTCAGGACCCTCTATAGTTTCGCGTCGACTCTATCGGTCCAAGTATCCACGACAGTGATACACGGGACGAAACTCGAGACGCCTAGAACTTGTGTGCCCGTTCTGCACATGACTCTATCGATCCTCATTCTATGTCATGTCGAAGTGTGCCAACTACGACGACTCTATCAATCATGGTTCGACTTTGTGCAACCATGTGTAAATCCCTAGTGCTGTGTAAAAAGAACTTTCTCCGTAGCCATCTCGGCAAATAAAGGTTCTTCCGAACCTAAACATAATAAAGATAATGAACCCTAATGCGATCCGCTAGTCGTCCCTCTTACCTCGAACCTTCCGAAGTACCCAGGAGAAGGGTACCGCGCGCCGTTAACCAACCTTCTTAGACAAAAAGAAACCGAAGCAAAGACACTGCAGGTATTCCAGAAGACGATGACCACCTGAAGCATACTCTGTAGATCCCCCGGAAAGACCCTTCGCACCTCGCAAGTACGTTTGTGAATCCAGAGAATAGAACTTATAGGACTGACTACTGTAACTGAGTATAGGTCTAAGGGTGGTATATAATGGAGATCAAAGTTCCGAGTGATGGAACCTTATACTCACTAGATTTGACCTAGACCGAGAAAACTCGAAACCTTCGAAAGAGTAGTTGCAGAAGATGTTCGCACTACTCAGGCACTTCGTCCATCCCGTTACCAACAAGTAGTGCCTAGAACCCTCCGCCCCCTTACATGGAGGAAGTCACCATCGCCCCGTAGACGATAGACTGTATTCTCCGAAGCGAACACTAGAATGCCAAGAACCACAGGATAACCTCTGCATCCAAGAATGCGTGAATAAAGTGCGAAGGTAGGCTGCGTTAAGCCTTATAACCCAGATCCCGGAGAGATTATACACTTGACACCAGTCTAGGTGTTAGTCGATGGGTTATACAAGAGCACGCGCTTTCTGCAACTGAAGTAAACCAAAGCCTTAGAGATTAGGGCATGTCTTTCAAGATTCATTGGACTACTAGGTGTTCCACGAATACTATCTCGCACAGAAATAGTAGAACCACCTCCCGAGATAGTCCAACACTCGTCTGGTGAAAACCCTATCTCCCTGACCCTGAGGGTTTCCGTTAGATATATCTAAAGAATCAGAAGTGCAGGTTCATTTTGCACGAGATTGAGATAGACACTCTACAGCAAACAGCTACCCGTAGACACGCAAACCATCCGATGATCTAGAAACAACCTGAAGGACCACACTTCCAGTATGAGAGAGAACGTTAGGAACTTCGGAATGGCGATCACGCCAGTGATGATCTCGCCATAGAAGTACACTATGTTCTAAGTGCTGAAGAGCTCTACCCTTCCGAGAGCTTAGGACCATCCGAGATTCTTTACGGAGATTGGTCCAACCCTCGTCAGACCACTACTACTTTTGGAAATTCCACAAGTTTCACCACAGATCAATCCACTTCTTAGATTTGATAAGTGTTTGCCCGATGTCACTCTTTGTATCCCACTCGTCTTGATAGAAACCATTGGGAACCCTAACTTCGTAGACGAACCTGTAAGAATCGCTAACGACACGAGACAGAATCCGCATCCCGTAAGTGAAGTTTTGTTAGAACGCCAAGCAAAGACCAGAGTTCACTTGGGAGTGCGAGGACCAGCCAAATAGGAAGTACCCTCATACCACTACTCGATCGTTCATACCTACTTCCTTGCCTAAGCCTGAATTTCGGGGCGAAATTCCCTCTAACGGGGGGATGATGTGGCAACCCAAAAATTTCCGTTAGTTTTAACGTCGAAATTAGTTACGTCAAAAATTAGTTAAATTTATCCCGAAAATATTTTTGACCAGAATTAAACCCGTTGGAATATTTTAAATAATATTCGTTAAGCGAACAAAAATTAAAGCGGTATAATTTTAAAAATTCGCCGTGATTAAGGAAGTGGTGAAAAACCCGTTCGCGGTTGCTGTCAGGAGAACCCCAGCCAGGCCATAAGCTCCACCCTATATAAGTGAGGAGTGGGTTTCACTCCCACACTTTTTCCCACCTTAGACACACACACACACACACTCTCTCTCTCTACTTTCTCTCTCTACAAACGAGTTTTGGTCAAAAATCGCCCCTCCGAGCCTCAAATCGGTAAGTAAACCTTCCTAGCTTGTTATCTAACTTATCTATCTTTCAAATTCGGGGATTAAACATTGAAAAACCTCAAGAACATGTGTTTACGGTCTTGGGAGCCTCCCAAAACCGTAAACCCCTTGAATGTGGGTTTTAGTGCTCAAAAACCCTTCCAAAACACTTCTCATGCTTAGTAATGGCTTAGAGGCTTACCCGAAAAGACTTAGAACGCCAAAATCGGGCCAAATGGGGAGTAAACATGAGTTTACGGTCTAAGGATGTTCTTAGACCGTAAACCCATATTCTTAGACCATAAACACCTTTTAAGGTGTTAAACTACCCCTCAAACACTTCCAAAAGCTTCCACAAGTGCTTAGAGCCTTGTAATCCTTCGTTTGATGCACCAAAAACATGATTCATGGGCTAACATGAGTTTACTGTCGTAAACTCATGTGTTTAAGGTAGTAAACTCCCCAAGAGTATCTCCTTAGACCGTAAACACCTTTCCAAGGTGTTTAAGTGCCCTAAACACCTTCCTATGCTCCTAGAAGTGACTAGAACCTTACATGCATGAGTTAGAACCACCAAACAACCAAGGAAATGGACCAACATGAGTTTACTACCGTAAACCCATGTGTTTACGGTCGTAAACTCCTCAAGGAGTATGCATAGGCCGTAAACTCCTTTATTGGTCCATTTTGAAGCCTTAAACCCTTCATAAGCCCTAGAATTGAACCTAGCCTAATACCACGAGTGTTATAAGACCTTAATGCATCAAAGAACACACCATACATGAGTTTACGGCCGTAAACTCATGGGGACAAGGTCTTAGGGCCGTAAACACTATAAATAGTTTACTCTTGAAGAGTAAACTCCCTATCTAGGCCATACACACCCTTAGATGTTACCCAGGACACTTCTAGCACTTATAGCAAAGTGTTTTTATGATCTATGACATCCTTACTTGCTTAATTAGTTATTAAATGACTAATTGGATACTTAAATGTATCATTACATGTTAAATAGCATTCACGTGTGTGGTCAAGTCCTCACTTGACACTTAACATCCTATACCGGCGCCTTCACCCGATCCACTTACAACAGGTGAGTTCATACCCCTGAATTAACCTTTTAAATGTTTTTACATGCTTTTATGGGGGGGATACAAGTTAAACATGCCAGTTATCATATCAATTGCATGTGATTGATAACCTGCATGCACAAGGATTTCTTACACTGTCAACTGTTTTACCAAGTATGATACTGTAAATGGTTTTCTAAAACGTTTTTACTTGTTCAAAGCTCTTCTCAAATTGTCTCCCGCGCTGTATATTTTATTTCAAACTCAGTTACAGCAACATTTTAAGCAAAGGCTTTCTTTACTTATATTGTTTTCATCAAAGCTATAATCAAAACTTGTTTATGAAAGATTTTCAGAGGATTTCTAAAGGTTTTCAAACTTATTTTACAAAAGAATACAAAGTCGTGATTTTCTCAAGTATAAAGGTTTTCCAAAGTTTTCATCAAAGATTCCTTCTATGTTTTTATATTCCTACTTTTTAGATACTACTGCTTCGTTATACTTCCACTTAGTTAATGCTACTACTTCGTAATACGCTCCTACTTATTTACGCTTTTACTTCACGATACTCTTTTACTTCACGATACGCTTATACTTCACGATACGCTTATACTTCACGATACGCTTATACTTCACGATACGCTTCTACTTCACGATACGCTTCTGCTTGTTAACACTTATACTTTGTGAAACACTTCTACTTCGTTAAACACTTAAACTTCGTTAAATGCTTCTACTTAATTAAATGTATGCCTCTACTTGTATATATATATATATATATATATAATGTTTAAAGGACTTAGGAAGGCTTGTTCGCCCTATTTCCTTTTCTTCGTTGAGATGTGGTCTGGTAGGATCGGATGTCCGTCCGAAGGTCGTTTGATCATTAGTTATATATTATGTATACAAGCATAGACATATAGGTTTACATTAGTCAGTTCAGTTGTGAGTCTCTATCATTAGTCCAGTATTTTACATCAAATCTCACTACACGAGATACATCTTCAGTACACGGCCTTCTCCGTTGTCAAGTTGGTAACCAGAGTCTCTTGTAGGGAGAGCGAACATTGTGTGTATAGCTATACGGGATTGACAACCCCGCACCCTGACTGCTAGCTACAGTCCACGGCCTACCAAGCCAAGGGGTGACAAATGTCATATTCATACCGACGCTTGTCGGGCGTCAAGTTCTCTAGTGTCTATCAGTATGGTTACGAGTATCTCGGGGTTACCTTATAATTCATGGCCTTAAGGTAATGGGTTTTAACACTGTATACACTGTTTTTAAACCTTGCTAGACGTATCATTCATTTGATACTGTCTGAGGTCTATATTCACTGTATTAACTGTTTTTAGACCTTGCTAGACGTATGTTTCATTTGATACCGTCTGGGGTCTGTGCCTCCCTTTTTGTTAGACTGATCCAGGCGTACCGTTCATTCGATACTCTCCTAGAGTCTATGATTTCTTTTTGCCTTAGTCAGCAGTCTTCACTGCTGAGGCATATGTTATTTTCCCTGATATTCTCCTACTTTCCTTCAAAATCAATACCACATTTTGATAATGATAGTGTTAAGGAAAAACTATTTTTTACCACATAACTCTGTCCAGTCTTGGTAGAAGACTGCTTTTAATTAGAAAATATAGGATTTTCTGGAAAGGACTCTAATTCACTGTATACTTTAAAACTACTACTTATATAAAGTTATTTGGATAAAATGACACTAAATACTTATGAACTCACCAGCATTTGTAAAAATGCTGATACTCGCTTTCAAATAACTTGTATTCTTAGGTTAGCAATAGACATGTACATCTCAGGCGTTTTTGGTGAAGACGGTTTAGTACCAAGCTGCACCTATATTATTACATGTATTACTTTGATGTTTCTATGCAATGTAAACTATGTAAAACTATTACTATTAATGCAATGGTTGTTGTACTTTGATTACTGTACTGCATATGTTGTGATACTTGACATGACGTCATCCACCCCAGAACGTTTCCGCCATTCTGGTTTTGGGGTGTGACAGAAGGATTCCCAATCCCTCTAACCCACCAATCATCAAAATGTTGACAACCTGCGCTTCCCAATGCTAGTGATCCATTATTAGCCAAACTCAAAAGACCGCATAACATCTGAACACCAGTTGAACACTCCCTAAAACCCAACAACACTGATAACCCTAAACACTATAATAATATACCACACTCAAATCCTGGAGTCCAAAGACAGATACTCCGACAAGACCTCAACACGAACCACTTCCCTCGACACCTCCAAAATCCAATCTAAGCATAATTTCTAAAACCACTAAATCCTGGCAATACTAGACAACTATCCCGTTGAATCCTGAACATAAACCTTCCACACAATGCCCCCGAACCTATCTCGACTACAATCAAGATAACACAGAACACTCCAAACCCGCTATAAGAGAAATAACCCTTCACTAAACCACTACTAATTCATGGAATAAAAATGACATATAACATTTCTTGACGATATAGCCCACACATAAGTAGAGAAATAACCCACAGATACGCTTACTCAAAACCGATGCAATATTCCAAACAACAAAATTTAGATAAAACCGAAAAGAAAGCAAAAGATACATACTCGCAACATCGCCTGCTGGAGTCCTGACCTCCCATGACTGACACTACAAGTATCTACTCCTTTCCGTTGGGGCTCCTACTCTACCCTCTCGCCCATCGATAATCCTCAAAGTACCTGGAGCATGCACACTCACTGCTTCTCCCCTCAACATCAGACAATCGACCTTCTTGTGGCCCATCTAATCGCAGTGAAAACATAATGGGATTGCCCATTGAGGAAAATCCCTGCTGACATGATCAACCTTGCTATACTTGTAGTAGCCCAAACCCCTGGAACGATAAACTCCATCATGCAATTTCCCGCATGTGTTGCACTTACCCCGGCCCTGCTGGCCTCTCAAACGTAGATCAGAAGTCTTGGGTCTCTTCTTGGGACCCTCCACTATATGCACCTGATCTGATCCCCTCTTCCCGAGGTGCTCCAAATCGACCTCCCGCTCTCGAGATCTAGAAACCATATAATTCAGGGTCTCATACCCTGAAAACTCACAAACTCCCTGATCTCATACCGCAACATATCATGATACCTCACCTTCTTCATTTCCTCATCTGCTTCATACTGTGGTACCAATAAAGCCCTCTTCTGGAACATAGCAGTGATCACTACCACAGTCTCAGTAGTCTGGCGAAGATCCAAAAACTCTCTCACCAACTGTTGCACCTCAATCGCAGGAGCAAACTCAGCTCAGAACCTGGTCGAGAAGTCATCCCATGACATAGCATCAACAACATCATCACCCAACACACTACCGACCTCTTCCCACCAATCTTGTGCCTTGTGCTTCAACAGGCAAGAAGCATATCCGAACTTCACCTCATCAGGGCAGACACTCGTTGTAACACCCAGAATCCAAGAGGTCAAGTGGGGAAAGGAAAAACCCTAAGTCAACAAGTCAACACGTCGAGTCCAAGGAAGAACTTGATGAGTCGGAGCGAGTTCCGTGTCAGTGGGTTAAGTGGCCGACTCGGCGAGTCTGGTTTTGGTTGGAAAACCCTAATTTCGGGACTTGGTGCCCCATTTAAGCATCATATTCTCATTCCTTCAGCCTCATCTTCAACCCCCATACCCCAAACCTTCACCCAAGAAACCCTAGTGCAATCTTAAGCCATTTTCCTTGCAATTGTGTGGTTTGAAGCTAAGAAAAGGAAGGCAAAGAGTGAACACATCAAAGGAGGGCAGAAGATCTATAGTTCTTGGGACATCTCAAACTTGTTAAAGGTATAAAGCTTATACCTTGGCTTCTATCCACTTAGATCTTCTTATGGACTTGTTATTTTCACTTTTCGGGTCCTTTCCAAGGTCATCCCGAGATTTGAACCTTGGGGGATGAAAGGACTTCAGATATGGACATTTATGAGCTTTAGAATCTCAAAGTTGCCACCTTTATTCATCCATGACTCCATGACTTGAGTTAGGCCTTCATTTTGGCTTGGAATGAGTGTTTTAGCTTCATAACATCATACATGAATGTAAAGTTAGCAACTTTACGTGTAATGCTAGTCAAAGGAGTCCAGATCTATGAGTTAGAAGCATTGGAATGGATTAGAATCGACTAAATGGATATGTCACAAGGAGGACTCGGCGAGTTGTTCATGGACTCAGCGAGTCAGGCCGTAAACCCTAACTCATTTTCTGGTTGTAAGTGGAACCAATGAGTTGAGGAGGTGACTCAGTGGGTTGGACAAGACTAGGACTCAGAAGTTGAAGAACTCGATGAGTCATAGGGTGACTCGGCGAGTCAAGTCGCGAATTGTAAGGTTTCTGGGTTCTAGAACTTGGCGAGTCAAGTAGGTGGCTATGTATTTGGTATGTGGTAGGTTGGGGAACTCACTAAGCTTCGTGCTTATGGTTTTCAGTTTTGGTTTCAGGTACTTCCGGTAGCGGAGGGAAGAACTTGGGATGATCGCATGGCACACACCAAGACGTTTAGCCTGGAATGTTTACTCTGATAAGATGACCAAGTGTTTGAAATGATACTTTAATTTAAGATAATGAATTATGGTTTTGGATGAATGATTTTATAATTATGGTTTAATTAATGATTTAAAAATGAAATTTTTGATCTTGATTTTTAAGATGTTACAAGTTGGTATCAAAGCCTTGGTTTGAGGGATACGGATACACACTCGGGTGTGTCTGAACTCAAACTGACGACTTGGTATGAAAATTTTCAAAGAAAAATCGTTTTTTATAAAAAGTAACTTTGAGAAAAAGATAAGAATTTTGAAATAACAAAAGATAAGAAAAAGGAACTTTGAGAAAAGATAAGAATTTTAGGAAAAAGAGAAAAGGGTGTGGTGCATGCAATCAGCCGAGCTGAAGTAAGTTCTCCCAAATTACTCATACAAGTTTATGTTATGCTATGTTTATTAGAACTGCATGCTAGATTAGGACTAAGGATCTAGGAAGATGCCTTATGTGCCTGCTTTGTGTGTATAAGCCTTATGAACTGCATGCTAGTACAGATTCCTGATTAGAGGACACAACAACTTGATTAGATTATGTGGTTAGTTTTCCCAATGCCCGAATGCTGCTTGCTTGTGCTATTAGGGGTTCTAGTTATCTCTAATTAACTAGTAAACAAATATGTTAAGTTACATACTATAAGGACTAAATAATTTTAGAAGGTTAGGTCTAGCCCTATTCCGCGGCTCTTGTCTGAGTCCAACCGTTGTAGTGTAGGACCTCTCATTTGAAGAATTCTTCTAGTCTAAGTGATATGTAATGGTATTCGCGAGTTAGTTAGGGGGAGATAACGGGAACTTCTTCTGCAGCTGATGGCGGATAGTGAGTTAGAGGATACCCGAGGGCAAGCCTAGGATGAGATTAGTGCTAGGAGCAGTGTTAGTAGAAGGGACTTGGTGGAGTCGAGGAAATTATTGAGGAAAGTACGGATAGATGTGGAAGGTAGTATGGGCTCGTAGTACTGAAAGTTGAAGATCCGTACTCGATTCAAGAAAGGCCAAGATGAGACCAGGGAACTTGTAGTGAGTGTGTGATCCCTCAGTAGAGATGTATATTCTGATGGTAGTTATGATATGTTGCAGAATGGTGACATTACGGGATAGACCAGTTGGCGGATCAGGCGCCGGAGAGGGATCAGGGACCGAGCAGCTCGAGGAGCGGATGAGAGTGTGTATCAGCTGAGGTTACACGCAGTATTCTAGATCAGACTCCTATGATCTTTGGTACGGTCAAGGAAGGCATACTGGAGATATTGGATGAGAGGTTGGGAGCCTTCCACGCAGAGATGGTGGGCATGTTGGGATCGCATACTTTGACATTTTGAGAGTCCAGGGCTTGTGGATCACCAGACTACCATGGGGCTAGGGAACCCATTGCTAGCAACAGGTGGTTGGCTGATGTCGCCAACGCCTTTCGTATGAGCCGGTGCCCCGAGGGGGACAAGGTCCGACTTGTCTCCTGTCTTCTGAAGGACAGAGCACGCGATTGGTGGGAAGAGGTTGGTCATGCTATTGGGGATGATGTCGCGTTAGACGCGATGACATGGAGTGACTTCTCGACCTGGTTCAGGTCCGATTTTGCAACAATGATTGAGGTGCAACAGTTAGCACGAGAGTTTCCGGATTTACGGCAGACTATAGAGACAATGGCAGAGATCATCGCCAAATTTAGGGAGAGGGCTCTTCTTGTTCCGCATTATGTTGTGGACGAGGAGATGAAGAAGGCCCGATATCACGAGATGCTGAGGAGTGACATCAGGGAGTTTGTGAACAGGTCCAACTGCAAGACGCTGGAGGATATGATTGCTCGGGCCAGGGAGAGGGAGATCGATTTGGATCACCTCAGGAAGAGGAAGCCGGAGGAGGTTCAGGTAGCCGCAGGTTCAGGAAAGAGACCCAAGGGGTCGGATGAGAGATCGAGGGATTATCAGGGACGCAGTCGTTGTGGCAAGTGTGGCAGAACGCATGAGGGTGCGTGCAGGGGTGGTAGTGGTAGTGATTATGGCTGCTTCAAGTGCGGTCAGACTGCTCATTTCAGCAGGGATTGTACAGCTACCACCACTCAGGGATCAAACCTGATATGTTTCCATTGCAGTCAGAAAGGCCACAAGAAGGCCCAGGTTCGAGTTTGTTTCCAGCAGGACAGGTGATGGCACCTGCCCCTGCGACCTTGAGGACCACTGAAGGCCGTCAGGGCCGAGCAGAGGCACCTGCAGTGGGGAGTAGGGATTTTTAGTTGTCTACAATGGAGACACGAGTAGCATCGAACGTTTCAGGTGGGTATCTTTTGCTTTCCTGTCAATTTTTATTCATGATTATATTGTTATGGTACTGCATCTATGTTAGTGAATGTATGTTAGAATTTTATTTCTATTCGTGTTTGGATCATATGCCATCTACATACCATGGATTTTCGGGTGGTAGTTCATAGTAGTATCCTCCTTTTTGAGCTGGTTCCCAGGATGCAGTCACTATAGCAAGTGTGATTTGGGACTAGGGAAGTATTTCTCTAGTTTCCATGGGCGGTAGCATCACGATATTGGTTAGTTTTGGAGCCCTAGCAGCGGTAAGCATCAATTTTTAGTAGATCGACTATGGAGTAGTAAGAAGGATTGGGGATCCTTTCCAGATAGTGAGTTGTAAGGAGTTAGTTGAATCGAAGTGAGGGAGGAACCCCCATATAGTCAGGAACTGAAGTGAGTACGAAGTTGGGATGAGTTCGTAACTTTTTTGAGCAGGATATTAGTTTGAGTGGCTGTTCGGAGTGAGAAGCACGTGAGTTGGGAGTTTGGGAACCTTCCCATTGGGGAGTTCGTGTAATTACGATTAGTATATGATTGGTTTGAAAAACCAGGTTGAATATTTTCTCGGCAGGATGTGAGTTTAGCAAGGATGTAAGACTACGGGATAGCCGTAGCATTCACCAGTAGGTAGACAGTGCGGGAAGTGTAGTGAGGTTACGGGATAACCGTAGTATTCATGTTAGTTGATGGCTGGTTTGGAAAACCAGGTTGGAGGATCGCCAACACGACTCGAGTGAGTCAAGATGCAGATTGAGTGAATGTCCGGCATGGGATTCTTTCGGATTAGTAGTTAGTGTAGAGACAGCATGAGGAGTGTGATAAGACTTCAGGATAGCTGCAACATTTGTTAGTAGCCAGTTAGAGGAGTGTGGGCGAGGTCTCGTATCTCCTAGATAGAGGAGTGTGGGCGAGGGCCCGTATCTCCTAGTTAGCGGAGTGTGGGTGAGGCCGTATCTCCTAGTCATCCTGGTAGAGATCGAAAGAAGATAGTTCATTGAGGATTCAGGATGGTTTAGGACTCGCGTAGCCTTAGATAGGTAAGACCCGGGGCAGGGTCACTCAGTAGTATGTTTTGGGTAGGACCCGTGGGCGAGGCCCTTGTGATAGTAGCAAGACGAGTGAGACTTGAGAGAGAGAGAGAGACCACTCTAAGATATAGTTTGGGTAAGTCCCGTGGGCGAGGCCCATGAGATTTTAGCAACACAGGTGGGACCTGGTAGAGACCTTCGAGTCAAGATAAGGGATTGAGCATCCCAGGACTTATGGAGCCAGAGTGGTAAGGTATATAGAGGAGCTTTTAGTCAGCCAAAGTTTTCTTCGGAAGTCGCTGAGGGCAACTAAAAGATTAAGCTTGGGTGCAGTAACCGGTGGGAGTGCGGTAACCCAAATTATAGCAGATTAGTTAGGACCAGGGTGGTCTCGGTTTGTCCAGAAAGCGGACAGGAGATAGCAGGATCTTTGGTCGGGGATAGCGATAAGAGAACTCCTGGTGGAGCAGCTAGTTGACCGAGAGGTGCTACGCTACTCACAACAGGGTTGAATAATATTAGAGGGAAGGGTTTGACCCTATTTCGCAACTCTCGTATGAGTCTAATCATTGCAGGGATGAATCTTTCACTCGAAGGATTATCTAATCCATTCGCCGGGTTGGGTGTTCAACACAAGGATATAGTAAGAGGAAAGAGGAAGCATTCAGTGGGTATCAGTGAAGTGACCAGCACTGGGAGTGGCTAGAGAAGTAGATACAACGAAGGGTATGCCCTTCAAAGAGAAATGAAAGATTGTTGTTTTTGGGAAGCTGCCTTGGGAAGGCCATTGAACCTGCAGGAGAAAGGGGTGAACCCCTAGGATGTCCAACATAAGTGCTCAAGGAGTACCAGAGGGATTGTCGGTTGGATAAGAAGCATGTTCTCAAGATTGTTGGTGATGGGAGTGCTCTCGAGGTTTGTATCTTCAAGGATCAGTTTTGGCTGGATGACCAGGTGGAAGACCATTGGAAGCGGTCCTCTGAGGATTGGACCGAGTGGGTAAAGTTCGTATCGTAAGGGGAAGTTGTAAGCAGATTGTAAGGAAGTTGGTCATAGCGGACTTCGAGGACGAAGTTCAGTTTAAGTGGGGGAGAGTTGTAACACCCAGAATCCAGGAGGTCAAGTGGGGAAAGGAAAAACCCTGAGTCAATGAGTCAACTCGTTGAATCTAAGGAAGAATTCAACGAGTCGGAGCGAGTTCCGTGTCAGTGGGTTAAGTGGCCGACTCGGCGAGTCGGGGGACCGACTCGTCGAGTCAGGTCTGGGTTGGGAAACCCTAATTTTGGGACTTGCCGCCCTATTTAAGCATCATATTCTCATTCCCTCAGCCTCATCTTCAGCCCCCAGACCCCAAACCCTCACCTACGAAACCCTAGTGCAATATTGAGTCATTTTCCTTGCAATTGTGTTGTTTGAAGCTAGGAGGAGGAAGGCAAAGAGTGAAGACATCAAAGGAGGGCAGAAGATCTAGAGTTCTTGGGACATCTCAAACTTGTTAAAGGTATAAAGCTTATACCTTGGCTTCTATCCACTTAGATCTTCTTATGGACTTGTTATTTGCACTTTTCGGGTCCTTTCCAAGGTCATTCCGAGATTTGAACCTTGGGGGATGAAAGGACTTTAGATATGGACATTTATAAGCTTTAGAATCTCAAAGTTACCACCTTTATTCATCCATGACTCCATGACTTGAATTAGGCCTTCATTTTGGCTTGGAATGAGGGTTTTAGCTTCATAACATCATACATGAACGTAAAGTTAGCAACTTTACGTGTAATGCTAGTCAAAGGAGTCCAGATCTATGAGTTAGAAGCATTGGAATGGATTAGAATCGACTAAATGGATATGTCACAAGGAGGACTCGGCGAGTTGTTCATGGACTCAGCGAGTCGGGCCGTAAACCCTAACTCATTTTCTAGTTGTAAGTGGAACCAATGAGTTGAGGAGGTGACTCAGTGGGTTGGACAAGACTAGCACTCAGAAGTTAAAGAACTCGATGAGTCATAGGGTGACTCGGCGAGTCAAGTCGCAAACTGTAAGGTTTCTGGGTTCTAGAACTCGGCGAGTCAAGTAGGCTGACTCGGCGAGTAGGGTCAACTTGGAAGTGTTGACTTTGACCATTGACCGTTGACTTTGGCTTTGACCAGAGTTGATTTAGTTTGACTTCTGGAGGGAATATTGATCTAAGTGTTATTTTGATATCGGTAGCTCGAGGAGCCGAAGGATCAGCAGTTTGGGAATCGCCAGTTTGTCGTCATCAGAGTTCCAGTTGAGGTTTCAGCAGTGCAAGGTGAGTCTCCTCACTGTGTGCATGGGTCTACGACCACAATGTCGGCCCATTATGTTTGTGTACAGTAGGAAGACCCGGGGGTTAGCCCTAGGCATTTTTATGATATGTGTCGGGCGAGGCCCGAGGAATGTTAAAGGTAGTTGCGACTCTTGTATGTGTCAGAGTTGATAGGTTCTGGACCAAGGTCGGATGTCGGGGCAAGCCCGAGGAAGGTTTATATGTTGAATGTTAGATTATAATTGTTGTCTTTGTCATACTTGTATGTGCCTGGTAGGGAGGTAAGTGTTGGCGAGGTCCCGTATCTCATCATTAGCCGAGTATGGACAGGGTTTCGTATCTCATTAGTAGCAGAGTAGGGGCGAGGCCCGAGTTACGAAGGAGGTGAGTGTGGGCGGGGGCCTGTATCTCACTATCAGTAGGATCGTGGATGGGGTTCCATGACTCATCAGTAGTAGGACAGGGGCGAGGCCCAAGTTAGGCGAGGCCTTAGATTAGGAGTATGGTAGAGTACGTTTAGCTATTTGTTATGGGTTATGTTTGTATGTGTTTAGCGGGCGAGGCCCAGAGACAGGCGGGGCCTAAGAGAAATAGATATGTATACCGAGCGGGGCCCGATGTCGGAGTTAGTCCGATGTCGGGCAAGTCCCGATGCAGCGGGCGGGGGCCCAATAGCTGGTTATGTATTCGGTATGTGGTAGGTTGGGGAACTCACTAAACTTCATGCTTACAGTTTTCAGTTTTGGTTTCAGGTACTTCTGGTAATGGCGAGAAGAGCTCGGGATGATCGCATGGAACACACCAAGACGTTTAGCCTGGGATGTTTACTCTGATAAGATGAACAAGTGTTTGAAATGATACTATGATTTGAGATAATGACTTATGATTTTGGATGAATGATTTTATAATTATGGTTTAATTAATGATTTAAAAATGAAATTTTTGTTCTCGATTTTTGGGATGTTACAAGTTGGTATCAGAGCTTTGGTTTGAGGGATTCAGATACACTCTCGGGTGTGTCTGAACTCAAACTGACGACTTGGTATGAAAATTTTCAAAGAAAAATCGTTTTTACAATAAGTAACTTTAAGAAAAAGATAAGAATTTTGAAAAAAAAAAAGATAAGAAAAAGGAACTTTGAGAAAAGATAAGAATTTTGGGAAAAAGAGAAAAGGGTGTGGTGCATGCAATCAGCCGAGCTGAAGTAAGTTCTCCCAAATTACTCATACAAGTTTATGTTATGCTATGTTTATTAGAACTGCATGCTAGATTAGGACTAAGGATCTAGGAAGATGCCTTATGTGCCTGCTTTGTGTGTATAAGCCTTATGAACTGCATGCTAGTACAGATTCCTGATTAGAGGACACAACAACTTGATTAGATTATGTGGTTAGTTTTCCCAATGCCCGAATGCTGCTTGCTTGTGCTATTAGGGGTTCTAGTTATCTCTAATTAACTAGTAAACAAATATGTTAAGTTACATACTATAAGGACTAAATAATTTTAGAAGGTTAGGTCTAGCCCTATTCCGCGGCTCTTGTCTGAGTCCAACCGTTGTAGTGTAGGACCTCTCATTTGAAGAATTCTTCTAGTCTAAGTGATATGTAATGGTATTCGCGAGTTAGTTAGGGGAGATAACAGGAACTTCTTCCGCAGCTGATGGCAGATAGTGAGTTAGAGGATACCCTAGGGCAAGCCTAGGATGAGATTAATGTTGGGAGCAGTGTTAGTAGAAGGGACTTGGTGGAGTCGAGACAATTCTTGAGGAAAGTACGGATAGATGTGGAAGGTAGTATGAGCCTGTACTACTGAAAGCAAAGGATCCGTACTCAATTCAAGAAAGGCCGAGATGAGACCAGGGAACTTGTAGTGAGTGTGTGATCCCTCAGTAGAGATGTATATTCTGATGGTAGTTATCAAGAGTGATTTATTCCGTCTAACGTTTGTGAAAACATGGCCAGATAAAATCATTTAGGTCTTACTCAACAATCTCGAATGTTTGCATAAGTAGAGTAACTTATAGATGACCCCCCATTCATGTCTCCATGTTATTCCTATTTCTACAAGAAAATTTAGAATACTCTCCTAAGAGTCATATTCACAAACCAAGCACATGATATGTCATTCATGTTATATTTTGTGGAAGAAAAATATACTAATCCATTTATGTTATCCAATATGGTATTAGTAACATGTTGCATTGGTGTAACATGCATCCATAAACAATTTCTGGATCCAGTGTTTTCACTTTATCTGGACAAACGCCTATGTCTATGTTTATCAATTATATACCTTGATTCTAATACTTAGTTTCCTTACTAGTCATAGTTATGCGTATTAAAAACATGTTGATATTATGCATTTTTAAGAAAAACATTAACTTCCTATGTTCTATATCTCATATTAGATTGGGGCAACCTAAGCCCACTATCGCTAATGACAATGCACAACGATAAAGGTATGATATGGAGATACAATGGTAAAACCAAATAAAATATTGCATCCCTAAACTCAATATTCAAACAATAAAGGTTCGAAACCAACCTAATATGTTCCAAAAGACATAACCACAAATACTAAAAACTAATCCAAAATTAAAAAATGGCAAACTTTATATCACATCTTCAATATTCTCCAACAGCCTGACATAAAATTGTAGAACAAACCTTTTTGGACTAAGTTGTCATTTTTTCAAACAAAGACATGTTTGGTCTTTTCAAATGATCACTTAGTTGCTAATGATAATTTTTTAAAAATAAACCTTATTTGGGCTGTAAATGACATTTTTTCTTCTAGAGGTACTAAAATTGTCACATTGACTGATGCAAAGTATTACTATCAGCCCTCTCGACACAAAAACACACAGACACAGAAACACCCCTCTCTTTCTTTTCACTTTCTCTCTCTAGAAACGATGACGAGCCCTTCTGCTTCTTCTCGCAAGGTTTCCTATCTCTCTCTCTACATCTTTTTCCCTTCTTCTATCATATACTTTACATATGTATATCTGTAATTGTATATAATTATCTGTATATACATCCCTAATTTGAACGACTCCACTCAATTTGCGAATCCCTTTGATCGAGGGGCAATTATGTATGACGATCAGTCCTTGTTGGCTATAATTGCAGGCGCTGAGCAAGATCGCAACAAATCGTCTCCAGAAGGAGCTAATGGAGTGGCAGGTCAATCCACCTGCTGGATTCAAACACAAAGTCACTGATAATCTCCAAAGGTGAGATGTTTTTCGCTATTGCGACTGCTTGAGTTTAATTTTCTTTTGATTTAAGAGCTAATAGTTTGATTTTTTGGCGTAAAGATGGGTAATTGAGGTCAACGGCGCGCCCGGGACTTTGTATTCTAATGAAACGTTCCAGCTGCAAGTTGATTTTCCTGAGCATTACCCCATGGAAGCGCCACAGGTTACATAACTTATCATGATTTATTGATTTTTTTTTGGGAATTTATTGATTATCAACTGTAGGTAATATTGGGGTTAGTGAATCAAATAGTTTAATTTCTGAATTCTGAACGAAAATTCAATTGGGTGTGTGTGTGCGTGTGTGTGTGTGTTAGGGTTTCTATATGTCTAGGTGAAGAAAGAACATCCCTTAACCCTTATGTTCATACATAGAAAAAATTGTCTACTTGTTGTATAATATATACAATGTGTTTTATTTATCAATTACCTAATAAGTGTCTTTTTTTAAGCAATTAGAATGTTAATTTCTCTTTTCGGATAACTAAACTATCATAATCCTTGATAAGTTTCTTTAAAAAGTGTCATAATGTCCCATAAAAATCTCTAGTCATATGATATGAAGTCTACTATTTTAAAGGATCACATATGACAAGACTTTCTAACATCAAGATTCAAGCCATTTTCATGTGTATGACATTCATATATGGTGGATAAAATATTCTATGTCTATATCATTTATTTAAAATCTTTGGTTTCAGGATTTTCACTTTTTTTTTTTTATAATCTAACATGTTGAGTAAATGATCTCATCGTGTGTGCGTTTAGCTCTTTTCTAGGGTTTGACTTACTAGCAACGCGTATCGTTATGATTTTTTATTTTCAGATTAATGTTAATTGTTAATAAGTAATTTCTAATAATCTTTATCTTTCTTTTGTTTTATTTTGTTTTTTGACAGGTTATTTTTATTCCTCCAGCTCCACTTCATCCACACATTTATAGCAATGGCCATATTTGTTTAGGTTTGTCTCTTTACCCTTTTTTCACATCCATTTTTTTAAAAAAATTTTTATATAAGATTATTCGCGTTTTCATGAGAAAAACTAATTTTGTTTCCTAACTACGCGTTTATTTCAACATGTTTGTTTTTTATGCATCCGAAACTTAAAGTTCTACAGTAGAAACTATTTTTTTTTTATAAATGGATATGTTATATAAATGCAAACAAAAATGGTAAAACCCAAGTCTTATCATGCTCTTACATTTAATTAATCATGTCCATAATTCCATATTGATCCACACTATCGAAAAAAATATAGTACGTTTTTTTTTTTCTAATTTTACAGATATTTAATTTTACATTATGTTAAAAATATTTTCCAAATTCCAAATATAGTGCCTCTATTCCATGAAAATATTTTCAATGATTATAAATTTGGCATCGGTGGGTGCAGATATCTTGTACGATTCATGGTCACCCGCCATGACCGTGAGCTCTGTATGCATCAGCATCCTCTCCATGCTATCAAGCTCTTCTACTAAGGTTTGTTTCGAATTTCACATTCCCTTAAGCACTGTTTGTTACACAGTACACAGACATGACATGACATAACAAGTTGTATTATGTTTTACCTGCATCATACTTTACACAGTCCAAGACATGACATGACATGACCTGCATTAGACTTTTGTTACACAGTACAGGATATGAGACATGACATGACATGACCGGCATTAGACTTTTGTTACACGGTACAGGACATGACTGACAGAAGAGGTTGTACTGTGTTTAGATTTAGTCTGACGGATGAGTTTGTATGTGGTACAGCAACGTCCAAATGATGACGAACGCTACGTGAAGAATTGTAGGAATGGGAGGTCTCCCAAGGAGACGAGATGGTGGTTCCATGATGATAAAGTATAATGGATTATTAATGAGTAAAACTTTGTAAAACAAAGTCCAATCTTTCTCTTTGATTTAAAACCTCATGAGGTTTAGAAAGGATGGATATGGTTCCCTTTCATTTTCATGTCTGAAAAAAAAAACTAAAAAACTGAGATAAACTTTATATTTAAAACAGTTTCTAACTTAAGAGAAGATTTGGGTGAAAATTGAATGGCTTATCTTATGTACTTGTAAAGTGGTAAGCATTTATTTCTTTTCGCATGAAAATGCAAGCTCACAAAAGTTTTACAGTATTTTTTTTTCATTAGTTTTTTTTTGGAATTCGATAATATGCAAAGAAAAAGGGAATGAATATTAAAAAAGTTTATGGACAATTACAAATTGAAAAGGTTCAGGGATTTGAAAGTGTTACCGAGGAATTTACAAAGTGGAAAGGTTCATGTATTTGAAAGTATTAAAATATCAAGATATAGCTTTCTTTATAAAGGGTCCCTATTTTATTTTAAGGAGGTGTTTTTTCTATTTGAGAAATTAGTTAATCCAAATAAACTATACGGCTCATTGAGTTGTATGATAGTTACAAATATGTTATATTTTTTTATATGGATGAACCAATTTCTTAAATGAAAAATAATACATACATTAGTGACAAGAAAATACTCCACTGATAAAAAAGTATGAGATGTATTAGAAAGTATAATATTGATTTCCGTTCTTTCCTAAGAGAATATTTCATTTTTACCTTCACTAGTCATGTATGTGTGCAAAACAGCAAACAGGAAGATGCAAATTTTTATTGGAAAAATTAAGTCAATATTGTGTCAAGATTGGTTGAGAGGTTTACTTATCTTACTATTATCTATTTTTTTGCAACTTTATTTGCATGGTTCTGATTAAACAACGATCTCTATCTAACGAGGTATATTTTTGTATTAAAGTACCAAAATTCAATATCGCATTAGATATTTTCCATCATAATTCAATATCGCGATACATATTCTCCAAGCAACGTTAAGTAGGGCTCAAAGCCTTACATCCACAACACTTAAAATATAGCAATCAACTATAATATCCGAACAATCATCTGTAAATAGCAATCAACTTAAGGTTTCAATGATGGGGATTTCCGAGAATAAAGATACAAAAGGTCTAGCTCCAATGAGTTTGAACTATAAATATAGCTTAGGCTCAAATAGATAGGTTTATTTCGACTTTATACTTGGACTATAAATATTTTTAGAATAATTTTCACTGTTAGTCCAATAAAGATTTCCTAAATATTAAAAGTTAGAGAATATACAACTATTATGTACCTAAGATTATATATGAAACCCTACAAACTGCGTAGTTTTGATCCAAATATATCCAAACTAATCGGTGATCTTTGAGTTACTATTCTTTTTAAACTCATATACCTTCCGAAACCAATCGAATCTATGTACTTTTTCTTCATTGGTCTATAAACCCAAATCATTGAAAGGCATAATTACTAATTCATATCAATTTTAAAATGGAAAGTAATATAACATAACTAAAAAAACAACATACAAATCATTTAATAAACGTTTTGATAAATGTTTTGGATATAGTTTTTCTATGGAATGACAAAATGTTTTGAGTTATATTCATTAAGAAGATTTTTTTTAATGATTTTTTGCAATAAAAGAATTATGTAATCGATCTTTTTCATTCCATAATTCGATTCAATCATTTGTATGCTTATTTAAACAAAATCCATAGAAAATAAAATTCAATTTGTTTGCTTAAAACAATGTCGTTATAAAATGTTTTGTATCTAAGCTTAAGTACATACCAACCATATATTCATTTTTTTCCATATATTAGATTATTATACTAATCTTAAAAAATATATTTCAATATATATATATATATATATATATATATATATATATATAATAAAACATATTAGTTATATCTTGAATATTAAGATGTATAAGATACAAAACTTTTTGTACAAATCAATTATGCATAAATAAATCATTAATACTTGAATTAAGGAAGGTTAATAAGAAATTTAATTTTGAGAAATATAACAATTTTAAAATATTAAATTCATGTATATAAATTAATTACATTTCTTAAACTATACACCGATAATAATTAATTTACATAAAATGTATAAAAATACAATATAAATATAAGTTCTAAAAATACATATTTTATTTAAAAGTAGTAAATTTTTATTACATAATAACTAATAATAAAATCTAATAATTATTTCCCTGTAAGAAAACAATTCATCAAAAGAGTTATTTATAGCCGCTGCTTTTCGCGGGCACATATCTAGTATGTGTGTGTGTGTGTGTGTATATATATATATATATATATATATATATATATATATATATATATATATATATATATATATATATAAGGTAAAAAAAAGTCATTTCAATTTTGGAAGAGACTAAATCCAAAATGAAACTAATATATTTTGTACGGATAAAGCTAAGAAAGACCATATATCCGAAATTTTTAAGGTTTGGATTTTGTTTCTTAAAAAAAGTACATACTAAAGAGATTGCAGTTTAAGAATTAAAAGTATATGTTGAAACTTATATCTAGACTAAAAGGAGTAATATAAAACAAATCAAAGGTTAGGAGTAAACGATATGTTAGATAATTTAGTTTTCTTTGTAAGTTGTTTAGATTTAGACCTAAAGTAATAACAATACAAACTACAAGGACCAAAATGGTGATGCACTCGTTCTTAAAAAATGGTATAATGTTATGGAAAAGGTAAAAGTTTATATATATATATATATATATATATATATATATATATATATATATATATATATATATATATATATATATATATATATATATATATATATATATATATATATATATAACAAATCTAATATACTCATAAACCACTCTTGAAATCCACCTATATTAATGACGAGACTTGAACCGTCGATCTCAAGATAGGAGGATACCTTTAGGCTAGAAGCGTTTTGATAGTTAAAGGTTTTTAGTCGATGAGTATATTATATACTAGATATGAGATCTTTGTAGTACACGAGTTTATTAAAAAAACACGGGTTTATTTAAAAAAAAATAAATATAAAAGTCTAAATATTTAAGAGTTTGAATTTGTAGGGAAAATAAAAGAAATATTGAATTATTAAAATTGAAATGTTCATTTCTTTTTTAAATTTAAATAAATAAACAAATGAATAATTAGGCTTTAATTTAAATTTTTTGAAATTGAAAAGAAAGTTACACTAATGAATTTGATATCAATTTATTATTACATTTATTACAATTATTACATTAAAATAAGATGCGACACTTAATAAAATGAAAAAAAAAATCATAAAATGACATGTGAAAAAAATTTAATTTAAAATAATTACTAAATTATACGTAACAAAATGAATGAGAATTTGAAATATGACCAAAAAGATTTCTAATTATTATGATAGATAACGTCAAGTATGTGTGCAATAAAGCTCCCTAGACTTCTATGTTATATGTTGATATTGATGTTCTACCATTGCCTCTCCAAAGATATAGTGAACTCATGACGAAAAGAAAAAAAAAAATTCGGACAATAACCAAAAAAGGAGGTTGGTTTGAAGAAAATAACAAAAAAAAAACATGTTTTGGAAAATGACCAAAGGATCCGTAGAGTACCCTCTGCCGATCCATTAGGTGCTCTGCGGATCCGCTACACCTCTGCGGAATTGTTGTTTTTTTTTTTTTATTTTTTTTATTTTTTTTTCATTTTTTCGTTCATTTTCGTTTATTAATTTTAATTTTTTTTAAATACACTAATACCTTATGTGATTATGTAAATAATTTGACAAAAAAGTTAAAAATAATGAACCTATGTTTGATATCAGTCCACATAACTGTTTGTGAATCCACAGAACTGTTATCAGCATATCAGTATACACCTCTGCGGATCAATGTACACCTCTACGGATCAGTGTACAGCTCTACGGATCAATGTATAAATTGTCATATTTGGAATACTAGCATTTGATTGTGCTATTTACATACTACACCTATTAAAACAAAACAAACATGAGATATCCAACAATTAGAGCAACTACCAACAACTTGTACTGTCACACCCCCAAACCTGAACGGCGAAAACATTCGGTGGCGGAGGACGTCATGTACAGTATCATAACAAATGAATAGGAAAGAAAGTACACACCACCATAATATAAATTTGAAAAGTTTACATGATTGTTGTATTACATTTTTCAAAAGTCAAAATACAATATGATGTTCCAAAAGATGTTCCTAACGCCAGAGCATTAGTCCCCAAAAGTAGTTGCTAACCTGGTGTTTAGCGATTCCCTGATAATACAAGTTATTTCAAAGAAAAAGTGTCAACAATTAAGTTGGTGAGTTCATAAATAGTTATTTGTGTAAATGTATGTCATTCGAAAGTTCACGTTTGTTTTCTAGAAAATCCGATATTTTCTTATAAAATGAGTTATGAATTGTTGTTTGTGTGAAATGAATGTATTGAACCAGGAAAATCCTATATTTTCCTAAAAGTGAGAAGCAGACTTAAATTCCTAACTTGTAAGTAAATATGTCATGCTTAAAATGATGATGTCTAGTTTTATTAGTGAACAAAACTATAGGAAGCTTGTATTTCCACGTAAAAATAATTGTAATGTTACTTTTCCCGTAAAAACATAATACCATAATAATTGTCTATCCTGTGAGTTTTCATAACCGTACTATGATGGATTTGCATGTAGCGACGTTCTTTAGGCGTCGAAATGTTATGAAACTTGTCACCCTTAACCTGTCGGTCCGGCTGTAGCTAACAACCAGGGTGCGGGATCATCAGTCCCGTATAGATCTATACACACTTATCACGTTCTCCGGACGGAGACTCTGGTTATAAAACAGGGCTTTCTTGTATACCTTGATAGGTACGATGAAGACGAATGACCAAGGTTCTAAACAACGTAAGGCGTGGCTTGACGGCAAGGTAAAAGTTAAGCCATGACAAGCCTTGGCGAGCCATGACGTTTTTCAAGGCGTGACTATATTATATACATTAAAAGATATAAATCATATAATTATTGAATTTTATCAAGTATATGAAGTTTTTAGAAGTGTTTTATTAATGTCAAATAGAAAAAAGTTAACAAAAACTCATTTATTTTAGGCCCGATAAAAAAACAAAACAAAAAACCCGCGCCTTGAAAAAAACTCGCGCCATAACGCGATAAAGCGCGCCTTGACACGTTATTTGGATGTCACGCTTCACAAACCCGCCTTGGACGTTTTCGTAATGGCTACATCACGCCTCGCGCCATGGCACACCTTGAGGCGCGTCATGGTGCGCTTTTTAGAACCATGCAAATGACTCACATATTCTCAATTAAGTCACGTATTTTTGAAATGAATGTGTTTGTGTCCGAAATGATTACCCTTTTTACTATGTTGATAAAGGTATAACAATGATTTGTATTTAATTATATAAAAGTAATGTTATAGTTGAAATGGTTACCCTTGTCAAGATGCGTTATGCCAACATATAAATAAAGCATATTTTTATTTCAAACATATTTCATCCTGAGAGGGTAAAGTGGTATCGTAAGATGCTTTGCATGCTAACCTTGGAGGCAGTTTCTTGCATTAGACGAGCTCATAGACATTGTATTGAAGAATTGAAGTGGTAAGAAAGAAATGAATGAGGTCCAAATTGGGGTTTTTGACACATCACTTAAGAACTGTTTTCTGCGGATCATTGCACACATCTGCGGATCAGTGCACACCTCTGCGGATCAGTGCACACCTCTAAGGAACAGTGTACACCTTTGCGGATTACCAAACAACTCTACGGAATAAGTAATATAAAATCACTTTACCATGCGTATCCTTTCATCGATTCTGTACCATTTCTTCTTGATTTCATTTTTTAAAAAAATTAACCCTTATATTTTCTGCCATAATGTCTTCCATACCATAGAGCGTTGAGGATAACCTTCGTCTAACTCGTGCATATATTAATATCCATGAGACCACCACGGTGAATGATCCAAGTTATTAGATGCATTTAACTTATGTCTTCAACGCTGACCCTCAAATTGCCCCAGAAAACTACCGCAACACCGTTGACATCACAACAAAATGGTATGAATTAAAAACAGAAGTCTTGATTTTCAACAATCTTTATACCAAAATTGATGACGCATGTCCGAATGAAGATGAGGAAGTTATCCTGGACGCGGCTAGAGCAGAATACATATCCATTAGTGACGGGTTAGAATTCGAGTTTGAAGGCCTTTGGAATCTATTAAAAGATCTCTCGTATTTTTAATTTTTATTGTGTTTGTAGAAGGATATTTTAATGTAGTTTGTTTTTATTAGGTTATTTATATGCACCGGTTTGTATTACGTTATTTATATGTATTTGATTTGTATTAGGTTATTTACGAAACCAGTTGAGTTAACTTCTACTTTATTCCATAGAACATAAAATATAAAACAGTACAAATACATGGAAAACATACATCAGTAGCAAACATATTACATAAAACATTTCACATAAAAAACCCTTCTACATGAAATACTGGTGGTTCTTAACTAGATTCCAAGCGTCCACATACTCGAAGTGTTTTCCCTCATGCTCGAAAATGTAATGACATAAGATCATTTCTACAAGAGCTTCCTCGTTTGAGTAATAATAATTAATACTATTTTTAAGATGATGATACCATCGATTGAACCATGTGATTTCGTTCTTTAACTCCAACCATTTACTAAGAATATCTACTTGTATCCGATATTCTCCTTGTCCAAATGAAAGGTTGAACATGCCTATTATGCGGGTCCATTCATCACCTCCAAGGTAATCAGGGGTAACCATTGTTGTTTCACCTTCAAAAATGTTCAACCAACATCGTATTATAACCATCACCTCTCTTGTCGTCCATGGACGTGGAGTATCGGCCGACGATGTTGCATTCGTAGAAGTTGGTGCATTGGAGGTCATTTTTATATTTTTCAATACTTGGGTGAGTTGATACAATATTTAACTGCTATGAAAGTTTATACACTGATCCGTAGATGTGTACACTGATCCGCAGAGGTGTACATTGATCCGCTAATAACAGTTCTGTGGATTCCCAAACAGTTATGTGAAATTGTGGACTGATATCGAACATAAGTTCATTATTTTTAACCTTTTTTTGTCAAATTATTACATAATCACATAAGGTATTAGTGTATTTAAAAAAAATTAATATTAATAAATGAAAATGAACGAAAAAAAAAAAAACGAAAAAACGAAAAAAAATCAAAAAATCAAAAAACAACAATTCTGCAGAGGTGTAGCAGATCCGCAGAGCATCTAATGGATCCGTAGAGGGTGCTCCGCGGATCCTGTGGTTATCTTCCAAAATATGTTTTTCATTGGTTATTTTCTTCAAACCATCTTCCCTTTTTGGTTATTATCCGAATTTTCTTAAGAAAAAATAGGTCCAAAACACATAAATATAATAAAAATTAAATCGAAAATAGACATATTATTATAAAATTCACTATTAATATTTAAAAACACAAATATAGTCAAAACATTACAAAAACAACTAATTTAAAGAAAAATATTACTCCTAACATTTTTAGATAAATTACTTTTTTCTCTATATAATTATAGAATTTTGGACATTTTAGAGACATGAGCCCTAAACGGTCGTCCGGGTTGTCCACCGTCAGAGTCGGGCCTGAGTTCTACAATGATCCAACGTAACCATCCCAATTTTTTCGTATATCTAAGGTTTTGTAATATATTTAATTACGTTATTCCTCCAAACAGTCTAGCTAGCGTTGTAAACAATGGATAATTACGAATTTAAGCAGAAAAATAAAAATGTTTTAACGGATATTGTTTTGGGAATAAGAACATCATATTCAATATTAAATCTCACAGCATATCTGTTTTTTCAAAGAAATTGTAAATATAATTATTTAGATGACCTTCCGTAGATGACTTCTATTGGCAACTTTTTCCTACCAATATTCAGTAGAATGATCTAAGCAACAGCTAAAAAATACTGAATGTCTTTAAGTACAACTTAAAAGACATACTAAATGTTTGGTTTGTTTTATTTTAATATTTAGTAAATATTATTTATCGTTAAAAATAAATATCGGAGTACGCTTTAATGAAAGTATTTGGATATGAAATACACTTTAATAATGAAAAGTACACACTTACATAGCAAGAGCTAACACATATTCTCTCTACTTATAATATTTAAAAAAGTAAAACTGATCAATATCGATTGTTATTGAATGAGAAACTTGCTCATCATAATCAGTATTCCGTATATTATTATTTACGCGACCAAAAACGTAGCTTTGTCTTGAAAAATTTCGGGATAATGCCCATAGTACTTGATTTTAGACACTACCACGAAAAATATTCATTGTATAGAAAACTTGTATACTATATGTATAAAAATATTTTATTATCAACCATGCTTGATCAGCAATTTGCAATTTGGATGCTAAAAGGTCAAACTGTAGGCTACATCATTAATTAATGCAATCACAAACCAAATTGATAATCCTCTTTGCCTTTAAAACCACCAACACATTGAAGGAAAGAAATAAATTCATTTTGATAGATATCGATCGAAATGGGTTTCACTAGTAATCTTGGGTTATCACTTTTCCTACTATCACTGTTTTTGAAAGGTTCGAAGGGTCAATCAGGGTGCACGAATGTTCTCATTGGAATGGCTCCATGTCTAAACTATGTTACGGGAAGTTCCAAAACACCATCTTCTTCTTGTTGTTCATCTCTTGCAAATGTTGTTAAATCACAACCACAGTGCCTTTGCACTGCTCTTGATGGTAGCACTATGGCGTCACTAGGAATCAGTATCAACAAAACTATCGCATTAGCACTTCCAGCTTCATGCCATGTGAAGACCCCACCTGTTAGTCGATGTGGTGGTATATATATATATATATACATTTACATGTTTATCTTATTGTTGTAATGATATATTTCGTACTTTGATACTTATAACTATTGTTACTATATATAATCAGGTGGAAATAATGCACCAGTGATGGCTCCAGTTAGATCTCCCGAACACTCACATGGAGAATACTTGAATGGACCTTCACCTGCGAGCATATTTTTCGAAGGTATGAGTTCATATGATGTTTATATATATTATGCTTATAACAAGATATATATATATATATATATATATATATATATATATATATATATATATATATATATATATATATATATATATATATATATATATATATAAAGCAAATCCAATGTGGTGAAATTAACTTTTGTACATGATATGTAAACAGGATCCAAACAAGTTATGACAACTGGTGAAACATCTGATGCTGTTTGTTTACGTAAGTATATGCACCACATGGTCTTATCAGGTATTGTGGTCATGGTGGGTTTGTTGCCTTGATGGCTATATCTAAGTGACTCGATCCTTTGGAGATATACTATATATAAAAAAATAAATGATGTGTGTTTGCAGTTATGTGTTGTTTGTTGTTTTCTTTTTATGTCATCTATTAAGCATGTAATGTTGTTTTAAGTATTTGTAATCGATGTTTCTTCCATGCACGAGTCTCCTCTTGTATTGTATGGTGAAATTTGGTTCCATTTTATATAATTTGTGAGCAATTTTAAATCCGTCACGTGTTGTATCATTATTTCCCATTTCTTATATTTGTTTTGTTTTCTTCTTTAAACCGTAAGAGCTCAACTTCACCTCATTTTTTGCAGTCTTTGTTCCTAAGATGACATTTTTATGGGCTTCTCAACTCCTAATAAATTAATATGGTTCGACACACCCTTAGCTATTAAGAAATAAAATTTTTGTATGTTTATTAGTATAATGATCATAATACATCTTTATTGTTTAACAATGATACTGATACATTCTTTTTGTAAATAGTAAAAAAAAAAACCATAAATAACCTAATATAGTATTTAACTTTTTGTAAATAAATATATAAATTTTTATTTTGATATATTTTACTTATGAATATTAATATATTTTACTTATAATTTAAGCCTTAAGGAACAAATCATGTATATACTTTTTTGACATACAAATTGAATTCAAACCCAAAACCTTTTTTTGTTAAGGAACAAATACAAAATCTTCTATTTGATTCGCTGCCATACGATTTCTTTTTGTTTGATAATTAAGGTGGAGTGTAGGAAATCTCATATGTATCTTGGGTTTTGAATGCAAATAGCAGTGGATTAATTTATGCGAATGTACAAATAACTGATGCATAATTTATGCATCAGCAGCTTGTAATTGACATCTTCATCACCTTTGTAGTACAAGTCTTGTAATTAGTTGTAGCTGTAGTAAAATGCTTTAGTCTTCGAATATATCAAGCTTCTCCCCCATACGTCAATATTCATTTAAGATTATTTTGTCCGATATCCATACGTCAAAAATTCATGAAAAACATTTTAAATAAATAACTAAATAAATATCGTGACTGTATTTGTGACCCTATATAACCAAAAGTTTATATATATATATATATATATATATATATATATATATATATATATATATATATATATATATATATATGAATTCAAAAACTCGACCATGCACTAACTCAAAAATATATTTTAATAATTAAAAAGCAATATTAAATCATACATAATTTTATCTGACTTTAATAACATTATCTAGACATCTATTATAACAAAAATAAGATAATTTTATCACATGTCAATCTCTAATGAATTATAACATTTGTTATTTTGTGATATTTTTTAATAAATAATAAATAATATCTACATATCAATTTATGTTTTTTTTTTATTTTTAAAATAAAAAATTCACATAATACTTATACTTATATAAGTATCAAATATAATAAATATGATAGTAAATTGCAATTAATATGTTTCTTCATTAATTCCTAATTTCAAAATTTTATTTAAAAAAAATACTTATTGTTTACATTTTAATATTTTATTTTTTTAATCAACTCGTGTAATATATTTGGATTTTACACCTAATATTTAATATAAATCAATATCCAACAAAAATGGAAATATATTTATGTGTTAATAAAAACAGATACATATTAGATGGATATTATTTCATCTTTTTTGTATACGTTCTTTGTAATTATAACATGTCAATTTTAATATAGATCGTTATCTAATAAAAATCGAAATACACTTTTTTGTATACGTTCACGAATGAAGCACACTCAACTACAATTTGTTTAGAAAAATCTAAAAAAAAAACTTTTATAAATACTTATTTTTGTCGGGTCATGGGACGTAAATTGGGTCAAAATCGCAGTCTAAGAAAACAATTTTTTAGACAATGCGGTATGGGCCAACAACCAGAAGCAACTGGATGATATGGCACACGAAAACGCCCGTAAAAACTTCTAAAACACTTTCTTCAATTGTTCTAAATTTATTTTCAAAAACCACAAGGTCACCGAATATAATAAAGTCGGCATTAAAGTCACCAAATATAATAAAGTCACTCAGGTGTGAATTCATGAGCATGACTAATTGATTCCATAGCTCTTTTTTCCTCTGTCGTTCTTATGGCGCATACACATTAATTAATTACAAAAAAATCTTCCAATTCAACAAAATCTGCTAACCTTCAACAATGACATAATTATCCATAAACAAAACTTTATTTATTTTATTTTTTTAAATCGTTGGATCCCAAATAGTAAGAATCCCATCCGACCTTTGTGTACAAATACATACAAAACTCTATTTTCTTTTTATCATAAGCGACGCAATGGAATGCCAAAATACTCCAAATTAGTAATTTAGATGCAAATATAGTTTATTTATCAAAGCGACGCAACAGAATGCTACAAGCCAAAACTTACGAATAAAACTTTTATAGATTGCAATGTCATTATCAATTGATCTTTCTTTCTGATTGGTCTTGACATAATTTTTTTTTATCAAATAACAAATTGTTGTGTAAAAAGTAGTTAAATCAATAATACATAAGGACGTCCTTTTTGAGCTTTTGATCATTTTTAAATAACTAAACACTAAAATAATTCTTATCACCTTATTATGTTTTGTTAAATACATTTCTCATAGCGAATAAACTCAATATCCAGAATAGTTATTGTTACTCTTTTAAATATTTTAAATTATTGTTACTCTTTAAATATTTAAATATTTTTCCTAATAAGCATTTTAAAGTTCAAATTTCTTTAACAAAAAAAGAGAAAAAAACAACTATCTACAAGGATATTCTTAAACAAAAGTTAAATTAAGAATTTGACAAAAACTAATAACATCATGAATTGATCAATAATCTTTAAGTTTTTAATCCGTTTATCAAATTAAACGATAACAATGACTCACTCAACCGGCATGTTCTCTACTTCTTCTCTCACTGAATCAAACAAAACCGTCGACAAATAACGCTCCCCAAAGCTCGGAAAAATCACCTGCTCATTTTATAAACAATTAAATTCAAGAAAAAAAAACGTTACCTTATTTTTGAAAAATAAAGAAACAAATCTTGAAATGGCAAATTGAAAAAAATTAATGATTATCTTACAACAATGAGCTTTCCGGCATATTCCGGCCGTTTCCCTATTCTGACTGCTGCCGCCGCTGCCGCCCCGGATGAAATTCCGACCTACCGGAGTTGCAGACAGTAAATCAAAGTACATTGTTATTTCTTGAAGTACCAAAAAAAAAAAAAAAAAAAAAAAAAAAAAAAAACTTGAAGGAATAAATTTGTAATATTCTTTATGAACATACCAATAAACCTTCTTTTAGTGCAAGAAGTTTAGCAGTTTCAATGGCTTCTTCACTAGATATCTTAAAAAAATCCAAACACACGAGATAACAAGCAATTTTTATAAGTACAATATCTTAATAAGAAATAATAGAACAATATGATCGGATAGATTTGTCAAAGTACAATGTGTTGAATAAGAAAAAAAAAGTTAAAATAAACAAAAGTACACTATTTCTTGCATTTAGCCATATAAACAAGTTACATGCTCACCATTATAACTTCATCAAGAATACTAACATCCAAAACATCAGGAATAACACCAGCACCAATTCCTTGGATCTTATGAGGTCCTAAAACACATAATAAACACCATTTATAACACATTCAAAAATCATAAAAGGCGAATGTAGTTTTTAAAAAAATAAAATACACCTACCAGGTTTTCCACCATTTAGAACGGCACTTTCAGCTGGCTCTACACCATATACCTAAATTCAAATCATGTCACGTTTATCTAAGAGTAAATTACACGAATGGTCCCTATGGTTTGGAGTAATTTGCGCGTTTGGTCCCTAACTTATTTTTTTAACTCGGAAAGTCCTTAATGTTTGTTTTTGTTACGCGCTTGGTCCCTACTGTTTGTTTTTGTTATGCGATTGGTCCCTGACTTATCTAAAAAAACTATTATTTAAATAGGAAAAAATTGTAGGATAGGTAAGGTAAAGTGAGGGGTTGGGGTGTGTTTATTTAAATATTTTAAAAAATCAAGGGCAAAATAGTTTTTTTAGATAAGACATGGACCAAACGTGTAACAAAAACAAACAGTAGGGACCTTCCAAGTTAAAAAAATAAGTTAGGGACCAAATGCGCAAATTACCCTAAACCATAGGGACCATTCGTGTAATTTACTCTTTATCTAACGATAAAGTTACTTTTGTTACTATAGACCGGACAGGACTAGACTACTATAGACCGGACAGGACTGGACTTGATTAGACTGGACAGTTTAGGACATATAAAATATATTTTTAGGACATATAAAATATATTTTTTGTCTTATTGACATCAGTCTGGGATCTAGTCCAACTGTTCACCTTTATGTTGACATTTTTCTCCTTAAGAAACTTCCCGACACCCGTCACAGTACCACCCGTCCCTACGCCGGAAACAAAAGCATCAACTTTCCCTTTAGACCCGTCCCATATCTCCGGGCCCGTTGTTTCATAATGAATCTACAAAATTACATATCCACATAAAAAGTCAAAAATACCCTTTTCGAGATATCATAAGAAAGAAATATTTACCTTTGGGTTTGCAGGGTTTTCAAATTGCTTAAGGAAGTAGCTATTGGGTGTTTTCGCTACTATTTCTTCCACTTTTTGAAAAAAATCCTGGATGCCTTTGGATGCATCCATGATGCGTAATTCAGCTCCAAAAGCTCGCATAACAATTCTTCTTTCGATGCTGTATGTTGATGGCATCGCTATTATAAGTTTGTAACCTCGAGTTGCTGCAATGAAGGCCAATCCTATCCCTGTATTGCCACTTGTCGCCTCCACAAGAACAGTCTTTATAAAAAAGAAAACATTAATCGGCTTATTAACAATTTAATCAAGATTAGTATAAAAAGGTAAAAGTATGTTCATATAATCATATCTAACCTTCCCAGGGGTAATCAGACCCTTCTCTTCTGCGTCTTTTATCATACTAAGTGCAATTCTATTTGTTCAAGATGATCAAATCAAAACAAATAACAAAAAGTTATGGAGTCAACGAAAAGAAAGAAAATTGACCTGTCTTTTACACTCGAACAGGGTTCCATGGTTTCTAACTTCGCAGCGATACGAGCACCACAACCATCCACGATCTTGTTAAGATAAACCATTGGAGTGTTTCCTATTAACTGCAGGGATGAAAACGATTGAAGTGATTCGATTTAATGGAAATTAAATGAGTAAGATTTATAAGGAATTGGTTTACTTCGGTTACATCTTCTGCAATTCCGATGGATTCCATGTTTTTTTGAGGTTACTGAATGATGATTAGAGGAAAGAAGTTAGCAAATTCGATCAACAACACAGAAATGTCATAGATAATTAAGTACAGAAGCTTTGAGCACAATATGAAAATTAGTTTTTTGACTACAATACAGAAGCTTTTATCAAATTGACCAACAACACATGAATGTTAATCAAATAGCTAACCAGAAAGTCCAGAAATTTATCATGTTCGAGAGAAAATATTGCATCAAAACAAATTCGATCAAAAACCCACAAAAATCAGAAGCCAAAACAACATAAAAGAACACCAGAGTCGAAAATTCCCAATCTTTCCCAGAGTTCTAAAGAAAATCAACACAAGTCAAAGTGAACACATCGAACAATCCATACCTAAAGAAAAATCAGTTCCTTTGTGGTATTTAACCAATGGATTACACATTTACACTCGAGAATAAGTCGAAAATTAAGTGAAACATTGTACCTTTTAAATTTTAGGAGAATATTGTTGGACAAAGGCCACAGAGATGGGTAGAAAAACTAGAAATGGGATTGACTTTATCTGGGTTTTGAAGGGCGTGGCTCCAAAATCTTGGACTGAATCTTTGATTATAAAAATGATGGCCGGTAGCCGGAGGACCAGTACCAGTCCGGCCGGAAAGCATGAATGGATCTTGAACCGGTTTTTGACCAAGAGGTCAAAATGACCAAAAGATAAAAGGCGACGTACGAAAGATATGATAATAATTGTCTGCCAGTGGTTCCAAAAGTATGATCCAAAAGTAATTGTACGAATTAGATGGTTTTTTGTTTTTTTTTTATGTGTTATTCATATAGGATTTTCTAACATATGTTAAAGAAGATAAAGACACACGTATCAAATACTCACACAGAATATTGAGAGAATATTAATTATGAAGAATATTATCGTAATTAAATATAAAATTTATTAATTATAAAAAGTATTTTATATAATTAATGTTTTTTATATTTAATTATAATAATATTTTTCATTTTTATGTGTATTCTTCGGACACATTAAAAAATCTCTTTAAATATGCCAATATTGTGTCCTGTTTATATTACCACACAATTTTAAGATAAAGATAAAAGATTCGAAGCATCTTTTTGATTCTTTAGGTGAGTGACACAAATATATGAGGTCAATAGGCTTCCCTCAAATTTGTAAGTAGAGTAACTTTTTAGCCGGTGGTAAGTTTATCGCATGGCTTTTTTTTTTTTTTTTATCAGCTACTCTATTTCTTCGGTGGTGAGTTGTAACACCCATAAAAATCATGCCAATTTAAAACTTTTTAAATCATTCAAAAACCAATAATTAATACAATTTTTTTTTTCAAAATGTTTTCGTGTCAGAGTATCCGAGAACCAAATCACAAAAATATAAAGAGGTGCACGATCACGCCTTCATCTTCCTGCGATCATCAGAAGTACCTGAAACAAAATCCACAACTATAACTCCCAAAACTTAGTAAGTTCCCCCAAAATACCAACGCGTACAATCATAATCATATCATATAAACAAACAACATGCATAATAAGCCATCAGCCTGACTAGATCGCCTTATAGGGCCATCAGTCTATCTGGACCGCTCTCCGAGCCATTGGCATGCCTGGACCGTCTCTAAGGGCCTTCAGCCTATCCGGACCGCTCGTCGGGCCTTCGACCTGAATAGTATGCCCTCTCGGGCCTGTAGTCTATCCGGTCCGCCCTGGGTATGTTGACCTTTAGCATAAAGCAGGTTCACCTCAACCCAACCCCCAAATCAAACAATCATGTGTACATAAATATCATACGCTAGCATATATAACAGTCAACCCGATCTGACAAATCACTAATCATAGCATCATCCTATATACCAGGATACCGACCTAACAGGTCACTAACATAGCATCATCTTATATACTAGGATACCAACCTAATAGGTCACTAGCATAGCATCATCATATATACCAGTATACCGACCTAACAAGTCACTAGCATATCAGCATGCAATAAACCCAATTACAAATTTGAAAAGAACTGGCATTGGTGCCTTCGACCCTGTTAGTATAGTGAGGACAACTTACCTCACAAGTAGCTTAGGATGATAAATGTCAAACTCCCCAAATACAGCCCCAAACTCAATCACCTACATCCACCAATGATGCACTTTCATAAATTCCCAAATTACTAAAATACCCCCAGAAGTCAAACTGCTCAACCCTTGGTAAAAGTCAAATTCAACGGTCAAGGTCAACAATCCATGTTGACCCAACTAGTCGAGTGTAGCCCATTGACTCGTGGAGTTCTTCTAGAACTCGAGAAATTGTAAAAACCCTAGTTGACTCGTCGAGTTTCCAGACAACTCATCGAGTCCATGCGGTGTCCAAATGTCGGGAAAAACCCTAACTAACTCGTCGAGTCATCTCACTGTCTCGCCGAGTCCATGAAGAACCAACACAGACAATCTTCATCCGACTCGTCGAGTTGACCATGCAACTCGTCGAGTCTCTTCAGTCTTTTTCTTGTTTCAGACGCTTTTAAGCAAGACCAAGGCTCCAAATTGTAGATCGAGCCTCCTAGGGCATGGCTTCCACATAAAGTTGCAAACTTTACATGCATGGAAGGTCTTCAATGCCAAAACCAAGCTAAAGAAGGAGTTTTAGGTAAGGAGAAGGCCATAACTTGCTAAGGACTAGAACTTTATGACTATAAGGGGCTAGAGGAGTCCAGATTTGATGTTACAACTTCAAATCATGCCCAAAACCATAAATAACTCCACAACAAACTAGAAGTAGCCATAAACCTTTGCATGAATAGATCTAGCTAGAGAGAAGTCAAGGTAACAACTTGTTACCTTCAAGATGATGCTAATATGAAGTAGAAATCAGATTCACAAGCTTCTCCTAGCTCCAAGCTCCTTAGACTTCAAGCAATCTTCAAAAAATCCACCTTCCAAGCTTCTTAACACATAAAAATGGAGAGTAGGCGCGATTAGGGTTTTCTGAGCTCAAGGGGGCGGTAAGGGAGGCAGAGGGAGGCTAATGACCATTTAAATGGGGTGTAAAACCCCAGAAATTAGGGTTTCATTTTCTAGCTCCTACTCATCGAGTTGGGGTCCTCTAACTCGTCGAGTAGACCTCCTAAATCACGCGGCCTGATCCACTTCTACACGACGAGTTGGTGCATCCAACTCGTCGGGTAGGTCTAAGAATATGACTATAAGCTTAAAAATTTTATACATGGGAGTTGGGGTGTTACAATTCTCCCTCACTTAAACTAGACTTCGTCCTCGAAGTCTCCTGTGGTAAATAACTCGGGGTAATGCTCCTGCATCTCTGCCTCCGGTTCCCAAGTCCACTCGAATCCCCTTCAGTGCTGCCACTGTACCTTTACCAAAGGTACTTCCTTGTTCCGTAGAACCTTCAATTTCCTATCAAGAACCGACCATTGGCCTCTCCACGTAATTCAGGCGCCCGTCGACCTGTATATCGTCCAATGATACCGCTGTCTCCTCATCTAATATGCACTTTCCTAACTGTAACACATGGAAAGTGTTGTGGATCTGACTAAGATCCTCTGGGAGATCCAGTCTATATGCCACCTCGCCAACCCTAGCAATGATCCTAAATGGCCCAATGTATCGAGGTTCCAATTTCCCCTTCTTCCTGAAGCGAATCACTCCCTTCCAGGGTGAGACCTTCAGTAATACCATGTCTCCCACCTGGAACTCTAGCCCAAATCGGCACAACTCTTCTGTCGACTCTGAGTGGTTTATAGTCGTCGTCTGATCTGCTGAATCCTTTCGGTAGTCTGCAGAACTGCCTCTGTCCGTCCCATCACCCTGTGACCGATCTCACCCCAATAGAATGGGGCGAGACATCTCCGTCCATACAATAGTTCATATGGTGGGGCACCAATACTGGAATGAAATTTGTTGTTGTAGGATAACTCTACAAGGGGTAGGTAGGAGTCCCAGCTCCCACTAAAGTCAATAACGCAGGCTCTCAACATATCCTCGAGAATCTGTATGGTCCACTCACTCTGGTCATTTGTCTGCAGATGATAAGTTGTACTGAAGTGCAGCCGCGTGCTCAGTTCCTCGTGGAACTTCTGCCAAAAATGGGAGGTGAACCGAACATTGCGGTCTGAGACAATGTAGACCGACACCCTATGGTGAGCGACGATCTTGCGGATATACAGGTCGGCCAGCTTCTCGGCCGATGAACTCTCTTGTATCGCTAAGAAGTGGGCGATCTTGGTCAATCGATCCACGATGACCCATATAACATCATATCCCTTCGCCGTCCTTGGCAGGTTGATGATAAAATCCATCGTGATATGCTCCCATTTCCACATGGGAAGCTGTAGAGGCTGCAGCTGACTATGTGGCCTCTGGCGCTCGGCCTTAACCATCCAGTATGTCAGGCACCTCTCAACATACCATGCAATCTTCCTCTTCATGCATGACCACCAATAACTCAATCGCAAGTCCCAGTACATCTTTGTGGCCCCTGGGTGAATAGAGAAGTGAGACTTATGAGCATCCTCTAAAACAACCCGTCTGACCCCACCAAACATCGGAACCCAGAACCAACCGCAACGGGTCAATAACCCCCGACTATCCTACAAAAACCGGGTGTTATCAACCCTAATCCTCTCAAGCTTCCAATTCTCCTGTTGCATACCCTCAGCCTGAGCTTCCCTGATCAAGCTCACAAGTGGAGAGTCCACCGATATCGTCATACATGTCGCTGGAGTAGAAGATCTAGCTAACTTGTGGCTCAGAGCGTCCATAACCAAGTTCACTTTACTAGGATGGTAAAGGATCTCGTAGTCATAATTCTTGACCACGTCAAGCCACCTGTGTTGTCTCATGTTCAGGTCCGGCTAATCCATGATATGCCTTAGACTCTTGTTGTCCGTATATATGGTACAACAGACCCCATAGAGTTAATATCTCCAAATCTTGAGAGTGAATACCACCGCTCCCAACTCCAGATCATGAGTAGGGTATCTCGTCTCGTGCGGCTTCAACTGCCGCGACGCGTAGGCTAACACTCGTCCTCTCTGCATGAGGATGGCTCCTAATCCTATGATGGATGCATCACAGAACATTACAAAATCCTCAACTCCCTCCAAGAGAGTCAAGAATGGAGCCTCGAAAAGTCCTTGTTTGAGGGTCTCAAATGCCCTTTGCTACTCAGGGCCCCACCGAAAATCCACCCCCTTCCTCGTCAGACGAGTGAGGGGTACTGCAATCTTGGAGAAATTTTGTATGAATCTCCGGTAGTACCCAGCTAATCTCAAGAAGCTCCTGATATCCGAAGGAGATTTCGGAACCTTCCACTGCATAATCGCCTCGATTTTGGCCGGTTCGACCAAAATCCCCTATTGGTCAACAAGATGTCCAAGGAACTGAACCTCTTGTAACCAAAACCCGCACTTCGAGAACTTGGCATAAAGCCGCTCTCGCCTTAAAACTCTGAATAGTTCCCGAAGATGCTCCTCATGTTGCTCTTGGGTCTTAGAGTACACCAAGATATCGTCTATGAACACAATGACCGAGCGATTGAGCATCAGTCTGCAGACCCAATTCATCAGGTCCATGAACACCGCCGATACGTTGGTGAACCCAAACGGCATCACCACGAACTCGTAATGCCCATAATGAGTCCGGAATGTGGTCTTCTCCACATCCTCCTCCCTAGCCTTGACTTGATGGTACCTGAACCTTAGGTCTATCTTGGAGAACCAAGATGCTCCCTGCAATTGATTGAAAAAATCATCTATCCTCGGGAGTAGATAACGGTTCTTCACAGTCAAATTGTTCAACTCCCGGTAGTCGATACACATCCGGTGTGAACCATCCTTCTTCCTAACGAAGAGAATTGGCACTCCCTAAGGAGAACTGCTCGGACGAATGAACTGCTTGTCTAGAAGTTCTTGCAGCTGTGATGACAGCTCCTGCATCTCTGGTGGTGCCAACCGGTACGACGCCTTGGCGATAAGGGTCGCACATGACACTAGGTCGATCCAAAACTCGACCTGCCTCTCCGGAGGCACTTCATGTAACTCCTCCGGGAACATGCCAGCAAGCTCCCCAACTACTGGAACCTCTGAAACTAAAGTCTAATCCTTGACCTGCGTATCCACCACATACGTTAGATAACCCGCACACCCATGCTGAATATACTGTCGAGCCCTAGCGGATGAGCAGAACCTTGAACCCAACCTGGTGACCTCGCCGAAGATAACAAGTTCTCCCCCACTTGGGGTTCGAACTATCACCCGCTGACCCTCACAGTCGATCATGTCACCAAAGTGACTAAGCCAGTCCATACCCACGATTACACACACATCCCCCATGGGAATCGGAATCAAGTCTATGGGGAAAGATACCCCGAAGATCTCCAACACGCAACCCTGATAGACTGAAGAAGCAGAAATCCTGTGTTTGTTGGCAATAGAGACTCCCAACGGACACTTTAGCTCTCCTACTGGCAAACCGAACTCCCTAATGAATGTCTGAGAGACAAATGACCGACTCGCCCCTGAGTCGAATAATACCAAAGCAGGTAAGGAGTTCACTAAGAATGTACCTAACATGGTACAACATATATAAGCATAAAACAAATATAATCAGTAAGATAAGGGATAGAAACATACCAACAACCATGTCTGGTACTACCCTGGCCTTCTCTGCCGTAAGCTGGAAGGCGCGTCCCTAAGCCCTCTGGGGTGCTGCTCTACCCTGACTCCCGTCAGTAATGCTCAGTGTAGCCGGTGCTGGAGCCTGCATTGGCCTAGCAACAAGTTGTGGACAATTGGTCTTCACATGACCAACCTGATGGCAGTGGTAGCAAATCCTCGTATCCTGAACCGGGGTTGGCTGGTGACAATCCCTCCCAAAATGCCCCTCCTTGCCTCATTTGCGGAACGCATTACTTGATCTGAAAACTCTCGAGTGACCCTTCTCGCACATGCGATAAGTGCGGCCCTACTGTCCTCCTATCCTGGAGTCAGCAGTCTTAGACCGCTTTGGCGCCGGATGTGACTATGCCAGGGCCTGCCTCTGCTCCCGTAACTGTAAATCGATCTCAAGCTCATGCCGCCTAGAGGCATCTTGTACCTCCAACAGTGTATCACAACGTTGGGTAGCAACAAACTGACGGATGTCAGTCTTGAGCATGCTCAGATAACGTATCATCTAAGCCTGCTTAGAAGCAAACTTCGGGCAGAACATCGCCCTCTTCGTGAACATATGGGTGATCTCCATCACCGTCTCCACACCCTGCCTCAAATCCAGAAACTCCTGAGCTAACCGCTCCCGCTCAACCCGCGGAATGTAGCGAGCGCGGAACATATCCTTGAACTGCTCCCAAGAAACCGAAGCTCTGTGATCATCAGTGTACAACCGTGTCATCAACCTCCACAAGTCCTTTGCCCCGGACCTCAGCATGTTCAGAGAACGTCTGACCTTCTGGTCAGTAGGACATGAGCACGTGAAGAAACATCCCTCCACGTCGGACAGCCACCTCATGGCTACAATCGGGTCCTACATCCCATCAAAAGTTGGGGGCTTCGTGTTATTGAAGTCACGGTACTGAAAAGCCCGACTGGCTCCTCCCCCTGCCGCTGTTACAGCTATTGTAGCTGCTGCGTCAGCCATCTCAACAATGGTTGCATAACGCTTATCAAAGTACTCAACCATGGCAGTCTTAATAGACACAAACATCTCCGGCAGTTGTGCCCGGAATAGAGTAGAAACCTCATCATGCAAGATCTCTTGAATCCTGGCGTCCACCTCATCTGACCAATAACCTCGAGCATTTCCAGTCCCTCCTGACCGCCATCTCCTGATCATGATTCGGGTCTAGTCACAAATCGTCTAGTACCACCATGATGAAAAATATACCGGGAAGATATTAGATATTATGTACAATAATCCGGGAACCAACTCCCAATAAAGCCCTAGGGGTTGTGACTTCCTTACTACGTGTATGGGTCCTGTGTTTTCAGTAGTACGGGCCCATATGCTACCTTCCAAACCTACCCATATTTGTCTCAAGTATCATCATAACGCCCTAACAATATACGTAAGTGTAGCACTCTAAAATTTTGAACTAAATTTTTCATTTTTAAAATAATATAAAACACAATATCACATTTCTCAAAACACAAAATGTATAAGTTGTTCAAAACACAAGACAACAAAATGTGTGATAATGTCCCAAAATCCTCATAATCTCCAGCTGGTGTGTACAATCAAGTCGACGCCTTCCCACGATCCTGAGAGGTACCTGAAACACATTTCACACAACACTGTAAGCACGAAGCTTAGTGAGTTCCCCAAAATACCACACACAAATAATTAGCCTCTCATTACTATATCTTGATAAGTACCCTCCGATCATGTGGCTCAGTGAGGACCCTCCGGTCTCACAACTCAGGTCGGACCCTCGAGTGCAATATCTTAGTGAAGACCCTCCGGTCTCACAACTCGGTTTGGACCCTCCAGTTCTGTAACTCAGTGAAGACCCTCCAGTCCTAACTCAGTAAGGCACAAAATAATATATAGAATAAATCACAAAGACAAAATGCATAATATCACATAACTCAGTATAAGTACATAAGACCCTCCAGTTAATAACTCGAATAAGACCCTCCGGTCACTCAGGTAAGTATAGTGAGAAGACTCACCTCACAGAGTAAAGCCATATATCCCACACTCGAATTGGTGGTCTACACTCCGCCCCTCCTTAGCCTCCAAAATCCACAACTTCACCAAAACCCTAAAGTCAATGGAATTCAACAGTCAAAGTTGACCCAACTTGTTGAGTGCAACTTATCTACTCGTCGATTTCCTCAGTACTCAGTAAATCACTTGCCGAGTTGCTAGCCAACTCGTCGAGTCCATGCAGAGTCCAGAAGATTGGGGAAAAACCTAACCAATTGTCGAGTTGTGCCACCAACTCGTCGAGTCCACTCTAAATCCAAAACAGGAAAACCCGACTCAACTCTTTGAGTTGGATGCCCAACTCGTCGAGTTCTTCATGCATTACACCTTAAACTCATTCCAGTCGATTCCGATGCTCCAAACTCCAGATCCAACCACCTAGGATGAAGTTACCACGTAAAGTTGCTAACTTTATGATCATGCAAGGCCTCACAATGCTAAAACACCCAATACTAAGCTCAAAAAGGGGTTTAGGACATGAAGACGGGTCAAAGCTTCATAAAGCTTGAGGCTTTAGGCCTAAAGGTCCTAGTAGTGTCCAGATATGAGGTCTCACAACTCCATAGCATGCTCACAACCATTAATGACTCAAGGAGAAGCTAGAAAAGGGCCATAAACTCTCTAATGGAGAGATCTAACAACCAAGTGATCAAGGTAACGACTTTTTACCTTCAAATGACTGCTACCACTGAGATAATGCCAGATCTAAAGACTTCTTCTTGTTCCAATCATTCAATCTTCAAGGAATGCACCAAAACACACCCACCATTAGCTCCAAGCACTCTCAAATGGAAGGTACCTGATTAGGGTTTCTCTCAGGGTGGTAAAGTGATGAGGGAGTCGGGGTAAAGGAGTTAAAGTCCTTTAAATAGGGTGCAATCCCAAATAATTAGGGTTTCATCAAACAGACTCAACTCATCGAGTCCAGTCCTCCAACTCAACGAGTAGACTTCATATTCCATGTGTCCTAATCAACTCTCTATACGATGAGTTGGGACCAACCAAGTCGTCGAGTAGGTCCTCTAATGTGAATAAAATTCTCAAGTTCCACATCCAGGAAATTGGGGTGTTACAATTCTCCCCCACTTAAGTTAGATTTCTCCCTCGAAATCTCTCTTTATCGACATATAGATTGAAACAGAAGGCCGAGAAGTGCAACCAGAAAATCTCATATCATAGAACGATCCCCCTCCCAAGACATCCAAAACCAAACAGGAACTCTCAAACCGAAGAAGGACGAACCCTTTTTCCGTTGCAGTATCAACTTTGACTCCTCAGAACTCAGAAACTTTAGTAGTCTGTCTCCCTTACCGACCGCCCATGCAGAATGTCACCATGTCAACCGCTCATTGAATCACGGACCGATAAAACATTTCCAACTCTAATTATCTCATTACGACTGATGGAAACAAGTCTCTGACCATAATTGGTTGTTGATCAATCATATCAGACATACTAGTCGACCCAGATCGTAACTCAAAAGGAACGGAGGGGTCACATGTCACCAAGTATCAACCATCGGTACTGCTATCAGGACCAATCTAAAGAATGAATCTCAATACTCTTCCCCCATACACTAGAAGAATGACCATACCCGGTCGGGAATATACTCTGATATCCACAACCACAAGCCCCAGATTCCCTTCATATTTGCATTCCAACACTGAGTACCAGGTCAGCTCCCGACCTAAAAGTTGAACCTCCTAGGCTACCCTAGCATAACCGACAATATGACTTCATAGTCGTTCTATCCAACCGAATTGTCTCAACCAATGATATTGAACTCCAAAATCATGAAGTTCGCTTTACCCCAAGCGATTACTACAATCGATTTGAAATCACACCTCACCTACGACCACTGTCATCTAGTACTTGCTAATTCAGGTGTGTCGTGGTCCACCTCAAACCATGATCCGATTAACCCAGGTCTAAAACATCAAATAGGAAACATCATATAGCACCCTGAATTCAGGAGGCCTAGAAAGGAAAGGAAACCTCAAATTAAGGAAGGGACTCATCGTGTAGATGGAGTGACTCGACGAGTAGGAGTGCGGATAGGGTCGCGAGTTAAGTGACCTACTCAACGAGTTAGAGGACTGACTCGGCGAGTTGGTCGGGTTTGAGGAAAACCGTAAATGTGGGTCTTGTACCCTATTTAAAGAACATTATAACCCTTCCTCGGTCTCATTGATGCTCTCTCGACTCCAGAGTGAAGCCCCAGTGCCTCCCATGAGTTTGTGAGCCTTTGTGAGCATTCTTGAGTGTTGTGAAGCTTGAAGAAGAAGGTGAAGCCTTGGGGGTTCAAGAAGAGACTAGTAGATCCAGAAACCTCTTACATTCTCCTCCATTTCCTACTAAGAAAGTTTCCACCTTGATCATTATGCATGTAGATCTCTTTTCTTTATCATTTTGGGGGGTTTTAGTCCAATAACTCTAGCATGAGAGGAATGGATGTCCCAAGAGATTGTGTTTTCAGATCTAGCACTATTAAGGGTTGTTATAGCATAAAGGTGCAAGCTTTATGCCATAGGAATCCCCATGCAAGCATATGAAGTGTTCTTTTGGCCTTTTTAGCTCAAAAGGCCATGAATGGAGGAAAAAGGCGGTAGCTTTGCATGGTTAAGAGATGGTTGGTTCCCAATCTATGTTTTGGGTGCCTTGAGCTTGTCTGAAATCGTCTGAATAGTGTTGGACAGAGAGAGACTCGGCGAGTCAGTTGTGGGACTCGGCGAGTCAGGCTAGTTCTTGCCCCAAAACCCTTCTGTTAAGGGTATGAGTTGAGTTTGGAAATGGAATCAGTCGGCCCGAGTCCATGATGGTCATGAAGTTCATCGTACTCGACGATTTCAAGGAAGAACTTGGCGAGTCTAAGGCAATCTCCTTAGTTTATGAAGATGGACTCGACGAGCTATTCATAAAACTCGACGAGTCACAGACTGGACACATTCATATGTGGATGATGAACTCGATGAGTTCAAGGATGAACTCGGCGAGTCGGTTGAAGATGGTCCCAATTGTATGGTTGAAGGAGGACTCGTCGAGTTCTCGCTAGACTCGACGAGTTGAGTCGAGGATGAATTGGGTTGT